>NW_023604861.1:60163537-60794661 GCF_014898055.3 Talpa occidentalis
AATTCAAGACTTTTTAAATCATCTTTCTTTCTTAAATTTAAGTAACAATGGTTTATAACATCATACAGATTTAGACATTTGTATTACTACAATATGCTCATCATCATACAATTGACCTTTTTAACTCCACTTACCTACCCTGCTTCTCCCTTTCCTTCTTCTAGTGACCACTATTTTGTTCTTGTAGTCTAAAAGACTTTTATTATTGTTCATTCATTCATATTGGTTTGTTTCTTTATCTACCATGAGTAAATCAGATAGTGAAGAACTTTTATCTTTAATTGAATTTTCTTTCCCCTATTTCAAACTATTTCCTTAGTCTCATTTAGACGCAGAACTGATCACTACTATATTTAATAATAACCTCAACCAATCTGAAGAAATTGTGCTAAGATTCCTTTTACCAAATTAAGAAATCTTAACTTTCAAAATGGTCCAAAGAAGAACTATAATTTTCTGGATTCTAAACAGCTTTCTAAAATATTACCAACTATGTAAGCAGCAAGTTTTATTTATTTTTCCTCAAAAATTTATTATTACAGGACAAGTAAATGTGCCAAGAATTCCTTCATTTTCTCAGTGGGTTTTATCCATATTTTCAATCCTCACTTGGAACATCTTTTATGTCATTTGTGTCACTATTTTTCTAAAAGTCTTTATTTGATCTTCAAAACAACACTCTGAAGGAGAGAAAACATATTACAGATGAACAAGTAATAATAAATCAATATATCTGATTAGGCCACATAATTAGTAGTAGGAAGGAAACAGGAATTACATCTAAGCCTCTGACCATAAGACCAACAGAAATTGAGAGATTTCTTTGGTAAATTATCACTGCTCATGTACTGAGCATGATACGTACTACGAATTTTCCTAGAAGCAGGTGGTTTCACTGACTACTACACTAATTGAGCAGGAAAAAGGGGAACTGGGCTGATTTATGTGTATTTTTTTTAAACTTTTCCTTATGACTATTATATTCCTTCCTGACTACATTCCAAGATGAGGCTTTATTAGGAATTAGCAATAGCAGTTGTGTTTTGTGCAGTTGTAAGCTGCCAGGCCCAATATTTCCATTAATGGTTTTATAGAAATCAAACACAATTCAGATTTTTGTTTTGAGGATATAATACTGATATCTTGGAACAATGAATATAGTTTTAGCAGTGTTTATAGTACATATAAACTGTAGGTGGGTGGGAAGCAAAAGGTTAAAAGTTAGGAAAGTCTGTTTATAAATCACAAAATAAAGGGAAGGAAAGACTAGGTTTGATGAATCACAAAATGTAATTTTCAGATAATTTTTGCTTTTTATGCTGAAAATTTACATGCCTTTATTTTGGAAGCACAGGGTAGGGGGATAGGATCCCACCCCCCCCCACCCCGCCTCCCCCTGTATGTTACTGTGGAATAACAAGTTTTTAATAACACAAAGGTCCAAAATATTTGCTCAACATTAACACAGATCTTGTGTATTAAAATTGTAATTTTTAATTGGTTAGCATGACCAGAATTTTGTATTTAAGTTAGAGTTTAAGCTCACTGATTGGCATTGCACAGGCAGTTCAAAGTGTCTACAATGAAAAGGGAGCAGAGGAAGGGAATCCAAAGGAAGACTGCAAGTAGCTACAGAGATGAGGGGTGTAAAAATACATTTTCCCAGAGATAATGTCCCCCTTCTAGTCTAGTTGCTAAGGTCTCAAATGTACTTTGCCTATTTTTTTCTATTTTTATGAGGATGTTCAAATGTCTACTTTGATTAACCCATGACTCCAGCTTTTCTTTGAGTTAGAGGGGAAACGACTTTGTGCTAAGTCTTTTAACCTAATCTCATTTAGTCTTCTTACCAACTCTATGAAATACTATTTTCTGAGCTGCACAAAGGAGGAAGTGGAGGCTTTAGAGTCCAATAAGTTGTTCTACATAGTTATCAAGAGTGGAGCAGAAATTAATTTCGTTTATCTGACACAAAATGAGTATTCCTACAAAGCAGTATTCCAAGGGCTAAGCAATACAAGTCTGCTCAGTTATATTAGCAATAAAGGAAAGTTAGAAATCAATTTCAGTCAGTTTTTTAATCATTACCACACACTGGTAATTCTAAACAGTATCAGTTGGTAAAAACTTCTTTCACTTGCTACCTCAAGCCACTGTTCTCATACCATGTTGACTCCTACAATAATGTTTTTAAGATTGTATGAGGCAGCAGAGTGTAAATATTTGATATTTCAGTCACTAGAGTACTCTAAACCAAATTTCTTCAACTTTAAAATGAAGTAATAATTATGTTTATCATATAATCTTGTGCTACGGGTTAAACAAATTATCTAATAATCCTTCCAGTCTTTTCCAATAACAATATATCTTTCCCCAACTATGTTGCTTACTGTGTGTGTGTACACAGGCATTTCTAGAAGCCTGGCAACCTATATATGGGGTAACTAAGTAGCAGCACTGTCTACATCTTATACAGGCCTGCTATGATACTGCTAAAGACAGAAATTTCAAAATTCAATTTTAATTAGCTTCAGAACAAAGAGCAGTTCCCACATAAATCCCAACCTTTATGAAAGGCCAACTGTGCTACCAAAAAGCCCAGTCACATTAATAAATAAAATGCTATTCTAAGTGACATAAATAAAATTAGCAATGCTTACCACACACACCCACACACCGCCCCCCCCGCCCCGCCCCGTGTAATTTATGTGTACTAACAGTACTTACAACTATAGAAAGCATCTAATACAGAAAATGAGGGCTAACAAACTATCTTCCCCCAGGATTTTTGAATGCCTTACTGGATTTCATGTAAGTGGAATATCTGTTTGTAATGACCAAATTATCAAAATGGCAATTGTACTTTATAAGGTTTTTGTGTATGATTTTAACAGTTATTAGTTTCCCCAAAAATGCTACTGTGCAATTAAGGAAAGACTATACTTAATTTTGTTCAGAAATTTACCAAGATCTACAATCACTTCAGAAAATGGTGTCACCAATTCACCAATGACCATGCTGCCTGTGGTATTTGAATTAATAATTCTATGTATGGTATTGTCACTATTGTGACTCTCAAACTTACCACACGTCCAGTGTAATAAACATTGCTAACCTTCTGCTATAGATAGTAAGAAAACCAGGTAAGAGTGTTATTTTAATATATAAGGAACAAATGCCTAATTAATATCTGTAAAGAATGAGAGCATCAAGTTCTTTTTTTCTCCCAAATAACTGAAATTAAAAAAACAAACAAACAAACAAACAAAAAATCCAAGGAAAACAGAGAATATTCTTACCTTCCACTGCAAAGTGAGTGAATTTTTGGTCCGATTAGCTATCCTTGGTGGGTTAGGTATGTCAGGTTCACAGCTCAAAGTCGTAAAGCTTTCTGCTTCTGAAGGTGTTCCCTTTATAGAATTGTATTCTGCCTGGACTCTATGGCAATAAAATAAAGTTTCATATGATTTAGAGGACAATTTATAATCACATTTTAAGAAATGTAGATCAAATGTATTTTTAAAAGTGTAGCACTTTCATGGATATACATGATTGTATTACTCCTTAAAATTGCTCAGTATTTTATTGTCTTAATGCAGTTTTCACTGGATTAACTTATTGCTTTTTAGCACATTTTGTTAATGGTTATATCCTCTGAGAAACAAAAAAGTGTAAACAATCAATATGGCATTATTTAGCCTGATTAACATTTAAAATGGTCAAATTTAGTAACAACTTAGTTCTTACCAGTATTGGCCATCATTATTTAACACTTAATTTTTATCAGGAAGTTGCTGAGATATTACCACATTTTATCAAAACGTGATTTGATGACCATTAAGAAAACAAAAAAAGTTTTAATCTGAAGAATCACTGTATTCTATCTTTAATAGCATCACCTTTAAGCACTTGCCAGTTAGCCCTCTAAATGTTCTATTGAGAAAATACACATATTAGAAGTAAAAAAAAAAAAGTATGTAAAAGCAAAAAAAAAAAAAAAAAAAAAAAGCATATTTTGTATTAGTGGCATTTATCTTTTATTTATTGTAACTCGTTAAGAAATACATAATTGTGACATAATATGCCTTTGCAATTTATATATACACCATCCTCTCCCCTCTTCATTCCCCTCAAAAAGTATCCTGAAGCTAGGAGTAATATACTGATAAATGCTGACATAGGAACTCTAGTTAATAAAATTATATTATATATTTGAAAATTCTAAGTGATTCCTAAAAATTTTTATCACAATGAAAAACTTTTCAACAATATATGTATGAAGAATGTTAACTAGACTTAAAGATGGTGATCATTTTGCAATATAAATACAATATTGTTCAATACAACTATTGAACAATTATGATGCTGTATACTTGAAATTAATGTTATGTATCAATTATATCTAAATTGAAAAAATAAAAAAAAAATGAGGACTGTAACCCACAAAATAAATTTCATGACTCCATGGTTGCAATCCGCAATTTGAAAAACACTAGGTTAGACAATACTTTCAATTCATCCATAGGATGTATAATGGAAGACTTAATAGTTTAATAGAAATAATCCCAATCACAAGTTCTTTTAAAAAAAAAGGTGGAGGCTGGACCTCCCTGGTGGCACATGGGGTTAAGCACCACACTACCACAGCCTCTGCAGCATGAGTTTGATCCCCGGCTGGCCAGGGAGAAACCCACATGGCAAGGCAGACCTCTTGTCTCACTCTGCTGCTCCCCTCAGCAGTGTATTTCAGTCAGGTTGCTGTTCTGTTCCCCACTCTGTCTCTGGTGGATCCTCTCACACCCCGCATCTCTGGCCTGTACCCTAACTCTTGTATGCATAAATAAATAAATCTTAAAAAAAAAAAAAAAAGTAAAAGTGGAGGGCTCCCTGGTGGCGCAGCCGTTGAGCACTGGGTTGCAAAGCTGCCCGCAGCCTCTGCAGCACCGTTTCGATCCCCGGCTGCTCCCTGGCCACTGGAGGAGGGTCCCACATGGCACGCAGACCTCTCCTGCCGCCTGCTGCTCCCCTCAGCAGTGTACTTCGGTCCTTCTGCCTGCTCTGCTCCCCGCTCTGGCTCTGGTGAATTCTCTCACCCTCCCGCGCTTCTGACTGTACCCAGTGCTTGTATAAATAAATAAAAATAAATCTTTAAAAAAAAAAAAAGTGGAGGTGACTGACTAAATGCATTATATTTAGTCCCAGCTGGGGAGGCAGGCCCTAGAGTCTATAAAATTTTGGTAAACTGTAATAAAAAGTAAAACAGTATCTAAGTTGCCCCCAATAATACTGTGAAATACTATGAGTTTTAAGATGCCAAACTCTTTCTAAAATTGGCTGTAGTAAAAATATATAAGTACAAACCAAGTATTATTTACGATTCTGTCTTTAAAAGTTTTGAAGTTGGGACAATTTTTTAGTGCTAAATTATCATAGACATTATCTGTACATTCATTACAATCACTAAGTTCTACAAGAGGGTGATTAACTCTTTGATATAACATTTGGGTAATTTTTTTGGGGGGGTGGAGCAGAGAGTGTTAATAATTATATCAAGAAAAACCAAAGTCCACGTTTAAGTGATATTCTGGAGTCTTAAGAAACCAGCAAAGAAAAATCCCAAAAAATTCCAACAAAAAACTATGCTATGTCATAAAAAAGCAACCTGTAAGAGTTCCTTACTTTGCATGGTAATCCGTAGCTGGTTTGAGATCATTTAAAGTGACACTTGTTTCTTCTCCTCTGGGGGAAAAAAAAACAAACATTTCATTGTTTGATAAAGGATTTCCAAAGGATATGCATTATATACAGTATAGTTGGGGATACTTCATACTTTGTATAATCAGGGTCTGTACTTGTTTGGCACAGACCCTGATTACACAAATTCCACATTAGTGAAATCTCAGTGTAGTTACAGTTGGTAAAATAAGTAGTTTAATTTCATGAAGTATCCCCAACTATAGTGTATATAATGCATATCTTTTGGAATACCACTTTAAGACAAAAAGATGTGCTAAAACCAATTATATGTCAGATTTTTTTTTGAGTACTTAGGGGAAATATTTAGCTTACTGAAGAAATGGAACCATTTCAATGAATTAAATATCCACTTGTACAGAGTAAAAATTCTAAGCCAACATATATATACTGAAAGCAAAACTACCACATTTTAACAAAGATTCTGCTACTGCCTTTTATTAGAACATGGAACTTTGTTTAAAATGTTAGTTTACTGAGTAGATTAAAAAAAAGTGATAAAGGAAAGCACTTCCCATGACCACTATTATGTTTTCAAAAGGATATATCATATAAATTATTTGATAAAACTATTATTTGGGTATGTAGCCAAAAATCGGCCTGTTCTTTTTATTTCCCTTTTTAATCAATCTTTCATTTCTTTTAATGCAATTTTCTCTCTTTGCCACTTCATGGACTTCTTTCCCACACCCCCTACCCATCCTTGCCCTCCTATTTCTCAAATCTAAGCCAATACATATTATTAGAAAGAAAACATTTCTCACTGATGGATGTGCACTTTAATGAACTGGGCAGCTGCAGTAACATCCTTAGAGAGAGACCTTAATTGGTAAAGGGTAAAGGAGATGACTAATGTTCTCCTTGTGCTCTCTAGTCAGGCTGCAAATGGAGATAAATTCTTCCTCTTAGCAAGCATCCGTTATCACAAAAGAAACCTTTATGTTAATGGCCTGTTATTCTCTATCTACCACTTAGGTAGGTTTGTCTCTTTTGAGAAAACAAGTGAACAGGAGGACATCTCAATAGAGAGAAGGAGATTGGACATTATTATTACCATATGTTACTATAATTTATTTTTATGCCTCAAGAATACATAGTGAAAAACATCTATTAAGGAGTCTATTGAAAAATTAAGCTGCAGGTGGCCAATGAAAGTGATTATTTCAAGGGATTGTAGACAAAAATGCATACCAGCTAGCATTTGTGCTATTTACAATGAAATCACTATCACTGTTGTTCAGATTTATAGATTCAAAATAAAAGCATGAACAGGGAAAAATAGAATATACTTAGTATTAAACTCTTTACAATAAACTGTTAATTTACATAATAGGAGGGAGTAAAACACAAATACTTACGCATATATGCTTTTATATTTCCCATCTTTTCCCGTACTAGAGACTAGAATTTCATAACCATAGAGATTTGGTACAGTAATCTCATCTGTTTCACCGTTAATGAAGCTGGAAGGTGGTGACCAAGTAAGAACTATAGTCCGTGCTTGGATGTCTGATGCCTGCAAAAACATAATATTTAAAAGCTCTTAAGACAAATGTAATGTGTACAACAAACATTAAAAATCTTAAGGTTTCAGGATTAAATAAAATGTATGTTATCTACTAAAATAAAACGGCTTACAAATAGAAACCTGTCTTATTAGTTCTGCTTTACCTCTCCCAAGAGATTTCCTATTTGCCTATTTAATATTACTCCCTATCTCAGTAATGGATCATATTACTCCATTTCTGTATTTATCACTTTACTTTCATAGGTGATCATATATTTTTTAATTATTGGCACACAATAAATACATATTTTGATTGAATGAATAATGGTACCTCTTCAAAGAATAATGTAATGACATAGAAAGATTGCTAAGGCATAGCAAAGTGGAAAAAAAACCAAACCAACATATCACACCTTTTTCATAAAGACAAAAGAAATAATTCATATTCTGATGAATTGCATATATGAATGAACTGAAATAGGAATGAAAGGAAACCCAAACTTTTAGGCATGATTAAAATTAAACTGGAGAGGGTACAAAAAAGATTTATTTCCACTTTAAGAATTAACATTAATATTTAGGATTCAGTCTTAATCACTAGCATTTCTCTTAAGTTTGCTTTTAAAATGTAGTACAGCTTTTACAAATAAGCAAAGAAAGAAAATGACTAATCTGAACTGCTATAATATTTTGATTTTTCTTTACAGCCTTTCCCTAAAGTCTTTTTTCCAGAAGACCGTAATCATGGTGTCCAAATAAATCTCCAGCATTTCCCTGCCCCCTCCAAAGCATTTTGCAGTCTTCAAAACTATATTCTTATGAAATGACTATATCATGTTATGCAAAAATACCCAACTTATCTATGCATTCCTTTATTTTAATTTTGTTAATGCTGCAATAAATATTTGTTTGTATAGCTTTTTACTGAGAAAAGGGATCTTACAGTTTCAGAGAAGTTTAATTTACCTTTCTTTTGATTACTAGTAAAGAACCCTTTGTGGTCTTAATGGGTTAACAAAATTCAATTTATATTAATACATCCCTACTAGGACTGCAAGGATATTTTAAAAAATATGAAGGGAATTAAAAAAGAAATGCAGACTATTTAATTAGCCATGTTTGCTGCCATCTTTTTCTAATTCTCCTAATTCATCTACACTTATAAAAGTGCTGGGAATATTACCTTTCTTTGATTTTTTTTTTAACTCATTTTCACCTGGAGATAATTAGATATAATTTGTATGAAAATCATATAAATGGGTTCTGAGAATTGCAGCTATCTGCAGTGTCACTTAGCATATATTAAATTCTTATTTAACAACGAAAAATTCTTAAGGCTGAAAAATATACTGGTTATCACAGGAGGTTAGGGGAAGGCAGAATAGGGTGGGAGAAGGAAAGTGATAGTATACTTGCATTGAAACTTGGTGGAGGATGAGTGAAGCATGTGCATGTTCATGCACTTTGGTGTGAAAATTGTACTCCCAAAATTATATAGTTAAGTAAATGATTGCCAAATCAATAAAATTTGAGAAAAAAAAATCTTTGCTTAAAAAATGAATTCTTGCTTGATTATCCTGCTTTACTCAAAACATCTCTTTCTTAATACCAGATCAGTATCAGTCCATTACTGACCTCACATTCCTTATGTACAGTTAAGTTTTAAGTAAGACCTGAATAAAAATACACCAAAATCTGATTGAATATAGTGAATACAAATGTCAAGAAAATACAGGAGATACTCACCACTGGTTTGACAATGTTGGAAAGAAGTGCTTCAAAAGCTTTAGTTTCTTCATCTTTTTCTTAAAAAAAAGTTTTTTAAATATTAAAAAAATTAACTTAAATGCAATCATCCCTCTCCCTCCACAGTATGTCTTCTGAAACTAAGGGGGTATTTAAGTATTTTATTTTCTACTTTTCAGTTAAATAGTCAGTGATGTGTGGCTTTTCAGCATTATTCTGTTGTAGTTTCTACTGCCATTTTAATTATAATTACTAGTTATAGTATATGATATAGCTAAACCACTCAATATACTTTTCTTATATTTTTTATTCAGATTTGAAAAAAATTACTTTCTCTCTAGAAAATTCTCATTTTCCAATCTTTTTTTCAATCAATTTTGCCAATCAACTTAATGAGAAGTTAACTGAGTATTTGTTTCATGACATGTCTTAATTGTGGGTCCCAAAACAGGAGTATTATAGGCTTGACCATAACTTTTAGCCACCCCTAATGTGCCTGAAACTTTAACTTTTCTTAAACATCAGTAATGGGAAAGAATGACTAAGTTTCAAAAATACGGGAGAACATTTTGCTATATGTTAGTAGACAAGCCAGAAGTTCATTATAGCATTAAAATCTAGAAAAAGAAGTAGTGCTCATATGGCAGAAGTCACAGGTTAGGGGAAGTATCCAAGGGAAATGGGAACATTTTAATAGAAAACATCTTTTGAAGAAAAAAATAGAGAATACTGTGAATGCCGTCACTAGTTGCTATCAGGCACTTAACATAGAGAAGGGAAAAATAAATAATTTGATAAAATCCAGCACAGCCTTATCAAAGGTACAAAAAGAGAAGAAATAGAATCTGGTTGAATTTTATCTGAGTTTTCCTATCAAACAGAAATTTTCTCTTGGTTGGTAAAATTTACGACATAGATGAAATTACTACATGAGTTTTCCTGAATTATAAAATGTAGCAGCATAGTAAAAATTTAGGTTCTAAATCTTTTCCTCACATAGTGTGTCTGTTAGTCTATCCATTTTTGGGGCATGATGAAATGTCAGAACAGCTAGTACAATATACTTTTAGTAGTTTAAATAATGATTTCAAATACCAACAATAGTTGAATATTGTAAATAGTTACCTTCAATTTCTGTATCAATTTGTGCACCACCTTTCCCTCTCCCTGACTTGTTCTTAGCTGATCCTGCACTTACACCACTAGCATTCTGCCCTTTTATAACTCCATTATGTTCATTTATAGGAGAAGGGCATTTTTTGGGTGATGATGGTGGACTACTCATTTTATCTTTCTGTGTTCCTTGACGATCCTTTAACTTTTTTTGCAAACGTTCATATGTTTTACTAGATCTTTCATCTCTAAAGTTGGACCTTCCATGTGCAGAGTGAGCATCTAGGAAGAAAAAATAAAAAAAAGATCATTTTCTCTAAGTACATTTATGGAATGAGAAAAGAATAGGAAACACATCATTAAAAAAACTATATAAAACACTTGAAGAGTAATTCGCAAAACAAAGCTATTTGTGTCCCCACTGACATAACCAAATCTTGTGACTTACCTATCATTTCTCTCTCTCTCATTTAGAGAGACATTTCTTCATCTTCTTGAGAATGCTATTATTACCATCGGTGGGGAATAAGACCTGAACTGAGGTGTGTATGTTTTCCTTTTACTCTTTTTGTAGCCACTGCATTTAACATCTTAACTTAAAATATGAAACATAAAAAGAAAACTACCACTTGCCCAAATTCCCCTATGACTCAAAAAAGTAAATCATCACCAAAAAATACAATTTTAGGAATTAGCAAAAAGAAGTAAGTGGAGGACCTCCCTGGTGGCACAGGTGTTAAAGACACAGCTCTCTCAAGCTATCGCCAGCCACTGCTGTTTGATCCTGGCCAGGAAGCTAGCCCACATGGCGCAGCAGACCTCTTCTGTCTCACCTGCTGCTCCCATCAGCAGTGTATTTCAGTCCATCTGCCTGTTCTGTTCCCCACTCTGTCTCTGGTGAATCCTCTCACTCCCCCAAACCCCTGGCCTACACCACAGTTCTTGTATGCATAAATAAATAAATCTTTTAAAAAAAAGAAACAAGTGTAATTGTTTACTAATAACAGAATCAAGGTACAAAGAATTATATCTTCAGATATTGTAAACTTAAGGCTGTGACTCAGAAGAATGCATTCATTTTAGTAAAAACCAAGCAATATAATAAAAGCAATATTGTCAAATCAATTGTCCTTAGAATTTTAAAATATGTAACAAGAAAAATATTTTAAGTCTCAAATGTCCCAGCAAAGAAAACTGTTAGTGCTTAAGAAAATCATATAATATTCTGGAGTATTATATAAAGATATCCACAATACCATTAGAATAAGAAACATAGAAGTTGTATAAGAATGTACATGTAAAAGAATGAATCTGTATCTCCATCTTACACCATATAATGGTGAACTCAAAATGACTCAACAATTTAAATGTAGGAGCTAAAACTAGAAAACTCACAAAAATAAACAGGTATATATCTACATATTCCTGGATTATAAGTTTCCTAGTTATAAACCAAAAGCAATCAAAGAAAAGTAAATTGGATTTCATAAAAAATATAAATTTTTTATCAGAGGAGTCCATCAGGAAAGCAGAAAGACAAAAAGGGAGAAAATATCTACAAATCAGTTATCTGGTAAGGGACTTGCATCCAGAACATAAGAAAAAAATCTTTAAACTCAACACATAAAGACAAAGTATCCAATTAAAAAATGGGTGAAGTATTTGAATAGACATTTTTCCAAAGAAGATACACAAATGGCCAACAAGGAAATAAAAAAATGCTCAGTTGTTAGAGACAAGTAAATCAAAATTGTAATCATAAAAAAACTTCACACTCACCAGGATAGCTATAATCAAAAGACAGTAAGTTTTGGAAAAGATATGGAAAAATTAGAACCCTCATACATTGTTGAGGGCAATGTGAAAGAGTCACTGTGGAAAAACTGTTTTGCATTTTAAAAGTTAAACACTGAATACCACATATGCCAGCAATACCACTCTTATGTATACACTAAGAAGAGAAAACATGTCTATACAAAACATTGTAAACAAATGTCCATTAACTAATGAAGGGATAAATAAAATTATGCCCATAAGATCTATATTATATGAACATTTAGATCAAATATACATATTGTAGGTACATATACATGAAATATCTACAAAAAGTCAAATCCATAGAGATAGAAATTAGATTAGGAGATGGACGAGAAGCGGGAATTGGGATTGACTGTTGGGAAAATAGAAACATTCTGTAATCAGTGGAAGTATTATAGTCTCTATTGAACAAACTAAAAACCACTGAATTGTATACTTTAAAACAGTGAATTTGTATTATGTGAATTATCTCTCAATACAAAAAGAAAAAACTGTAATGTAATTAGTTCATATTTTTTTAAATAGTTATCTAAATGTTTTTATAGTTCATTTATTCTTAAATAAAATGATAAAACAACCATATGGGAAAAATAAAAATAGGTTGTAGTAAACAGAGCAGGAATTTTATCTGAAAGGATTAAAACCCTCAGGAATGAAGTAGCTGTAACCCTGCAGAAAATGTTTAACATTTCTGAGTCTCAGTTTCTAAATCTTTATTTTGTCAAATTTTATTGAGGGTTAAGTGAGATAACACATGTATGAGCATGTTGTTTGGCAAAGTTCAGGTGCAATACTATTGTTGAGTGAAATGTTGGATTAGATACCTCTTTTGGGATCTATACAAAATGTGCATGAAAGGGGTCATACAGGCAGTTTCTGATTATAAATCTAATGTCTAGTTATTAGGATCCAGTGGTAGATTCCTTGGCTTATATAATGACTCTTGTCTTACATCATTGGGTGGCTAGTTTCCTTCACATCTTTGTAAATCATTTTTTCACATTTGAATACACAGATATTAGATAATGTGTTTTTAACAATGCAAAATTGTGTTAATTATAGTATCTAGTTTTTTCTTATAATTTTCTCAAATTTAAAAAATAAGTCAGAATTAGAATAAAACAGAAGAGATTGATTTGTAATATACAAATTCTGGCTACTCAAAACTGTGTTCATTGCATGAGTCTCAATGTAGAAATCTGTTAGAAGTTCAGAAACCCAAACTTTACCCTGATGTATGGAATTAATACGTATTGTGTGTGCAACAGAAATAAGTCTTAAAAAATTGATATGATATGTATGTATCTACTGCTTACATTTGTGCTGCAAAACTTAAATTTTGTATTTAGAGTTATTTCTACAAATTTACTAAACCATAAACCACTGGTACTGCTAAAGTGCAAGGGAAACTGTGATGAACAAAACAAATTTCAGTCCTTAGGGTTTTAGAGTTAAAGAAGTAAGAAAGACATAAACAACAAAAAAAAAAAATCAAATTTTATTAAGTTTTGCAAAAGAAACAGCTGGTGTCAACCCTAGAGGTTGATAAGGTAAGGTCAGGGAAGGTCCCGCTGAAAGATGAAATCTGAAGAGAAAAAAAGGAGCCTTTCATCAAAGAGGAAGAAAATTCCTGGCAGTGTGAACACATGCAGAGGCCTTGAAGCAAGAAAGAACTTGAAAGTTTTAAAAACTCAAGGGGAAAGACAGTAGGGCCAAGTGGGACAAGGCAGGCAGAGGTTACAGGGCAGGACCTTTATAGGACAGTGGTTTGCAACCAGTCAATCTTGGTTGCTAGTAGTCATTCAGTAATGTCTGGAGGTTATTTTTAATTGTCACTACTGGGTGAGTATTGAGGGCTAGAATTGTGTGCTACTGGCATCTATCTAGTGGGTAGATGGCAGGGATTCTGCTAAACATTCTATAATGTACATGTAAAGTCACAACAAAGAATGCTAAGATGGGGAAATCCTGGTCTGGGGGAGAGTTAAGGATTTTAGTCTAAATGCAACAGAAAGTCACTGAGGCTCCTTTAAAATAGGAGAACCAGATCTATATTTTAAAATGATTACTCTAATTGAGTCTGGATGGTCTGGATAACAGCAGAAAACCAACTGAAAGGCTACTGATTCAGTTGTCCTGACAAGAGGTGATTGTAGACTGGATTCATGTAGCAGTGAAGAAAGAGGAGATAAGTTTGGCAAAGTACTGAAATTAAAACTGCTACCAAGTTATGAAAAAGGAGGAATCAAATGTGGTCATCTGATTTTCATTTGTGCAAACAGAGCAGACAGCTGGACTATCTATTGAGATGATGACAGAAAAGCAGGTTCTACAAATGAAATTTGTATTTTAGAACTGCTGTAACTGAGACTTATAAGACATTTAGGCATAGTTAACAAGCGGCAGTTAGAAATATAAGTCTGGGATTCAGCGGTGAGATTTTGGCTAAAGATAAAGATTTGTCAGTAGAGAAGTTATTTAAAGTCATGGGAAAGATTAAGACCACTCACTCTTTGATGTGGATGGCTGTCTATTCTTCCTAATGATTTATTAAATTCTCTTAGAGGCTTTCTCACTTTTTTTGTCCCAATGGAAATAAGCACCTAGCAACTTTGGTTAGTGGCATCAAAGCCATTAAATTTCAACAATATATTGACTATTTCTGGCTGAAAATTTTCTTCAGCCTACACAAGTCAGAGTAGTGGAGCTCTTACTTGAATGTGGCTCTACTACATATTGCTGCATAAAATAAATTATTTCCCTTTTTGGTTTTCTACCTTGAAGCTCATCATAATGATGAAATGCTTAACACATTTCCTGGGTAACAGAATGATTGTGAAATAGTTGCCATTTGTTGTTTCTTTTATGTGACAATAGCATCTATCATAGTCAAGAAAAAATCAGTCAACTCCATAAAACAGGAATATTTTTAGATGTCTTACCTACATCTCCATATACTTGTGAAGACTGATATTGTGGCATATACTGTGTTGCCATGTCTCCAGCTCCAGTCACTGGTGAGTACATATGGCGTGGTGGAGGGGGCATCATGGTTGGTACAGGAATGAAACCAGGCAGAGGAGGATGTGGAGAACGGTGTATGACTGTGTGACCACCAGGATGAAACTCTGGTGCTTGAGGAACCACAACTACTCTTCGAACACCATTGTCTTCAATAACCTACAAAATAAACATTGGATACAACGTTTACGAATGTAAGCAATTCTTTTGAAACGTTAGAGTAAGACTTTTTTTTTCAGCATTAGAAGTTAAGAAATTTTACAAATTACATGAAAAGATTTTATTAAATACATATGAATGAACACTGAACAACATGAAGTAGTTTTTGTCATACAGTGGTATGTAAATTTTCAAACACCAAGAAGATTAAATAAAAATGTGTTATGGAGGGGTTGGAGTCAAAATAAGGGGGCTGCAATTGTATGGGGAATATAAAAATAAAATAAAAAAAATGTGTTATGCCTGTGCATTTAGCAATGCAGTAAAAATAAAGACAGACGCTAATGAATTTTTGTTTTAGATATAATAGGGTCAGAAATTAATTCCCCTTTCCCTATTATGTATGGGGGATGAAGGGAAGAAAAATTGTAAAAAGAGCACAAATTGTGAAATAGAAATGGGGGGAGGACTGAATCCGTATTTGTAAGAGCAACTTGTGACCATGACCAGGACAATTTTTATAGCTTATTTGAAGGGGAAAAAATGATAGATTTATTTCCTTTTAAACTCACTGGAGCTGCAAAGATATTCAGGAAAGCTTTAAGATAGGAGATTTTATCACAAAATTAGGAATCCCTCTACTAAAATAGAGCCCTTACCCTATGAAGATAAAGGAAATGGTTAATAATTAACTTTTCTATGGAAACAGAAAATGATGAAAATGTTTAAAGGGAAATTCTGGTATTTACAGGAAGGTCAAGTTTTTTTTTTTTTTAAAGATTTATTTATTTATGCATACAAGAACTGGGGTGTAGGCTAGAGTTGCAGGAGGTGAGAGCATTTACAAGACAGAGTGGGGGGCAGAACAGGCGGATCTACTGAAATACACTGCTGAGGGGAGCAACAGGCAAGATAGGAGAGGTCTGTGTGGGTCAGTTCCCTGGCCAGGGATTTAACTCATGCTGCAGTGGCTGCCAATAGCTTGATAGCACTGTGTCTTTAACCCCTGTGTCACCAGGGAGGCCCAGGAAGGTCAAGTTTTACAGGAAATTTTGTATATAAACATGTATGTACTTAGTAAGTATAATCATAAAATCTACTTAGTACAGGTAAGTTTAAATTACAAGCAAATGATTACTACTTCAGAAAGAATACTATTAACATAGTTGTTATTAACATAGTAGTCTATTAAACTACTCTTAGATTGTGGTATGGGTCTAAAAGACAAAATGAATTTGTCTTTTTGTATCTACCAGCTCCAGAACTACAGTGCTAGAAAAGTGGATGCACCTTATCCCACCTTTATTTCATATTTACCTCAGTTCTGAAATTCAAGCCTCAGATAATTGGGGGAAACCAAATCATATCTGGAACGCTAGCTGAAGAGAATCTGGAAATTACAGTTTTTTTATAGTCTTTAGCTTACATTAGAAGGAATTTGGAATGGATTTTGAGAGAGTAAAATCATGTCTGTCACAATACACTACTTTTCCTCTATCAACTGACTGAAGTCTTAAATGACCCCCTCCCCCTTATCAGAGAGGAGTATAGTCCATACGATTCAAACTTGCATTCAATCTGGTTCCAACCTTCTTAACTGTATCTTTCTTCTACACTAAATTCTGAACTAAATTCTACACTTTCTTCTACACTAAATTCTGAACTAAATTCTACACTTTCTTCTACACTAAATTCTGAACGCCGTAACTCCAGCCAAATTGGTATACTAAAAAAGTCATCTTCATAGTGACCTAGTATCTTGTGCTTTTATTTATACCATCTTTCCATATTTCTTTTTAAATCTATGACCATGTGAATCTTAGTTTTGTTTCCAAATCTAGTTGACTCTTCTTCCTCCACTAATTAAAAAAAAACAAAACAACACTAAAAAATCAACTTGCTTTTGAACAGAACAAGAAACTAGTATTTTAGAACAGAGAGAAAAAATGAGAGTAACATATTTGTGGGGATAACACAAGTATTAGTAATAGGAATAAATATAACGAAGTAAATTAGCTGCAATGTTGCAAGGCTAGAAATACTATTTGGTGGAAAAACAGAACAGGTAGGAGGATCAGAAGTATTGTGGGAGGGGGACAATTTGCAATGTGAAATAGTGATCAGGATTATTGGCAAAATGAAATCTAAGCAGAGACTTGAAGAAACTGAAGGAATTAGGCATGCAGAAATCTGGAAATGTTCTGGGTAGAGGAAAGAGTGAGAACAAAGTCCCAAGGTAGAGGTGACTAGCAGGAAGCTAGACTGGAGAAGCATAAAGGAGAAGGAATGATAGAAATTGAGGCAGTAAAAGAGATAAAGGAGGGTGGAGTGGCCAGATTATGTAAGGGCAAGCAGGTTACTGAGGACTTAGACTTTGGCATTTATTCTCAATGAAACAGGAACTCCAAGAACTTTTTTCTGCCTAAAAAAAAGGTTTTAGGCAGAAGAATGATGTGTCATTGGTTCCCAGACAGTAGCGGTTTTGCCCCAGAGGACATCTGGCATTATCTATCTGGAGGCATTTTTGATTGTCATAACTGAGATGGGGGTGGGGAAAATGTAGTGGTCAACCGCGGGTGTAACTTGGAAACCACTCTGGGCGCCAAACTGTTGTAGAGCAACCCCGATACAAAACGGGGTGTCTGACTGTGGGTCCTCACCCACGACTTAAAAGGACTTATCAATGTTCTACTGCAGGCACATGCGAAAGGTTAATAAAAGGTTTATTTACAAGGGAAGGGGAAATGAGGAAATGTACAGCTCTGGGAGAAAAGTGGGAGACAAAGTTTTAAATGAGTCCTACCCAATCCGCCGATCAGGAATCCCAAAATGGCGCTCTCAGAGTTGGCCGCCAGCCAGGAGCGGTGAAGCCAGGAGGCGAGGGATAGCGAGCCAGCCCCCAAGGCCCAAGTGTTTGGTTTTTATATCCAACCTGGCTGCCCAACTCCACCCTCAGGTCCCAGCCACCCTCCCTTGGTGGTGATGGGATTTGTTTTTCCCAATGTCTTGATGGCTTTAGTCTGGAGTGGGGGTGGGGTCCACAAAGCCTGTATGGGATTAACTCAGGGCATTATTTCCCCCTAACAGGTACAGAGGCCAGAGATACTGCTAAGTACTTTACAACACAAAGGACAACTTCCTGCAACATCAAAAGTCATCAGGCCTAAATGTATAGTGCTGAGGTTGGCAAATTCTGATATAACCACACATGTAATAGGCTGACTTTGGCTGGTGAGTTGAGAATAGAGTGTTGGGCAAGGGCCTAAAAACAGGGAAGACATTTAGGAAGCTATTGCAGTAAAATAGGCAAAAAATAGTGATGGTTTTGATGGTTTAGACCAGGGAGATAATAGAGACCATGAGAAGTGGTCTATATTTAAAAGGGAGAATAAGGTCAGCCAATGAATCCATCAGAGAAGTGAGAAAAAGTAGTTATGACATGATGGTATTATTAACAATTGCGATGGGGAAAAACTATAAAACAAACATGTTATGTTTTGGAAAAAGGTTTTGATTTTACTTTTTGGACATGTGAGTCTTGTAAATCTGAGACATTTAAGTGCAATGGTTGAGTTAAATACACCAGTTGCAGTTCAGGAAAGACTGGAAAAGGACTACCAATTGAGGTAGAAAGAAAAATAATAGTGTTTGGAATTTGGAAATTTGGTGACGTGTATCAAGGAGGGAAGATCAACTTTGTCAAATGCTGCTATAGCCAAGCAAGAGGAAGACTAAACTGACTATTGGATTTAACAGTGTGGAAGTCATGACCTTGATAAAATCAGTTTTGATGTAATCACAGGGGCAAAGCTGCAATGGAGTGGGTTTAACAGATAAGTAGGGAGAACTAGAGCCAGCAGCTCTACACAGGAAAAGTGACGTTTTCCTGTAGAGAAGAATACCTAAATAAGATGGTGGCTGGTAATAATGCAACAGGGTGGTCCCCAGGAAAGGGGGAGGTTCCCTGCCCCACCCAAGGGAGGGTGGAGCTGAGCAGGAAGAGGAGAAGCTGCAGAAGAGACTGAGGAAGGAAGCAGGATGGAGCCAGGAGACCTGGAGGAGGCGCATGGAGCCTAGAGACACGTGAAGAAACTGCGCTTGTCTTTTGGTCGTGGACTGGGTGACACAGATGTGGGTGAGACCCATGGGGAGGTGACCATGGCAGCTTTTATCTTGATGTTGATTTTGCTCTTTTCCTTCCGGGCTTGTCTGGTTATTTCTGACCCTTTGCTGTGGGTCCCCACTGGAAGATGCTTTAGACTTGTGGCAGGCTTTGGGGCTTTGCTCTGGGCCAATCCCATTTGGATGGACTTTTACCCACGAGGGGACGGGTAACTTTGGGTGCTTCATTTAGAAACTAGACTCTTTGCCTTACCTGTATTGTTTCCTAGTTTTATTAAAGTTCCTTCCCATTAAAGTCTCCTATGTTTTGTGTTGCTGCGGCGGATGGCAGAACCCATTTAGAATAGGCAGGTTTGCAGGGTTTGGGCTGACCCTCTCCCTGTCCTATAACAATAACAGAATCAAGAAACTTTGTTGTTTTTAGTGAGCTCAATTACAACCACTGGTATATGAATTAGAAGAGCGATCTATCAGAGATTAAGAAACTGATGATTGAGAAAAGAGAGAAGAAAAATGCTAAGCAATATCCTTAAGTAAGCAAAAGGGTATGAGATCTAATACTTCGTGAGAGCACTGGATCTGGCTAAAAGCAGACCCACTGTCTCTTTTTTAGATGAAAAAGAAGAGTATATGGGTTGAGATGAGAAGGCAGAGCATTTAATTAACAGTGGAAGAGATATGGAGATAGGAGTCTGTGGGAGATTTTCTTTTGATTGTTCTATATGAACCCCTACATGCGTACTAAAATCTTAGTGATCTTTCCTTCCAATTACTTGTATTGCAATTATTCTGTAACTCTTGTTTGGTATTTACAGTACTGAGGCGTTTGTAAATTTTTAAAATTCATGCCATCTTCTATAACTTAAGTGTAAGTTAATTATTTAATCTTCGTAACTATGCTACAAATAGGTAGCTATGGGCACACAGGTATTAGTGGAGGAGCTAATATTTGAACTCAGGCAATTTCATTTCAATTCTATGTTTTTACTCACTTTGTGGGCATAGAATCCTATGTATTTTTATCCATTTAATTTTTTTTTTAAAGCTTACCTTCCTCTTAATGTTGTAGAGCAACCCCAATACAAAACGGGGTGCCTGACTGTGGGTCCTCACCCGTGCGCTTAAAAGGACTTATCAATGCTCTACTGTAGGCACACGCGAAAGGTTAATAAAAGGTTTATTTACAAGGGAAGGGGAAATGAGGAAATGTACAGCTCGGGGAGAAAAGTGGGAGACAAAGTTTTAAATGAGTCCTACCCGACCCGCCGATCAGGAATCCCAAATGGCGCTCTGAGAGCTGGCCACAAGCCAGGAGCCATGAAACCAGGAGGCGAGCAACAGCGAGCCATCCCAAGGCCCACGTGGTGTTTGGTTTTTATATCCAACCTGGCTGCCCAACTCCACCCTCAGGTCCCAGCCACCCTCCCTTTGGTGGTGATGGGATTTGTCTTTCCCAATGTCTTGATGGCTTTAGTCTGGAGTGGGGGTGGGGTCCACAAAGCCTGTATGGGATTAGCTCAGGACATCATTTCCCCCTAACAATTCCCCCCTTTCACTTTTTGCCACCATTTCCATGGTGATGAAGATCAAACATTTGGATGCTGGGATACAGTCTGAGATGAAAATTTTCCAGGGTTCCAGTCTGAAAGAAAACGAGTCCCTCCCCTAACATTAACTCTACTCTTTTAAAAAGATTTATTTATTTAGGCAGAAGAACTTAAAAGACATTTCTCCAAAGAAGAAATGCAAATGGCCAATAGGCATATGAAAAAATGTTCAACATCCCTTATCATCAGGGAAATGCAAATTAAAACACATTGAGATACCACCTTACACCAGTAAGAATGGCCATATCAAAAAAACAAGCAACAACAAATGTTGGCGAGGATGTGGTGAAAAAGGAAATCTCCTACATTGCTGGTGGGAATGCAAACTGGTCCAACCACTAGGGAAAGCTGTATGGAAGTTCCTCAGTCTACTAAAAATAGAGCTACCATACGACCTGGCAATTCCACTCCTAGGGATCTCCCAAAGGACACAAAAACAATGATTCAAAAGGACACCTGTACACCTATGTTTATTGCAGCACTATTTATAATAGGTAAAACCTGGAAACAACCTAAATGACCAAAAATTGATGACTGGATCAAGAAGATGTGGCATACATATATACACAATGGAATATTATTCAGCAATCAAAAAAGATAAACTCATGCCATTTGCAGCAATGTGGATGGAACTAGAAGGAATTATGCTCAGTGAAATAAGCCAGAAGGAAAAAGAAAAATATCGGATGGTTTCACTTATAGCAGGAATATAGGAGAACCAAATTTAAGACATCAGTGTAAAAAAATAGTAACAGTACAAAACACAACAAAGCAAAAACGGACAATGATAAATAAGAGACATACTGCAGGGATCAGAGGGAGGGAGGGAGGTGCACAGGGGATTGAGGTGATGGTGCATGGATGCATTGGTGAAGGAAACTCTATGGGGACTGCACCTGAGTGGGGTGGAGGAAAGCAAAATAATAGTTTAAAAATGAACAATGATGTAAAAAAAAATTAATTTGTAAAAAAAAAAGGATTCATTTATTTATACAAGAACTGGGGTACAGACCAGAGGTATGGGAGGGTGAAAGAATTCACCAGAGACAGAGCAGGGAGCAGAATAGGCAGACAAACTGAAAACACTGCTGAGGGGCGCAGCGTGCAAGGCAGGAGAGGTCTGCCATACCATGTGGGTTTTTTTCCCTGGCTGGCAGGGAATCGAACCTGCACTGCAGAGGCTGAGGACAGCTTCACAGCACGGCGCTCAGCCTGCTGTGCCACTGGGAGGCACAGAATCCTGTGTTTTTTTTTTTTTTTAAAGATTTATTTATCTATACAAGCATGGAGGGTGAGAGAATTCACCAGAGCAGGGAACAGAACAGGCAGACTGACAAAATACACTGCTGAGGGGAGCAGCGGGCGCAGTAGGAGAGGTCTGCGCACCATGTGGGACCCTTGCCGGCAGCCGGGGATTGAACTGGCGCTGCAGAGGCAGCAGGCAGCTTTGCAGCCCAGCGCTCAACTGCTGTGCCACCAGGGGAGGCCCAGAATCCTGTGTATTTTTAAAATTGCAAAACACACAGCAGATTTCACTAGTTAATAAAGAAATGGCCAAATTACTAATGAAATTAAAACAACTTTTCTGCTGAAAAGGGATATTTAAGTACAAAATAAGCTGGGGGAGGGAAGGAGATTGGACAATTATTGGATTAGGGGGTACAACATTTCAGTTTCACTAGACAAAAAGAGTTCTGTGGGCGGACAGTAGTGCTATGAATGTACCTAATGCCACTTAACTGTGCACATTTAAAATGGTTATGTATGATGGGAAATTTTTTAATGTGTATATTAATTGAAAAGAGAAAAAAAGCTAAGAAGCAGAGGAAAAAAGGAGTCAGATCAATACCAAAAGCTTATGGAGAACTCTACCAATTTAGTAACAACCTGAACAGCAGGAAACTTCAGAGAAAGGCCAAAACCCTCAAAACTACTTAAGTCTCCAGTTGCTGAGATATGGCCAACCACTTAGACACTGAATTGCAGAACAAGGTTCACACATAGTAATGATTAAAATAAAACCAACAAATTGTGAAAAGAAAAAAAATCCCAAATTAGCCTATGTTAATAATAATTAGATTAGAAAGTGAAGTGTAATTAAATAGGGATAGCAGCATAGTCTGAACCCCTAAACCACAATTGCCATACACTTCCTAATTAGGCAAAGCCCTGTTCTATTTACTGCACACAGACACAACTGAAAGGGGCTAAGGAGAAAGGAGATTTATTTACTACCTAATATTTTATTCTGTGTATGTGTCTTCTCCACTACAATATACATTACATGTCAAAACTGTTTTGTTTACTGTTTTCTCCCCAAAACTGACAACAGTACACCTAGCATATGGTATGACCACAATAAATGCTGTCTATTAGTTCTACTGAAATGCTTATTTCTACCCTCCCAACAACCCCCAACTAACACACCAAGCAAAAAGGGTTCTGTGACTTTCTCAATTCCTAGAACTTGTTACCCTCTGCTTTTAGCAATCTACTTCTATGGTTTTACCCTGAACCCAGAACCACTCCAATTTTAAGCTGTTAAACAATAATATATGTATTTCTGACCATTCATTCAACAGATAGGTACTTTACATAACTAACCACACACACATACACAACATTATCAGTAAATGATTACAACCCTTCTGTCCAGCTTTTATTAAACTCTTTATCTTCTCTTCACTTGTAAGTTCCCCTACCTTCCAATCTCTTATTCTGTTGGCCATCTTTTTGATTGTTCTTCCCAGGAGACAATTGCTATCAGGATAGTTTGTAGAATCTTTGAAAAATTTACTGACCTCATTGCTATGTGCTGACATAAAGACAATGTGAAATACTAAGTCCAGCTCAATGGAGCAAGCTGAAACTTTTTCTGAAGCTGACAGGCGTCTTTTTCCCACATTATGAGATCTATAATCCCTACCTGTTAGGTGTCCTTTCATCACCATAACAACCAACATTCTATAAAAAAGAGGGGAGCCATTATAAGAAATGCAAATGGAAAGCACTTTCGATGTTGCTTTTCAAACGAATCTCAACTGGTGGTCTTATCATCTTTTTTTGTATGTAAGCAAATTCATCACTAAAAACATCAAATGTTATTTCATGCTGCAATGCTCTCGGGACACAGTATTTGCCAGTAAATTAAGTTCCCTGTATTGTGGTAATCATTTGCTTCATAGTTGAATTTTATAGTTTTTGTATGTTTTGTTATTTGATATCTAAATTCAGTTGGTAAACATTCCTGCCTTTCTGCAGTATGTCAATCCTTCACACACTTTCTCCTTTTATTTGTTAAACTGCAATAATAGAACTCATTAATATTATGTCTAAAGTTATGCTTGTAATTTTATAATTAGAAAAAAGAATAGAGGGAAATAAACTAAATGTTTATAGAGTATCTTTGGACTGAAGCATTCAATGAGATTTTTTGCAACCCTTTACATATTTTCTAAGTTAGCTACATAATTATAAGAAAAAGTTTAAGACATACAACTTTATTTGTTCTTTACTGCTAAATATTACTCCCCATTGTTTGTAAAATTAATATTGCTGTATCTTTTAACCTCTATTGAACATATTTTAATTAGTGTTAGTTCTCCCTATCATATTGAACAGTATCTTATATAAAAGTGACATGGCTAATAAAAACTGTTGTTCTTAAAGTAGTAATTTCTAAAAAATGATGTCAATTTTTCTGATCCAAAATAAAGGTTAAACGTATAACTAAAAAATTAAGTCTCTTTTAAAAGCAATTTTTGCTCACTGGTAGGAAAGGGAAAAAATTTTTAGGTACTGTTTTCTAGTGATGGGCAGTCTGTATCTTTTATAATAGCAACTTTCTCTTCAAAACTTCCCTGGTGGTGTACTGGTTGAGCACTGGGCTGCGAAGCTGCCTGCGACCTCTGCAGCGCCTCTGCAGCGCCGGTTCGATCCCTGGCTGCCGGAGAGGGTCCCACATGGCGTGCAGACCTCTCCTGCAGCACCCGCTGCTCCCCTCAGCAGTGTATTTCACTGGTCTGCCTGTTCTGTTCTCTGTTCTGGCTCTGGTGAATTCTCTCACCCTCCCACGCTTCTGACTGCACCCAGTGCTTGGATAAATAAATAAATAAATCTTAAAAACAAAAAACAAAAAACAAAACAAAACAAAACAAAAACAAAAACAAAAAACAAAAACTTAAGGTCAACAGAATAAAATTATCCAATTTCCCTATTCTGTTAAGTACAATGCTAAAGTATTAGAGCAATACGGTACAAAGATTATAAACAAAGCTGCAGAACTTTTGAGTAAGAATGCAAAGGAAGTATAATACAACTGGCAGTTTCAATAGCAGGTTTGGCCTTTGCAAATTGCAAATGAATAAAACAGAACCAATTACTCCTAAAGCTATTCAGTTTTGAATACCCTGATTATTATTATCAATGCCATGGTAGGAACAGCACAAATTTGTAAGATAATACATCTTAGGTAAATCATGATTTATGTTTCTCTGATACTTTCATTAAATACTGACCTTAAATTAAGATCTATCTTCTGCCCCAATATGTTCCTAAGTATGTAGCATTATTATTTCATCAGTGATGGATCTAAAAAGTCCCAACACTGTATTTTAATTTTTGTAGTCCTTGTTGGCCTGACCAAACTTTTTAGGATAAATTTATTGAATCCTAACAGCTCTACTGAATTACATAATGAAACAGCAAAAACATCTGATCCTCCTCGGGTCACCACTGGCCTTCAGAAACAGAAATTGGCAAGAGATGGAGGTAAAGCAAGAGATGAAGGTAAGGAAATCTGTAGCCACAAGGAGAGATCAGTGCATAAAAGTCTAAAAGGAGACAACAAATGATGGTTATTTAGGTTTAGTGTGTGTGTACAACTTGGCTCCTGCTGAGTCAAATACAACCAGTACTTAGAGGCATCTGTGTCTTAACATTTGGTTCAACTCTTATCTACATTTCCTTATAAAATTATCTTTGATTATGAGTTAAGTTTTGGGCAATAATCAAAAGTTGCTTAGTTGTGCCTAGAACTTGGCTCTAAATTATTTTTTGAAATCAGAATTGTGTATGTTAGAGAAGGGGAGGTGTTTTGACAGTTTTGTTAAAATGCTAGAATACAGTTTTATATAGTGGGTGCTTAAATTAATTCAATAGTGATGACACTAGATTTCTGTTTCTGGATTACCCTGGTATGCTTGACAACAGTACACTTCCTGAAGATAATCTTAAACTAAGATAGATAACAGGGGCCTCCCGGGTGGCGCAGCGGTTGAGCGCTGGGTTGCGAAGCTGCCCGCAACCTCTGCAGCGCAGGCTCGGTCCCCAGCTGCTCCCCGGCCACCGGAGGAGGGTCCCACATGGTGCGCAGACCTCTCCTGCCGCCCGCTGCTCCCCTCAGCAGTGTACTTCATCAGTCTGCCTGCTCTGCTCCCCGCTCTGGCTCTAGTGAATTCTCTCGCCCTCCCGCACTTCTGACTGTACCCAGTGCTTGTATAAATAAATAAATGAAAATAAATAAATCTTTAAAAAAAAAAAAAAAAGATAGATAACAGTAGCACACTAGCCTCAGATAATCCTGTTGAGATTATTACTAAAGTTCACTTATTTTAAAAAGTATTTATGAAATACCTACTAGTTGTTAACACAGAACAAAAATACTTAAAAGGCAACTCCTGCCCTCAAGGAACATAAAATCCCACAGGATAAATATATACACATATTATATAATTATAATAGTGGTGGTATATAATACTTAACCAAAAAAGTGGTACAAACAACTTAAAAAACTTAATCAATGTACTCAAGGGTGGGTAGAATTTCAAAAGATAGAAATGAGGGAACATTTCCGAGATAATAGCATTAAAAAAAAAAACAAAAAAAAAACAGGGCCTCCCAGGTGGCGCAGTGGTTGAGCGCTGGGCTGTGTAGCTGCCCTCAGCCTCTGCAGCGCTGGTTCAATCCCCAGCCACGGCAAGGGTCCCACATGGCACGCAGACCTCTCCTGCCACCCGCTGCTCCCCTCAGCAGTGTGCTTCGGTCCTTCTGCCTGCTCTTCTCCCGCTCTGACTCTGGTGAATTCTCTCACCCTCCTGCACATCTGACTGTACCCCGTGCTTGTATAAATAAATAAATAAAATCTTTAAAAAAACAAACAAACAAACAACAACAAAAAAACAAACCATGGGAGAAAGGAAAACATCGCATGAACATACAAGTAATCATGTTTGGGTATAAAAATGGGTATGTGATTGGATATCATCAAAAGAAGGATACAAAGATAAATTAGGACAGAACTGTATAAAACCTTGTCTAAAGATACAGAAGTTCAACTTGGATGATTATTTAATTTACAAACATTTACTAAGTTCATACTATGTGATAGGTCCTGTAAGTAGGGTTGAAGAGATAAAGATGTGTAAGAGTCCTAGATCATCTATTACCTCTCTGACTTCATTCTTTATTACTATTCTGCCTTGAGGACTCAGTCTAGCCACAGTGGCCTCTTGCCACTGCTAGACATGCTCTCCTTCTCCTTTTAAGTCACTTGCACTGATTATTTTTGTTCCCACAATCCTCTTTCCTCAAATACATGCAGGGTTTACATCCACATCCTTCAAGATGTGGCTCCAGTGTAACCTTTCCAATGAGGCCTATTCTGACCACCCTATTTTAAGATATAAACAGTTTCATTTCCCCCCCTCCAGTCCATCACTCACCATTATCTATTGTTTGCTTCTTCTCACAAGAATGTAAACTACAAAGGACATTCATGGACATATTTTCAAGCATCTAGAAGAGTGCCAGGCAGATATGTGCACTCAATATATATTTATTGAATACTGTTATAATATAGGAACTATATAAGAACTCACAATCTCCGTAAAGAAAATTTATTAACTAAACAGTGTGATAAATTCATTAAAAGAGGGATATACACACTATGTGCTATATGAACCCAAAAAGAGGAACCTGGAAAGGTTCAAGATAAAACTGCTTCTATTATGTCTTACGTGAAACGAGAAGGGTAGAATTTGTCATAAAAATGAGAGGTACTGGGAGCTAAATGAACAGCAGGATACCCTATAATTATATGGAAATAATTTGTCTTAATCATCTTTTTGTCACTAGCATTAGATTGGCACATGGTGGCATTCAATACATGTTTGCTGAAATGAACTACAGTAGAAAGAAAAGAACAAGTACAGTTTTGTGTAAGTGGAGAAAGGGTTGTGAAGAAGCAACCAGAGAAATAAAGAACCAGGGCAGCATGATGTTAAGGAAATCTAGTGTTTAAATATTTAGAGGTCAGAGAGGATCAGGGTGGGAAAAAGGCCTTTCAGTTTAGTAAATATCAGGGAGCAGATTTTATAGGCAGAATGCACACTAAATTAAAGAGTCAATGTATCCGGGCCTTCCTGGTGGTGCAAGGGACACAGCACTATGAAGCTATCTGCAGCCACTGCAGCAAAGATTCGATCCCCAGACAGGGAGGGGAGCCACATGGCGAAGACCTCTACTGTCCTCGCCCGCTGCTCCTCTCAGCAGTGTATTTCAGTCGATCCGCCTGTTCTGCTCCCTACTATATCGCTGGTGAATCCTCTCACCTCCCCACAGCTCTGCCCTGTACCCCAGCTCTTGTATGCATAAATAAATCTTTAAAAAAAAAGTCAATGTATCAAAAGTATAGAGGTGAATGTTCTTCTCTCTAAAATTATTTTTTCAAATATATTATCTCATAAGTTATCATCTTATGTTGTATTGAAAAAGTAGACTCAAGAATGTTGATTTGTCCAAGATCATTTAGCCATCAAGGAGGTAACATACTTCTGAAGAATGTGATACTATACCTCTGAGTTGGAAACCACTGTTACCTCAAAAAACAAAACAAAATGAGAAAACCTCAACAGCAGCAACAAATCATTAAAAAAAGGTATTTAGCTTTTCTGACTGGAATTCTCATACTACATCCATTTTCCTCACATGCATGGTCTTATTTTGCTGCCATTCATATAGTGGTGTGCCTTACATAGTGGGCAGTGAATTCTCCACAATATTCCACCTATATTCCGGCATAAACATGGATGAAGTTAGAGGAGACCTGAAGAAAATTTGAAGTGTAAATACAGTGCTAGGAAAAGAAACTGAAAATGTCCAAAAAGGATTTGAAACAATGAATGCATACTACATATGATCACAGTAGAAGATATTTAAAACCTGCAGATCTTAACACTTTAATTTGCCTATGCAATGAGTTATGCGCTTTAATATATTAAGTCTGAGCTTCCCAACTGGTATGCAGAAAGGGTTAAGGTGTGTGATGCTATTGATGCCACTAGCCCTTAGAGGTGCAGGTCCACCGGTCTAAATTCTCTTTGATTTATCATACAATGCAACAGTAACCGCTGTCTGCGAGTTACTGTATAAATAAGGTTGAAAGCATTGTCTCAGGTTATTTCTAAGCAAATGATTAATTAAAATAAATGTTAGTATAAGATACTATTTACATGATTTACATACTTAGGGATATAAAATTTTTGAATTAACTCTCTAATTATAATCCAGTTCCCAAAGACAAGGCCAAACGATGAGTGCTACCAATTTAATTTTTCCTCCTTTCCATATATACTAAATCTATTAAAATAATTGAAATAGATTTACCAAGGACGCACTATACTGGGTAAACTTCAACACTTGATGGTATTTTTAATTTGAATTAAACATAGTTAACATTATGGTTATTATTTTATGATTATTAAAAGAAAAATAATGTAAAAACATACCTGTGGGGCATATCCATGAGGCACATAAATTGGAGGCACAGAACCATTTGGGGACATCATTGGAACCTGAGCAGGACCTGAATGGGTCACAGAAATGACATTTTAACCCAAGATTATTTAGAAAGCTCAAGTTGAAAACAATATAAATTACATTTTTGAATGCTTCATCTAAACACTCAAATAGTGACTGTACTGTGACAAAAAGAAATTCAGATGACTCACTTGTTATAAAATATAAAGTTTATCTTGGAAAATTCATGTATTACTTTTTTCCCTGTAGTCATCTCTCAAACTTACCTGCTGATCTTATCACCCAGGAAGCGTTTCAAAACACATATATTTTGTGCCTCTCTGGTGGCACAGGGGTTAAAGTCTCAGTGCTATCAAGCTATTGCCAGCCACTGCAGCATGAGTTCCATCCCAGGCCAGGGAGCTATCCACATGGCGCAGCAGACCTCTTGTCTCATCCACTGCTCCCTTCAGCAGTGTATTTCAGTGTATCTGCCTCTTCTACTCCCCACTCTGTCTCTGGTGAATCCTCTCACCTCCTGCACCTCTGGCCTATACCCCAGTTCTTGTATGCATAAATAAAAATAAATCTTTAAAAACAACAACAAAGCACACAGATTTCTAGGCTCCCCTAGACTTTGTTTTTTAGTATCCTTACAATGGAGTCTTGAATCAGTATTTACTTTATAAATGATTATGTGATTATGATTGTGCAATTAGAAACAGTGACCTGGAGGAAAATCAAACTGAACTTTGCATTTAAAAATCAATGAAAAGTGAGGCAAATTTTGAAAACAAAGGGAGGGAGAGAAGGGGAGCTGAAAGAAAGAAAAGGGATGGAAGAATGGGAGGAGGATAGGAAGGAAAGAAGAAGCAGGGAGAACAAGGGAGGGGAATAAGGAAAAGACTCAATGGGTTAAGAAGAAATAGGGACCGTATATACATGGGAAGGACAACTTATGAAATTGTTATATGTCTATAAAATAACATCTTGACAATATATTTTTCCCATTCAAAACAAGGTCACCAAATACATGATTTGTTCAGAATTTATCTTAAAAAGCTAATTGTATAGTGCTAATTCTAACTTACCACGTGCCAGGTTTTTAAAGTATTTTTCCTCATTATTTAGTAAGTAAATACGATTACTCTCATTTCCCAGATGTGGAAATTGAGGCAGAGAAATGAAATTAAGCTTGCCTAAATGGTAGAACTAGGATCCAAATCAGGCAGTTTCATTTCTCAGGCTATATCTCTAGTACATATTTAGTAGACATTAAAATACTATTCATTATTGGCAACTGACTGAATCTGAGGCATCAGAACTATGCTCAGATGCTTGTAAGAAAATTAAGGCCTTCATTTTCTTTATAGCCTTGAAAAATAGAACAATTTCCCAAATTTAAACCAATACTTGCCCATTAATTTACTAAATGAAACTTGTGAGGTGCTTTATATGCCACTAGGCGAGAGGACTTTATCCAAAACTCACCTTTTAACTTCTATATTTTCATTTTTTTACTTCTATATTTTCAACTCAAAAGAAAATGAGAAGTTTTAAATTAATGCTGATTTACTTCTACTAGCTAATTTATATAAAACTATAGTAAACTAGCTTTCTGAATCATGAAAGCTGGCTTAAGTAATTATAAAATAGGAAATTTAGTAGGGAATGAGAGGGCAATTGCATTGGAAATCCTATTTATAATCTTAGTAAAAGAAATTAACATGTATTGAACTTCTGTTTGATGTGCCAGTGACTATGAGTCCTTTCAGAGGTGTCAGATTTAAACCGATAGTCATCAGAATAGGTTTTACTTTTTTTAGCCATCAGAGTAAAAAAAAATTATATCAGATTATACCCAAAATTGTAAAACCATATAACTAGTTTGGGTTGCCCTTCTTTTACCAGAAATATAAATAAACCCTACATAGTTGTAATTAATATCTCACCATACTTTGAAAGCTGCTAAAATGGTTTGTAATTTAGTAGTAAAAAATTTTACTTTATCCTTTAATTATATTTAAGTGTAATGCTGAAAACAGAACAAAACAAATCCAATGTAAAATAAACCAGCAAATACATTACTACAGTTCAGAAACAATTAACTCAATTTTCCCTATGAAGTTATTATTTCCATCTAGCAAGTAAATCATCTCATTCTGCGGCAGAATGGTACATGTTTTTTCTTTTTAAAAATAAGACAATCTATGTATATAATATTTAAATAGTGGTGTGAAGTAACCTTCAACAGAGAACACATAAAACTCCCATTGTATAAACCTAGTCAACACAAGTATTGATATTTAGAAGTACAATATTAACAGCACCATTTCTATAGCTATTTCTGTTTAAAGTAGTAAAACCCCAAACCCTTGCATACTCAATGATGCCTATGTTCTATAACTTCCTTAGTTCTAACCATACCTCTTAATTTAGGAAGTACTAAAAGATTACCCATTCTGATTAAATGCAAAGAGGGGGATTTTGTCCCCGCAAAGATGCAGAATCTGTTACATTGTATTGTAATTTATTAATCAGTTACAGATCAAATGCATATCTGGTACGAGAACAGCTGTATCTCAACAACAGCTGCTAGATCCAGCTAGCAGCTCCTTAATAATCTACATGACCTGAACATGGTCTATTTCAAATCAATGTTGCTGATTCTTTTTAAGGGCATACTTTCTATTCCATAATAGCGCAGAGTAAACAATTACATTCACCAATTGTCTTAAATTTGAGACGCCCCTGATCTCAATTCCTAAAAAGTACCATAATCTAGTATTTTTTTCATAATTACTGTACACTAGCATTTAAAAGGTTTTTTTTTAATAGCGAAAGTGCAAATTTGCCCGAGTTTAAATTCCTAAAATGCAACGTGCTGCTGACGTGCTACATTCTCTTTATAACCAAGCTTCCACAATGGCTTCCAAATAATGATGCCAATTTTCAGATATTAATTGTAAAAAGAAAAACCTAATAAAATAAAGGTGATGGAAAGGAATATTCTGTGAGATATAATCGCCCGACTCTAAAGCGTTTAATATTTTTATAACTACTGGCAACAATTAAAAATATTTTTAGAGCGACAGCGTTAGCGCCTACTGGAAAAAAGAACACACACGGCAGGGCTTTAGATTAATACAATGCCTTCTATGTTTTAAAATACAAGTATAATGTTCAAAAACAGCAAATCTTACCACTCATTTTATTTTTTTTACAGAAGCAGCAGAACAAGAAAATCCAACAAGGAAACAGCGTAGTACACGTTAACAGTTTTAATTGGAGAACGGTTTCATGGGTTTTTTTTTTTTTTGCAAAGCAGTAAGAGGAAAAGATCCTTTGACCGAGTCACGTGATAGACGTCACATGACCTGAGGTGACCCGCGGAAAGGGAAAGGAAAAAAACCCTTACGTTCCTGCTCAGTGTTTCGGACAGAGAAAATGCTTTCTACTGCTACTGCCTTTAATTTGATAATTTTTTAGACTTCCTTATGAACTAACTCAAAAGCTCACCAGAATTATACGTTCAGAAATCTATATTTGACGTAAAAACAATTGTTTCATTTTTAAATAACATCACAGGCACTTTTTCTAATTCTTGTTTTATCCAGCCAGCTGCTTTTTATTTTTTAATTTTTAAAAAAATTTCAAGATACATAGACTATTTAATAATTCGGAATATTCACTCTGAAATATCTTTGTGTAACTTGATCTACTCTATACTCAAACCTTAAGAAATGCCCACAGTGCACAAAGAATTGTCTAGAACCTGGTTTTGCTCAATGTGTTTCTCAGAGTGTCAATTTTTCAGTAGGCATTTGCCTACCAAACTAATAAGGATTAACACTTTTATTGTTTTAAAAAAAAACCCTAACCTGGACATTAGTACAACTACTTGGTAGATGGCAGTCTCACCCACAGCTATGAAATATCAAAAGACAGGTTTTATGACCACTCTACCCAAACAGAAGTGGAGACCAGAAAGAAACCAAACATGTTTCCTTACAAGACTGGAAAAATACTGTAAAAACTTTTAGAAGTCTTTTAATTACTTTATTATGTAAGTTAAGGAAATGTATTAATCACAAACAAAATGGTGATACTGATTAATAATAAAATTCACATTGTGGAAAGAAAATCGATTTTAGTATCAAAAGATGTAAGTTTTAGTAAGAGTTTCAATATTTATTAGCAAGACAATTTATTACTCTTACTTCCATAAGGTTAAAATAACCTTACAGCATTGTTGTGAGACTCAGATTAAATTTTTTTTTTAAATTGCTCTTATTCTTTTTTTTTTTTTTAAAAGATTTATTTATTTATTTATACAACCACTGGGTACAGTCAGAAGTGCGGGAGGATGAGAGAATTCACCAGAGCCAGAGCAGGGAGCAGAACAAGCAGACTGACTGAAGACATTGCTGAGGGGAGCAGCGGGCACAGCAGGAGAGGTCTGCACGCCATGTGGGACCCTTGCCTGTGGCTGGGGATCGAACCGGCACTGCAGAGGCTGGGGGCAGCTTCGCACCCCAGTGCTCAAACGTTGTGCCACCGGGGAGGCCCCTCAGATTAAATTTTAAAGTGCTTAGTACACTGACTGGCACACCACAGGTATTATAAGTAAAAGTATGATCTATATGTTTTAAAAAATAATTATATAGTGCAGGATATGTGTCATGTACCATGTTTTACATATATTAAACCAACCCTCATAATAACTGAAGTAGGTAAGGAACTGAAGGAGAATGCAGTTAAGTAACTTGCCAAGGGTACACAGTGAGATAATGACAGGATTATCTAGCAATAAGCTGTATTAAAAAAAAAAAAAAAAAAAGGAAACCATGTTCAAGGCCCAGTCTCCCAAAAAGTTGTCAGTGGATACCTGAAGTAGTGTCAATAAATCCATGCTGGAAATAAGTTAATACAGAGAAAATTAGACAATAAAGGACTACTGTCAGGAATGGGAAGGGTGATTGTTAATTTCTAAGTTCCTGCCAAAAGTCAAGGTTGCCCTGAAGTACATTTCTTACAAGTACAGAGTCTCCTGCTTTCAATAGAATCTGCTCATAATGTTGGATTTAGCTATCCTATAAATGTAATCATGCTTCTGCTCTTCATTCCTTAAACAAACAAAAAAAATCCCATCCCTGCAGCCCATTTTCCCTTTTTGGTTCATGTTCTTATACAGTTGTGTTTCCATTTCTGGAGTTTTTTTAAACTGATGTTCTCTTTCTCAGTTCTTTCCATGTGTCCACTAAGCCCTCCTCCCCCACAATAAAAAAAATACCCATACATCTTCAACATTTTCACCAGACACATTTAGTTCATGTGCTTCCTTTAAATAAAAACTGATTCTCCCCCAGGATAGTTTTTCCAGTATTCTCCGGGAGCAGAAGCTTTCCATGCTTTCCAGAGGCAGCCTCCAGCTACCTGATGTTACTTTCAATTATCACAGCTGTTCCTGTTTCATGCTCAAGTTTGCTTTGTCCTGAGATTATGCCATATGAATATACTACCTTTTACCCCTTCCTCACTGCTGCCATGCTCAGTCTTTATGTATTGAGAACTCTGGCACTGTTTATACAGAGCACGGTGACTTTAAAGTTCAAAAAACCTAGCCTCAAACTTTTTTCTCCTCTTCCATTTTTTTTAGTAGTCAAATTTTAAAGACACACTTTAGAATTTATCACTTAGATTTCTAGCATCTCATCTTTGAAATCTTTTTTTTTTTTTTTAAAAAGATTTATTTATTTATTTATACAAGCACTGGGTACAGTCAGAAGCGCGGGAGGGTGAGAGAATTCACCAGAGTCAGAGTGGGGAACAGAACAGGCAGACTGATGAAATACACTGCTGAGGGGAGCAGTGGGCACGGCAGGAGAGGTCTGCGTGCCATGTGGGACCCTCGCCGGTGGCCAGGGATTGAACCCACGCTGCAGAGGCTGCGGGCAGCTTCGCAGTCCAGCGCTCAACTGCTGCTCCACCAAGGGAGGTCCTCATCTTTGAAATCTTAAACTTACAAGATGCAGTCACTGGCCATATCTATCCATTTTTCTTTCTTCCATTACGCTTGTTTTTCCCTGTAATGATCTCCCTTTTGTCCTGACCCAACAGGCAACTCCTGACTGCCTTCATGGTCTAATTTCCTTTCTTATCCATGTCTTTTTTTTTTTTAATTCCCCTTCCTGAAAATCCCCAATTTTAATCAACCAGAAAATTTTCTCTTAGACGTAGTTAATAATCTATCCAATATTCTAGAGTTATTATCAGATTCCCTCATCACTCTCTAAGAAAGTTCTCCATCCTAACCTTAACCATACATCTTAGCATGAAATTAAGCTCTTTTGATGTTATTGAAAGCTTTTTGTTTCTTCAATTTTCAGTAGTAACATAGTCTTTTCCTTAGATAAAAGCTATCACTCCACTTCTCCTCTTTATTTGATCTCTACTTCCTCTTGCATGGGTCTTTACTTTATTGGTCATTTCTCTCCCATTCACTATTTTCAGTCTCTCCCCTTAATCAATTTTTCTGAATCGCTCCTTCTGTGAAGCTCACAAACATGGTGAAGTTTCAAATCTAAGTCACTTACACCACTCATTTGATAAACATAACTCTTCTTTGTCCTGTGATACCATTCAACTACCACTCTTACCTAAGTCAACATGCTTAAGATAGTTAAATTTCTGACCTTCCTTTCACTTTTAAATTCTTAATGAAATTACTACTATGCAATATTTGATACAGAGGAAAATAACACTGGCTATATAATGTATTAAACCAAATATCCAAGCCAAAAAATAGAGCACACCATCAGGGTTGCATCAATTTGATCCTTCCCTAACCAATCATTTTGTGCCATTCATATCTCCACTATCCTGAATTTTGAGTTTGTTACCTTTTTTTTAAAATTTATTTATTTAAAAGATTTATTTATTTATTTATACAAGAACTGGGGTACAGGCCAGATTTATTTATTTATTTATACAAGAACTGGGGTACTGGGAGGGTGAGAGGATCCAGCAGAGACAGAGCGGGAACAGAACAGGCAGACTGACGAAATACACTGCTGAGGGGAGCAGTGGGCACGACAGGAGAGGTCTCCCGTGCCATATGGGACCCTTGCCGGCAGGCTGGGATTGAACCAGCACTGCAGAGGCTGCGGACAGCTTCACAGAGAGGTGCTCAACCGCCTGCGCCACCAGGGGAGGCCCGAGTTTGTTACCTTTTTAAAAATCTTCTAAAAAAACACCAAACTTTACATATATACCCAAATAATGTTTCTTTGCTTTGCATTTTATGAAAATTAGGGTATATAGTTTTCAGTAACCTTTCTAATGTGATATTGTCAAGACCTACCAAATTAGTTTCATATAGCTAGAATTTGTTCATTACCATTCATTCAAAAAACATGCACTATCTACAATGTACAAGATACTGTTCTAAGCATTTGGGGTATCAATAAACAAGAATGGATAAATATTTCTGTCCTTGTAAAGTTTGCACTGGGGGGAGAAAATGAAAAAATAGTATGATGAATAAAACATACAGTATGTCTGAAGGTTGATAAATGCTATGAAAAAAAGATCTGGGTTAGGAAAAAGAATTACTGAGATGGGCTGGTGGAGAGGAAAGAGACTGAGGATCATAATTTCAAATGCAGAGATCAGTGTAGGCTTCAATGAAAAGGGGGCATTCGAGCAATGACTTCAAAGAAGTGTAAGACTGAGCTGTTTGGATATATAAGGAAAATTCTACAAAGAGGAAGTAATCAGTGCAAAGTCTTTAAGGTAGGAGTATGTATGACATGTTCAAGATAAAGCAAAGACACTAAGTGTCCCTACAACAATGTAAGTTGAGGTCAGAGTAGTATAGAGAGAAATGAGTTATAGGCTATGAGCCTTGTATGTCATTGTTAGGATTTTCGCTTTTACTTTGAGTGAAATAGGAGACAATGGCTGAATTTTAAATTGGAGAAAAATATAATGTCAATTATATTTTAAAGGATTCACTGACTCATACATGTTGCTAGTGAGAATGTGGTACAATTATTTGAAAAACCAGCAGTATCTACAAGGTTGAATGTACACATATCCTATAAGTCATTAATTTATTTCTAAAGTATATAGGCACTGTTAATGCTTATATGTTTCACTAAAGGATATATATTAGAATGTGCATGCATTAGTATTTGCAATAATATAAGCAGGCACCACATATTACCACAGTAGTATATGTGGGATAGAGGAGATTTGGGGATGATCACATCTTCAGATTTGGATGTTACATTAGAAATATCTGTTAGGCATCCAAATGGAGAACTCACACAGGCAGTTGATTTTACTGTTTTGGAATTCAAAGAGAAACCCAGTCTGGAAATATAACTTCTGGAATCTCTAGCTGGCCTCAAATCAAGACTGGAAAGATCATGAAGGAAGTGAGGGTAGATATTGAGAAGACATTTAAAATTTTGTACCAAAGCATGAAACAGAACATTGTTGCTACAAACATGTACTTTTCATGGGTCTTGGTCTACATGTTAAAGAGTTTTTTCAGGTATACACCTAGAAGTGGAAATGCTAGGTCGTAAGGTTATGTGAATATTAATATTCATTGGATAGTGCCAAAAAGCATTCCCCAATTTACATTTCTACCAGTCAGCAAAGTATAAGTGGTTCCACTGATTCATATTCTTGTCATTATTTGGTGTTAAGATTCAAAAAAACTGCCAGTCTCACAAATATTACTTTGCATTTTCTAAATCCATTTTTCAGCTGGGTTATCTTTTAAAAAAACAGGTTTATAATAAGAACTTTCATATATTTTGAATAATGATTTTTTATGGTTAAGTTGAATGCAAATATTCCCTTCCTAGTGTGTGACTTTATTTTATATTTAATGATTATGTATACTAAGTTCTTAATTCTAATGACATCAGATTTATTAATTTTTTGGTTACATTTCCTATATGTCTTAAAAATGTTTCTCTACTATATAGTGAAAAAGATATTATTTTTAAGTTTAGGTTTTTACATGTAAGTATTTCAACCTTGAAAAATTGACTTTTGTGTAAAGTATGAGGAAAGCATCTGATTACATTTTAATACAAATGGAAAACCAATGACCTAGCCATTCTCTCCTGTTTTCCATCTCCTTAGATATTTCCTTTACTTTTTGTGGGGACAACAATGCAATTAAAATTCTCTTATGAAAAATCTTGTTATGTAAGAGTGGAGTTTATTCAGAGCATCCAAATTATAAAATGACTAGAAATGGAAGTCTCCAAAATCACATTTCAACCCATAGCAATCAAGTTTTTGACCAGGTCATTCCTATGAGATTGAACGGGCAAAGTCACTAAGATCAAACTCTTGCCAAATCCAATTAATACTGCAATTAATATAAACTTCCTAATTATTCTTATAATCTGGAATTCTGGTTTATCCATTCCTCTTTGACTTCCTGATCATACTTTTAAAAAATATCCTTAATGACAGCCTTCAGTTCTTTCTTTAAATGTTGGTTTTCCTGGGAGATTTGCTCTAGGCCCTCTTTTTTTCCATATTCTACACAAGCTCACAAGATGATCTTATTTACTCTCACAAAGGCATTCTGTATCTCACCCAAACTTTCTCCTATGCTATTCTAGACCTTCCACTTCAATCTGTATGAAATGCAAAAGCAGTTAATTTTCCTTCAGTACTCATTCCACCTCCTGTAGTCCCATGAGAAGTGCATGTTTCCATTTCAAAAGAGAAACATTCTATTTTCTACTTTATTTTTCACATCAAACCATTTAGCAAGCCATTTAGCAAGTTGTATAAATACCTTGTAAACCACATTTTTTTTCATTTGCATCAAAATATCTTCAAGTGAATTTTAGTGGTATTGTGCTGCATTTTCTCATTCATTTTATAATTTGTGATATTTGTTATCTCCTAAGCAAGTATAATGTAGTAGTGAAGAACATGGTTTTTGGTGTTAGACCAATGTAATTGTATCAATAGTTTACTAACTGAGATACTGTAAGTTATTTAACTCTTTGTATTTTAGTTTCCTTACCTGTAAAATGGAAATAACAGTTATTCTACTTCAGAGATATATTATGCATATTGAATGAATAGTTATTTGTAAAGCACCTAGACTAGTACCTGCTACCCAATTAGTGCCTATAAAAAACAATGTCACCCAAGTATAGTGCTACTGTTTGTATTGACAAAACCACCTGAAAATCAATAGCTCAGGAAAGTTAATAGTTAATCGGTCAACATGTTATAAATATAAGTCCAACAATTGCTATGCTATGTCATTCTATAGAGAGCACTCTGAAAAATCTGTGAGGTAGCATTGTGAAAATAAAAAGCAGATGCATTTTAAATTTGCTAGAACGGCCATATATTCAGGCAAGAAAGAGAAAATGGAAAAATGTTTATTAGTGCATAACATAATATGACTGTAATGTAGTCTATAATTTTCTCTATGTTTATTACTACAGGAAAATTGACATTCTTAATAGGATCTTTAGAAAACATACATAAAATACATTTACCTTATATTTTCCTTATTATAATTGAAAGATCCTCAAAAATATCAACCATATCACCTGGGCATTGGAACTCTGTGGCAACTGTGAGAATAGCTGAGGACAGCAGGAGTACAGAACTAAGTCTTGTTAGATGGTTGCTGAAGAGTCACCAATTTATAAACCACAAATATAAAAACACTAAACATTTTGATGGAATGTTCAAGTCAATAAATCCCAATTATCTGCTAGTTATATAATACAAAGCAAAAAGTTCCTAAATATATCTGACTGAAACATTGTGAAGAACGAGCCAAAAAATTTCTAGTAAGTGAAGAACACCACATGGAAAAGTGATTTACTTAAATTGCTAAATCTGTTCTAAAAGATAAAGTAATCTAAGAGATACTTAAAACACCAAAATCTGTAAACAAACCAAAAAACCCTCAGAACAAAATATGTGAGAAACTGAAGAGGGAACAATTAGAAAAAAATAAAAAAAAAATGAGTGAGGTTGGTCTTATACCCTCTCTAAAGTAGGTTATAAAAACCATGAACAGGGCCTCCCCTGGTAGCGCAGGCGGTTGAGTGAAGCACTGTGAAGCTGTCCTCAGCCTCTGCAGTGCGAGTTCGATCCTGGCAACCAGCGAGATACCCACATGGCACATCAGACCTCTCCTGTCTCGCCTGCTGCTCCCCTCAGCAGTGTATTTCAGTCAGTCTACCTGTTCTGCTCCCTGATCTGTCTCTGGTGAATCCTCTCACCCTCCCGCACATCTGGCCTGTACCCCGATTCTTGTATGCATGAATAAAATCTTTGGGGAAAAAAAAAAGAAACATGAACAGAAACATGGTTAAAATCAAGACATCAAAGACCACGTTATCAATAGTCCTTGTTTCTGAGAGATCAGTATAGCTTAAATTGCCTTAAGAGGGGCCTCCCTGTTGGCAGAGGGGTTAGAGACAGCACTATCAAGCTACTGCCAGCCACTACAGCACAAGTTTGATACCTGGCCGACCAGGGAGCAACCCACATGGCGCAGCCCTGCCTGATGCTCTGCTGCTCCTCTCCTGCCCTGCCTGCTGCTCCCCTCAGCAGTGTTATTTTAGTACATCTGCCTGCTCTGCTCCCTACTCTCTCTGGTGAATCCTCTCACCCCCCACACCTCTGGCTAACACCCCGGTTCTTGTATGCATAAATAAATAAATCATTAAAAAAATTGCCACAGAGCATGGCCTAAATGATTTGGTTTGGAAAAAAAAAAAAACAAAATAACAAAGCAGTTATAACGTAATGCTGACTTCTGTCATATATAAACTTCAGTAAAGCATCAATTTAACTTTAAGGAATATACCCTTAAAAATAACTTGTGGCAAAATCAGCAGGAAGACAGCCCGAATCCTTTGACTTGCAGAAAGGGATTGTGAGCTTATGCAAATTAAAAGTTGGAGAGTTTATCTTTTTTGATTGCTGAATAGTATTCCATTGTGTATATAGAGCACATCTTCTTGATCCAGTCATCTATTTTTGGGCATCCGGGTTGTTTAAATATCTTACCTATTGTAAATAGTGCCATTCATAGCAACATGGATGGAGCTAGAAGGGACCACACTCAGTAATATAAGCCAGAAGGGAAAAGAAAAATATTGGATGGTTTCACTTGTAGGATGAGTATAGAGGAACCAAATAAGGGATCAGGAAAAAAAAAATAACAGTAATAATAATTAAAAAAAAGAAACAAAATTAGCAGGCAACCATAAACGAGAGATATTCTGTGAGGGAGGGGGAACAAAAGGGATCAAAACGGGAGAGAAAAGCACAAAGGACTATCTATAGTGACGGTTCATAGGTGAACTGGTGGTGGAAATTTTACTGGGAATACACAATTATGTAAAAGATATAAATAAATAAATTAAAAATTAAAAAAAAGTTGGAGAGTTGATTTGGATTTCTAAAATTCATTCTTTTGCCAATAAACAAACAAGATCAGTTGTCAGAACCCTTCTCAGATTGTAATACTAAACCTAGTTCATTTACATACCAAAAAAATTTAAGAGGCAGACTCATTCAGCCCAGCAAAAGTAGTTTGAAATCATTAAGACAAAAATTTAAAAGGCTGGGGATGTGAACTATATACCTTTTCTACTACTTTACAAATGTGTAGCTAATCTTCCAAAAGGCTGTCTCCGACTGTGATAATGACATAGAAGTATTAAGGTTCTTAATAAGCATCTATCAATAAATAACGTGCTGCAATTTGCAGCAACATGGATGGAGCTGGAAGGGATCATGCTCAGCGAAATAAGCCAGAAAGAAAAAGAAAAATACCGGATGGTCTCACTCATAGCAGGAATCCAGAAAACTTAAATAAGGGACGAGGAAAAAGAATAACTATAAGAAAGAAAATATCAAAATCAACAAACAGCTATGAACCAGAGACACTCTATGGGGGATGGGAGGCGGGGAAAAGAGGGCTTGGGGTCAAAATAAGGGGGTTGTAATTGTATGGAGAATATAAAAATAAAAAAAAAAAAGAAAAACAAAGAAAAACAGAAAAAAAAGAAAAAAGAATACTTAAAGATTAACACATAAAACCATTTTATTCATATAAACTATCATTTGTAATGAGCAAAGTATATATAAATTAATGAATACTGCAGAATGTATTAAAATAAAAATATGAAAAAACAAAAAAACAAACAAAAAAATAACATGTGCATTTTGGACCATATCTGTTGTATGTCCATGGAGTCAAGGGCCCAAGAAAAGATCACTGTAATCTTCAACCAATCAAGTACTCTACAGGAGAGGATCTATTTTGGGGGGAATGACAGTCAATAATATATGCAAATAATCCCAGGAAGATAAGAGGAGTGAAGTATTAGAACCTCTAACTTTGTTCAGGGCACAAATCAAACTTTGCTTTTTTTTTTTAAGATTTATTTATTTATGCATACAAGAGCTGGGGTACATGCTAGAGATGGGGGGGGGGTTTGAGAGGATTCACCAGAGACAGAGTGGGGAACAGAACACAGGCAGACTGACTGAAATACACTGCTGAGAGGAGCAACAGGCGAGACAGGAGAGGTCTGCTTCACCACATGGGTTGCTCCCTGGCTGGTTGGGGATTGAACTCATGCTGCAGAGACTGCGGATTGCTTCATAGTGTGGTGCTTAACTCCCAGCGCCACCAGGGAGGTCCAAACCTTGCTTCTTTTAAGTCTCTCTTATTTGCCTATTTTTTCCTCTCTTGCCCTCTTAGTCACCTTCCAGTTCTGGTCACACACTATTATTTTCTTCCTCTATTATCTCCCTCTCTACTTCTAAATTAAGATATCAATTTATCAAAAAGTTTTACTTTATGTAATACATTCGAATAGGAAACAAACATGATGATCATTTTAGACTGACTCAAAATTTAGAGTGGCTGAATGAGGTTAGGAGGGTTAAGTTCCTAGCAAGAGAATGACCAATATAGAAAGATACCCGTGTTCCAATGTAGTATTTCCCAAATATTTGTGTTTATGTGCCAGTAAAATTTGAAAACAAATTCTGGGGATTGGTTAAGGTGATCAATTTTTTATTAAGCCAAATCATGACATTAAAAGGAAAGAAGGGAGAGATTAAAGATAGATCAAAGGAAGTCTATCTTATATTATTACATTATTTTACAAGGAAAGGCTATTTAAGAAAATAAGTCCCATTTACAAATCACACCAAAAAAGTATATGATATTAGGGAGTAAACTTAACAACGGAGGTGAAAAACCCATACATTGAAAACTGTAAGACGCTGTTAAATGAATAGAAGACACAAAGAAAGAGAAATATATTCTGTGTTTATGAATTGTTAACTTTAACCTATACTACTTTAACCTACACTAACTTTAACCTATACTACTAAGCGACAGTAATAAAAAATATTTGGTACTGGAATAAAAGCAGACACATAGACCAATGGAACTGAGAGCACAGAAATAAACCCACACACATAACAGGTAATTTCTGACAAAGGAACCAAGACCAAACAATGGAAGAAAAAGAGGCTCTTCAGCAAATGATGCTGGGAAACCTAGACTGCCACATGTAAATACAATAACAACAAAACCAGATACTGAATTCATACACTAAAATTAATTCAAAATGGATTAAACACTTGGACATAAGACCTAAAACAAAAATACATAAAAGAAAACATGGGGATACACTGCTGGACATCAACTGTAGAGACATGTTTGGGGACATGTGCCCAATGGCTGGGGAAGGAAAAGCAAAAAAAAAAACCAAAAAACAACAAATGGGACTACAGCAAACTAAAAAGCTTCTGGACAGCAAAAGAAAATACCACAAAAATGAAAGGGCAACCTATGCTATGTAGAAGATATTTATATATTATCATATATGTGGAAAGGGACTTTATATTCTAAAATATAAACAGTTTAAGCAGAAAAATTACTCTTAGTAGAGATATCCACTTATTTTAAGTCATTTGCTACCTATATATGTCTTTAATTCATGTTACTGATATTGAACTGAAAAATTTATTTTTCAGTGTATCTTTAAATTTTTTTCAAAAACTACTTGCAAAAGTATATTATAGTTAATAAATATGAAGCTTTTTATACCTAAAATTGACACTTTTCTATAATGTTACTTTACTATTATAATATTAAGAAAATATTTGATTTTGGGGGAATGTCTGATAAGACAGGAGCAAATCCTGTTAAGGATATTCTCAGTTCTATTCTTTTTCTTACTGTCATGTGTACATATTTTAGTCTAATTATCTTCAATGATTCTAAAATACCTTCAAATATTTTTATAAACAAAAAATCACTGAATTGTCTCTACTTAAAATTCTTTCAAAAGTTTCACCGAATTTGCATTTTTAAACTCACTGTTGCTAAAAGAATTTACTGCAAAATAAAAAGGGTTCTACCAATAACACTAAAAACTTCAAATAACAAAACATTCAGACTATTTTTTACATATTTTGTGACAGGGATATTTAGATTTTACTTCTGTGTAGTCAAATCCATCTAACCTGTTATGCTCGTCCCAGAGAACCTTACAACTGATAGTCTGGTGACACCAAGTGGTTAGAAGAGGAAGCAGCAATTCCTACTCCCACAGCTGCCAATACTGTCTGGAGATTGGTTTAGGGTTCTTCATCTAAGAGTACTTTGCTTTACTACTAAATTAGTACCTTAACTGCTATATGACTTCCTTCTGGCAAGGGCCAGGAAAAGATAAATGGTTTATTCAGGTTGTCCTCAAGATTTAATCATAGGTTCATGTGAAACAAGAGATAAACTGCTTACTAGAGAAAGTGGTAGAAGCAGGAAATACAAAATGGTGGGCACCCAAATGCAGTAGTTTATTTTAATGGTACTAATTATATTTTGTTAAAAAAAAAGTCTAGGATAAACGTTAAACCAGTTGGATACCAAGAAGAGATGCATAAAATGGGACTGCCCTAGACAAAATGGGACATAAGGTCACACACTTAGTAAGAGATTCTTACTTAAGGCTACAAAATAGCTGACAACTTTTATTCATGAGGCTATTAGTACTTAAGGCAATTAGCAGTTTTAAGTCTTTGCATCTAACAAGTTGGTGATCATAACTTGGGAGCAGAATAAGACAGGGAGTTAAAGAAGAAAGATAAAAGATCTCGGTCAGTATCACTGCTCAGATGTTTAGGGGTGGTGTTTCCTCGAAAATTATACTTTTTAAAGACTAGATAAACTGCTTGAATTAGTGGCCAAAGTATAGTTCAGAATTATGAGTAATTCCATTTATCTGTATTCAGGTAATGGAAAATTTCTATACTTAGACTTGCTAATAAGCATTTTAATGTATGAGTAGGAAAAATTAAAGTAAGGAGCAGTAAATTGAATTGTACATAGACAGAAAACTTGAAGGAGGAGATATGTTTACCAAGCACCTGTTTCTAAACAAGCTATTTTCAGTGTTCTTGTTTAGAAAGCTACAAAGACTGTGATATTAATGTGCATGGATGCAGCAGGTTGTGAACACTATTTTTAGTATCAGTCTAATGTGAACAATGATGAATCATTCTCTGTTAGTCTAGTAGGAAATAGTGCTTGGAATTTACCACAGCACATTAGGCTAACTATATCTCAATAACTGACACCCACACACTGACATCACACAGGTAGTGATATGGATCAATGACGCAAATCCTGTCAGGATCAAACATTAAGGGCACAGGGGCTGGAAAAAAAAAATGCCCACAAGACAGGGCAGCTCAGTCATCCAATATGCACAAACTGCACTAAATCAGTTTTGCTGTTGTTGAAAAGGGTTATGCTAGGTTCTTTTTACATACAGCTAAGCCTTTTATTTTTAATTATAGATCACCTACATAATAGAGTCTCCCTCACAGCCTCTGTTTTTTAAAGTATGGAACTTTAAAAACATGCCTTAAGGTTAGACCAGTCATGAGTTAGGAAAACAGTCTCCGAGCAAAGGTTCTTTACAAATCTTTCACAGAATATCCACCACTAATTATTTTATATAACACGTTGCACTTGACATAACATCCTGGCCTCACAATTCTTTTTACCTTAAGAATCTTCTCAGTGTCACCTTCTTTTAGCTTTTACTATTTTTAGTCTTACTGCCATCAAAATACCAACTTTTTATGCTTATAGATGAGTAGGAGATGACGACTTAGAGTAACCAAATGGAAGGCTTCAACATACTTCCCCCTAGATTAAAGGTCCCCACATGGAATTCTGGAACTCTCCTTTCCTGTAACAGGGAATAGAAATTCCTGGAAACTTGTCACAGAAGTTTACATCTGTGGTAGGTTATTCTGAAGAGAAACTGGGCTTCTATACTTAAAAGGATTTCCTTTCCTTCTTGTTTCTTATGTTCTCAAAGATTATCACTTCCCAGGAGAACTGGAAAGCTGAAGGGAGATCAGAGCTGGAGGTGTTTAATAACCTTTTCTGCAATCATCATTAGCCTGACATAAGCAGACTAATTTGAAAACAGGTTAAAGAGTCATGTCCTTAGGCACTTGCTTCATATTGTTTCCTCAATTACTGTGGCTTCTTATAAAAATTTGTTAAAAAAGAAAAAAGCCAAAGTAAGGGCTCTCCCTCAACCTAAAGTTGCTTTGTTTTGTACTCTTTCACCATAATTAAATTTCATCAGAAGACAGGACAATAAGGTCTTATTTTTCTCTATCATGTTTATACATTTTCAACCTTTATTGTTGATCTTTATTCTACCCTACTCATTCTAATCTTCTCAGGGCAAGTTTCTGCTCAAAAAGAAAAAGGGAGATAAAAAACTCACTTTATGCTAAAGACAGAAGAGTTTGGAAAAACTCCAGAGGTAAAGATAGGAATAGAGACCTAATCTCCTTATTCTCTTCTGGTTCAAACATTACTAGACTGGGAAGTAGAATCTTACTTATATAATTACTTATGAAGAGATTAAGCATAGAAAAGTAAAAGAAAGGGCCTTTGCCAAGCTCTGTAGTTGTGGCTATTAAGAATTTAGAGATACTTAAGATTGCAGGCTTGGGGCCTGCCTTTACAACCATGTCCCACAAATATACAGCTTTGCCTCTAAAAGTAAACTTTCCTTCTTATAAATCCTTTCAGAGACATCCTGTGGATATAAAAATGAATATAAAAGTAATGATTTGTAATAAAAAATAAAAATATATACTACACTGTCCTGCACTTTAATAATAAATCTTAGAGATCTTGCCATATTGGTACATGAAGAGCAGTTCAAATCTCTTATTCCAATGTAACAATGGAATAAAATTTATTTATTCCTTTATTCACAGATATTCAAGGTTTTAACCTTTTTCTTATTACAATACTATAGTAACTATCTCTACACAAACATCATTTCACAGATTGTCAGTATACTGTAGGATAAATTGCTAGAAAGTAGTTATATTATAAAAATTACATTTTTGGTATTACCAAATCTCAAAGTTTGTACTAATACATATTCTGATCAACACATGCCTGTATTTAATAAACTTTTTGATATTTGCCAATCTGAAAGGTGCAAAGAGTAACAGTGTAGTTCATTCAGTTTGGATTTTCTTCTGAATGAGGCTGAAGAGTCATATGTTTAAGAGTCATTTATTTTTTCCTTTTTAGTGACCTGTTTGTTCCTAGCCACTGCTTACTTTTCTTTTTCTTTTCTTTTCTTTTTTTTTTTTGTGGGACCCTTGCCGGGCCGGGGATCAAATCGGCACTATAGAGGCTGCGGGCAGCCTCGCAACCCAATGCTCAACCGCTGTGCCACCAGGGGAGGCCCCTACACTGCTTACTTTTCTACTAGATTTGCAATGGATCTTTATACATTTAAGAAGTTAGCTCTTTGTCATAAGCTGCAAATATTTCTCTTATTTGTCTTCTTTTATTTGTTCCCCTCATGTATATATTTATTTATTTATTTTTTTTTGGCGCAAAATGCTAAGTGGTAGGTTAGAATGGTGCTGGGGGTGGTCTCCTCGGTGGTCCAGCTGTTGAGCGCTGAGTTGCGAAGCTGCCCGCCGCAGCCTCTACAGTGCTGGTTCGATCCCCGGCCTCCAGGCGAGGGTCCCACATGGTGCGCAGACCTCTCCTGCCGCCTGCTGTTCCCCTCAGCAGTGTACTACTTCAGCCTGCCTGCTCTGCTCTCCCCTCTGGCTCTGGTGAATTTTCTCACCCTCCTGCGCTTCTGACTATACCCAGTGCTTATATAAATAAATAAATAAATAAGTAAATAAATCTTTAAAAAAAAAAAAAAAAAAAGAATGGTGCTGGGGTGTTTCCTTCTGCTCTAAGACATTGCCTCCCACACTGCTCCACCAAAGGCTAACTCTATTTCTTTAAGCAAGCACTTAATGACTACCCCAAGCTGGATTAGGCATTTCTCCTTCGGTCTCCCACAAAAATCTGAGTATACCACACTCAATTCCATTGTAGTACACATTACCTCTTCTGTTTTAACTTGCCTATCTTATAACTCACTAGACTTTGAAGCAAGCTCTAAGTCTTTCAAATGGTTGTCAACCTTCAGGAAAAGAAATTTAAGGCAAATTATCCATAAAAAGAGCATGCAATTAGTTATTTTGTTTCCTGTGTTCTGGCAAGCACCAAAACATGGGAGACTGAGTATAAAAGAGTGAGGAATTCCAACATATTAAGGCTAAAAATAATGTTAAACTATTAAAATATGTAATCTTTCACTGTAGTTAAAGGGGATTTTCCAAAAATGTTAACGGATTATGTAAGATGAAGAGAAGGGAATGTCAGAGACAGAGAACTTTGTTGATCCACAAAGAATGGACATAAATTGACTAAAATAGCTCTCAAAGTAAATAAACATCTTCAAATAAAATTACTACACGTTTCATGTTAAAGTTATGTTAAAATTTTGACTTATTTTAAAATTATGACTGTAGTAGTTACTTACTTAACTGCTGAAGCCTCAAAGAAATCAATGCATACTTGCAAGCAAATCTACTACCACCGTTATATTACCCATGACTCTCATGGTTAATATCAACATGGTTGGATGTGCCTTAAAAGAACACTATAACCACAGTCAGCAGCACAAATCATATTTTTGTAGATAAAAGAAGCATCTTTAAAGGGAAATTCTGCCTAGTATTGGTTTCTATGACAGGAAAATGAGAATTATGAGGATGAATCCTAGAAAAGTTGGAGAATGATTTTTTTCCATATCCATAAATGTAGGGAGATAATAAAAATCACATTCAACATGTTGCCACATAAGGAACTGAGCTAGAAAAGATTTTTTCTGTTTCCTGGGACATTCTTTGCAGATGGTGAAAGGTATGTAAATCAGATTATGTAGATTCATGACAGTCTTTTTATTACTTTATATAAATGTTCTCTGAACATCCTAGCCTACCTTTTCCCAGTTATGCTTTAGGGGAAAAAAAAACCCAGAAACATTTATGCCTGGGTTAGAATGCTTATTAAGCTAAGCATTTGAGTTCAAAATTGTGCTCGTAGTTACTACAAGGATAAACTAAGGTAAATCTGTGAATTTGTAATTCAGTTACTCTTCTCACCAAGAAATTCTTTTTCTGAAGTCAACTTTATTGTTTATTTATTTATTTTTAAAGATTTATTTATGCATACAAGAGCTGGGGCATAGGCCAGAGATGTAGGGAGTGAGAGGATTCACCAGAGACAGAGTGGGGAACAAAACAGGCAGACTAAGTGAAATACACTGCCCAGGGGAGCAGAGGCTTCAGATTTCTTCATAGTGCAGTGCTTAAGCCCTTGTGTGACCAGGGAGGACATAAAGTCAACTTTAGAGAGACTAGTTTTTATTTTAAATAAGGTGACCTTTCTGTACACTTTTTCATAGGGTTAAGAAAATATATGCAAAGCACAAAGTAGGTATGCAGTAAATACTGGTCTCTTTCCTTAGCCCCTTCACAGAATGGTTTGGTTAAATGGAGATGATCCAAACAAATATGTATGTTCTTTCATAAATACATCCTGGCTTATACTGAAACTTCTTAGGGGTTGAGAAAAAAAATCTTACATGACTTAAGGTTAGCTTTTTTGCTCTGGGTTTCTTATCTGTGTCAGAATTCTTTAAGCTAGACCATATTATGATACCAAATTTACACATTTCTTCTATCCCCCGATTTAAAAAAAATGTCATATTATACTTTTAAGTTTGGTATGTTCTACTTTTTCACTTTTTACTGGTTAAAAAATCTACTTATCTGTACCAAAATACTTTGTGTGGCCTACAATTTTCCTTAATAAGTTTAGGGTTTCAACTTTAAAGAAAAGAAATGTATAAATTTCATAAAATAAAGCTGCACTAAATTTATAAGGGCCTTAAACACATTTATAAGATTATTTAAGCAGTTAATATGTCAACATTATGAAATTACACAGAAAGTATAAAGAAAAAAATATATTCACAGGGACAGGCACTTGAAGGAAATGTGTCACAATTATTTTGAGGCATATATATTTATTAAAAGCAATTATTTTTCCTCATTACAAAAAGATCTAATTCTTTTGAAAATATTAGTAACATACATACATTTGAATAAGTGGCCTTCAAGACTCAGGTCCTGATTAAATTAAACCACTAATTAAAACTTTTAATATTCCATTTTGGGGACATAAATTAAAGAACAAAATTTATCTTTTGAGTATTCCTGGGAAGGCTTTTCCAGCCCCTGGGTGGGTTCTGGATACTCCTGCTATGGGCTTCTGTAGCACCTTTCCTAGTCTCTTCAATTACATACTGCATTTCTTTCACTAAGTTGAATTTCTTAATTGTCTGTCTTTCCCAGGAGACTGTCCTGGTGGCAGTGAGGGGGTGGGGGGGCATGGAGGAAGTCTGGGGAAGGGTCATCTTACTACTTATCATTAAATTTCCAGAGTTTTGAAATAGTGACTATACATGTTAAGATGATGATAATTTGCTAAATATAAGAATGAGTTTGAAAGAAATCTCCAGTCCATATTCTTATCTAAACTCAGTAATTTATTCAACTCAATCTTTTAAATGGAGTCTACAACTACAGACCATACAATTGGTACTAACATTTATAATGATTTAGGGCATTTGGAAGATTCTGAATTATTTTCAGTGTATTTTGTTTACAAATGTTAAATGTTTATTTTGTAAACATTTTCAGTAATTTTACTTGGAAAGAACTTTATGGTTTTCAGATAATCAGAAAGGTATTTATAAAAACACCCTGAGTTAGTTAAGTTTAAAGCACATGGACCTCCTGGGTGGCGCAGGCAGTTAAGCACAGCACTGTGCAGCTGTCCACAGCCTCTGCAGTGTGGGTTCAATCCCAGCCAGCCGGGAAGACACCCACATGGTGCAGCAGACCTCTCCTGTCTCGCCTGCTGCTCCCCTCAGCAGTGTATTTCGTCAGTCTGCCTGTCCTGTTCCCTGTTCTGTCTCTAGTGAATCCTCTCACCCTCCCATGCATCTGCCCTGTACCCCGGTTCTTGTATAAATAAATAAATCTTTTTTTAAAAAAAGAAAACCTAAGTATAAATGATCAAAGAACCTTTCAAACTCTAATGATTTCTGTATTTAATATAAAATCTAGTATTGGTTATGCCTTGCCTTAAAAATTATTTTGCTTAACTCTACTCAAAGAGGAGGATTAATAAATAAAATAAAACATTCTTTCAATGCTCCAAGGAAAAATTTTATTTTGCAATTAAAAGCAGAAGAAATTTTGTTTGGTCCAATATGATGCAGTACAATGTGAATAAAGCTAAGTGGTACTTATAAGGGTTAGACTAAGGGTTCTATGCCTCATGAAATGGGAGAAAGCAAGGTTTTTGGTCTGTTTTTAAGCCCAGTAATGAATAAATGCAGTATTTTAGCAAGGATAATCTCTGTAGCTGGTTTACAATAATTTGGTTTCAGCTCTTTAGAAATAAGACACTCATTCTAGCATATGATTTGGAATGGTTTGCAAGAAGTATGTGAAAGTATTTCAAAAAGAAAGTATGTGGTTGGGAGGAACCACTCACTGTTTAGCTATGAGCTATGCGTAACTTTATGTTTGAGAAGTGGCTGTAAAGTAATGGTTAAAAGTGTGGACTCTGTAATCAGACTGCCAGGTGTTAGCTCAGTATCTCAGTAATGGGTAATTGAGGGCAAGTTATTAACCTAAGTCTCATTTTCCTTTTCTACAAAATGAAGATAGCAAGATCTCACACAACTGTTGGGAAGATTAAATAGGTTAATTATATATAGAATGTTTACAAGAGTAGCTGTACGGTGACTGTTAAATAACCATTAGCTAGCATCAAAAATGCTGATTAAATTACAAAGTCACTCTCACCCTTTTCCATTACTTGAGGATCTGTAAAGCAATGTTCTTACAACTAGAAATTTCTGAATGCTAAAGCACAGACAGTTTTGTTGTTTATTCCTAAAGTAAACCAATAAACATTTACTGAGTTTCTATATACTCAAGGAAAGTTCCATGTGCCATGGGCAGGGAAAGGAGCTATTGCATACACAGAGTACAATAGTACTGTGTCATAGTTCTACCCCATAATCACTTGAAAAAGGTTGCGTGGGTCCAGACAGCTGTATTAAGCTTTCAATTGATTCTGACATCTCTTGGTATAGTGGTTAAAAATTACACTCTTTATCCCAGATCTACTACTAACTAGCTCTGAGACTCAAACCTCAGATTTTTCACTCTTAAAGTTTAAATTAAAATTAATGCAATGCATAGCACAACTGGTAGACAATAACCACACACATTATTAGAGGTGGACTCTACAATTATTAAAAGGCAAGGTAGAAAATAATGTTATGTGAAGTTACTTATATGGTTAACAATAAGAACAACAAGAAATTAAGGAATACTTTTTAACACTGAAAAGAAAAGGGACTCAACCTATGGAGCTAGTACTGGGTTTTGAAGGACTTTAGGAAGAGAGAGAGAGAGAGAGAGAGAGAGAGAGTGTGTGTGTGTGTGTGTAAGCGCTTGTATGGATTTTCTAAGCAGAGGCAATGTGAACATAGGTCTGAAGGGGGGTCTCTACAAGAAATATTTAGAGACCAGAGACCAGGATATTTACTAATCCTGGAATACTTGGAGTGGAAGATTTGTGGAAGTAAAGCTATAAAGAAAGATTAGAGTAGGTGTAGGAGTGCTTAGAAAATAAGGTTAAGAGTTCTATGCTGTATGAAATTGGAGAAAGCAAGGATTTTTAGTTTATTTTCAAGCATAGTAATGAAAAAAAGTACTATGTCAGGAAGGATAAATAGTTGTGAAAATAAATATGGAAAAATGATACAGACATTTCTGAAAATATACTTGGGTTCTAATCACTGCAGGATTAATATTCTTAAAAGACTATAAAACTACTCAGGTATAATACAAGCTTAAGTGGCCTTTTACAACAAGTTTTAATCAAATTTAGTTCAAAAGCATAGCTCTTCAGTGCGGTTATTTGTAGAAATTTCACAAATTATACACCTGGTTAGGTGGATTGCGTCAAATCACAGATCTGTAGTTTTGGGTGTTCTCAATTCATCAGAAAAAGTCCATTGCCAAGATGGGTATTTCAAACTCAGAATACACTACACTGCTCTCAATTTTCTAAGTCATACCAAGATTTTGCTATAAATACAAAATTACGAGTGAAAACTGATATGGCCTAGGATATAGTTAAAATATTGTATATATGCAATCAAAAGTGGAATGACTTTTCTATTATTGTAAAATTATATTTGAATGTACCAAATGCTTTTTAAAAATACATGTAATCCTCTATTTATGACTCTCTATATGTCGTGATATAGCTGTATCTGTATCTACCTGTATCTGTATCTATATAGACCTCCTTTGGGCCAAATACTTTGGCTAAACTCCACATGACAAAAACCTCAAGAGGGACAAAGAGGAACAATGGAGAAATGCTAACTCTAAAGGGACAGGTGAAATGGGCTGAGGGAGGCTAGATTAAGTATCTTCTGGGTATAAAAGGGTGTGTGTGTGAGCTTCTTATATACACACCTTATCCTATTTATTTATTTATTAAAAGATTTATTTATTTATTTATACAAGCACTGGGTACAGTCAGAAGCGTGGGAGGGTGAGAGAATTCACCAGAGACAGAGTGGGGAACAGAACAGGCAGACTTGACGAAATACACTGCTGAGGGGAGTAGTGTGCCCGGTCGGAGAGGTCTGTCGTGCCATGTGGGACCCTCGCCGGTGGCCAGGGATCGAACCCGTGCTGCAGAGGCTGCAGGCAGCTTCGCAGCCCAGCACTCAACCGCTGTGCCACCAGGAGAGGCCCTATCCTATTTATTTAAAACATTACTTTTGATAAGGAAAACATTTACAAGATTCAAAAATTAAAAAAAAAAAAGTATAAAGGGAAACCAGTACACGACTACCTCCCCAGAAGAAAACACTATAATTACTTTTCAGCGGTTCTTTCACAATTAATATTACAATTAATAGTCTGTGACATCTATTTAGTTACCTTGTTATATTTGTCCTCCTCTTTTTTAGACAGTAATAATGCCCTGAATTTTGGTTAGAAGTGATCAACTTAGCTATGATCAATAAGAATATGAGGATAAATGATCTGAACATTCTCCATATTGTGTCCTTAAAGAAAGAGGGCAAATCTCATATCTCGTCCCCTTTTCCATTCTGTCTGGAACATGGATATGGTGAAGTATCATCTTGGATCATGTAGACTAGTGTAGCATCTTAGGTATAGGAGGCCAAGACAGATATAACCTGGATCCTTGTGTCACCTACGAGTCAGAAACTCCACATAAGCACTAACTGCCTGCCTCTAAATTATATATAATGTGTGAGAGGGAAAAAAAGTTCATGTGATTTGTTGTAGTTTTCTATGGTTGTCTAAAACTTAGTGGTTTAAAAAATAGCCAAGACAGTGTTAATATACATCTGAGGAGGGATGAACCTATTCCCCTTAATTATGTACAATGTTGTAACCCAATGTTTTCTCAATAAAAAGAGAGTCAAAATCACCTGCTGCCCATTACCCATTTATTAGCTCTGTAGAAGGCCAGGTACACTGTGATTGGGTTCTCTGATCAGTGTCTTACAAAGTAAAAAAAGTATCAGCTAGAGCGCATTCTCCTATGGAGGTTAGAGTACTCTACTAAATTCACATGATGGTGGCTGAATTCACATTCCTGCAGCTATAGGACTGAGGTCCTCATATCTGTTGTTAAGGAAATAAAAAAGGAAGCTAATATTCACTGAATATTTTAGTTAAATAAGATTTTATGTACCAAGATGAAGACAGCATCATTATTCCCTCCCCTATAAGATTCAGAGGTTTAGAGGAAGTTTCTCTCACAAGTGTTTATTTTCATTAGGAAGGCATATTAATAAATTAACTGGCATCCTGTTTATTGGTCTAGTATGAGCAATAACCAATAACTAACTCAGTTATTTTCTTAAATGTGCCTGTGCTCAGATATACCTATTAAATTTAGGAACTCTCAGAGTACTCATTCTCAGAATTAACTAAATATCTCAGATTAACTAACACAGTATTTTGGAATGGAAACAAAGAATATTTCATTAGAATGAATACTGGAGTTAACTTAATCAAACTTTTTCTGTGCATTATTCACTTTTATAATACCATCCAACCAATGCATGAGCACATATAAGGATGGAATTCTGGTATAATAAAGCAATGATTCCATTTTTATACAGTTACATAATGTAAGCTTACATAAAGTAAGCCAGTTCTTCCTTATAAGTAAAAATTTACTCCCCTGTAATTTTCATCTATTAGTCTAAATTCTGCCCTCTAAAAGTACAGAGTATCTTCCAAATCATAGTTTTTTCTTTTTTTAATTTTTTAAAAAAGATTTATTTATTTATACAAGCACTGGGGTACAGTCAGAAGCACGGGACGGTGAGAGAATTCACCAGAGCCAGAGTGGAGAGCAGAACAGGCAGACTGACAAAGTGCACTGCTGAGGGGAGCAGTGGGTGGCAGGAGAGGTCTGCGAGCCATGTGGGACCCTCGCTGGCGGCCAGGGATCGAACCGGCATAGGGTCCCACAGAGGCTGCAGGGCTGCAGGCAGCTTTGCACCCCAGCGCTCAACCACTGCGCCACTGGGGAGGCCCGTCTTTTTTTTTTTTTAAAAGATGTATTCATTCATGATACAAGAACCAGGGTACAGGCCAGATGTGCAGGAGGGTGAGAGGATTCACCAGAGACACAGCAGGGAAGAGAACAGGCAGATTGACTGAATCATATTGCTGAGAGGAACCGTGGGTGAGACAGGAGAGGTCTGCCACGCCATGTGGGTATCTTGCTGGCCGGCAGGGATCAAATACGCACTGCAGAGGCTGAGGACAGCTTCACAGCACTGTGTTCAACCGCCTGCGCCACCAGGGGAGGCCCATAGTTTTCTTTTTTACAATAATATACTTTGCTCAGGAAAGTGTGGGGCTGCCAGCCAGGCTTTTGGAAATCAGCAGTCCTGCAGTCCCCTTCTAGAACTGAGAGAAGGGTGGCTTCGCAAACAATGGTGAGCAGGAACATAGAGGCCTGAGCAAGCTGCAAGAGGCTTGCTCCCCCAGTTCAGAACTGAGTAGAAGAGAGGGAGGACTTGACCATCAAGGTGAACTGTGGGGCCGAGGAAGGTGCAGAGCTGCCACTGGGTATCTAGCAACCATGCAATTTCCTTCTGGAACTGAGCAGAAGAGAGGGAGGGCTCAGCAAACAAAACTTAAGACTGGCATGTAGGGGAAAATACCAGCAGCATACAGAGACTCCGTGATCTTCAGGGACAATGCCCATCAAACCATCCACAGCATCACTATTCTTGTGGAGTCTGGCATAATGATGCTGGACTCGGTCTGGCCACCAGTTCCTGATGTCCCAGAAGGAACGCCCCAAAGAGGTGCTCGCCAGTACCAGTGGCAGTGTCCCAAAACATAGACCAAATTAGAAAACAAACAGGGAGAAGGAAAAATACAAATAACCAAGCAAGACCTCTGGGGAAGGACACACCACAAAAAGGAATTCCGCCCCCCAGAACTCAACAACAATGACATGGAAGAACTTAGCCATTATTAAAAAAAAAAGATGAAAAGGAAAAGAATAATATGTGAAATATATATTAATGGAGTGAAGAATAAAATTGAGTCTTTAAAGAAGGAAATGCAGAATATTAAAAGATTAATGGAGGAGCTAAAGAACTCTGGGAAAACAACGAAAACAGAATTAATGAGATGGAAAAAAAGAATCAGCACTATTGAAGATACAGATATAAAAAGAACCAAAAATGAAAAGGAAAGAGAAGTACAACAGAAAATGAATGAAGAAACACTTCGAGAACTGACACCATGAGGAAAGCAAATATAAGAGTTATAGGAATCTCAGAGGTAAGGAAAGAGACAAAGGAACTGAGAAACTATTCAAGGAGATAATCTAAGAGAACTTGCCAAGCATAAAGAAGGAGATGAAAATAGACAGGAAGCTAGAAGAACACCAAATTATCCCAATGAATGAAAAACTACAGCAAGACACTAATAGTAAATCTTCCAAGAGCCTAAGACAAGAAAAAAATAATGAAGCTGATGAGGGGGAAAAACAGATTAACTTATAAAGGAAAATCAATCAGGCTGACATCAGACTTCTTCAAAGAAACACTTTGGGTAAGAAGAGAACTCCAAATCAACCAATGCCAACCAAGAATATTTTACCCTGCAAAGCTCTCTTTCCTCTATGAAGGAAAAATAAGGACTTTCTCGGACAAACAGAATCTCCAGAAATATATTACTACTAAATCCCCACTCCAAAAAATATTATAAGAAGTCCTAAAGCCAAAACCAACAGAAGAATGAATAAGAACAGAATAAGGAATATAATCACAAAAAGACAAACAAAACGGTAATACAGACACCAACATATTGGTGTTAACCTTCAATGTAAATGGACTAAATTCATTAATAAAATGACAGAGAGGAGCAGGCTGAATCAAAAAACAAAATCCAACCTTCTGCTGTCTCCAGGAAACACCGTGGACTACAAAAGGCAAACATAAACTGAAAGTAGAAGATTGGAAAACAATCCCATAAGCAAATGGACCAAAAAAAGAAGGCAGGAAGAGCTATACTTAAGACTTCAAACTAAAAAAAGTAAAAAAGGGACACAGATGGACACTACATTATGATTAAGGGGACAATACATGAGAAAGATATAACACTCATCAACATATACTCACCAAATAACGGAGTACCAAAATATATCATACAATTATTATCAGCTCTGAAAACAGACACTAGAGAAAATACATATAGAGTAGAAGACTTCAATATATCACTCTCACCAATGGATAGATCAACAAGACAAAAAATAAACAAGTACATTAGAGCCCTAAATACCTAGATCTCATAGGCTTAACAGACATATATAGGACACGACATCCCAAAAAATCTGAGGACACATTTTTCTCAAGTGCACATGGATCATTCTCCAGGATTGATCACACACTGGGTCACAAGACAAACATCAACAGATATATTAAGATCAAAATCATACCAACTATCTTCTCTGATCATAAAGGCATCAAACTACAAATAAACCATGAAAAGAAACCCTCCCACTGCATGGAGACTGAAACCCACACTACTGGAAGACTACTGGATTAAAGAGTCACTCAAAGAAGAAATTAAAAAAACACGTTGAGACAAACAACAATGGGGACACAACTTTCTAGAATGTATGGGATGTAACAAAAGCAGTACTAAGAGAAAACTATATAGCAATACAGGCTCACATCAACAAATAAGAACGAACTCAAAGAAACAACTTAATCTCCCATCTCAAAGAACTAGAAAAAGAACAACAAAAATACCCAAAAGCTAGTAGAACGAAATAATAAAAAATCAAAGCAAAAATAAATGAAATAGAAATTAAAAAAAAAATCCAAACGATCAATGAAATCAAAAGTTGGTTCTTTGAAAAAATAAAACAGACAAACCTCCAGCCACATTCACAAAGAAAAAAAGGAGAAAACACAAATAGAATCATAAATGAAAGAAGAGAGAAGAGAAATTACAACAGACTCAGTAGAAATGAAAAGAATCAGAGATCACTATGAACAATTATATGCAATCAAGTTCATCAATCTAGAAGAGATGGACAAAGTCCTAGAATAATATAATCATCCCAAGCTAGAAAAACAATAGAACACCTAAACAAACCAATTACAAGCAGTGAAATTGAAACAGTAATCAAAACCCTCCCCCAAAACAAAAACCCAGCACCAAATGGCTTCACAAATGAATTCTACCAAATGTTCAGAAATGAACTGGTGTGCATTCTACACAAACTCTTTCAAAAAATTGATGATCATATGATCATATCAATAGATGCTGAGAAAGCATTTGACAAAGTTCAACATTCATTTATGATGAAGGCACTTGGAATTCTCTGGATAGAAGAAACATGCCTTAACATGATAAAAGCCATATATGACAAACCCACAACCAATATTATTCTCAATGGTGAAAAGCTGAAAGCTTTGCCTTTAAGATCAGGAACAAGACAAGAATGTCCATTCTCACCACTGCTTTCAATATAATATTGGAAGTCCTAGCCAGAGCAATAAGACAAGAGAAAGATATACAAGGAATTCAAATAGGGAAAGAAAAAGTAAAGCTATCACTATTTGCAGATGATATGATAATACACATTGAGAACCCTAAAAACTCCACAGAAAAACTAATTAAAACAATAAACCAGTTTAGTAAAGTAGCAGGATACAAAATCAACACACAAAAATCAGTAGCCTTCCTATATATAATCACTCTGAAGAAGGAATCAAGAAGACCATCCCTTTTATAATTGAAACAAAAGAGATAAAATACTTGGGAATAAACTTAACAAAAGAGGTGAAGGACTTATACAAATAAAATTATAAAACATTGTTAAAAGAAACAGAAGAAGATACAATGAAATGGAAAGGGGCCTCCCTGGTGGTGCAGGCGGTTGAGCACAGTGCTGTGAAGCTAGCCACAGCCTCTGCAGTGCGGGTTTGATTGCGGCCAGCCAGGGAGATACCCACATGTCGCAGCACACATCTCCTGTCTTGCCCGCTGCTCCCCTATTCTGTTCCTGCCTCTGTCTGGTGAATCCTCTCACCCTTCCGCACATCTGGCCTGTACCCTGGTTCTTGTATGCATGAATAAATAAATCTTTAAAAAACAACAAAAACAAAAACCAAAGAAATGGAACAACATACCCTGCTCGTGGACTGAAAGAATTAACATTATTAAAATGGCCACCCTACCAAAAGCAATTTACAGATTCAACTCTACAATAAAAATTTCAATGACATTCTTCAAAGGCATAGAACAAATATTGATAAAATTCATATGGAGCCACATAAAACCTTGAATAGCCAAAGTTCTCCTGACTAAAAAGAAGGGGAATGGCTGTATCATACGCCCAGATTTCAAACCATTCTACAAAGCCATATTAATTGAAACAGTATAATAATGGAACAAAAACAGACCAATGGAATTGAATAGAAAACCCAGAGAGAAAGCCTCACATACATGGACAACTAAATCTATGGCAAAGGAACAAAGAATATGCCATGGGACAAGGACAGTTTGTTCAATAAACTGTGCTAGGAAAACCAGGCTGCCACATACAAAAAAAATGAAGCTATACTGCTGCCTCACACCATGCACAAAAACCAACTCAAAATGGATTAAAGAATTTGACATAAGACCTGAAACCATAGAATATAGAAAGGAAAATATAGGCAAAACAATACATGACATACATCTCAGTAACATCTTTAAAGACACATCACCTAAAGTAAATATAGTGAAGGAAAAGATAACACAGCTGGGACTACATCAAGTTAAAGAGCTTTGTACAACAAAATAGACAATAACCAAAACAAAGAGACACCCCACTGATTGGGAGAAAATTTTTGTACACAATACTAATAAAGGACTGACCACAAAGATCTACAAAGACCTGACAAGACAACAAAAACAAAGTAAACAATTTAGTCAAAAAATGGGCAGATGAGTTAAAAAGACACTTCTCCAAAGAGGAAATACAAATGGCCAACAGGCATATGAAAAAATGTTCAACATCTCTTGCAATTAGGGAAATGGAAATCAAAATCACAATGAGATAGCACCTTACACCAGTGAGAATGGCACGTAATAAAAAAAAAACTAGCAACAACAAATGTTGGTGAGGATGTGGAGAAAAAGGAACTCTCCCACAGTGTTGGTGGGAATGCAAACTGGTCCAATCACTATGGAAAGCTGTGTGGAGGTTCCTCAAACTACTGAAAATGGTGCTTCCATATGATCCAGCAATTCCACTCCTAGGAATCTATCCAAAGGACACAAAATCATAAATTCAAAAGGACACCTGCACCCCTATGTTTACTGCAGCACTTTTTATAATAGGTAAGCTATAAAAACAACCCAAATGCCTAAAAATACCTGATTGGATCAAGAAGATGTGGTACATATACACAAACGAATATTACTCAGCAACCAAAAAAGATAAACTCATGCCATTCACAGCAATATGGATGGAATTGGAAGGGATTATGCTCAGTGAAATAAGTCAGAAGGAAAAAAGGAAATACTGGATTGTTTCTTTTTTTTTTTTTTTAAAGATTTATTTATTGATTTATTTATACAAGCACTGGGTACAGTCAGAAGCACGGGAGGGTGAGAGAATTCACCAGAGCCAGAGCGGGGAGCAGAGCAGGCAGAAGGACCGAAGTACACTGCTGAGGGGAGCAGCGGGCGGCAGGAGAGGTCTGCGCACCATGCGGGACCCTCCTCCAGTGACCAGAGAGCAGACGGGGATTGAACAGGCGCTGCAGAGGCTGTGGGCAGCTTCGCAACCCAGCGCTCAACCGCTGCGCCACCAGGGAGGCCCTGGATTGTTTCACTTATAGGAGGAATGTAGAGGAAACAAGGGATCAGGGGAAAAAATTAATTATAATAAATTAAAAATCAAAATCATCAGGCAACTATAAATCAAGAGACATTTTGCAGGGGAGGAGGGAAAAGGATCAAAACAGGAGTGGGAAGAGCACAGGGGACTATGGTGATGGGACACGGGTGAACTGGTGGTGGGAATTTCATAGGGACTACACGTGAGAGGAGAAAGCATATATTGTACAAAAATGAAGAATGATATAAAAAAAGAAAAAAAAAGATTAGTCATTTAGAATTCAGAGTCTATTTATCCATAAGTCATTAGCAGGTTCTGTATTTTGAGTCACATGACAATAGTAATGAATACCTTAATTGTAGACATATTAGTTAAAATTCTAAACTGAATTCAATGAAGATTTTGAAGGGAATGACATGAACAAAATAATTTTATTTTATAAGGTTTTATTTTATAAAGTTAATCAAAAAACCAGGGCAAAGAAACTAATTAGGATACTATAGCCACAGTTTAGTTGTAACGTATTCAGATTTTCTGTCTTGGTCGTAGTGAAAAAGAGGAGGAACCACAAACACACACACCTGAATGTGCCCTAAATTTCTGTCTTGTTTCAAACATCAGTAAGTTACCATCTTACCTGTAATGCACTGAAACTGTCCATCTTCTCTTCTTATTGTAAATGCTTCCCCTGGGTTAACTTGTACCAGAATAACCTTAAAATGAGGGGGAAAAGTATTAATCAAAACAACAGTAGAGCAAAGCAGATATATCAAGATATTAAATGTTGCTAGTAAGAGAGTAGGTGTGACTATTTGAAACTGGAAAAGAAAATGGGAATTACACATTTGTTAAAAAAAGTTTCCTTCACTTTTCTGGAGGTCAGACTTAAGCCAAAAGCAAAGAATAAAGAAACAGAGTGGCAAGCTTTAAGTGTTAATTTACTTTGCTTTGAAACAAAGATGGAGTTAAACTACAGACTACTTGGAATATCTATGATGCTTGGTTTCTCAGTTGCTATGCAATGTGTTTTTCTAAAGCATAAACTGATAGATACAGCATGAAATGAACATACTTCAATTATTATGACATCTGACACTACACTGGAGAATGCATTAATACTACCATTTTAAATAGTTTTAACTATACAGAAAATACACACAAATTTTATGACATTTGAAAAACATGAAATGGGGAGGGCTGGGAATGAAGTCTTTCTTATCCTAAAGTAAACATTGTTAACATTCTGATAAATTATTTATTTTTCCTCTCTATGTATTGGCTTAATTTTCTCCCTAGTATAACTTATATCCAATTCTATGCAGCTTCTGGTTTATTATTATAATATAAAAATGACTTTTCTATATTATTGCTGAAAGCATTTTATAAATGACGATGCCATCAACTACTTAAACATTCTTTTTTGAAGTAACATTGCATTATAACATGTACATTTCAGGAGATCACTGTTAAAAATCAACATGTATAAATCTCCACATACATGTTGATTTTTAACAGTGATCTCCTGAAATGTACATGTTATAATGCAATGTTACTTCAAAAAAGAATGTTTAAGTAGTTGATGGCATCGTCATTTATTTCTGGACCTACTAAACATAGAGCTTCCATATGATCCAGCAATTCCACTCCTAGGTATTTACCCAAAGGACACAGAAACATCAATTCCAAAGAACACCTGCACCCCTATGTTTATAGCAGCACTGTTTACAATAGCTAAGCTTTGGAAACAACCCAAATGCCCAAAAATAGATGACTGGATCAAGAAGATGTGGTACATATATACCATGGAATATTACTCAGCATTCAAAAAAGATAAACACATGCAATTTGCAGCAACATGGATGGCGCTGGAAGGGATCATGCTCAGCGAAATAAGCCAAAAAGAAAAAGAAAAATACCGGATGGTCTCACTCATAGCAGGAATCTAGAAAACTTAAATAAGGGACCAGGAAAATGAATAACTATAAGAAAGTGAAAATCAAAATCAACAAAAAACTATGAACCAGAGACACTTTTAGGGGGGCGGGGCGGGAGGGGAGGGATTGGGGTCAGAATGGGGGGGCTGCAATTGTATGGGGAATATAACAATAAAATTTATAAAAAAAAAAAAAAATCAACATGTATACATACTACACATTACTTTATATTCACTGCTAAAGGTCTGATGCTTCGCCATGCCATTGTTGCCTTTTTCCTGATTTATCCACCTCCTTTCCCCTCTTCCCTTTAGCCAGTCTTAGTCTAAATTTAATCTGAATTTTCAATTTTTACATTACAAACAATGCTGAAGTGAGCATTTTGATATGTGGTGTTCTAATTAGTATTGTTCCCTTATGATACAGCCTCAGAAACAGAATTTTTTTAAAAAAAGGTTTATTTATTTATACAAGTACTGGGTACAGTCGGAAGTGCAGGAGGGTGAGAGAATTCACCAGAGCTAGAGCGGGGAACAGAACAGGCAGACAGAAGAAGTACACTGCTGAGGTGAGTAGCGGGCGTGGCAGGAGAGGTCTGTGCGCAATGTGGGACCCTCGCGCAACCGGCGCTGCAGAGGCCTCAGGCAGCTTTGCAGCCCAGCGCTCAACTGTTGTGCCACCAGGGAAGCCCAGAAATAGAATTTTTGTGTCTGTTGTTAAACTGCTTTTTTGAAAGGTAGTTTATTTCCCTTAAATGTCTTTGCTACCTTGACAAATGAAAAGCGTATTACTGTTTTAATCTGTACTTCTTTGATCATTAATAAAGTTAAATGCTATCTTTCTGTTTGTTATTAGCACTGTTGTTATTAGCTCTGTTGTAAACTGTCATCTTACCAATTTATGTATTCTTAAGTGTTCTTGGTGATCGAACTCTTTGCATGTTAACAATATAATATTGTACTATATCATGTTGCAATTATTTTCTCATTTTTTTTCCTTTTTAATACAATTGTTTATTTACCCTTAGCCAATATTATCTTTTCCTTCCTTCTGTGACCTCTACTGCTTCTGAATTTAACTTGTTGCTGGCTATCGAACACCTGAAATGTGACTAGTCTGTACTAAGATGCGCTGTAAGTATAAAATACACCTTGAATTTAAAGGCTTAGTACAAAAAAAAAAAAACAAAAAAACAAAAAAAAAAAAACCCAATCATGTAAAATAGCTTACTAATAACTTTTACTTCATTACATGTTGAAATAGTGTTTTGGACATAATGGGTTAAATAAAACATAAATACTTTCACCTTCTTTTACTTTTTGATGTGGCTACTGAGAAATCTGAAGTTACTAAGTTAGCGTTCTCCTATTGATATTAAGAGGCTTCCATTAACGCACACCTGTTAAAATCGCTATTATAAAAAAGATAAGAAATAACAAGTGCTGATGAGGATGTAAAGGAAAAATTTATATAGTGTTGGTGGGAATGTAAATTAGTATAGCCACTATGGAAAATGGTATGGAGATTTCCCAAAAAGTTAAGAATCATGATAGGACCCACCTATTCCTTTACTGGACATTTGTCCAAAGAATATGAAAACAGTAATTTGGGAAGATAAATGTTTTCCTGTAATTTGTTACAATGTTAATTACAATAACCAAGATAATGGGACAACCTGCCCTTAAACAAATGGATAGAAGAGAAAGACATGGTCTAAATGCACAATGGAATACTACTACTCAGTTATGGAAAAAGAGGAAAAGAGTGTCACAACAACAAGGAGGAACCTTGAAGGGTTTATGCCTAGTCAGTCAGACAGAGAAAAACAAATACCCTATGATTTTATTCATATGTTGAAGATAAACAAAGCAAATGAACATACAAAATAAAACCAAACATATTGACAAAAGAACTGATTACCAGAGGGGATATAGACTTGGGGGATGGGGAAGGAGGATAATTAGTAAAGAGGTCAACTGTAAAGGTGTTAGGTGGAAACTATACTTTTAGTGGTGATCAGAATGTAGTATATACAGGTGTTGAAGTATAAAACTCTACATCTGAAACTTATGCAAATATAAGCCCATGTTACCTCAATTTGAAAAAATTTTTTTTTCTATTCTTTCCCTATCTTATACCCCAACTTTGTTTTTTAGTATGAGTAGGGACTAACAGACCCCTTAAATATCTGTTATAATCAATTTCTATCACTTAGTGTTTTTGTGGTAAAATTCATATAACAATTAAATTTAAGTTAATATAAAAAGTGTACAATTCCATGGTACTTTAGTCTATCTATCATGCTGTGCAACCACTCTTTCTGGTTCCAAAATATATCACCACTCCAAAATAAAACCCAGTACCCTACTAAGAAGTCATTCCATTCTTCTGCACCTCCAAAACCTTAGTAACTATCAATTTCCCTTCTGTGCATGGATTTTATACCTTTTGGATATATCCTATAGATAGTAGATTGTAATATGAGATCTTTTACAACTGATTTTGTTTACTCAGCATAATGTTACTGAGGTTCCTTCAGATTATATAGCATGGATGAGTACTTTATTCCTTTCCATGGCTGAGTAACCTTCAATTGTGTGCAGAGACTACATATATGTATCCATTCAAACACTGATGGCATTTGGGCTGTTTCCACCTTTTGGCTTCTAAGAATAGTGCTGAATATTCACATATAAGCATTTGAGTTCCTGTTTTCAATTCTTTGGTGGTATATATCTGGAAGCAGAATTGCTGGATCATGTAATAACTCTATCTGTAACTTTCTGAAGAACCACTGAAATTTCCCACTGCAGTTACATAACTTTACATGCTTATCAACAATACACCGGGCTGCAAATTCTCTATATTCTTGACAGTGCTTGTTATTTTGATTATAGCTGTCTTTTGAGCATAATGTGGTTTTGATTTACATTTCCCTAATGACTAATGATGTTAAGCATCTTGCCATGTATCTGGCTGGCTATCTATCTGCCTACCTTCTCTGGAGAATTGTGTATTCAAGTCATTTGCTCAAATTTAATTAGGTTGTTTATTATTGAGTTGTAAAAATTCTTTATATATGGTGGATACTAAACTCTTAACAGATACAGGATTTATAAATTTTTTTTTCCAATCTGTAGGCTGCCTTTCCCTTTCCTTTATAATGTTACTTTATGTACAAGCTTTAAATTTTAATAAAGTTAACTTTATTTTTTTGGGGGGAGTCACTGCTGCTTGTATGTTTGGTGTCTAAGGCTCCATTGCCAAATCTAAAACCATAATGACTTATTTCTTTTTAACTTACAAATCTCTTAGTTGTAGCTTTTATATTTATTTTCTTTTTCATTTATACAATAGCTGGGGTACAGGCCAGAGGCGTGAGAGGGTGAGAGGATTCACCAGAGACAGAATGGGGAGCAGAACAGGCAGACAGACCGAAAGCACTGCTGAGGGGAGCAGCAGGTGCCACAGGAGAGGTCTGCTGCTCCACATGGGAATCTCCCTGGCTGGCCAGGAATTGAACCCGTGCTGCAGAGGCTGAGACAACTTCATAGTGCTATGCTCAACCCACTGTGCCACCTGGGAGGCCCTTGTAGGTGTTTGATTCATTTCAGATAATTTTGTATATGCTGTAAGGTAGGGGTCTAATTTCACTCTTTTACATGTGGATATATCCAATTGTCTCAGCACTGTATATTGAAGAGATATTCTTTCCCCACTGGCATCACTGTTGAAAATAAACTGACCATAGATGTATGTTCAATACATCTCTCTACGTATGGTTGTATTTCTGAACTCTCAATTGTACACCAGTGATCTATGTATCTACTCTTACGACAATTCATACTGTTTTGACTATTACAGCTTTACAGTAGGTTTAAAATTGATATGTTAATTCTCCTAGTTTGTTATTATTTTTAAGACTGCTTTGACTATTTGGACCCTATGCAACTTCATTATGAATCTGAAGAAAAACCTTTTCATTTCTGCAAAGAAAAGTCACTGGAATTTTGTTAAAAGTTTATATTCAATCTGTACGTTCTTTTAGACAGTTACTATCTTCACAATTTTCAGTTTTCTAATCCATGGACATGCCATATCTTTCTATTTAAGTCATCTGAAATTTCTCTAGGCACATTTCTGTGGTTTTACATGTACAAATATTTCATTAACTGGTATATGGGGAACGTATCTCAACATAAAAAGACTATATATGACCAGACTACAGCTAATTATCAGACTTAACAGTGAAAAGTTGAGTTTTTTCCTCAAAGGGAGAAGACAGACAAGGATGCCAACTGTCACCACTCTTACTCAACAAAGTACTGGAAGTTCTGGCACAATAATCAGGGAAGAAAAAGAAACAAGGCATGAAAATTAGGAAGAAGTAAAATTACCTTTATTTGCTGTAAATGGACTAAACTCTTCAATAAAAAGACACAGAGTCGCAGGCTATATTAAGAAACAAAACCCAACCTTTTGTTGTCTCCAGGAAACACATTTAACTACAAAAGATAAAAATAGACTCAAAGTAAAAGGATGGAAAACAATCCTACAAATAGACCAAAACAGAAGGCAGGAACAGCTATACTTATATCAGATAAAACAGATTTCAAACTCAAAAAGGTAAAAAGAGACCCAGACAGTCACTACATTATGATCAAGGGGACAATACTTCAAGAAGAAATAACACTCAATAATATATACTTACCAAATGAAGGAGCACCAAAATCTATCAGACAACTACTATCCTCTCTGAAAGGATACAGACATCAGAGAAAACATATATGTAGTAGGAGACTTTAACACACCACTATCAACAATGGATAGATCAACGAGACAAAAAATAAGTAAGGACACAAAAGCTCTAAATAAGGATCTAGACCTCATGGTCTTAAGAGACATCTATAGAACACTAAACCCAAAAATTATGAGCTCACATTTTTCTCAAGTGCACACGGATCATTCTCCAGGATCGATCACATACTGGGACAGAAGACAAACATGAACAGATACACCAAGATTGAAATCATACCAACCATCTTCTCTGACCATGAAGGCCTCAAACTAGAAATCATAAAAAGAAGGCAAGGAACTCTCCTACCTCATGGAGATTGAAATCCACACTACTGGAAGACCAATGGACCAATCAAAGAAAGAAATTAAAAAAAAACTTGGGAGTTGAATGACAAGGAGGACACCAATGTTCTAAATGTATGGGATGCAGCAAAAGCAGTAATAAGAGGAAAATATATCGCACTATAGGCTCACATCAACAAACAAGAATGACCCCAAAGAAACAACCTAATCTCACATCTCAAAGAACTAGAAAAATAACAACAAAAAAACCCTAAAACCATTAGAAGAAATGATAAAAATCAAAGCAGAAATAAATTAAACAGAAGCTAAAAAAAAATTCAAAAGATCAATGAAACCAGAAGTTGGTTCTTCCAAAAAATAAATAAAATAGACAAACCCCTAGGCAGGCTCACAAAGGAAAAACAGGAGAAAGCACAAATAAATAAGAATCACAAACGAAGGAGGAGAAATCACAACAGACACAGCAAAAATTAAAAGAATAATCAGGAACTACTATGAACAGTTATATGCAAAGAAGTTCAACAATCCAGAAGAGATGGACAAATTCCTACAACTCTACAATCATCCAGAGCTAGATAAAGAAGAAACAGAATACCTAAACAGACCAATTACAAGCAGTGAAATTGAAATGGTAATCAAAACCCTTCCCAAAAACAAAAGCCCAGGACCAGATGGATTTACAAATGAATTCTACCAAACATAGATATCTTTACAGACACATCACCCAAAGCAGTGATAGTGAAGGCAAAGATAAAAGCTGGGACTACATCAAATTAAAGAGCTTCTGCACAGCAAAAGAGACAATAACAAAAACAAAGAGAAACCCCACCGACTGGGAGAACATCTTTGCACACAACGCTAATGATAAAGGACTGATCACAAAAATCTGCAAAGAGCTGATGAGACTCAACAACAACAAAGAAAATAATCCAGTCAAAAAATGGGCAGAAGAGCTAAAAAGAAACTTCTCTGAAGAGGAAATGCAAATGGCCAACAGGCATATGAAAAAATGTTCAACATCACTTGTAATCAGGGAAATGCAAATCAAAACTACCATGAGATACCATCTTACACCAGTAAGAATGGCACATATTAAAAAAACTAGCAACAACAAATGTTGGTAAGGGTGTGGAGAAAAAGGAACTCTTCTGCACTGTTAGTGGGAGTGCAAACTGGTCCAACCACTATGGAGAGCTGTGTGGAGATTTCTGGACCTACTAAACATAGAGCTTCCATAGGATCCAGCAATTCCACTCCTAGGTATTTACCCAAAGGACACAGAATCATCAATCCCAAAGAGCACCTGCACCCCTATGTTTATAGCAGCACTGTTTACAATAGCTAAGCTTTGGAAACAACCCAAATGCCCAAAAATAGATGACTGGATCAAGAAGATGTGGTACATATATACCATGGAATATTACTCAGCATTCAAAAAAGATAAACACATGCAATTTGCAGCAACATGGATGGCGCTGGAAGGGATCATGCTCAGCGAAATAAGCCAGAAAGAAAAAGAAAAATACCGGAAGGTCTCACTCATAGCAGGAATCTAGAAAACTTAAATAAGGGACCAGGAAAATGAATAACTGTAAGAAAGTGAAAATCAAAATCAACAAAAAACTATGAACCAGAGATACTCTATGGGGGGTAGAGCGCGGGAGGGGAGGGATTGGGGTCAAAATAAGGGGGTTGCAATTGTATGGGGAATATAAAAATAAAATTTATTATTAAAAAAAAACAAACGAATTAGTGCCTATCCTTCATAAACTCTTTCAAAAAATTGAGAAGGGATAACACCAAACACGTTCTATGAAGCCAACATTACACGAATAACCAAAACCAAACAAGGACAACACAAAAAAAGAAGACTACAGGCCAATCTCCCTAAGGAACACTGATGCAAAAATCCTCAATATAATTTTAGCAATCAGAATCCAACAATGTATGCATAAAATAATTCACCACGACCAAATAGGATTTATTCCAGGGACACAAGGATGGTTCAACATCCAAAAATCAATTAATGTAATCCAACACATCAACAAAAAGAAATACAAAACCATATGCTAATATCAATAGATGCTAAGAAAGCTTTTGACATAGTACAACACCCATTCATGATAAAGGTCCTTGAAATTCTCAGGATACAAGGAACATACCTCAACATCATAAAGGCCATATATGACAAGCCAACAGCCAGTATCATTCTCAATGGTGAAAAGCTGAAAGCATTTCCGTTAAGATCTGGAATAAGACAAGGATGTCCACTCTCACCATTGCTTTTCAATATAATACTGGAAGTGCTAGCCAGAGCAATAAGACAAGAGAAAGACATATAAGGAATCCAAATAGGGAAGGAAGAAGTCAAACTATCACTATTCGCAGATGATATGATAATATGCACAGAGAACCCCAAAAACTCCACAGAAAAATTCATAAAACTAATCAATCAGTTTAGTGAAGTAGCAGGATACAAAATCAACACACAAAAATAAGTAGCCTTCCTATATACAAACAATAAATCTGAAGAAGAAGAAATCAAGAAAACCATCTCTTTTATTATTGAAACAAAAAAAATCAAATACTTGGGGGAATAAACCTCAAGAAAGAGGTAAAGGACCGATGCAAAGAAATCTATGAAACACTGTTGAAAGAAACAGAAGACACAAAGAAATGGAAAGACATCCCCTGCTCATGGATTGGAAGAATTAACATGATCAAAATGGCCATCCCACCAAAAGCAATTTACAGATTCAATGCTATTCCAATAAAAGTTTCAACGACATTCTTCAAAGAAATAGAACAAATATTGATGAAATTCATATGGAGCCACCAAAGACCCGGAATAGCCAAAGCTCTCCTGAAAAAAAAAAAAAAAAAAAAAAAAAAGGAGGGAATGGGGGCATCACATGCCCAAATTTCAAACTATACTACAAAGCCATAATAATCAAAACTGCATGGTATTGGAACAAGAACAGACATACAGACCAATGGAACCGAATAGAAAATCCAGAAATAAACCCACAGATTTACGGTCAACTAATCTTTGACAAAGGAGCAAAGATTATGCAATGGAGCAAAGAAAGTCTGTCAATAAATGGTGCTGGGTTAACTGGGTTGCTACATGCAAAATAATGAAGCTTGACTACTACCTCACACCATGCACAAAAACCAACTCAAAATGGATTAGAGAACTAGACATAAGACCTGAAACCATAAAATATATAGAAGGAAATATAGGTGAAACACCACATGACTTTCATCTTTAAAGACTCATCACCCAAAGCAGTGATAGCAAAGGCAAAGATAAACAGCTGGCACGACATCAAATTAAAGAGCTTCTGTACAGCAAAAGAGACAGTAACCAAAACAAAGAGACTGCCCACCGACTGGGAGAAAATTTTTGCACACAACACTAATGATAAAGGACTGATCACAAAAATCTACAAAGAGCTGAAGAGACCTAACAAAAAGTAAATAATCCAGTCAAAAAATAGGCAGAAAGGCTAAAAAGGAACTTCTCCAAAGAGGAAATACAAATGGCCAACAGGCATATGAAAAATGTTCAGCATCACTTGTAATCAAATCAGGGAAATGCAGATCAAAACCACAATGAGATACCATCTTACACCAGTGAGAATGGCACATATTAAAAAAATGAGCTATAAGAAATATTGGCGAGGATGTGGAGAAAAAGGAACTCTCTTGCACTGCTGGTGGGAGTGCAAACTGGTCCAACCACTATAGAAAGCTGTGTGGAGATTCCACAACCTGCTAAAGATGGATCTTCCACATGATCCAGCAATTTCACTCCTAGATATTTACCCAAAGGACCCAGAGTCATTAATTCAAAAGGGCACCTGCACCCCTATGTTTATAGCAGCACTATTTACAATAGCTAAGCTTTGGAAACAACCCAAATACCCCAAAATAGATGACTGGATCAAGAAGATGTGGTACATATATACAACAGAATATTACTTAACAATTAAAAAAGATAAACTCATGCAATTTGCAGCAACATGGATGGAGCTGGAAGGGATCATGCTTAGTGAAATAAGCCAGAAAGAAAGAAAAATACTGGATGGTCTCACTCATAGCACGAATTTAGAAAACCTAAATAAGGGACCAGGAAAAAGACTAATTATAATGAAGTAAAAATAAAAAACAACAAGCAACTATAAACCAGAGACACACTACGGGGGGGAGGAGAGGAGAAATTAGGGCCAAAAAAAGGGGGGTGGGAATTGTATGGGGACTATAATCAAGATGAAGATGCATATATTGTGCAAAAATGAAAAATGATATCAAAATATATAAAATAAAATATTAAAAAAATTACCTTTACTTGAAAATGACATAACTATATATATATGTAAAAATCCTAAAAAATGTTAGGTCTCATCAAATTCAGAAAAGTTGTGGGATAAACATCTTAAAAAGAAATAAAATTTCATTTAGAGGTCTCGCTGTTGGCACAAGGGATAAAGTCTCAGCACTATGAAGCTATCCGCAGTCACTGCAGCACGAGTTCAATCTCCAGTCAGGGAGCTAACCCATATGGTGCAGCAGACCTCTCCTGTCTTGTCAGCTGCTCCCCTAAACAGTGTATTTCAGTTATTCTGCCTATTTTGCTCCCCACCTGTCTCTGGTGAATTCTCTCAACCCCCCACCTCTGACCTGCACCCCAGCTCTTATATGCACAAATAAATAAATCTTTAAAAACATAAAGGAAAAAAATTCCATTTACAACAGAATCAAAAACAGTAACATATTTAGAAATAAATATAACCACAGATGTGAAAAGATCTCTACACTGAAAACTACCAGTGATGAAAGAACAAATAAATGGAAAGATATCCCATATTCATGGATTGGAAAAATTACTATTATTAAATTACTATTGTTAAAATGTCCATACTACCCAAAGTCAATGAGATCCCTAACCAATGTCATTTTCACAGAAACAGAAAATTCTAAAAATTTTTAAAGAACCACAAAAAATCCTAAACAGCCAAAGTAAAATAAAAAGCTTTCAAAGATAAAAAACCCTCATTTCAAAGACAGTAGGAAAGAAATCCAGCACAGAAAAGTAGGATGAGTGGAAAACAAAAGTGTGAAATAAATCCAAATATATTAAAATGTAACTTGAAATGGACTAAGCTTACCCATTTAAAAAAAAGAGAGAGGAAATGACATTGGATTAAAAAATATTAGAGAAAAAATTTCAAACCCTCTATTATGGCAGGCTATTTTAATACCTTTCTCAGTGATTAACAGGACAAAGAGAAGAAAAAATTGTCTAGAAGATGGAAGATATGATATGAGCAACTCTCTTAATAATAGTAGTTTAATGACAACATAAAGTATACTGTACCTAACAATTAGAAAATATATATTCCTAGTAAGGGGCACTTACTCATTTGTTTTTTAAAAGCCTCCAGGAGACCTAAGGACTCTCAAAAGTATACTTTAGAATACTATTTCAAAGCCGATTAGGGTTAATAAACAATAATAAGAAAATATAGATTTTTCTCAAGTATTTATGCAATAGAAATGATAATTACAGTAGTGGACCACACACCAACTCTAACAAATTTCAAAGAATCAGTATTGTATTGTCCTCTATACCCAACTAAATTAAAAATCTGTAATTTTTAAAGGCTTACAAAAATAAGAGCAGAAATAATGAATCAGAAAACAAAGAAATGGAGGATTAGAAAATAGCTCTAATAAGTAGTGAAAGATATTCAGGAGGAAAAAATAAAAGCGGAGAAAGTAGTAACCTTTTTCAGCCTGGATATCCCTTAACCCCCAAAATGAGATTCTCAATCCTTCCAATATATGTCTTGATAATAGTTTTAATTTAGGGGAATTAAAAAATTATGGCTCTTCTTCCAAGATCTTTACAAGGCTCAATCCTTATCACTCTGGCATCTCAAATATCATATCCTCAAAAAGACTTTCCTTGACCACCAAATTCTAGAGGATATATACTCTCATATACTCTCTACCATGTCAATCTATTTTTAACCCAGCACTTATCACTACCTTAAATTATTTTATAGTTATTTGGCCAGCTGTTTACTGAACAATTTCTACTCAAATACAACAAAAGAATCCTGAAACTTAACACGTTGACTTCTTCATAAGAATATTCAAATATGTCTCTTCACTTTCTTTCACTATCAACATCTCCATTAATAGATCTAACGTCATATTCAAAACTTTGCTCAAGATCTAGATAGTATATTCTTTTGCCATTCTTTAGTGCAAATATTGGAATTGAGTTTATATGTCAACAATGGGTAAGCAGTTTATAAAAGCTGCTTTACCAAAATAAAAAAAGCAATTACCTATAATAAACAAAAGGAATTACTAAACATAGAGCTTCCATATGACCCAGCAATTCCACTCCTAGGTATTTACCCAAAGGACACAGAAACATCAATTCCAAAGAACACCTGCACCCCTATGTTTATAGCAGCACTGTTTACAATAGCTAAGCTTTGGAAACAACCCAAATGCCCAAAAATAGATGACTGGATCAAGAAGATGTGGTACATATATACCATGGAATATTACTCAGCATTCAAAAAAGATAAACACATGCAATTTGCTGCAACATGGATGGCGCTGGAAGGGATCATGCTCAGCGAAATAAGCCAAAAAGAAAAAGAAAAATACCGGATGGTCTCACTCATAGCAGGAATCTAGAAAACTTAAATAATGGACCAGGAAAATGAAAAACTATAAGAAAGTGAAAATCAAAATCAACAAAAAACTATGAACCAGAGACACTTTTAGGGGGGCGGGGGCGGGAGGGGAGGGATTGGGGTCAGAATGGGGGGCGGCAATTGTATGGGGAATATAACAATAAAATTTATAAAAAAAAAAAAAAATAAAATAAACAAAAGGAATTAACTGACTATCTGCCAATAGTTCAACTTCTACCACTTTTTTTTTTTTTTTTTTTTTTGTGGACCCCTCGCCGGTGGCTGGGGATCGAACTGGCGCTGCAGAGGCTGTGGGCAGCCTCTCAACCCAGCGCTCAACCGCTGCGCCACCAGGGGAGGCCCTCAACTTCTATCACTTTAAATAGGGATAAGTAGAGCTATAAATACTTGAAATGTCTTCTGAACTTTAGTATTGAGTACTACCAACATTTTCTTAGTTCTTGAATAACAATAACAATAAAATAATTGTATGGGGAATATAACCAAGATGAAAATGCACACATTGTGCAAAAATAAAAAATGATGTATAAAAAATGATAAAAAGAAAAAAAACTATTAATATGCCCCCTACATACATTAATGAAGACTACCAAACAACGATAAAATGTAATGTAATTCCTCAATTTTTTAATAAACATATAATGGCCTGGAGAAATTATGGAAAACATAGTATTTAAAAGGATCAAATATAAAATGATTTATTTAGGGAAGGAAATATGTTTCCAAAAAAAAAGCAGAATAGCAGGAAAAGATATCTCTGGTGTGAGAAAGAGGACAAAGGGGCAGATAACAGACCAGTAATTTCTATGGGAAGACCTTTAAACAGAGCACACGCTAGGAAAAAGTGAAAGCTGAAGGAGACCTGAGATATTTAGTCCAATCAAGATATAGTTTTGAAAAAGGAAGAGATGATTATTGATATTACTGAAAAAGCCACTGATTTTATAAAACCATTCAACAAACTATTCTTTCATATAATACACTGAGAGGTGTAGTCAATTTAAAATTAAAACTCAATTTATATCAACGAGCCACTTAAAGTGAAGCAAATTCAATCGAACATTTATAATAAAAAATGTAGGTCTTAAGCACCACCTTGGAATTTGAACTACTGACTAAAAGTGCCAAAATTTATTTATTCATGCTCTGCCTATACAAATAAACTTTATCCAAATGTTAAGGCATAATAATATATTAAACATTTTCAAATATTTTAAAGGAAACGATGAGTGAGTATTTAAAAAACAAAAACCTGGATATAAATTATACCTTTCTATTTAATTTTGAGCTGCTAGTAATCATTGCTAAATACAACGGAAATATTCTTTTTTGTTTTAAACAAAACAGGTAATTCCTTGATCATCTGCTTCCATTTTAAGTGTTATCAGAAGTCATTTACATGTAAAATAAGAATATAAAAAACAAGAATCTTACACTTATCCCACACACTATTAAAGTGTTTCAGATGAGAAGATGTGAACCAGATGAAAAGGAATACTTTACTTTTAAAAGCATATTGGGACTTTTCTCAAACATCGTAAAGATATCTGGCCCATCTCCAGAGGGTGAGATGTCTGGATTTCCCCCCAAATTTGCATGCTGGGGAAATCAACAGTTTCAGTGTAATTACTCATAAATTGCTAAAATAGCCATCAGAAACCGCACTTATTTTTTGCTCTAGTAAGTATCACTACTTCAAATCCTAACGGATTCAGTAAAAGGTAAAATTTTAGTAGTAATACTTTATAATCTCTAGAGGAAAAAACAGAAACCCCACCAAATAGAAAAAAACCACCAAATTATTATAAGCAATTTGTTTTGTACAGTGAACAAAAATTAACCTTTTGAATTTAAGAATTTTAGAGTTTGTTTCTACAAAACTGTTTAAACTGCTTATTTTGAAGGATAATTTAACCTACTTATATTCATTTAATTATGAAATATTTAAAGATGTTAATTTCTAAGAATATTCACTTACATTTTTGTAAAAAAAAATCTACAAACCAAATATAATCATTGAAAAAAAAAAAAGAAATATGTTTATGGATGGCAACAGTGCTGAAGATGTAATTATTTACCTCTCTTTACCCCAAAGGACACATGATTTACATTTTCACTCCATATGAAGACTGACTTTATTTTTTATATTAATTTTATAATTTTTTTTACATCACTGTTCTTTTTTTTTTTTAAGATTTATTTATTTATACAAGAACCGTGGTACAGGCCAGATGTGTAGGAGGGTGAGAGAATTCACCAGAGACAGAGTAGGGAACAGAACAGGCAGATTTTAAGCAATATTTGCTTCCCCCCACCCCCTCAGGTGTATTCCCCATAGAGTTTCCTTCACCAATGCACCCGTGCACCATCACCTCAGCCCCCTGTGCTCCTCCTTCCCTCCCTCTGATTCGATCCCTCTTCCTCCTCCTCCCCTGCAGTATGTCTGATTTATAATTGTCCATTTTTGCTTTGTTGTGTTTTGTGCTGTTATTATTATTACACTGATGTCTTATTTGGTTCCCCTATATTCCTGTTATAAGTGAAACCATCTGATATTTTTCTTTTCCCTTCTGGCTTCTTTCACTGAGTGTAATTCCTTCTAGCTCCATCCACGTTGCTATGAATGGCATGAGTTATCTTTTTTGATTGCAGAATAATATTCCATGGTGTATATGTACCACATCTTCTTGATCCAGTCATCTATTTTTGGGCATTTGGGTTGTTTCCAGGTTTTACCTATTGTAAATCGTGCTGCAATAAACATAGGGATAGAGGTGATCTTTTGAATCAATGTTTTTGTGTCCTCTGGGTAGATCCCTTGTAGTGGAATTGCCGGGTTGTATGGTCACTCCATTTTTAGTAGACTGAGGAACCTCCAGGCAGCTTTCCATAGTGGTTGGACCAGTTTGCACTCCCACCAGCAATGTAGTAGAGTTCCTTTTTCACTACATCCTCGCCAGTATTTGTTGTTGCTTGTTTGATATGTGCTATTCTTACTGGTGTAAGGTGGTATCTCAGTGTGGTTTTGATTTGCATTTCCTGGATTAAAAGGGATGTTGAACATATGAAAATATGCCTGTTGGCCACTTGTACTTCCTCTTTGGAGAGATGTCTTAATTTCTTCTGCCCATTTCTTGACTGGATTGTTTACTTTGTTTTTGTTGAGCCTTGTGAGTTCTTTGTATATCTTTGTTATAAGTCCCTTATCAGTTGACTGGAGTGTACACCCCAATCAGTGGGGTGTGAAGACCAACTTTAGGTTAGGTTGAGGAATACAAAGTAAAGACCTCACAAGAAAACCAAATCCTATCTTGCCAACCATATTAGTTTACTATATTTGCCATTACAAAATATCAGAGACTGTGGGGTGTAAGAAAAAATTGTTTTCTCTTAATTCTGGAAGCTTAGTTTGACATCCAGGTCTTGGCAGGGTTGGTTTCTTCTGAGGTCCTTCTCCTTTATTTTAGGTGAGCCTTATTTTTCCTGTGATGGCCTCTCCTCTAGGTATTGCTGTATCCTTCTTATTGTAAGGATACTAGCTAGTATAAAATCCTGTTGGATTGGGTCTTATCCTAATGACCTCTTGTAATCTTAACTACCTCTTTAAAATCCTATCTCCAAAAACAATCAGGTTTTTTTTTTTTGGGGGGGGGGAAGGTTAGGAATTCAGTATGTGAATTTTGGGGTGGAATGGGGAAATACAAGTTAGCCCATAACAGCAACAAACTATAGAAAACATATGAACAAAATTATATGGAATGCCTAATCCTTTCCCGCAATTCCTTATCCAACTCCTTCAGCATGCTTGCCTGAGAGCTCCAATTTAAAGAGGTTGAAAATCCCTTTGGGCCTTGTACCTTTACTTTGAATTAAAATAACTTTAGCAATGTCTTTTGCCAATTCATGATTCAAAGCCTTTAAATTAACTCAACTTGATTTAGAGAATTAAATATATGCCAAGTGCTTAGATAGTGACTGGTAATAGTAAGCATTATTTAGGCACAGGTTAGTTGCTGGTATTTTATCTATATACCTAGTTCTTAGTATTATTTTTAACAGGGCAGATCTGTCACTTTAAGAATTTGCCCCTACCTCAGAGGAATGGATCACTCTCTAGTGTAGAGATAATATACCCAGAAAACAATGTTTAATCAATTTCTCCTGAATTGGTCCAGACCTGTCTGCCTCTTACCTACCTTACTTTCCTTTACTGACTTCTTAGCTTTCCATCTATCCATCTGCTGCTCATCTCCTTGCAATCTATTTTTTTTTTTTTGTGGGACCCTCGCTGGTGGCCGGGGATTGAACTGGCACTGCAGAGGCTGCGGGCAGCCAGCTCAACCGCTGCGCCACCAGGGGAGGCCCCTTGCAATCTAGTTTAATGGTCAATAACTTCATTTCCTGGTCCATGGCGTGTTTATTAGTCTCCAGTGTGGCATTTGATTCAGATTTGATTTCTGCAGATATTTTCCTATGTTGAACAGCTAAAACTGTGGCAAAGAATTTTTTCTACAATTTTTCAACATTCTGACCCCCTAGTGCAGAATTAGATTATGCCTATATTTGGTCAACAGTACTTTATACATACTACTATTGCAATACATGCTGTCATCTCTACTACAATATGTCTTTCACAAGACTTCAATCTTTTAGTTAAAATTACAAAAGCTACAGAAATTGAACTTATGTTTGCTGAACTAACTGCTGTCCACCTCTACATAGCTTCTAAATCTTTTCCTGTCTTTGAGGGCTAATTGGTATAACTTTCTGTGATGATGTAAATGTTCTTTATTTGTGCTAATAGCCTCTAACTACATGTAGCAATACAAGTGGTCTGTGCCCTTACACAAGTGCTACTGAGCATTTGAAATGAGACAGTGAGAATGAGGAATTGAATTTGTAATCTTATTAAGTAGCCACATGTGGTTAATGGATATCATATTACATAGTAGAGCTCAAGATTCCCCAAGCAACAGAGTAACATTTCCAACTTCTTTCTGTACTTATTTGCCTTGATAAATTACAGGCACCTCAATTTGATTGTATCTAAATTTGAATTCATTATGTGGATTTCCTGAGAAATTACTTTGGGAAATTCATTTCATCTGAATATCAATTTACAAACAAGTATGAGTTATTTATGTATCAGAGAATTATTAAATTTACTTAATTATATGAACTTTGAATCAAGCTTTATTTGTACTTAGCCTATCAATCTGCAGATGAGCTGCCAATGTTATGTTTTTCAGCTTAATAGATTAATGTTTGTAAAGAAAAGGACAATAATCAAGCTAATAAACTTGAGTTTAGTTTCTAGTGCTAAGGTAATAATTTGCAAACTTAAGTAAGAATATATCTGATATCAGTATATACAAATAACAGAGATCTGCATACCATCTGTCCATTTAATTAATTTATTTGAAAAATAATAAATGAGCAACTGTTAGACCCTGTTTGCAGAGTTGGGTCAAAAAGGGAGAGTAATAGCCAATTACAATGCTAGATAACTAGCAAATATCTGTAATTTTTTCCTGCTTAAGCTCAGTTATCTTCATCATTCCTTTTTAGAAATGAAAGCATTATGAAAGAAAAAAATAAGGACTTGGAAGCAAGCAATTTATGTCAAATCCTACTATACTACTTAATGTGTTTTTTAAGCAAATTATTTAAATTCTGTAAGCTTTAGTGTCTTCTTCTCTAATACACAGGGTTCCTGATAGATTAAGGGAAACACTGTATTAAAAACTCCAGTATAATGCCTACCATACAGCAAGCCCTAAACAATATTTTCTTCAAATTAAGTAGGAAAAGAATCCTAATAACATATCTAGACTATCTGGATTACCTCATTTCCTGACATTAGGAAAATGAGGTATTACAATATATATAAAAAAATATAGACAATGCATGTATATATGTTATACAAGGATGTGTGTGCATATATTCTCGTCTCTCTCTGTGTGTGTGAATGTATAAATAAAACTAAGAATTTGTTACCTACTTCAGAATGGCTAATAAGTTAGAACTATTATTGTCTTACTAATCGTACTAGACTCATACCTGCTCAAATGTGCCATGAATATATGAGGTTGCAACAATTAACATCTTTAGTGTCTAAAACTAGTTCTATTAAAAAGTCGTATTATAGATTTTTCATTTTAAGTAAAATTTAATTATGTAGAAAATAATGTAGACTTTACAATAATTAGATTAATACTGTCAACTCAAATTTCCAGATGTCATAATTTGGGTTTGCATTTCCATATACTTTAATTCATCTACTAATTTTTCAAAACTGGCATTCAATTTAAGTCCAAGGCATCAAGATTACTCACAGGGATGATTACAAAACCAGCAAAAGGTTGTGTACTCTACTTTATTGTTAACAAAGCATTTCACAGAGTATTTGAGGACTGAGTTTAAAATACGAATTTCTTGCTCAGATTATACCTAAAGAATAAGCTATATTTAACATGAACAATATCAATATGAACTGCTTACCTTTGAAAATTAAGTTAGCTGTTTAAGAAAAAATACTGCTTTATATTAGAAAAGTAAAAGTTCACTTTAAATGCTATTTCCTCATAAAAAAAACCTGTATAAATTACATAATATATTGAAATCAATTCACTAATCTCATTAAAACTCAAACACAAGTTTTTACATTGAGATTCAGAATTAAAATAATGAATACAGAAGACTAGAGATTAGGTAACATTTTCAACATATACTCTTACAACCTAACTAACAATCAACTCAAAATAACTTACTGAAGTTAATTCTAAATTTCAAAGTTATATAGATGATAAATATTATGTGATTTTAAACTCAGCAGTAAGTTATCCACACAGAAAGAGTTTGTACATACAGTGAAATAGTCATTTTAAGTATATAAGCAAACTGTATATTAGTGAGAATACTCTTTAGAGATGAATGATAATTAGTGCCTTTAAAAGAGTACAGTTAGAATGATTATTCCTGACAGATTCATAATACATGAGATTCTATTCTTAAATTATAAAGGCTTTAAATAGACTAGTAAAACACATAAATTACAGACTCCATAAATTTTAATTTCATGGTAAAATATTAGAATGTAATTATCTTAATAAATATAAGCTATTGGCTAAAATAACAATTTATATATTTAAAATTCAAAGTCATACGATTCTAAACATTTAAATCAGTTTTTTTCAAAATACAGATACCTACAAATTTACTAATAACAGCCAGTAAGTTGAAGTTTACCATAAAAAAGGGAAATTTGTAACTTTTCTTCCCTATCAAAATCTGTAATATTTTTTAAAGTATGATTTTATGCCCTTAATATATAAGTACACAAGCTTTAGGTATAATTACAAAAACTGACTGAAAATAAATCACAGCCATGCTTATTTAGTAAAGACATTTACAAAACGGTAGCACTTTACTTGTTCTTGCATCCTCTTTAATTTTCTCGTTTAACTACTATTATTGCTATCAAAGTTGCTGTAATGCAAGTTTCTACTCCAGGTGTGTAATTTGTTCTATTCACTAAATACTGAGGTAATCGTTAATGACAAGTTGGACGTCAGACTGTCCTTAATCTAAATAAAGTCAAATTTTACAAACTCCATTCTGGCTAGAATCTTAGCGTATTTTATAGCAATCTGTTGAAAATACAGATAGAGGTGAGATGTTAGTGTACTCATCCATACACCTCAAACCTTACTTTCTATCAAACTGCCTATATATAGCAAGCTTTGTTGTATGTGAATGTATCAGACTGTCATAGAAACTAAAGCAACAAAGAGCTGAGTAGCATCTGCTTCTGGATCATTAAACATCAGTCAACAAGTTGGAATTTAAGAATATGCTGTTTCCAAACACATTTCCTAGTTTTATCTACTTTTGTTTTCTGATCTTGGAGTATGTTAGTATATTTATCACTTACAAATACTACATGTAGATTATATATAAGGAAATAGTATCAATATGTAAACAATTTAACATCATAGACTTTGAAATGATAACCTCTTGATGCTGTAACTGTGAAACTGACTCTAATAGATATACTCAAGAAAGACTACCTTGGTCTTGTTAAAATAATTTACCACCAGCATTACATATACATTACATAAACATGCATCTAAAATATGCAAATGAGTTTAAAATATGTTCTACTGAGACATAATCCATATATCACAATATGCTGAAAAATTAGAGTACAATTCAGTGGTTTTACACACACAAGTTGTATAACCATCACCAGGTAAATTTTAGAACATTTTTATCACTCAAAATTCCACTTAGCCTAAGTTTATCAGGTTCACGCAAGTTGTAGCATATAATGAAAAACTCTGTACCAGTTTATGGCCAAATAATACTCCATTCTAAGAATAAATCACATTTTGTTTACCAACTTTCTGCTAATGAACATCTGGATTAAATGCAATCTTTAGCTATTATGAATAATGTTTTTACAAAGACATATTTTATTTCTCTTGAGTATATATACACCTAGAACTGCTGGGTCATATGTTAACCATGTATTTAATTGTTGGGAGGATCTGCCAAACTTTTCCAGAGTAGATTCAACAATTTACATTCCCATCGGTGGCAGGGTATGTGGGTTCCAATTTTTTCACATTCTTGCCAATATTTAAAACCTTCGCCTAATTTTTAATTGGGTTATATGTCTTTTTATTGTTGAGTTTGGTGTATATTTTGAATACAAGCTCCTTATCAGCTACGTGATTTGCAAATATTTTATTTTTGAGTTGTCTTCTCAGTTTCTTGATAGATTTGAAACATGAGAAGTTTTCAATCTTGGCGAAGTAAACTTATATGTCACTTTTTTCCTTGTACTTGTGTTGTTGGTACATCTATGAAACCATGGCTTAATCCAAAACAAAAAAGATATACTCTTATGTTTTATTCTATGTTTTAGAGTTCAGCTCTTCTTTTAGGTCTCTGGTTTATTTTGAGTTAGTTTTTGTATACTTTATGAAGTAAGGGTCCAATTCCATGTTTTTGCATGTGGATATCCAGTTGCCTCAGCAGCATTAGCTGAAGACTTTCCCCCCATTTAATCATCTGGCATTCTTGTTAACTAACAATAAAAGGGTTTGTTTCAGAACTCTCAATTCTATTCCACTGATCTATCTTCTATTTCATTGATCTATCAGTACTATGATATCTTGATTACTATACCTTTATAGCAAGTTTTAAATTAGAAAGCGTTAAGGCCTTCAACTTTGTTCTTTTCAAAAGTGTTTTGACAATTCTGGGTCCCTTACATTTCCAATGTTTTTTAGAGTCTACTCACCAATTTCTATGAATAATTCAGCTGGGATTTTAGCAGGTAATGTTTCATTGGTACAATTTAGGGAGTACTGCTATCTTAAATATTAAGTCTTCTGATGTAAGATCATGGGATGTATTTCCATTTATTTAAATCTTTCTTTCAATAGTGTTTTGTAGTTTTTAGTGTACAAGTCACATACCTCTTTTGTTAAATGTCTTTTAAATATTTTGTTATTTTAGATACTACTGTAAGTAAAAGGCTTTCTTTCTTTTTTCTTTTTTTTGGAACAATATTTGCTTCCCTCCACCCCCTCAGATTGAGTCCCCATAGAATTTCCTTCCCCAAGGCACCCATGCACCATCACCATATACCCTGTGCTGCTCCCTCCCTCCCTCTCATCCCTCTCCTTCCTCCTCCCCTGCAGTATGTCTCTGATTTCTAATTGTCTGTTTTTGCTTTGTTGTGTTATGTTGTTGTTATGTTTTTTACATTGATGTCTTATTTGGTTCCCCTACATTCCTGTTATAAGTGAAACCATCTGATATTTTTCTTTTTCCTTCTGGCTTATTTCACTGAGCATTATTACTTCTAGCTCCATCCACGTTGCTACAAATGGCATGAGTTTATCTTTTTTGATTGCTGAATAATATTCCATTGTGTATATGTACCACATCTTCTCGATCCAGTCATCTATTTTTAGGCATTTCAGTTGTTTCCAGGTTTTACTTTTTGTAAATAGTGCTGCAATAAACATAGGTGTACAGATGTTCTTTTGAATCAATGTTTTTGTGTCCTTTGGGTAGATCCCTTGTAGTGGAATTGCCGGGTTGTATGGTCGCTCCATTTTAGTAGACTGAGGAACCTCCAGGCAGCTTTCCATAGTGGTTGGACCAGTCTGCACTCCCACCAGCAATGTAGTAGAGTTCCTTTTTCACTACATCCTCACCAACATTTGTTGTTGCTTGTTTTTTTGATATGTGCCATTCTTAACTTACTGGTGTAAGGTGGTATCTCAGTGTGGTTTTGATTTGCATTTCCTGGATTAAAAGGGATATTGAACATATGAAAATATGCCTGTTGGCCACTTGTACTTCCTCTTTGGAGAGATGTCTTAATTTCTTCTGCCCATTTCTTGACTGGATTGTTTACTTTGTTTTTGTTGAGCCGTGTGAATTCTTTGTATACCTTTGTGATCAGTCCCTTTATCAGTTGACTGGAGTGCAAAGAATTTTTTCCCAATCAGTGGGGTGTCTCTCAGTTTTGGTTAATGTCTCTTTTGCTGTACACAAGCTTTTCAGTTTGATGTAATCCCAGGTGTTTATCTTTTCCTTCACGATCACTGCTTTGGGTGATGAGTCTTTAAAGATGTTTCTGAGATGTCTTGTAGTGTTTTACCTATATTTTCTTCTATATATTTTATGGATTCAGGTCTTATGTCCAGTTCTTTTATCCATTTTGAGTTGATTTTTGTGTGCGGTGAGAGGTAGTGGTCTAGGTTCATTTTTTTGCATGTGGAGGTCCAGTTCTCCCAGCACCATTTATTGAACAAACTGTCTGTGTTCCATTGCGTATTCTTTGCTCCTTTGTCAAAGGTTAGTTGTTCATATAAGTGTGGCTTTATTTCTGGGCTCTCTATTCAGTTCCACTGGTCTGTGTGTCTGTTTTTGTTCCAATACCAAACTGTTTTAATTATTATGGCTTTGTAGTATAGCTTGAAGTTTGGAAGTGTGATACCTCCTTTCTCCTTTGTTTTCATCAGTAGGGCTTTAGCTATTCATGGCATTTTGTGGTTCCATATGAATTTTGTGAGTATTTGCTCTATTTCTTTGAAGAATGTCATTGAGATTTTTATTGGAATGGCACTGAATCTGTATAATGCTTTTGGGAGGATGGCCATTTTAATAATGTTAATTCTTCCAATCCATGAGCAGGGGATGTCTTTCCATTTCTTTGTGTCTTCTTCAATTTCATTTAACATGTTTTATAATTTTCTTTGTATAGGTCTTTCACCTCTTTTGTTAGGTTTATTCCCAAGTATTTTTTTTGTTTCAATTATAAAAGGGATGGTTTTCTTGATTAGTAAAAGGTTTTCTTAATTTCATTTTCATATTGTTCATTGTTAGTATAGATTGGTTAAATTTCTTCCTAAGTATTTTGCTATTTTAGATACTACTGTAAGTAAAAGTCTTTCTTAATTTCATTTTCAGATTGTTTGTTGTTAGTATAGAAATAACTGAATTTTCTGTATTGAACTTGCAACCTAGAACTCTTCTAAACTCATCAGTTCCATTACTTTGTAGTGAATCATTTAAGATTTTCTTTTTACATGATCATGTCATCTACAAATAGAGATCAATTTATTCCTTTTCCAATCTGGATGCCTTTAATTCCTTTGCTCATTCAAAGTCCTGGCTTAAACTTTCAATGTAATGCAGCAGTGAGAGTAAGAGATCCATGTCCTATTCTTGATCTTAGAAGAAACATGTTCAATTTTCACTATTTAGTATAATATAGCATTTTTATAAATGTCCTTTATGAGGATGAGGAAATTCTCTTCTGCTAATATACTGACGTTTTATTATTTTTTTAAATCATGAAGAAGCTTTTTTTGAGTTTACAAGATGACCATGTGGTCTTTGTCCCTTTTTTATTATATGGTGTAAAGCACGATTGCTTTATGTATGGTGAATCCATTTTGAATTGGTAAGCCCCCTTAATTGTGTATAATCAATTTTATGTATTATTGGATATGGTTTACTAGTATTTTGTTGTAGCTATATTCATAATACTGGTCTGTAGTTTAACTATGATAGCATTGTCTGGTTTAGGTTAGGTATTAAATCTTTTTTAAACATTTGGTGGAATTAATTCATCAATGAAGCCGTCTGGGTCTAGGTTTTCTTTTGTGGAGTTTTTATTATTGTTGCTGCTTTGATAACAAATCTAAGCTCTTTCCTTGCTAGCTCTATATCAATTTACACTTTTAAGTTAGTTTTGGTTTTTAAGTTTTTGCTTTACTAAGCATTTCTCTAGTTTATTTCCTGTGCATAATTGTTCACAGTATTTCTCAATAAATAATCCTTTTTATTTCTGAAAGATCTGCAGTAATGTCTCTGCTTTTATTCTTGAGTTTGGTAAAATTAGTCATCTTCTTGATCAGTCAACTGAAAGGTTTGACAATTTGCAACCTTCTCAAAGAATTAACTTTGTTAATTTTTCTATTCTTGAGTTCACTTATTTTCACTCTATACTACTTCCTTCCTTTTGCTTGCTTTGCCTTTTCTTTCTGTCTAAAGATAGGTTATATTACTGATTTGTGCCTTTTTTTTTTTAAAGCACAGGATTTTAAAGTTATATAATTTCCTTTTCTAAGCACTGCTTTAGCTGTATTGCATAAATTTTGGTTTTTTTTTTTTTTGAGGTAACACTGATTTACAACACTATATATAACGTAGGGGTACAGGTTCACTTTTCAGATGTATATTATTACACTGTATCCCATAAACTTTGGTATGCTGTATTTTTATGTTCATTCACCCAAAAGTATTTTCTATTTTCCCTTGTGATTTCTTCTTTGGTCCACTGATTATTTAGGGACACAATGCTTAATTTCCATATATTTATGAATTTTCCAGTTTCCTTCTTTTATTGATTTCTAATTTCATTTCATTATTGTTGGAGAATATACTTTGAATTATTTCCATCTTTTAAAATATTAAGATTTTCCTCATAGCAAAATAATGATAGACAATAATTTGTGTGCACCTGAGGAGACTGTATAGTCTGATATTGGGAATTATTAGTCTACTAGATTTGGTAGGTTTACAGTGTTTTCAAGTCTTCTATATCCTTGTTTATTTTCTGCCTATATTCATAACTAAAGATGGAGTATTGAAACCTATAATAATTATCAAAATAATTGTCTTATTTCTCTCTTCATTCTGTCAAGTTTTACTTCCATTATTTTGGGGTTCTGTTGTCAGGTGCAGATTGATCCTTTTATCATAATAGCAAGAATATAAAAATTACAGGCTATTTTGAGCAGATGGGGCTATCCAAAAGGGTGCTTTCCTGAGCTGCAGTCAGAATGGTCTGGTGGTTAATATGCAACACAAGTGAAATTTACTAGATTTATCTACAGTAAGCAGTATGATCTTTTTATTACTTCTATCACTCCTGGGCCCAAAGTGCTCCATGGCTTCCACAAATATTCATGCTCTCTTTCATCTGGCTAAAGACCACATGCTTGTCATTTAACCATGCAGTCTTGGCATTGCAGATGAAAAACTGGGAACCATTGTGCCACTGACAAGATATCTGGACCGGTAAGCTTCAGGATGAAATTCTCATCATCAAATTACTCCCCATAGTTGGACTTGTTGCCAGTACCAACATGGCATGTGAAGTCACCGCCCTGGCACATAAATCCTGGAATAAGTCTGTGAAAGTTGGAAACTTCATAACTAAATCCTTACTCCCCAGTGCTCAGAGCACAAACATTTCCTGCTGTCCTTGGAACCTTATCTGCAAACAGCTCGAAAGAGACACAGCCCGAAGGTTTACTCTAGATTGCAGTCAGAGATCATGGTGGCATTCACCATAGTTTCACTGCCCACTCCTATAAACCAAGTGCTACCGTTTCTGAAATTAGAACCAACTAAATCAATAGTTATCTAGAACTAAGTGTTTTCAAATTTTGAATTTAAACTCAACTTTTCTTATGCCACAGTGACTGAGATGGGATCAGAACACCCAGATTCTAGTGTCCACCTAGTCATTCAGTGTTCATTGGATAAGCTATTTAGTTTTCATGTGTATTGGATTATTTCATATATATTCTTTGAAATTTCATAGTTGGTGTTCTCATCCTTGTGTTAATATTCTTAATAAGCATGTGTGTATACACCCATTTAATATATAACATATATTACTGTTTTATGAGTTTTTTGTTTATAGCAGTGGCATCAAGTCATATATCCCTTTCTAATTTATTTTACTAATATTGCACTTTTGAGATTTTACTATAGTATAGATACATACAATGAAATACTGGCATACAGTACTATAATACTCTGTTGTATGAATCCTTTAAGTTCTATTAATTTTTCCCTGCTACTGATGTTTATATAATTCCCAATTTTTAAACTACAAAACAAAATGGATACTCTTGAACATTTTCTCTCATATACATGCATAAAGGGTCCTGTAGCATGAATATCTGGAAGTGTGTTTGTTAGATTTTAGGTATACACATTTTAAAACTTTATTAAATATTGCCAAACCATTCCAAAATAGCTATCTCAGCAGTGAATGAGGGATCCCACTGCTTTATAGCCACCTTATATTTATTGTCAGATTTCTCAATATTTATGTCCTCACTGAAGTTTTAATTTGTATTTCCTTCATTCAAAACATAACTCCAATATCCTTTCTTCCCCCAAACCTTTAATCAGTCTCATGCATTACTCCCAAAAGAACAGGTTACTTTATATACAGGCACTTTTTGGCCAACTTTACAGCTAACATTAGGTCCTTTCTTTACACTATAACCACTCAATATGCCAGCTAAGTTTACCAGCTATTTGAGTTTTAAATTGTTAGTTTCAAGATTTTACAGATGTATAAAATAGTGATTAATAATGCTCACAGAAACATATCAGAAACGATTGATGTTTACTAGTTAAAATGATAGTAATTTTATTCAAACATTGCCCCAACAGTGATGAGAAAAGCCTTCTAAACTACGTTTGGCCCTTACTCAGATACTGGTTTATAATGTGGTGTGTGTACTGGGGAAGAATACTTTTCATAGACTTATTTTTATGGGCAGAAATTGCATCTTTTACTTAGTTTTCTTATACAGCTTAACCTATTAGTGGTTACCTTAGCAAATGTTTATGAAATTAAATTGTATTTCAGTGTAAAAAAAAAAGCATTGACAACTAATTACCATACCTAACTAATTTTAAATCTAATGGTTTATCATATAATTTTGATCCCTAACTACCTATGTGGAACAAGCAAAAGGAAGATATTTAGGACACAATTTGAAATACTAAAGAAAATTATCAATGGTGGGAAAAAAATTTTTTCTCATCACATTTTGAGGAAGAAAATGAGAAAAATATAAATTAGTAGTACTAATTTTCTAATTTATATTAGAAAAATACAAATTTAAAAGAGGGATTTTTGAAAAACAGCTGTGAGTTGGTTATTTTTGAACTCATCAAAACCAGTTATTTTCAAAATCATGTCATTAAAAATGATAACTCATATGTCCCACACCAAAAAACTAAAACCAAAATAAAAAAAATCTCCCCAAAATGTAGTAAACATAGTTCATTCATTTAAAAAAAATTGTTTCCATTCATATTCACATAGGAGGTATACAAATATTCTCTCTAAAAGTATCATATACCAGGATAGGAAGATAGCCATGAAAAAGACGGACAATTCCAAATGTTGATTTCACTGCAGAGCAATCAATATATAGTGCTTGTGAAAGAATAATCTGGCACGGCGTCTTTGGAAACCTTTTACACCAACAGTGGGCATAAAAGGGAAAAATCAATCTTACCCTAGAGAAAGGCAGCAGTTAATTTTTTTAATTGGGGTATACAGCAATAATATGTGTACTTTCCCAATGTATGCTGGTCTTTAAATAAAAACATTGAAATTTTAAATAGTTCTGATAAAGCAAATATTTTTTTAAAGATTTATTTATTTATGCATACAAGAGCTGGGGTACAGGCAAGAGATGTGTGGGGGAGGGGTAGTGAGAAGATCCACCAGAGACAAAGCAGGAAACAGAACAGGCAGACTGACTAAAATACACTGCTGAGGGGAGCAGCGGGCGAGACAGGAAAGGTCTGCCTCGTCATGTAGGTTTCTCCCTAGCCGGTCGGGGATTGAACTCGTGCTGCAAAGGCTATGGATTGCTTCATAGTGTGGTGTTTAACCCCTTGCGCTACCAGGGAGGCCCTGATAAAGCAAAATATATCCTCTACATCTTGCTAGCCAATTCTCTGTCCTGAGAAGAGTTACTGTTAACAGACGGGTATGTATTGACCCAGAGATTTTTTTCCTGTAAAATGTGTACATTTGGAATTGCATGAGGCTTTTTTTTTTTCAATTGCTCAGGTTTTTTTGAAATGTATTCAAATACATTTGAATATATTGAAATAAATCGAAAATATATTCGAGAAGTCAAAAATATCTACCATAAATGGTGTGCAATAAAATGTAAACTTTTTTCCCCAAGGTCAGTCTATAATTTTTGGTCATGTGTTTATATGTGTGTGGAAAGGTCTTTCTTTTTAAATCACACAAATGCTTTATTTCAGGAATCTTAATATTAAGCATTCTACCTGGTGGTTAAGTAGATAGATACTTAAGTCATATATACTTACTTAGATTACATAGTGAATATATAATCCTATAGTTTATTAATGAAAGAGAAATATTATCAGTTGAAAAAACAAAATACAACTTCTATTTCTACAAGTATTGGTACAATTTTTGACCAAAAATAGTCTTGTTTTTTATTAAGCTAATATAATAACACGCAAAAACTCTTGAGAAAAATCATCTTAGTAGGAATCTTCTTTTTCATTTAATACTCCTCACTACAGAAGTTTACAAGCAGATTCACTTTAAATAATTTTTGGCTCTCTAGAGATAATTCTCAGCTGAACATATTTTCTCTATTTACTCTGTGCTACTTATAAATTACTCTTTATTTTCTTCTCATTTCAGCATACATTATATTTCTTTAAAAAATCAACAATTTCTATAGGCTCTGAGGGCACAGGAGATGAGTAACTATAGTCACTTAAGTAGAGAATTAGGAATTATCCTAATTGTAGTATATCTAGTAATTAACAGAATATCAATGTTTTTAAAATAAGAATCCATCAAAATTCTATAACTATTATTTCCTTTAAGATGTTGGTCTTTATATAATTTGATGATCCTGCCTTTTACATTAGGTTTAACTATTTATATAACATATATATTTGTCTCACCAAAATACTATAAAATATTTAATGTTTTATAATTTTATCATATTAATGAATGAGGAAGTGATTCTGGGAATAGGCAGTTCGACATGGTCAGGATGCCCTGACTCAGTGGAAAATTGGTTGTTCAGAAAACCAATAAAATCCTGAAGCAATGGCTAAAAAGCTCATTTAGGGAAAACAGAATAACCAATAAGGAGACCTAGTGGACTTACAACCAATTCACAGGGGACACAATGCTGAGTCACTGAAGCACCTGCCTCGCCCCCCCCCCCCCCATGCTCATATAAACTCCTGCTTCTCTGCCTCTCAGTGGCTACCCACTTGGGACCCCACTGTGTTCAGAAAGCATTCCTGCTTCTTATCTGACAATAAATTTCTTGCTTTTCTGCCTTGACTTGGGTCTTGATGTTGAATTCTTTCCTTGCCAAGATAAGAACCGAGCCCTTCAGGACTCTGGCCTGACTCAAGAGGATTTTACAAACAAAAGCATTTCAGATTCAGCCAGTCTAAATGAATGATAAATATAGTTTCCCTAAAAGCAATACTAACAGCAATGATGTGAAGAGATTCCTTTTAGTGTAATTCCTATGCATGATACTATCATGCATAGTATCAAATGTTAACTATATAAAAACAGAAAATATTGACGAGGCAATAATTTGGATTAATTACTACAATAAGTTTGATCTTGAAAGGTAGAACAAAAATCATGCTATAATATAGTCCCAACAAAGTCAAGCAAGGGGATATATCATGCATAACACTTGTCTCTCTGTCAGGAACTATCTTTTAGATTGCTTCTTTATTCCAGGCACCAAGGTAGTGTCTTATCTCCACATGCAAGCTCTAACTTGGTAATACTTGGCTAACAAATAAGTTGTTAGTTGAGACAAAGAAATATCTGTTTTCAAATTTATTAACCTACCACCTTCAAATGTTATCTATTTTTTGTTCAGTTCCTTACTCTCTTACATTTATGTATCCTTCATAATTATCTCTTAGTTTTTTTAATGCAGAGTTTAAAATATCTATTAAGTCCTGACTGGTATATCTATAGTTTTCTTCAGTCTTTTAAACATTAATTGAGCTCTTTGATTCAGATTCAGCAAACACTTACTCAGCTCCTTCAGGATCATTTCACCCTTAAAACTACAGTTCCTCTAAGAAATTATTGCCTTCACTTTATAAAGCAAAATAATAAGTTAAATAACTTAGCCAAGGTAACCAAAATCAAATCTAAATCCATCAACCAAGTCCCATGCTCTTTGCACTCATCTTTCTTTCTATGAAACTATAAGGCACTCTGCTAATCAGAATTTAAGACTTTATGTCTCTTCCTAAAACCTGTTTTTCAAACCCTACCTAAAAACCTGCCCTCTAGACCCACTGACCCAATCTGATTCTTCAAAATACAGCCTCACTCTAGTGCGTTTATTCATAATTCCTTTCTCTATATTCATCTATACAAGTACTACTATATGCTAGCAATGGTGTCCTTAAGATTCCAAGTAAAATTCTCCTAAGATAGCTCCTTTTTGGGGACAGGATAGAAAAAGGGGCATCATGGTGTTGTTTCAACTTATTGTCTCTCCCTTAACAGACTGTAAACTGTAGCACTACATCAACATACTGTAATTAACTGCTTAATAGATTCTTTAATGTATCAGACTATAAACAATTTGAAGCCAGTGATCAGCCTAAGGCAACAATGAAAACTAAAGACACTTTTAGACCTTCAAAGTAGTGAATAACTGCCACTTCAGGAAGAATAAAAACTCTGAAAGACTTAATTTTGACCATATAAAACAAATTAATGAAGGCCTCCCTGGTGGCACAGCGGTTGAGCGCTGGGTTGCGAAGCTGCCCGCAGCCTCTGCAGCGCCGGTTTGATCCCCGGCTGCTCCCCGGCCACCGGAGGAGGGTCTTGCATGGCGAGCAGACGTCTCCTGCTGCCCGCTGCTCCCCTCAGCAGTGTACTTCGGTCCTTCCGCCTGCTCTGCTCCCCGCTCTGGCTCTGGTGAGTTCTCTCACCCTCCTGCGCTTCTGACTGTACCCAGTGCTTGTATGTATGTATGTATGTATGTATGTATGTATGTATGTATCAATCAATCAATCAATCAATCTTTTAAAAAAATTAATGAAATACAGTTGCTGCTGAAAGCTATCTGAACACATGTGAAAATTAAAACCATCATATGTTTTTCAAGTTATGTTTATACAAAATGGAGAAATTCAGAACCCAAGCCAATCACCCTTGATTTTTCAATAGCAGGTTAACAAAGTAGCTCCTTATGATTTGTAAGAAAGTCATAAATATCTGCTATAGGTACTATCCTCTATAGGTACCATGACAACAAAGTAACAATATTTTTTTTTCTTAGTTTCCCAAGGAGGCAGAATGAGTAATAGAAGCAAAATCTTTGTGTGATCTTGAGTCTTTCTAATATCACTTTGCTTAATCTGCAAAATAGGATTTGAGAGTGATGAAGAATCATTGAAACTATAAAACTATATTTATAAAGTCCTGGTTGGAGGAAAAACACAATTTTTCAGGAATTATGTATCTGCTTTGGGGAGAAAAATATCATGTGAGGAGAGGAGAAAGCGAATGAACAGAAGATAATGTTTAATTATTATATAAAATAGGCAGTCATTTAATCACATAATTATGATTTCATACTGATTTGAAGTAATGATTATAATAATTATTAAGATATAAGGTTAAACAGTAAAAAACACTCAGGGACCAGTATATTGTTTATCTAAAATAAAAACAAAACAACTTATGTAAAGGTACACACAAGAAATTTAAGACACTGGTTAAGTAAAATATTTTAGAAGGGACTTTATAGTCTCATCTATTTCATCATCTTATGGAACCAAAATATATTGTTTTGGCATTATAAAATTTATTTTATTGAGGTAACATTGGCTTATATTATTGTTGGTATTCTGGAAGTAGAGGATTCCCCTCCCCATCACCCACCACAGGTATTGCCATTGCAGTGCATCAGCCACCAAAATACCGACAGTTCACACCCTTCCCCCTTTGTTCTCACCTTCAATTTTATAGTTTTTAAGCTTGTTTTTTTCTCACCCTTAGTTTGGTTTCTCTGTATTCCATATTTAATTGACACCATTTGGTATATATCTTTCTCCTTCTGACTTATTTCACTTAGCATGATCCCTTCCAGCTTCATCCATGTTGCCATAAATGACATGAGTTTATCTATTCTGATCTCCAAGTAATATTCTACTGTGTGTATATATATCACATCTTCATGATCTACTCATCTGTTCCAAGAAAACCTTTTTGAACTAAAGATTAAGACATATATAACAGGAACCCACTATTGTGAAGTTTCATTCTGTTTTAAGTTTTACATTCTTCTGAAATACATATATACTAGATATAAGGAAATAAACATTTCATTTTCCTTACCTGTTGCGTTCCATCTGCACTTACAATAGGAGCAGATAGAAGAGAAATATCACTACTTAAAATCTGAGTTGTATCCAGTAGTGGTGGATGTTCTGCCATTATCAATAAGACATTAATATATCAGATAATCTTCCAACTCTGAAAAACAAAAACATATAGCCATTGGTAGTCTTAAAAACACATTAAAATAGAATACATTTAGGATTTGTCTCACTCTTTAACCTAAAGATATTCTTGTCAAAGCAAGTTTTTATAATATGCTACTCACTATTTCTTTGTTGTCAACAGATAGGAAATAGTTTCTTACAAGTGAACTGTCAACATAGATAGTAAACTAAGATATTAAAGCAAATTTATCAGCAACTTCTATTTAAATTCCACATCTGTCTAGCCCTTCTGGCTGTGAACAGTATTTTACCAACAATACTAACTAGCTAAAATACAGAAAATAATGTAACTCTAACATGATTTTTTCCCTATAAGCACAGGTATTATAGACTGAAATCCCCCTCATCACCTTATCAGTTTTTAGGAACTACACAAGAACTATGATTTTTCCGTCACTGACTGCTCAGACTGCAAAATGGTAGAAAAATTTGTTCAAGATGAGAATAAGAACCTTTAAGTTCTAAGTTGTGAAAATGGATTTCTATCACTCTAGTTTTATTATTTTCTGAGTATCACCTACTTTACTACAAATCATTTCAACGATAAAAGTACATTTAGGAGTCTAATTGCAGATACTTATCACTTACATAAAAACTAAAAGGTTGAATATAAACATTAGTTTACCATATACATAAAGTCGCCCAACATAATATCAGCAAATTACATGGCAAGAACAGCACAACTGAGCATAATCAAACTTCATCAACTCTGTACTAAAAGGCAAAATACAAAACACTTTTGGATGTTTGCAGAATTCTACAATTCAGTAGTGCCAAGATGTCTAATTTTCATAAGAAATTAAATTCAAGTTAATTATTTTAAATAGATTTGAATCTGTGCAGAAAATTGTTATGTATATATGATTTACCTAAAACAAACTTTCTATTTTACTATATAAAACTGCTAAAAGATTTTTATAAACAGTCAATATAAGTAACTACTTCAAGATTTTATACTTAGGACCACAGTATGGATATTATTTATTTAAATATCTCACAAAAAGGCATGTATATATATACATAAGCATTTGTATATATAAAGAATACATGCAATGCCATATATTGTATTTGGTATATATAAAATGCTACATACAAATGTGCACAAAAATATACTTGTTTCCATATATATTTGGCAACTCTAACTTCTATCTTCATCTGTACTGCTATATTTCATAAAGTCTAACAAAATCAGAAAATATTTTAAGTCATGTCAAATAATTTCACTCTATAGAATATAGAAAGATGGGAGAGTCAACATATTTTCCCTCTTGTATGTGACATAATTTAGTTTAAGAAGAAACATTTTAGGGATGTTGACTTATGATTAACCAGAGAAAGTTTCTAAGTAACTCACTTTTTTAAAATTAGCAATTAAAAAAAAAAAAAAACACTGAGCATTTTTTCTTTTATCATTACATTCTATTTGCAGTATTTATATAGTTTCACTAAAAATGCAAAACACTATTATTACTTCAATTTTAGAATGTAATGTTGAAGATATAAATATAAACATAGTTTGGTTTCAAGAGGCAGAATGGAAGCTTTAGAAACAGAAATACATTTTTTTTTTCCAGAAGCGTCAGGGAATTCCAGGAACAGTGCTAGTATAGATCAGATCTGAAGCCACATGCTATGTTTTAATACTGTCACTCTCTTTAAGGTGTTAGCTTTTATTTTATTATTTTAAAAGCTGTAACATCAAAAATTTCATTTATGAATTGCTTTCTTTTATGGTCATATTCATCACACTATATGCAAAGTAGTTGGCTTTACTTAAGCTGGCAAACTATAAACTATAAACTACAAAATGCTTCATTTAGAAATCTAAAAATCAGGCCTCCCTGGTGGCGCAAGGGGTTAAGATGCAACCTATGAAGCTATCCACAGGCACTGCAGCATTAGTTCGATCCCTGGGCTGGGAGCTACCCACATGGCACAGCAGACCTCTCCTGACTCACCTGCTACTCCCCTCAGCAGTGTATTGCAGTACATCTACCTGTTCTGTTCCTTACTCCGTCTCTGGTGAATCCTCCCACCACCCACACCTCTGGCTTGTATCCCAGTTCTTGTATGCATAAATAAATTAAAAAAAAATCTAAAAATCTCTTTCAATACTGTGTAAAGAACACTGTTGGCTTCTCGCAGTCTCTTCTAATTTGATTACTACCTAACTTCTTACATTCTCACCTTATCTTGTGACTAGGAACACACACTTTAAATTAAGCATTTATTTCTCTTTTTATTTTATGTTTGACACATGCAAAGAAGGGAATGGATAAATTTGATGCATTTGCTCATTTCTGACAAATAAATATTCCCTGAGGGCACACTGCAAGCTAGTTTGAAAATTGACCTGAAAACTGATTTTAGCAATCAACTTTTGTATATGTGTACAAGATGGCTCCAGCGTATCATCATATCTTTTACAAGGTTTTGGAAAGTGGGAAGTCTAAAATGTGGGTGCTTGTATCATCAGGTTCTTGGTAAAGGTCTTCTTTCTGGCCTGTAGAGGACTGACTTCTTCCTTATCTTCACACTGATCAATAGCAGTGGGGACTCTGATCTCTTTTCTTGGATTATAAAGGTACTGATTCCCATTACGGGGTTGCACCTAGATCACTTCACCTAAACCTAATTACCTCCCAAATATCCTACCTCTTAATACCATCAGATTAGGGCTTCAACACAAGAATTCTAAAACACAAACTTTGAATCCATAATTCCATGCCTGCCCCCCCATTATGTCCTTCTAACATGTAATGTACATTCGTTCCATTCCAACAGTGACAAAAGTCTTAACTTGCATCAAAATAGTCTAAAATCTACCCTCCCCTATATCAGATTTGTGAGACTTGAGATGCAATTCATCCTGAGGCAAAATTCTAGTTTAGCTATGAACCTGTGAAACCAGATAAGTCACATGCTTCTAAAATACAACAGTGGAACAGCCATACGTGAGATACTCTCATTTCAAAAGGAAGAAATCAGAAGGAAGACTAGTGTAACAGGTCCCTAGCAAGTCCAAAACCTAGCAAGGTAAATATTAGCAGATGTTAAGACTCAATCAAGAACCAACTTTTTGTTTCCATGCTCTGCCCTCTGGACCCAATAGGGTGGTAACATCACCCCCATGACATTCCTTTGGCTTGATGAAGCCAGGCCTATGTGGCTCTGCAAGGTGGAGGTCCCATTCTTTGAAATCAAGATGGAAGACTTGTATCAAAATAGGCCCCCAGGCCTGTACACTTGCACTTATGATGGAAACAGCAGTCCCGATGACCTGAGTCACCTGTGGGGTACTTCTTTCCTACACTTAAAAGATAAAACATGGTTTTAGCCTTTCTTCATTTCTTTATTCTCTACCATCTCTGTTTCCTATAGTCCCAACTGGCAGTGTTTCTGTTGCTATAATTCCATCTCTCCTACTGATCTCTGTTAAGTTGCTGATTAGGCCCACCCACACTTACATCCTTAATCAAAGAGTTGGTCAACAGAATACTGTTGGCAGACTAAACATTCTATTTCATATTTTGCAATATGGATAGGCTGAGAATTTTCTAAATCTTTAAATTCTGCTTGCCTTTTGCTTAGCAAATCCTTCTTTATTTCTTTCCTCTTATATTTCACTATTAGCAGTCAAAAGGAATCAGCTTCCTCAGTAAAATATCCAATTCTATCATTCGCAAGTCCTACCTTTCTCAAAATATGAGAACATGAACACACCTCAGTCGATAAAACTAAAAATTATAGGACTCCAATGTGATTTCCATATGTGAAATCACAAGACTATTACGTACTCCAGACTTCCAAGATTACATTTAAATATGGGATTTAAGGGCACTTGAAAACCCTTAAAAACATTAGGCAAGAGTATTAAAACTATCGTAGTAATTATTAAAATGGTAGAATCAGTAATTTTTTGTACTTTATTTCCTACTTTTCTTGGTAATGTGAATACGGTTATATTTTGGTTTAAAATAGAAAATTTTGATTAAAATTTTGATTTAAAAATGAACAGTCAGTATTGAAAAGCCCTAAATAACTACAGGGTGGTTGTTTGACCTAATAATATAAATTCCATATTAGGGAACTCTGACTTTATCCAAACCACTAATTCATGTTACAAACTGCTCTTCTAAAATGTGTTTTCTATATTTTAATTTTCTATGTATCTAAATGTATTTTCTCTTCTAAAATGTATTTTCTATATTTTAATTTTCTAAACTTGATGTAAGATTTTTTTATGTTTTCACCAAGACTTATCCTTTCAAAAATTACCCTGTATTCCGGCCTCCAATGGTGGCACAACAGTTGAGCGCTGGGTTGAGAAGCTGCCCGCAGCCTCTGCAGCGCCAGTTCGATCCCCGGCCGCCAGCGAGGGTCCCACATGGCGCCACAGACCTCTCCTGCTGCACCCGCTGCTCCCCTCAGCAGTGTATTTCGTCAGTCTGCCTGTTCTGTTCCCTGCTCTGGCTCTGGCGAATTCTCTCGCCCTCCTGCGCTTCTGACTGTACCTAGTGCTTATATAAATAAATAAATAAATCTTAAAAAAAAAAAAAATTACCCTGTATTCACCGTATTTCAGGAAAATGACTCTTAAGTGTGTGCGTATATATGTACACATATAATTTAATGATTTATTTTGATTCACCTTACTCTTCATAAAAAATTTACATTTATATAAAAATTAAAAGGGGGAAAAGGAAGTAACGACAGTGTTATAAACGATTTCAAAAGACTATTATCAAATAGAAAAAAGGCAACTGTTAATCATTTAAAAAACATGATTAATTCTGACTCCTTTTTGTTCTGTCCTCAATGTCCACTTTTTCATCTCTTTGGTCACTGTAAAACAAAAGAAACACTGAGATAAGAGTTAATACAAGATTGCAACTAAGTCTTGTACTTAGTTATATTTTTAAAAAATAGTGGCAGCCCTCACCTTGGAAACAGGCTGACTTTGAACACCGCATTAGAAATCAAAAATACTTGGAAAAATTTTTTCCAGAGAAACAAATAAAAAGTAGTGGCTATGTTCTCACATCAGGCTGTGAAAAGTTTAATTTAACCTATAATTTTTTTCTTAACTCTTTTTCTTTGTGGAAAATTTCAAACATACCCCAAAGTAAGTGCGAGTATAATGAATTCCCATGTCTTCATCACCCAGCTTCAACCATTTCCAATTCATAGCCAGGCTATTTTCATCCATGCCATTACCAACTTCTTCCTGTCCGCTGCTATTGTGAAGTATACTATATAATTTCATCTGCAAGTGTTTCAGCATTTACCTCTGAAAGATAAGGACTCACTTAAAAAAAATACACTTGCTATCTAGATTCTATAATTAACATTTAAAAATGCATTTCTCTATTAATCTTTTTTTAGAAGTATTTCAAAGTTGCAGACATCAGTACACTTCACCTCTCAACACTTCAAAAGCATGTTTCAATATTTCAATAACTATTATTCAATATTTGTTTAGTGTTTTTTCCCACTATGTATGAGGAAATGCACAAATTTTAAGTATGTGCCACCATGTGAGATTTCTTGAAATGAATAACCACTACCAGTAGTTAAGTATCTAATGTCCCACTGGTGCTCTAAGATCATGGATTTCAACCTTTGTTATATATCAGAATTACTTGCACAGTTTATTAAATCACACGTTATTAACTCCGAACCTAAAGTTCTGGATTCAGTAACTGTGGGGCAGGGTCCAATAATTCATGTTTCTAGTAAGCTCCCAGGTTAGGCTGATGCTGCTAGTTCCATACAGAATTAAGACTCAACTAACCTTTACACAAATATTAAATGATAATGAAAACTGATAACCTCATACTGGTGTGATGTCAAGGTGATAAGGTATACTTCATTCCTCAACTAGAAATCCATTTTAAAAAAAGCTTTCAACAAAGCAAAAACAGACAATTGTGAACCAGAGACATACTGCTGCGGGGGTGGAGGAGGGAGAGGGATCAGAGGAGAGGAGGGAGGAGCACAGGGGACTGTGGTGATGGTACATGGGTGCCCTGGGGAAGGAAATTCTATGGGGACTCAATCTGAGGGGGTGGGGGGAAGCAAATATTGTCTAAAAAAATTTAAAAAATGATAAATGTTAAAATAAAATAAATTAACAAAAAACAAAAAACAAGCTTTCCTAAGAAAAAAGTACTTTTAAAATAATCAAGTTTAATGAGGCCTTTGAAACTGCCTCTGAATATTTCAGCCAAGTCAATATATTATGAGCCCATTCAATCTTCCTCTCTAATTGAAATTGCTATTTCCTATAGGTTAAAAAATGTTTTGGGGGAATGGCAGAGTAAGGAGTTAAATGTATTATTAAACAAGCAGATGTCAAGCACATATAACATGCCAATTACTTGTTTTCTGAAATAGCTTCGAGGTATAATTACCATACAACAACACAATTTGATAAATTCTGGAACACAAATATAACTGTGAAACCATTACAAGATAATGAATCTACCCATACCTTCCCAAATTTCTGGTCTATTTGTAGTAACTTGCCTCTTTGCATTTCTATAATGACTAATGCTGCTCAACATCTCTTCATGTGCTTTTGCCATCCATATAGATTTTAGGTTAAGTATCCTGTACTTCTGTTTATTTTATTACTGGGCTGTTTTGTTTTATTATTAAGTTTTGAAAGTGCTTTATAAATTCTAGACCTTGCTCTTTTATCAGTTAAATGACTTTCAAAGATTTTTATGATAAAGTCCAACTTATCAATTTGTTATTTTATGGATGGAGCTTTTGGCTTTGTGTAAGAGATCTCTGCCTAAACCAACATCACAAAGACTTTCTCTTTCTTCATGAAATTTTAGTTTTAGTTTTGTTATTTTGTCTACTTATTCCAGCAATTATTGAGAAAGATATTGGAATATTTATTATAAGTAACACTTTTTATGCATGTTATAAACACTTTTTATGCATGTTAAAAATCATTATTATCATTTTTAAAGAAACCTAACAATTTTTTTTATTTACTCATTATGTGGGTAAAGGTTTTTTTTTTTTTTTTTTTTTTTTGGTAAGTCTAGTTTAAAATTTTCTTTCTGCTTGAGAACTTCATTTAACATGTGTTTTAGTACGGGACTGAAGGCAATGAGTTCTTTGTTTTTACATGTTTTAAAAGTCTTAATTTTACCTTTGCTTTTGAGAGATGTTTTCTGCTGGAAGAAGGTTGACAGTTTTTCTCTTTCAGTTTCTCTTTCAGTGGCCAAAGACATTGGCCCAATATATTCTAGCTCATCTTATTCCTGATGAGAAATGTTACCCTTATTTTTGGCCTGTCTTTTGCTGCTTTTAAGATATTTCTCCCCATTTTATCACTTGTATGCTATCTGATTTATTGTTTCTTGGTATAGAGTTTTGATAAAATTTGGAAAAAAAATTGGCCATTTTTTTTTTACTTTTCTTTTTTTCAGTTCATCTTTTTTTTTTTTTTAACAATTCTCTTCTCTGTGTGTTTCATTTTGGAGTTTCTATTATGTTTTTATGTCCACTAATCTTTTCTATGGCAATATCAACATGCCATTAGAACAATCCATGTGTCTAATTAAAAAATTTTTTTCTTTATTGAGGTGACATTGAATTACAACCCTGTATATGATTTAGTGTGTTTTCTATGTGATACTGTAATTGTAATCTAGAAGATAACCCATTTAATATATCTGGTCTTTCCTATAGCTTCTCCAACTGCCATGTAAAACACAGTTAAAACTGTTTGGTTTTTTTTTTTTTTTTTTTAATACTAGCACTGGATACAGTCAGAAGCATGGGAGGGTGAGAGAATTCACCAGAGCCGGAGGAGGGAACAGAACAGGCAGACTGACGAAGTACACTGCTGAGGGGAGCATCAGGCACAGCAGGAGAGAGTTAAAACTGTTTTAATGGTTTTTACTATTAATTTATCATCTATGTCATTCTGGAGCTAGTTTTGAGGGACTGTTTTTTCTCCTCATTATGTTTGTATTTTCCTGCTTCTTTGCAGTCTTAATAATTTAAATGAATATCAAATATTGTAGATTTTACATTGTTGGTTGCAGAATATTTTTGTATTTCCCCAAATATTCTTGAGCTTTGTTCTGAGAGGCCTGGGAATAGTGTGACCTTCTTGGGTTTTGCTTTAGTAAGAACAGAGCCGTATTCCTTGTGTTAGGCAGACAGAGTTACATTTAGTCTAGGGCTAATTTTTGCCACTACTAAGCCAAGATACTCCAGAATGCCAAATGCCCTGTGTTGAGGCTTTCCATTTTGGCTTGTCGACCTATTTCCGGTCCAGCATGAGTTTAAATAGTGCTCTATATAAAATGTTTAGGTGGTTCTTTTGCTACTCCTGGATAGTAGGAGTGTCCAGCTTGTTCCTAGATATTTTCCTTACATACATGCATTTATCAGTACTTAAATGAACACTCAAGGGGGAGCCTCTTCAGAATTTTGAGGCCCTTTTCCTGTGTAGCTGTTTCCTCACTAATACTCTGCCCTGCATAATCTAGTCTTTTTGGACTGCCAGTTCCATCTCATCTCAACTCAGGTAGTCAGCTATGAGGTTCTCCGATTCCTTCTCCCTATGCTGTGCCCTGAAAACTTTCTCCAAGTAGCAATAAAGACCAAACATAGGGCTCACCTTATTTTCCCTTTTTCATTACCTGAAGTCTAGCATTTTGAGTACCACTGCTTCACAAACTTTTAAAGCTTTTTAGTTGTTTTAGGCAAAAGGGTAAACTTAGTTCCTTTTACTACATCTTGAGGGGAAACTAAATTCACTACTCTTAATTTTTAACATACTCAACAGGCAATGAAAAGGTACATGAATTTATTACAAGTAGAATCCAAATGGCTATACGCTAAAATAAATTTTTGAAGTATTGCTGAGGTCACCAATGGAAGTGAGTATGTTCTTGGTTTGCCCTGAACTAAAAGAAAAATCTATGCTCATTTTATAGCTTTTATTTCTATGTACCTTAAGTGCTCCACTATCAACCTGTTGAGTCAGTTCTTATTTACTAATAAAAGCCTCTAAACTAAAATTAATATATTTCTAGAAATTACAGGGGATTCTAATTTAGGGTTCTACAAAGTCATCCAGTTGCCAGACAAATAGGATTCCCATAATCTGTAGAAAGGAGACTTCATTTACTATTTATCCAATCATCAATGCTCTCTGATTGGTCTTGGTTTTTAGTGTCTTCAACTGGTCATGGTTTTCAAGTCCAATAGCTTTTTTTCCTCTATCAGCATTTCTCATACCCCTTTGATTCCTTCTTTTTGCCCTGTTCCTCCTCTCCCCTACCAACCAACAATCTTACTTTACTTCTATCTCACTGTTATATATTATTATCTTCATTTTTTCTTGATTTTATCCCTTTACTTGATTGTATTCCCCACAATTATACTACTCTTTTGACCCTTCTTCCTCTCTCCTTCCTTTTAACCTCAGGAAAGCCTCACTTCAATTATTAGCGTCTGCTAGTTTTTATACCTCTTTTGCTTTGTTGAACTGTCTATTACATAAATACCAATATTTGTCTGTGTTATTCTGACTTACTTTACTATACCTAGTTTCCTTGCACTCCTTCCATTCTGCTGTAAATGGCAACTTTCATTTTTCCTTATGGCTGAATAATATTCCACTGTATATGGAAATACCACTTCTTCTTAATTCAATCCTCTATCAGTGGTCACATTGGTTGTTTCCATGCCTTAGGTACTGTAAATAGTGTTGCAATAAACATTACAAAGTCTCTTTATTTTTTGAGTTGATGGGTTCATTTTCTTTTGTCAGATGCCAAGAGTGGAGATGCTAGATAATTTCTATATTTCCATTTTTAGTTTTTTAAGATAAATCCAAATTGTTTTCCAAAAAGACTGTGCCAGTTTACCTAGTATGTAATAGGGTTCCTTTTTCTCTGAAACCTCTCCTGCACTCGTCTGGGGTCACTTTAATATTTGCCATTCTCATGAGCATGAGATATGTTATTGTGGTTTTGACCTGCATTTCCCTTATTAAAAGTAATGAACATTTTCCATCTATCTATGGGGCTTCCGGATATCCTCTTGGTGAATTAATTATTCAGACCTGCTGCCCATTTATTATTTTTTATTGTTAAATTAAGTTTTGCGTAATTCTTGGATATCAACCCCATGTTGGTTGTGTGATATGTGAATATTTTCTCCCATTTAGCAGGAAGTTTTTATACTTTGTTTCCCTGTGTTAAAGCTTTTTAATTTTAGGTAATTCCAATTGTCTAACTTTGCTTATAGTTCCTTTGCTGAAGGGGTCAGGTCTCCAAAAACATCTTTACCATTAAAATCACGAAATGTATAGCCAGTGTTTTCATGTATATCTTTTCTATATTGTTGCTGGGCTTATATCTAAGTTTGATATCTCACTTGCAAAGGCCTTCTCTCTCCCTAACCCCCTCCAATTTTCTTTTTATTTTTTTAAATTCACTTCTTCTAAAACTTTGGCCACTTTTGTTTTTGTTTTAACTTAGAAATATTTAGTCCTTCTGAAACTTAAGCTTTCAGATTGCCACAAAATGGGTACCTAATTACCTTTACCTCAATTGGACAATTGTGTGACACTATTATAGACTACCTTCCATTACGCACTTGTTCATCATATAAAAAATTCTTCTGTATACATAGAATACCCCCTGAATTCTTTATTTTGTTCCTTTGATAAACATGCCTACTCCCACTCCAAACTGTTATTTTAATGACTGCAAATTTACAATGTTTTGTTATCTGATGGGTTCATTCCCCCTTTAATAAAGCTTCCTTTTGAAATTTACTGGCCACTCTTATGCATTTTCCTCAAACTTGAGACAACAGTTTGTCCAATTTCATTTTTAAAGTCTTTCTGGATTTTTGATTAGGATTACATTGACTGTTTTGACTAATTTGGTGAGAATTGCTATTCTTTACATTGTCACATTCAGGAATATAGTATTTCTCCATCCATTCAGATCTTCTTATTAGTTTCTTTCATACAGCCATTTCATTTTTAAAAAACTCAAGTATTTCATACTTTAGGTTTCAATTATTTTTTAATTGCTTTTCATTGTTCGATAAAGATGATATATATATATATATATATAAAAGAAAGCTAAAAAAAAGTCCTCTATATTACAACCAGTTGATTTAATGAAATCTCTTTTGACTCAAATAATTTTCTTTTGACTGTCTTGTATTTCTAAGCAGGCAATCACATATCAACTACAAAATATTAAGTGATATATTCTACTCCACCCCTATTATTTAGCTACTGTTTTCCTTATTTCTTAATGCATTGGCTAAGATTTCTAGACACATTATGTTCCCATCTCTTAATGGAAGTGTGTCTAATATTTCGTTGATATTTAATACAGGCCTCTGTTAACATGTTCATCTTCCTCCTCTAGACTTCCATGGCCATAAACGCAGATTTTTGTCTTTGTTCTTCTATGTCAAAAACAGTGCTATCAGGACCTCTCCTGGTGGCGCAGCGGTTGAGCGCTGGGCTGTGAAGCTGCCCGCAGCCTCTGTAGTGCTGGTTCAATCCCCGGCCACCAGAAAGGGTCCCACATGGAGCGTAGACCTCTTCTGCTGTGCCTGCTGCTCCCCTCAGCAGTGTATTTCGTCGTTCTGCCTGTTCTGCTCCTCACTCTGGCTCTGGTGAATTCTCTCACCCTCCTGCACTTCTGACTATACCCAGTGCTTGTATAAATAAATTAAAAAAAAATTAAAGAAAAACCAGTGCTATCATATAGTAGGAGCTTGATAAATATTGACTGAATGAGTCTATAACATTAAAAATAATGTTTCTGGTAAAAGACCCTGTATAAGGTTATTTCTTACTGATTTAAGATTATATGGACAACTGAATTCTAAAAATGATTTTTTTAAGCACCAGATAATCATAGAGTTTTCCTCTTTAATTCATTACTATGCATATCACATAAGTGTTTTCTAATGCTCAATCAGCATTATGCTCCTGGGATTCAACATATCAGAACTACTATGATTTAGTCACCAAAAGCTGAGGCTCTGGACTCAGAATGCCTGGATATAAATCCCAAATCTTTCACTAGCTAGCTGTATAATCTTAGGCCTGATATTTAACTTCTCTGTGCTTCAGTTTTCTCAATTTAAAAATGTCAATAGTACCATCTACCTCAAAGGATATTTTTAAAGTATTAAGTAAAATGACACATGTGAAGTTACTTATAATAGCACTCAGAACACAAACCGTGTTTAATATGTATTATTATTATTATTTATGGAATGCCTTACATTTGCCAGGCATAGGGTATGGTGCAGTATAGGGGTCAGCAAACTAAGATTTTTGGGCCACGTGTGACCTCCTACCTGCTTTTTGTATACAAAGTTTTACTGGAACACAGTCATATCCATTGTTTTTAATTTACCAATGGTTATATTATGCTCCTAAAGCATTGTTAAGCAGTTAAAACAGCAGAGCTATGGCTGCAAAAACTAAGATATTTACTGTTTCTTAAATATTTACTAGTTCTTCATAGAGAAAATTTGCCAACCCCAGCAGTACTGTTCAAAATCAAGAAGTTCATAAACTAATAGCCCAGACAAGTAAAGAAATAGACGTTGAGTACCATAGTACAAAATCTTAAAATTCTGATGGTATTACAGAAACATAGCAGCTCAGTATGAAGATGGAAAGGATTCACACAAAGGTAGAGGATTTTTAGTTATTTTAAAATGTGCTTACAAGAACTATGAACCAGAGACACTCTTGGGGGAGGAGGGATTGGGGTCAAAATCGGGGTTGCAATTGTATGGGGAATATAAAAGTAAAAAAATTTAAAGTGGAAAAATTGTAAGAGGATACCACATTATCATAAGGGTAACTGCAAAATAAATGAAAAAGAAGAAAATGTATATTGTTGTAGGTATTATTTTTTAACCCCTTGAGTCCACTTTTTTGTTCCATGCACAGGTAGAAATTAATGAAAGCAATTAATATTCTCTTTTCTCTTATAGTACCAGATGTTTTTGAAAAGGGGGAGATTAATATTCTTTATATTATGTGCCAGAATTTGTGTATTTCCATTATTAACAATTGCTCTGTTTTCAAAACTGCTAATTTTTTTTTGAGACCACTTTTGCTAAAAAATATTTAAAAGACTATTTCTTATAAATGTTACACTTATAAGATAGAAAATGCATTCAATGCATTAAAAAGTTCTCATCACATCTGTAAAACTAGTTCATATCAATCATTTTATATTATTGGTATCCACAAAAGATTCCTATTAATTGTATTTGAAATGTTATTCCTTTTATTTGCTTTTGAATTACAATTTTGACTATGATGGTACCTGTTAGAGCTGTTTCAAAACTTGTGAATACTACTTTTTAAATGATAGGCCTTATAAAGAGAGATTATTTAGTGAAAGGTAAAATGTAACATAATACATATAGACCACTGATTTATCCATAAAACTTTGCAAGGCACATTTTTATTAAATTCCAGCACCTGTTTATCATTGTGCCATTAATGAGAAAAATATCATATCATTTATAACTTAATAACTGTTAACTACCTGCAAATGGCCATTGCTTTCTACAATGCAATCATCAAAGTAGCTAGTACTTATTAAGAACTTACTATGTGCCAAGCATTATTCTAAGTGTTTTGCATGGATTATTTCACTAGATCCTGACATTAAATTTCTCATTTACGTATGAGAAAACTGAGGACAAGGGGGATAGTTTCTTGCTCTAAGCCACATGCAAGAAGAGGTAGGTTTCATAACTATTTTATCGGACTCACTCTTATCCACTCCGTCTTATTCAGTCCTAATATAAAAAGAAACTGTACCAAATCATAAAGTTTAGGTGTTAATTATATTAATTCATGTGATGCCACAGTTTAAAAGACACTAAACAAAGGGAAGATGTGAAATAGCATATTGTAAGAAAAATAATACTGGACTTGAAATCAAAATTCTTGGGTTCTGGACCCATACTTTTCATTTGTCAGATGTGTAAGGTTGGCTATATCACTTAATATTTCTCAGTCCTGGTTACCTTTCGTTAATAAAATGAGTGTAATATTTCACTGTGTTGTTAGAAAGTTTAAAACAAATGATGTATGTGAAAGTACTTTTCACAATGTATGTATTAGACCTCATTTACAAGTCTTCAAAAAGGTTGGGAGGGGGCTCATTGTCAGTTTTAGAACATTTGTGATAGCAAGAAATACTCCAGGGTAAATCCATAGCAGCACCAAATTTAATGCATAATATTTAACATGATGGCTCTGAATCATTAAGTTTTTACTTAATTTACTTTTATATATGAATTGCTATTTAAAATGAGAGTATTCTAGACCTCAGTCACAATCTAGGAAAGCCCATTCTATTCATGATCTATAGTGACCTCTTGTTTTTCAATATGCAAAATACTCATAAAACTATGTGTTATGTAGTGAATGTATAGAAGCCAAGTGACCTATAAGTGACTCCAGGATGTTACTTGGTATATTTTTGCCCAGGGTCTCTTTATAAATCTAAATGATGCTCAAACGCTAAAGGAAACATTGTACAAAAATAAACAATGATGTAAAATATGTAAATAAACTATATAAAAATTTAAGAAAAAATGTGTTTACATGTCTTATTCATCCCAGTGTGTAAATGATGATGGTAGGAAGTATGACATTATTTTTGTGACATTCATATACTAAGTATCTAGGTCATTTAAAGTTTTCAGCAAATAACAGATGAATAAATTATGAAAATAAGGAGATGGGGTGACAATGATTAGACACTGATAAAGTTCTACATATAAATATCCTATGGCAAGCATTTTATTTGCTATGTTAAATGAGGCCTCTCTCTTAATTCTTATAACAGTCAATTGTAAGAGACAGATAATATAATTCTTCTCTAAAGCAAAAAAAAAACTCAAAGACACATAAAGGTAAAAGTAACGTGCCTATGTTCACAGAAAGCCACTAAGGGAAGATGCCAACAAACCAACCTGTACCTTGATTTTATGCTCTTCATGCTATAAAGTTGGGAAGTGGTGGGAAATAGTCACAGGTGTCAACGGATTCTGAAATTGAGACTGAAGTCATTATAATTGCTACAGTAGAAATTGTGGTTTGATTTTAATTTCTAAAATTGAGCAAAGACTTAAATAAGTTCCTGTTTTTGAAATATTAGCTACAAGCAATATGAGAGGTAGATAGAAAAGTGATTACCCCTACAATTTATTGAAAGACTATGCTATCAAACACATTAAGTTAGGTGCCAAGGTTCAAGTTACTGATAAAAATAAATATGCTAGCATACCATAGCATTTAAGGAAGGAATAATGATTTATCTAATCTGAAAAATAAAAAATGAGTTCTAACACTTACTGAACAAAGGTATTTAAACCAAAGGTATATTAACCAAAATTTGAGGGGAAAGGCACATATTGCAAATGAAAATATTACTTGAGAAAAAAATCAAGTCTTAAGAATAAAACTGTAATTCAGAATGGCTGTTAAGCAAACCAAAAAAAAAATCCAGTAAGTGTAAACATAATGAAATCACAAACTCTAAATTACTTTTCTTATGTAGGCAAATCTTAAGATAACTGTTTTTGAAGTAATTGAAATGGCTGCTCCTTTAGTCTAGATCTCAATAAAAATTGTTGTATATATCCATTTCTACAAAACAGCACACAATTACTTAAGAACAGTCTTAAAACTGTTAAAATGTATTTAAATGTCTTGTTTAGAATATCTAGAAAAGTAATAAGATTTTTCCTTTCAAAATTACATGTCTGTAGATTTACTAGGAATAATCTATATATCTGTATCAACAAATTAAGTAACTCCTTCTTGGAGAATTGGATAGTGAAGAAATTAAATTTTAAAAATTATTCTGCTGAATATTAACATGTGGATTCTGAAAAAGAAAACAAGAGAAAATACCTTTTACACATTTCTGACAGAAAGGCTGATTAGCACAATCTAAGTTATTTAATTTAGGTAATTCTTACACTCTTACACTAAGGTTCATTTCATGTACACATACTTTGTATTTCTAACAGCCAGTATTCAAGAAGTGAAGGAGGAAAAGTCATATGGAAGTCAATCAGAAGTAAGTAAAATGAGATACCTCCACATTATCTAGCAGGTCTGCATTGGATTTAAAATATAACCAAGTAGAGGAAATAAAATCCAGTGAGTTCAACAAGTAAGTCTTATTACTAGATTCAGAAACAGTCTTATGGGGGGGGCAGGGGAGAGGGAAGAACCATAAGGAATTCACTTTTGCATTTTTTTACCCCACTTTGGAAATAGGTGAAGTTGCTTAGAATAAATGATCACCATTCCCTTGCAGTAAGTAACAGACACGCTGGATATAACTACACTGAAAGATTTTTTTTTTTAAAAAAAGATTTATTTATTTATGCATATAAGAGCTGGGGCACAGGTCAGAGATGCAGGGGGTGGGGGGTAGGAGGGTGGGGAGGTTAAGCAGAGCTACCAGAGACAGAGTGGGGAACAGAACAGGCAGATTGAAATACACTGAAATACACTGCTGAGGGGGGCAGCGGGTGAGACAGGAGAGGTCTGCCTCGCCATGTGGGTTTCTCCCTGACCTGCTGGGGATTGAACTCATGTTGCAGAGTTTGCAGAGGCTGTGCATTGCTTCACAGTGTGGTGCTTAGCCCCTTGCACCACTAGGGAGGCCCTACACTGAAAGAGTAATAAGAATGGAAAGAAAGCTTTCATATATATTCTCTTTGCCAAGACAGCTGTTAAACTTTAAACTTTTGAGTAAACTATATGGTCAATGGAAGAATATTATATTTACAGAATGCTGTAGGATAAAACTTGAAGTCATGATTTGTGGTCTTCTTTAAAAAAAAAAAAAAAAAAAAAGGCTACACTGCCTCCAACAGAGTGGTACAGATGTACGCACTTACATGGTACTTTGCTTTCACGGTTTCCAATTATCTTTGGGTAATAACAATATTTCTGTGGGGAAAACAGGATAGGTATTTTTCTCCATTTTAGGGGTTGGAAACCTAAATTGAAAACAACTAACCTGAGATCATATGGCTAAAAGGATAAAGATGGAACAAAGTCCAAGGCACTTGACAGTCTACATGGGAAAAAGAAACAGCTGGCATGATGAAGTTATTTCAAGCACTGACAAAAAGGGGATGGGAAAGTGAATTATTAGTTTCTCCTTGAGGCAAAATTTAAAAAGACAAAATTTTATTAGATAGGCATTTCTGAAGACTGAAATTTAGTTCAAAAGATTTGTAGTGCTTTAAAACTTAAGATAATAAATACATAGAATGGAAAATGCTAGCACAAATAACTAGCATAATTTAAATTTAGCGGTTTTATTTGGCTGTTTGGTTTTAATGTTTTTAGAGGGGGAAAAAAAAAGCATCACTGATTTTATCCAGGCAGCTCTTCATTATATGTATTCTTCACTCTTTTCCAGGCACCCTGGAAATATAGAACTTAATTTACCAATGCCTCTTTAGTGAAAGAATGCTCTTATGCTATATTCTTGCTCCACTGATGACACAAAATATAGAGTAACCCTATCCAAATGACATATGAAGCCATAACCTGAGGCATCACTATTTACCCAGTGAATAGTACATGAATAGTACATGTACAATGGTACATGAAAGACAATGTGCTAAAGAAAACAGAATTGTCTTAGAAATACACATCTATAAATATCGAAACTTCAAAGAGATATTTCATGTAAATGAATCTTCAAAATAATTGATAATTATCCTTAAAAATCACCATAACTTTTCTTTAACAATCTTTTTTTTTTTAATGATTTATTTATTTATTTATATGAGCACTGGATAGTCAGAAGCGCAGGAGGGTGAGAGAATTCACCAGAGCCAGAGCAGGGAACAGAACAGGCAGACTGACGAAATACACTGCTGAGGGGAGCAGTGGGTGCAGCAGGAGAGGTCTGTGGCGCCATGTGGGACCCTCACCCGTGGCTGGGGATCAAACAGGTGCTGCAGAGGCTGCAGGCAGCTTCGCAGCCCAGCGCTCAACTGCTGCGCCACCAGTGGAGGCCTCTTTAACAATCTTAATGGAAATATTTAAGAGACATTTCTAGGTCTTTCTTCTCAGCCTCAGTCTCCACAAAACCACCTTTTCTAGATGACTCAAACTTATCAATGTAAATATCAATTATTAACTGTTCTATAACACATAATACAGTGACTCTTCCTGGAGTTATTGGGGAATGTCCAACTGTTTCGTCACTAATTCATGCTACACTACTATTAAAAATAAGTTTCCCTACTGCTGTTCTGTAGTCACTTACAGGCCACCAACACTGTGGTAAAGGTTTTTAATGACAGCTGTAGTTTAAAATATGTAAAACCAGAACAGACAGTTGATATACTCAACCTTATACAAATTCTAAAACAAGCCAAGGTGTAGCTATTTACACTGCTCTAAGGCCTGGTTCAAAGGCTTTTTTCTTCTTTCACTTCCTAGTTCTGAAACCTAGTACAGGCTGTTACTAGAAGTTTAGCCACAAAATAGCAATGACAATAGTAATTTCTGCATATTTTCTTTATTTTTCACTACAACATAGGGGTGAAAATACAAATGACAGTCATAACCAAACACACCAACCAATCTTATAGACAAATGATATAAGGCACCTTACATTACATGCTACCTGGACAATAACCTACCCAATTTATCAGCCAAGACTCAGCAAACTAGTCCTGCTGCCCAAATCCATACCACAATCAGCTTGTTTTAGTTTGGCCACTGAGCTAAGGATGGCTTTTATATTTTTGAAAGATTGCAAAAAACAAACCAAAAAAAAGAATATTCAACATGTTATAAGTGGCCTGCAAGGCCTAAAATATTTACTCTAGCACTCCACAGAAAGCCTGCTGACCCCTGATACAAGTTATAATAAACATAAGACAAACAAGCAATTTTTGGTAAAGCTTAAATTACTAATATGTCAAAGTAGATGAGTTTTTTCAGTGATGGGTTCATAATGATAATCAAACTGTCTTGTCCATCCCTGACTATTCCTTTTGACCAATCTCTGAGGCTTAGCCAAAAACTACCTAACCAACCCTTTTTCTTTCTTTCTTTCTTCCTCCCAATACTTGTTGGATGCTCTAAAACTGGTTTACCAGCTACAACTTCCAGTTCTGGCTGTCAGCCTTTTTTGGAATGTCTTTCCTTTTGCTATTTAAATCCTGTGTAAGCTTCAAGTCAAACTTCCTACAAATGCCTTCCAGGACCATTTTAGCCCTTACTGGCCTCTTTTAAGTTACATCTATGGCCAAACAATGCAATAATATTGCCTTACATTTCTGCTAATCATTCCCTGTATGTTGTCTAGTATTCTCAGCTAGTTTGTAGCCTACTTGAGGGAAGACACTTATCATATTGCTTTCATATCCCTATTTTGAGAATAGCTTTTTATCCTTAATACTTGTTATCTCCCAAGAAGTACACCTCTCTCTATCCTGGGGGGAAAACACTAAGGATTATTAATGGGGTGATAAGTGGTTGGAAATATTAAAGGAAACACCTACAAAGGAACTTGATGGAAGACCATAAGCCACACTGCAAATGTAGAAAGTATATATGAAAGACAGGCAAAACTAGAGTAATGGGTTAATAGGGGGATAAGGATCAAGAAGTGAAAAGACCACTAAATCAAGGATTCTGAAATAAAATGAGAACAAAACATTAAGAAAATTATAAAAACTAGCAATACATGCAAAAAACCCTCCAAAATTTGCCTTTCAATACTAATGGCCAGTAATTTCCTTTAACAGGCAACTCTTGACCTTGATATACAGGGAACACATTTTTGCAATATGATAAATTGAAGCACTAATAGGCTAAATGGAAATAGATATGTATTCTAAATCTCTGAATTTACAATATTGTGAATTTATTTGAAGTCTGCTAGAGATTGCCAGGGGAAAAAATTTATCTTTTGATTACATGGATAAAAAATTGAAAATTGTGTATATCTCTATACCACTCTCCAAGACACCATTTAGACTTATCTTCATGGGAAAATGTAGCAAAACACTAAAAAAGATTATTTCATCAACTTGTAATTTTAAAACATAGGCAATTATACTAAAAAAAATTAGAAATGTTTAAAAACAGGCCTAAATATTACCCATAGGGCCTCCCTGGTGGCGCAGTGGTTGAGCGCTGGGTTGCAAAGCTGCCCGCAGCCTCTGCAGCGCCGGTTCAATACCCTGTTGCTCCCCGGCCACAGGAGGAGGGTCCCACATGGCGCACAGACCTCGCCTGCCGCCCGCTGCTCCCCTCAGCAGTGTACTTCGGTCCTTCTGCCTGCTCTGCTCCCTGCTCTGGCTCTGGTGAATTCTCTCACCCTCCCATGCTTCTGACTGTACCCAGTGCCTATATAAATAAATAAATAAATCTTAAAAAAAAAAAAAAAAAAATAAAAATAAATATTACCCATAAGTGTAAACTAAAAATGGGCAAAATATAAACTAAATGCCCTTTACCAAAGTAAAGCTCCAAAAGACAGTGAGAACAGAAATCATGTATTCCTCCAACCCTCGTTTTTGAGTCCTGGGTTTTAGAGTCCTGACCTATGCTAGCTTGACTGGTCAAAGAGGGAGACCTTTTTTTAATTAGTAATAAAACATGCTTAATATTATACTGTAGAAATTTTACAATTAAGAAGTATTAAATGCACAGTAGGATAAAATAAGTGACCTCTCAATTACTTACATGTAGAGGGGAAGTGATAACAAAGATGGCACTAAAAGGTAATCTGTTTGTTTATTTCTAATGCATATCATTAAACTGGGAGAAGCCAATTACCCTTACATTATGTTTGCTTTAGACCAGTGTTAACCATAAGTTTATTTTTCCATAAAATTCAATGATTTGAGGATTCAGACAAAGGGGAAAACAAGGAGTTAATTCAGAAGCACACAGGTGGCTAAAGGCAGCCAGGCTGGGATAAAAATAATTTTGGTTAACCTACACAAGAAAACTGCAAGATGATCTACAAAGGGAAAGAAGAAAATATAGTAAAATTTACTGGGCCAGTGCAAATAATAAAGTTTTTAATAAAAATTTTCACAAGATTTTTTCCCTATCATCATCCCTTCTTCCCAGTTAACTGGTGTTTATTAGAGATGGCAAAAATTATCAGTGAGCTAAAAAGCTGAAAGCAAAATCTTACATTTTAAGTCACAAAGGATGTATTAAAAATTATTTTATCATCCTTTTCTGTTAAGTTCATCATCTGTCTCTATGGGGATTTTATCGCATTACTTGAGAAAAATCAATTCAATCGAGAAAAATCACAAAAAGGCAGGGGGTTCATTTTGTTGAACATTTTTAGATGACTTAACACTTAAAGGATGGCAAGAATTAGAGATGTAACACATGCACAAAAACTAAATACCCAAACACGAGCTCATAGTCACAAAATTCAATTAGTTTCTGCCTAACATATGGCTCCAACTCCTGAGTGGCATATGTTGAACGCTAATGTTGGTAATAGCATGGTGATAAGACATGACAGCAGTTCAGCTTTTGCTATTTCATTCTTAAAATTCAGAACACACACACCAACTATGGTTTCAGGAACTAAAAGCACAGACCAGTTAGTAAGAAGCAAAATTAACCACGCTGCTCGGTTTTAAAAGTCCACAGTGAACACGGACAAGAGGATTATACTACAGGGAAAAAATCTCGCCAGCAGGTTCCTCGTAGTTACTGGCTGGTCAGACACAGAGGTGTCCACAGGAACTTACATAAAATTTCACAAAGGAAGATGTCTAATTCACGATTCCCCACACCTCCGGCAACCATTACACACCCCTTCCCTCCCACCCCACACAAAACACCCCACGGCTTTTAACGCCAACAGTTTCATTAAAAAACGATTAACGGCTACATTCATTAAAACAGCCACCACCGTTCACCTGGAGATTTTATGACTGAATTTTGCGCTCATTTTCCTTTACCTAACGCATCACGTCCTTCCACAGCCGCGTCAAAAGTTCAAAGATCCAGGTTGTTACACCGGGCGAGGACCGCAGCCTCCAGTCACCCTCCCGTCTGAACAGGTGGTTTCCTCAGCCGGGCGGAGAACCACCAGGTAACTGGCACCAGCCAAACAGGATCAAACACACAGGGCGGGTTTTCGAGGTTTTAACCCCCAGAGGAGCGGGAGAAACTCTCTTCAGAAAAGCGTTCAAGTTCGGCGGCTGCCCGGCGGCCGCAGCCGCCACCACGGCGGCCGCTCGGCGACGCTTCCCGAGGGCTCCGCGCTCGACCCCCGAGCCTCCGCCTCCGTCCACCGGGCGGCGGGAGGCGGCCTGCGCCGCGGCTCCGGGCTGAAGGCCGGGCCGGCGCCGCCCCCGCGGCGCCTCTCCGCGGGCTCCGGCCCGGCAGGTGCCCGACAGGCGGACGGTCCGTCCCCGGCCCAGCTCCCCCGCGGCCCACGGCGCGCCCACGGGACGGGGTGGGCTGGGCCCCTCGACGGGCCCGAGCCCCGCTCCGCGCCCCAGGCCCGCAGCCCCGGTCTAACGGTTTCCGCGGCGCCTGCTGCGGGGCGGGACCGGCTCGGGCGCCCCACTTTTCCCGAAGGGAGGGCCCGCGCTCACCTCCGAGTCACGCCGCTCTGAGGCAGAGGAGGGCGGCTACCCCGGCGCCTCTTCTCCGGGTTCCTGATCGTTCTCGCGCTACCTCTGGGGCAGAGCCAGCTCTCGGGCAGCTGCGGTCGCCGGCGCACTGACTAGTGGGGTGTTTTCCCGGCTGCGACGGCGTCGCCTCTAGCCCCGCTCCTCGCTCCCTCTCCGCGCAGCTCCCGCTTTCTGTTTCACCCGAGGGACCACGACCGCCGCCGCCGCCATGCTTACTACGAAGCCGGGAGGAGGAGCCCGGAGTCGGCGCGCCCAGTGCGGCTGCGCAAGCCCCGCCGACGGCGCCCCCGGCCGGCGGGACCCCGCGCCCCCGCCCCTGCGCCCGCGCCCGCCGCGGGGGGGTCTTTCCACCGAGCGGGAGTCTCCCCGGAGCCTCCGGGGCGCGGCGTCCCAGCGCCCCCGCTCCGCTTCCGGGGCGCCCACAGCCCTCCGGGGCCTCCGGACTCTGTCCCGGGGCCCGTTTGCGCCTGGCTGGTCGCAGCCTCCGCCGCGGCCAGGCCACAAGTGGCCCTGGGACAACGTGGAGTTAATTGACATTCCTAGGGCCACTCACACAATTTTCAGTCTAAATTGTAAAAGATTCCCCTTGAGAAGCACCGGGTCAGCTTCCTTACGAAAGCACAAAACTTAAAGCCGGCAGGTGCTGTTAAAGACACTCCCCCAAGGAATGGTAAATCTGCCTAAGTGGGCTTGGGTGTTTTCAAGCCCAAACACTTGAGTCCAGAATCTCTGTAACAGGCAAAAATATATATTTACTTCAGTTGAAAGCGTGGGGGATTAGTTTCTGGGTCTCTTCCCCCTTCAAATCGCGTGGAAACCCACTGTCTTCACAGGCACGAAGACTTACAAGCTAACGCAGCCGAGATTTCTCTAAACCTCCAGTAACTGGGGGCGCTGCAGGAATACCCGAGGGTCTGCTTACTTTCGCAGTTTTCACTGGAGAACCTCGGGAAGGGGTAGTTCTTGGGGGCAGGTCCAGCCTCAATAACAGTCCTGTCCTTTTAAAAAAGACGATGGATGTAACCAGGCTTCGTGTTCTGACTTTTCCCCGATCTATTAATTGTGCTGCTTTAAAAACAGCAGTGTTTTTATTTAAACCTTTTTGCTGAAATCCCTTTAAAAATGTGCTTATTGCCTACATTCTTAAAGAATACAATGGTTAATGAAATCTTCTGCTGATGACTGACCATCAAATATGATACCGTAGCCATATGCTGAAATCCCAGGGGATTGCCGAGGCATATAGGATCCCTTCTTTGGGGCTCTCTTTTTTTCCTCTTTGGAATGTTCTCATCACCTTTTCTAATACCTGTCACTGCTTCTCATCTGCTCACCCGCCACTCTGTTCCTTCCTCACATCCTTTCTACTTCATTGTTTATTTTTTACTCTCTTCTCCTTTCCCCCACTGCTTTTCTCCGTGACTCCAGGTGATGACTGACTGGGTGTTCATATCCACGACTAGCTAATGAGAGATTCCTTTTCTTCCCATCAGCCACGCTATATCACGTGGTATCTTGGGATATTTTCATTGCTGCTCACTATTGAAAGTTCTTTCCCTGGGGGAGGTGTTTCTATTCCTTGACTCCCAGATTTGGCCCTCTTCCATCCAAAATTTCTAGAAAGCAGATTTCCAAATAACTGAAGCGTAACAGTATATTGTTTTAAATTATGAGCATGTGGATGAGTTGGGTGACTTCTCCATGTTGCTGCCCCATTTCTTTTTGGTCTGAGACTAAGCTAGTAGTTTCCAAATCTGACTCGAAAATAGTAATTTCCAAAACTTGACTCGGGAACTTTAAAAAAGGACAGAATGTTGCGATCCGACGGGGAGAACATTCACAAAAATGGCAGTTTTGAAAAACTGTATTTTTAGAAGTATGTTCTGAGTATACCTCCGGGTATAGGCACACCAAGGCAGACGGCTATTTTGAAGGAGATTAAGGCATAATTCAACAATATCATTGACGTAAACCTAGAGACTTTAATGAACAACGGGCAGTGCTATGAGTGCGTCAAGTGAGGACTAGGGGATTTATGACTTATAGAGAGAATGAAACACACACACAAATAACCCTAGCATGAGCATTTAGAAAAGAACAAGAGTTTATGTTAACTTAGAACAAGTCACTTTTCAGTGCTTCTTTTTTCCTATCAATAAAATAAGGATTATTTTCAGTCCTCATCTTTCTTGAGTTCTCAACAATACTCCATATACTCACCACTTATTCTTCCTTGAATACATCTTCGTTTGGCACTAAAGCTGTATTCCAAGATCATTTCAGTGGATGCTTGAAACTGCAGATAGTACCAAACTTATATATGGTTTTTTCTTATACAGACATACCTATGATTAAATTAAAATTAGGCACAGTAAGAGATGAACAACAATAACTAGAACACTTATGACAATATATTAGTTATTGTCAATATACTAGTTATTGTCAATATGCAAGTTATGACAATATACAAGTTAATTTGAATATGATCTCTCAATCTCTGTCTTTCTCAAGATATCTTAGTGTAAATAATATTTTTGGACCACAATTGCCATGGGTAACTGAAACCACAGAAAGTGAAACCATGGATAAGAGGGGACCACTTTATACTTTCTTGGCTTTTTTCCTGCATATCTGGCTACTGCTTCTCTAATTTCTTTCCTGATTCCTTCTCTTTTCCCTAGTTATTAAATACAGTAGTACTTAGTTATTAAATGTAGTAGTACTTCACAATTCAGTTTAGGTTTTTATCTGTTTTCATTGTAATCCCTTGGCCTAAACATTATCACCTACTCCAATGGTTTAACTTATACACACACGCACACACATATGTATACACATACACACATATATATGCTGATGATTTCCATATTTGTGTCTCTAACCGAGACCCTTCCCCTAAATTCCAAATCTGACACCAACTGTTTCATTGAGATGTTCATTTAATGTCTTCAAGCCTCAGTCCACTGGAATTCATGAACTCTTGTTTCCTTTTCCCTCATCTATCCAATTGTTCAAATCGAACATGTAGAAGATATCATCCCTGATATCTTCCTCACCTTTCATATTTGTTGCAGCACCAAGTACTGGCAATATTATCTCTTGAAACTCTCCAATTGGTCCACTTTATTTCCAGTTGCCACCTATCTAATCTGATCTCAGTGTATACTATCTGGGCTCCTCCATTCATCTTCCACTTTACAGGCAAAATAATCTTTTGAAAACAAATAAGACTATATCACGTGCCACATAAAATCCTTAAACAATTCCTTATTGCTATAGTATAAGACTAGAATTCTTAAGTGGCCTGCAAGATCAGATGACATCTTGCCTTTTCCGGTCTCATCGCACATCAGTCCCGCCTTGCTTTTTTCTCAAACGTGCGTGATCTCTGCTTTTGCCCTTATCCCTTCTAACCATCATATCTCTTATCTAAGTTAGGAAGAGCATTGTTGACTTCCCAGACAAGTTCAAGACCTCTTGTTGATATCAACTCTCCTAAGGCCAAGTACCTTTCTCTCTGTGGCTAACCATGGCTTCTAACATTTTCGTATACATGAATGTGAGATTAATGTTTACTGCTCCCTTTATGAGAAGAAGGATTGTGCCTGATTTTGCTTTTACATTGCCTGGCATGTATTAGGTGATGAATAAATATTTCTTGAATGACTGAATGTTGTTCTTTGGTATCACTCTAACAGGTCTAGAAGGTTGGAAGCATGTCACTAAGAAATTACGGATTGCTTTAGAGAGAGCAAACTTCTGTAAGATTAGTGAGATTCAGAAATATATTGGGGGGTAATTCTCCTCAAAAGAGCCACATTTCTGTATGTATTGTGTGCAGACACATTAACAGATTTTGTTCTAGACTATCTTTCACGGAATGCTTGTATATTGAACACCCTTGGAAGATAATGTCTCCTAACAGAGCAAAGGTCATATTGTTGACCATCTATTACAATAATGTCTCCTTCTGTGGCTAAGGTCAAGCAGGATTACTTGCAGTCCTTTTTAAAAAATTGGGAGTTTCCTAAGCTTGGGTTCCTTAGTTGTGACTCAAGACTATGGCTGGTGTAAGTCCTTCCTGGGCTGCTTCATGATATCCTGTGTGAGACCTGCTGGACAAGGGAACTACTGAGAATATGAAGCTGATGCTGCCTGTGTAATGTAGTCCTTTGACCCAGAAGACTCAAGTCTGCTGCCAGCATTCAGGAAAATGTAGTACACAGTGTTACTCTTGACAAGACACATTGAGTTGAAGAGAGAGAATGAAATGAAGAAGTCAAACAGCAAATTGAGATGTGTACTTTAAGATGTTCAGGGGAGGGCCTCTCTGGTGGCACAAGGGGTTAAACACAGCACTGTGAAGCTATCTGCAGCCTCTTTAGCATGAGTTCGATCCCTGCCTGCCAGGGAGCTACCCATATGGTGTAGCAGACCTCTCCTGTCTCGCCTGCTGCTCCCCTTAGCAGTGTATTTCAGTCAGTCTGCCTGTTCTGTTCCCCATTCTGTCTCTGGTGAATCCTCTCACCCCCTGCACCTCTGGCCTGTACCTCAGTTCTTGTATACATAAATAAATAAATATTAAAAAATAAGATGTTCAGGGGAAAGGAAATAGCAAGGAAGGGAGATGGGAAAGCAGATCGAGGTTGGAGAGTTGTCCTGATTAAATTCTCTGAACAACAATGGGGGTTGTAACTCTGGACAGTGGTAGAAGAGGGTATTCTCTTTGAATGGGGAACCCATACAATTCTGGAAGAGGAGAAGGAGGTGGTGAAAACTGTTAGCATGAAAGTAAGCAGTTATAGCAATCACAACTTTTTTGTGTAGCTTAAGAAGGAGTGTGGCAAATGAGGGGGTCCTGAGTCATGTAAATCTGATCTTGAATCTCAGTTTTATTACCAAATGATTGATTGATCTTGGGCATGTTATCAAATCTGAGTCTCAGTTCTTTACCTGTAAACTAAGGATAAAATACCTACTTTGTGGGATTAAATGGCATAATGCATGAAATACATATAATACATGGCTCACACACAATAAATAAATGATAACTATAGGATTAGGATGTCTTGGTTAATTGTTACCTTGGAGGCTGGGAAAATCCAGACCTTTTTTCACTAGTTTGGGAAGGGACTGGGTTAGGGTCAACCCTTATTCCAAATTGTTGATCCTGTTGCAATCTCTATCCCTCACTGTGCTTCCCAACCATGTTTTACTCTATTTGTGAACAACTCCTTTGCTAGAAATGAATAAACAAAGCAAAAAGTATAAAGCAACTTGACAACGAACATTGGTCATTCCCATCACAGGAATTTCTCATTTGCCATCATCCTCCTCTGACCTCATCCTGCCACTAAGTTGCTTGTGGTCCCTCACTCTAATAAGAGACTTCTCCACATTTTTATAAATTTCTGGAGCCCTCCCCCAAAACCACCCCCCTTAAAATGACCTGAGACTAATTCCTAAATTTTTGTTCATTTACTATTATTCAGAGCAATCTGACTTTTTGTTTTTTGTCCCCAATTTTATCCAAAATAGATTGGAAACCTTAGCTTTCTGTGCAACATTTTATTTTATTTTATTTTTATTTTTATATTCCCCATACAATTGCAACCCCCCCATTCTGACCCCAATCCCTCCTTTTCCCACCCCCCCCCAAGTGTGTCTCTGCTTCATAGTTGTTTGTCGATTTTGATTTTTTTCTTTCTTATAGTTATTCTTTTTCCTGGTCCCTTATTTAGGTTTTCTAGATTCCTGTTATGAGTGAGACCATCCGCTATTTTTCTTTTTCTTTCTGGCTTATTTCGCTGAGCAAGATCCCTTCCAGCTCCATCCATGTTGCTGCAAATTGCATGTGTTTATTTTTTTTTGAATGCTGAGTAATATTCCATTGTGTATATGCACCACATCTTCTTGATCCAGTCATCTATTTTGGGGCATTTGGGTTGTTTCCAAAGCTTAGCTATCACCCAAAGCAGTGATAGTGAAGGCAAAGATAAACAGCTGGGACTACATCAAATTAAAGAGCTTCTGCACAGCAAAAGAGAAAATAACAAAAACAAAGAGAAACCCCACCGACTGGGAGAACATTTTTGCACACAACACTGGTGATAAAGGACTGATCACAAAAATCTACAAAGATTTGATGAGACTCAACAAAAACAAAGAAAATAAGCCAGTCAAAAAATGGGCAAAAGAGCTAAAAAGAAACTTCTCCAAAGAGGAAATACAAATGGCCACCAGGCATATGAAAAAATGTTCAACGTCTCTTGCAATCAGGGAAATGCAAATCAAAACTACAATGAAATATCGTCTCACACCAATGAGAATGGCACATATGAAAAAAACTAGCAACAACAAATGTTGGCGAGGATGTGGAGAGAAAGGAACTCTCCTGCACTGCTGGTGGGAGTGCAAACTGGTCCAACCACTGTGGAAAGCTGTGTGGAGATTCCTCAACCTACTAAAGATAGAGCTTCCATATGATCCAGCAATTCCACTCATAGGTATTTACCCAAAGGACACAGAAATATTAATTCCAAAGAGCACCTGCACCCCAATGTTTATAGCAGCACAATTTACAATATCTATGCAACATTTTAAAAATCCATTAAAGTGATTTGCTAAACCAGAGAGTAATTCTGTCCTGAAGTAGTTCTTAAACTTTGCCATGAATAAAAATCACTTGGGGTGCTTGAACAAAGCTACATAGTTCTATCACAAGTCCTTTGCCCTAAGGTTTGGATTTCAGGAATCTGTATTTTAGAAGCACTGAGGGTAGTCTGTGGACATACTTGGAGCAACTTAGAGTGGCTCAAACAGCAGTCAACTTTCACACATAAGATTGTCCTTTCTGCAAGATGGAATGAGGCTGGTTTTGACTCCATTGTTCAAGAAAACTATTCATGGTCAAATCTTTAACAATATTGTTTCTTCTTTATAGAGAAGCCAATTAGGAAAGTCCATGGAATTCCTAAATCACAAAATGGTAATCCTATTACTCAAGATTTGTCAATAACAATGATGTAGTTTTAAAGCAATGCTGCTGGAGATAGTCTTACTTCCCAAAAGGGGAAGACTTATCTGGTTACTGGCCAGAACTCATTCAATAGGTTTCTGACCTGAAGGGGCTATAGAATAACAGATTATAAGGATTTTCTCTAGGTTGAAAAAATAAGGTTTCTATATCTGTCTTTTAGACTGTCAACAGTCCTTTGATGTTTTGTACAGCTTTAGGAGGCTCTGCTAGCTGCCTTAAGGTTGAACACACTACAATGATTATCCAGCATAACCAGATGACATATGAATCAGTTTTAAAGACAGAAGAAGGAGATAGGCATCTACAAGGATAATGGGACAGAAGATGACTAGGGATTTGAAAGAGCTATGCCCAAACTACCTAGCATTTTTGTATCAAAAAAAAGTTCAAAACCAGAACAATATTTTCTCAAGATAACAATGAGCTTTTAACCTGAAAAACAATTTTTAAATGCATTAGGAAATTAAAATTCAGATTATCTAAATTCAATTGTATGTCACCCAACTTGAGAAAGCACTTCCTCAAATTCCAAAAGTAAATATTTAAATCTAGTTACATTTTAAAACTATCAGACAAACCAACTATCTATATATGGTAAGTAGAACAAATACCTTTACACAATAAGTTGCCTTTTAATTTTGAATTGTGAACATTATTATAGAAAAATGTTATTTCAGTGAGGGCAGGAAGCTAGAAAGTGTGCCTACATGTAAATCAGTAGCATACCTTGCATCTCACGAAGTGATCCTCTCTCCCCTCCAGCGAAAATGAGGAGGCCCTTCAAGCAGTTATATGGGGGATTGTTGACCTCTGATTCAAGAAAATATATGTCTGTCTCATCATGCATTTCTTTTCTGTTGTTTCCAATAAATCCATTTTGTTGTTAGAATAACTGATTGCTTTTGTTTGAGTTCAACAACATGCAATATACAAATGAAAAACAATCTTTTAAATAGGGACGGTGATCTATAATAATGGGGAAGACTAGGGGAATTGTTTATAATCATGAATACCTTTATGAAGTAAGTAAAATGCTAATTTTATTTATTTCAAATTTTTATCGATAAAATTTTTGAAAAATCAAGTTACATCTGAATTTTAATTTTATTTTCTCTTTATGCCATACATTTAAGATATACAGTAATATATTATGTTACAAAGACAATAGCTAAAATTAATTACTAATAATCATTACTAAAAGAAAGTAAAATAAAGAAATTCACTTAAAAACAATGAAAGGTGGGCCTCCCTGGTGGCACAGAGGTTGAGCACTGGGTTGCAAAGCTGCCCGCAGCCTCTGCAACCCAGGTTCAATCCCTGGCCACCAGGCAAGGGTCCCACATGGCGCGCAGACCTTTCCTGCCACCCACTGCTCCCCTCAGCAGTGTACTTTGTCAGTCTGCCTGTTCTGCCCTCCGCTCTGACTCTGGTGAATTCTCTCACCCTCCCGCACTTCTGACTGTACCCCAGTGCTTGTATAAATAAATAAATAAATCTTTAAAAAAACAAAACAAAACAATGAAAGGTGTCTTTATCAATAAACACTCAAGGGCCTCCCTGGTGCACAGACAGTTGAGCGCCACACTGTGAAGCTGTCCTCATCCTCTGAAGCACGGGTTCGGTCCCGCCCAGCTTTGGAGATTCCCACATGGCATAGCAGACCTCTCCTGTCGTGCCCGCTGCTCCCCTCGGCAGTGTATTTCAGTCATTCTGCCTGTTCTGTTCTCCACTCTGTCTCTGGTGAATCCTCTCACCCTCCTGCGCATCTGGCCTGTACCCTGGTTCTTGCATAAATAAATAAATCTTTAAAAAAAAATAAAATAAACACTCAACTTCAAGTTACAGAAGTTAATGAAATAAAACTTCAGAAATCTAAATGTAGTTCATTTGTTCAAGCTACAGCAGACTAAGAGCAAAAATAGCATTATAGAACTGTCCAAGAGTATTCTCACACTCTTCTCCCATCCACACTGAAGTTTCTTCCAAAATCCTAAGAATCCTCAGGGATTTGCATAAGGAACTATTAGTCTCCAAGAAATAGTTATCAAACAACTCCATGACATTGACTGTCTTCCTCTTTTCCTCTGGCTTATTGAGGTACTTTTGCCTACTGCTTCCAAAGTCAAAAAAGCTCCTCCTTGCAGTGCTGTCTGTACTAGGACTACCAACTCCTGTTTTGGTAACAAGGTAAGTGTGTGTACCTGCATAAAGTTTTCATGGGTACCTTTCCCTGTTGCTCTTGTCTTCAACTCCAAAACTCCCCTGAACATCATAGTGAAGCATGTAATTATATAATTTGTAACTTTCGAACTATGGCATGAAATCAAGGAATAGACAATGTGTTCTGCTTAAGCCTTTTCCTCTAACACTGGGCAATTGACCTTGAAGCAAATTTTTCCTATCTCTCTTCATTAGGATGAGTTTTTTTCCATCCTCTGTAAATAGGCCTACTCTATCAGCTGTACAGACATGCCCAAACATGCTTAAATCCTAGGGCAAAAAGCAGTTTAAGCTCAAGCTGCGACCCCAGTTATAAAAAACAATTAGGTACTTTGAATTAGGGACTTGAATGTTAATGAAACGATTTATTAACTTTCTTAACTACAGTGTCTATTGAACACTGCTATTATACTAGGCATTTTAGTCAACATAAAATAAGAACAAACTCTCTTCTAGTAAGAATATAATTTAAATTGCTAATCAAAATATGCTTCAGAGAGGTGTCCATTGCAAAGAGAATTAGTCAAGAAATAGTTATAGAATACCTTTTATATTAAAGGCTCTGTAGAAAGAGTAAATGCCTTGACCTTAACAGATTTACATTTTGTGCTGATTATCTTTTGCTCTGAGCTCCAAACAATACCCTTTTATCCTCTGCTCTGGGATGCTTGGGTTAGGTCTGGAAACTATATTTCCCAGCTGCTTTCTTGTTAGAATCTGCCATCAGACTTTAGCAAGGAGAGAGAGATGGGAAGGTAGGTGGAGGGACAGGACTTGCTTCCTATTTGCAATTCCTGTCAAAAGATAACCACTATAAAACAGTTTCAGGGTCTTTTGGCATATGTAGTTCTACCTGTCCCATATCCCTTCATGGATTCCAAGCCTAGCCAACTGTGCACATGCGCTGGCCAAACTCTAATGAGGAATCTCCAAAAAAAGGGAAGGTCCCGGGTTCCCTGTCCCACTTAATGAGGAGTGGAGCAGATTTACTTTGGAAAGATACAGGAGGGAAGAGACAGGAGGAGAGACACATGGAGCAGAGAGACATGTGAAGGAGGGGTGTTTGTTTCTCAGCTTTGCACTTGCACCAGAGACTTGGGGGACATGGAAGAGCACATGGAATCGAAACACCACATAGAGACACTTGAAAGAGACACGTGGGTGAGAGAGAGGTGGGGAAGCTGAAATGGCAGACTTTATCTTGATTTGTACTTTCATTGTGCTCCTCTCATCCCAGACTCGCTTGGCCCCCTTTGCCCCTTTCCTATGGTCCCCCAGAAGGTGACTTAGATTTGTGGAAAACCTTTGGGTCTCAGCGCCTCTGCTTTGTGCCAACCTTGTTTGGCTGCATTTACCCACATGGGGATGGGTAACTTTGGGTGTTTCATCGAGAAACTATTATCCTTTCTTCTTTTCTTTTTCTAGACACACTAATGTATTAAATTTCTTTCACACTATAAGCATGTTTGGTCTTTATGTGGCAGATGGCAGAGTCCCTTTAGAGCATGGAAGCTTGGGGGTCCCAATGTATCCCTCACTCTGCTTGCTAACAAAAAACATGTAACTCCTTCACAGACCTGAATTTTATGAGGACTCCTTCCTCCAAGCGACTGTTTTTTTTCATTTAGTTCTTCGTTTACTCAAACTTCCCCCATTCCCAAACACCATGCCCAGCAGCTTTCAGCTACCTCTTTTGGCACCCTACATTTGTCCTTCCAGTTTTTCAATATTTATGTGATGGATTTCTTTCTTTTTTAAAATAGATTTACAAAAATTCATTTTTGTATAGAAGAACTGGGGTGTAGACCAGAGGTTCAGGGGGTGAGAGGATTCACCAGAGACAGAGTTGGGAGCAGAACAGGCAACTTTACTGAAATGCACTGATAAGGGGAGTAGCAGGCAAGCCAGGAGAGGTCTGCTGCACCATATGTGGTTTAGTTCCCTCGCCAGGATCAAACTCAGGCTGTAGAGGTGATAGTGCTGAGATGAAGTGCTCAGGAAGACCCTGAGATGAGTTTCTTAAATTATATCCCACTATTTGAAATAACTACCACTGGGTCTTTTTTTCTGCCTGAAATTTGATTGAGAATTTTAACCAGATAGGTTTTAAATACCTGGATAAGGAAACAAAATGTATTCATGCAAAAAAGACATTTAGAGATTTCACATTTGAAATGAACAGTTCTGATAAAATTTCCTACAGTTATTCAAAAAGGGAAGGAAACAATTGCTATGGAATGATAAAAAATAGTCATTATGGCTTTTTACATTTAACTTTTATTTCATCTTTAACAGAGCAATCAAAGTACTATTAGTCCCATTCTCCAGATGAGAAACATTGGTTTTGAGACATTGAAACTATGGTTACAATCACGTGACTAAGGAATTAGCAAAGCTGGATTCCTACCTAGGAATGTGTCATTCTAACACATTCTTTCCATTATACCATTTAGTTCAAAAAGGGTGAAATTTGAGGTAAACCTTGAAGAATGGACTTCAAATAGAATGGTCAGAATAGAGTTCTTCAGTGCAAAAGCCAGCTAACAAAGGAATTACATTGGGAAAACACCAAATGTGCCTGGGGGTAAGAATAAACCCAGCGAAGTTTTGTGATGGAAGGTATGGAGATACAGGACAGAAAAGGTAGGTTGGTACCAGATTAAGAAGGACCTTGATTGGCATGTGAGGAATTTAGGAACCTCTTGTTTTAAATCAGGGCTCAGGGAAGTAAAATGGCAAAAGTGAATAGCTTTTTTTTTTTTTTAAATATTAAATTTTATTTTTATATTCCCCCATACAATTGCAAACGCCCCATTCTGACCCCAATCCTTCCCCTCCCGCCCCCCACCCCCCAAAAAGTGTCTCTGGTTCATAGTTTTCTGTTGATTTTGATTTTCACTTTCTTATATTCATTTTCCTGGTCCCTTATTTAAGTTTAGCTTTTTAGTATTGTTGATTAATGGACTTCATTTATATTTATCAAGGTGTGGTTATCAAAGGCTTTTAAAACCACCAAAATTAAATAAAGTAAGAAAAAAAAAACTTTATAGATTACTGCTAGCAAGCCAAGTGATTAGAAAGGAATTTCATCTTTGTATAAATTTTGGGAAAAGTAAAAAAAATTGATATTAAACAACAACAAGGACAAAAAACCCTATGAAGAAAATGATTTTCATCACAGAAAAAAAAAGAATATTCATTTATTCCTTGCTGTAGACAAATCAAAGTCCTAAAATAAGCTAGATGGCTTTGAGAAAGGAGTTAAGTACTTTTAAAGAAAGGTATTATTATTTGACAAATACATCCTGAGGGGATAAAATGAAGAATTGTTAAAATGACTAGCCAGCAACACTAAGTTGAGAGATACTGATCAAGTGGGCCACCAATCAGTTTGTCACTGGACTATTGTTTTGTTACAAACCTCTCCTTGAAGCAATTGGATTCAGATACATTACAGGTTAGATAGAGTCTTGTAGGCTAGCCTGGAAATTCAACTGTAATTTATAACTTCGTTTCCATGGCAAACTGCCTTTGAAAGTTCTAAACAGCAGACTTTCAAATTAACTTTTGGAATATAACCCATTTGCAACTTGGGGACTGCCTGTGTTTTGAATGTAGATTGTCTATTATAACCAGGGCTTTAACTCCACAGAATCTCAGAGGATTTCAAATTAGTTAGTACCTTTCTTTTAAATCCAATACTTTATTTGGGAAAAGGGGATTAAAAAACAGTAACCCACCTGGTGTGAAGAAAGGGCAAATCCAATAACTTTTTCAATTAAAGGCCTGATTATTAGAAGGCAAGCATTTGGGTTATAAGAAGAAAGAATAAAATGATGAATTAAAAAATACCCGAGTATTTATGTAAGAGAAGATGTAGTATTTATCATTTTACATAAGTTGTATCTACACTGCAAAGGTAACACAAAGTAAAAAGCTGAGTTTATCATACTTAAAATGCCCACTTAAACTGTTCTTAATAGTGACATGTAGATATTGTAGGTGAATTTTTTCTGGACTGGATTATAAAGATTATTACAGTAGTTTTCCATTGAACAGTACACAAAAAGATGCTAGCAAGCAAAGACCTATAAATGATACCTGGTACTAAAAATTACTTTTCTGGAAGTGGATGAAACATTTGATTGGATTTCCGGTTAATTTTACTTTTTTCAAGTAATATCTTTATTTCCTTTTTAATAAGAGAATAATGAAATAGATGCAGCATAGTAAGAACTAGTCTCTTCTATATCAACTCCTACTTTATTGAAGACTCTGCTTAAGTTCATTAAATTCATAGCTGATAGGCTGGAAAGGTACTCTATATATAAAGTTCTAGTTAACCATCAACTAGGTATGTTTATGAATGCTGGTGATCTCTTAATGAAAACTCACTTGTTGTTTTGCCCTAGGAATTTTTGTTCCTTTCCTTGTTTTATAAACCTGATGTCTTCCTAGTCCTTCTAGCACATAGAGGGTAGGAACTGTATCATTTATAGTGAAAGCTTAATAACATATCTTCAGTTAGACACCCCAAGTAGCATTTGAAGCTTTGGCCTGAGAGACTGAAAATAATCATCTTTGCATAGAGTTTACCTGGCCTTTTATTTTTAAGTCCTTCACCTTGGTATTCCTAATAATGTCAATTGAAGGCCATTAGCCTAAGAGTCAAAAAGCCTGTGTGCTAGTTTACTCATTGAACATGTACCTCCAATGACCACATGTTAGTCTGTTTATTGCCATTCAGTTCTGTAAATGTTTTAATTTCCAGTATGATTTTAACTCTAATCTATAGAGTTATGTTGCAGTACAATTTTTTCTTCCCAAACATTTAAAACTCACTTTTTGTTCTTGAACAGTGAAAATGTTTTATATCATTGCTGATCTTTGAAGTTATTGAAACCTCTTTGGTGACATGACATGTGGTCATTTCTTAAAAATGTATACTTCAAAAGAATGTATTTTCTCTATTTGGTGCAAAAGTCTATTCATATCTACTGCATGGACCATGTTAATTTTGTTATCCAACTCTTCAATATTCTTAATCATTTTGAGAGAACATGAGAACACCCCAATTTCACAAATAAACACATCAACCAGATCAATAAAGAAACCATAACCTTCAATGAGAAATTAGAGCACATGAGTTTAGTAGATATTTTTAGGGCACTGTACCCCTCTAAAACTGAGTACACATTCTCCTCAAGTGCACATGGTACATCTCCAGGATAGACCATATGTTAGTTCATAGCACAAGTGCCAATAAATTCATGAAGTTTGAAATTACATCATATATCTTCTCTGATGTTTTAAGGAGCAACACATATATTGGTGTTAGTTACTTATAATGTTAGAAATTGGTGAGTCCATCTGGGAGAACAAAGAACCAAGTTCTCAGGCTTTTCTCTGATTAAATATCTTCTTTAGCTCCTACTATAAAACTCTTCACCCATCATATTCTCCATATTTTATTGCTGAACATATAAATATTTGAATAAAGACCAAGGAAGAAGAAAAACTAGCAAAATATGGTTAACACATTCTAGTAAATATTTTGACTGTTAAAAATGAAACCCCAATCACTGTGCTTAATCAATGACTGAAAATTAAAATATTAAATTGTATGATTTAAATACACCTTGCTGTTTCTCACTTCTGTACAGATTCATTGTTTTCTACAGTTATGCTGGAACTGCTTTAAGTATTTCATTGTGACCCATTTCATTCCTTAAAAACTAAGAAATGGTGAAAATTATAAGACTACTATCACAAACTATAAAATGAATTAGCAATTCACTAAACTGATTTATCTTTGCTCACATTTTCTAAGTTGTTTTAAAAAAATTCTTATTATAACAAGAAAAAGTATTAAACTTTGTTGGAAAATATGATAAATATTAAATAATTTGAAAGGGCTCAGGATAAGATCTTATGGTACAATGTGGTTGTGGATCAATTATTTTCCATTATCACTGTACTTTAACATTTAGCTGGGTTCAAGGTAAAGACTTTCTTGGTTTACTGAAAAAAGATTCTAGCAGGTAGTTACAGTATTTAAACTCTTTGAAGAAAAAGATATATTTAAGTATTATGTATCATTATTAAAACACCCTGCCTTTTAAAAGCTCAAAGAGAAAGACAAAAAGACCTAACCTTATTGCTATTTCCAGATAAACTGGGAAATTATTCCAGTGAGGATAGAAATTATATCCATCTAAAATGGATAAATTATTCCAAATGATCTAATCTTCCTTGCATGTCCCACTGCTTCATGTCAGTCAAATCTAAAGAAACATGAATTCAACCTCTAATTTTCCTTTTGGCGCTAATAAACAAGTTTATTACAGAGTTTTTTGTATGTTTGCTTGTACACACAATCTTGCTTCTGTTAATGAGGTTTAACATTATCTTCATAAGCAATAGTACTTGACCCCACATTGAGTGGATAATACTGGCATGTAGTTGTTTGGTTTGGGTTTGATAAATTTTATGCCAAGGCCTTTGGCTGTGATAGGTATTGTAAATTTGTTTGGGTATGTTAGTCATTCCCGGAGGAGTCATCAAGTATATCTTTAGAGATTTGTTAGTGGGAAGTTTTTACTCTTTTTCATGAAATTAGGAACCATCTTAATAGTATTGCCAGTTAAATTAATTGAATTATCAGACCCATCTCACAAAGTTAATTTTTAGACTTGCATGCTTGATACTTACCCAGCTATCCTCCATAGCTTTCAACCCCCTGTGTTACAGTTCTGAAGTCTTTCAGCTTTAAACTGGCCAAAGAGCTCATGATTTTATATCATTGATATTTTGAGGGGTACAAATTGAATTTCAAAATGATGTCAAGGAGTTTCAAATAACAACTTTGGATATCTGTCGTAAGGACAATGATTCAAAAAAGAGTATGTCTAAACAGATTAGAGACTTGACTGAGATCATCATAAATTTAGACTGTATAATTACAGGGTATAATTTTTGGCCTAGTGAGATGTGTTTTGAATTCAAAACTAGTTATTTTTGGTAAAAGGTTGAGTTTGTATATTTCATATGAAATGCTACCATGTTAAATTACATATTCTAAATTGAAGACCTTCATTCTCCTTATGAGGCTCTCCTTCAGAAGTGCAGTGTGATAAATTAAAATTTAGATTGTGTACTAAATTGAAAGTGTAAAATACCATCTTTAATGACTAGAGGAATCAAGGTTTTGCAAAAGCACAGTTACTCAGGGGACTGGTTTACTTTCACATATGTAAATGTGTACATTCCAAAAAGACCAACTGCTTTGCCCCATTACTAGAATAGAGTTTCAGTTAAAAATATATTTCCTTCTGAATGTGTGAATTCAAAAACCTGAATTAATTTTATGCTAGCATTCTTGTAACTTCAGGTAGCCTCCAATAAAAAGTTCATTCCTCAAGAAAGATCATTAAGGACCTGATGGCCTCATTCTGCTCTGTAGGAAGTTCTTGCACTATGTCCCCACCACTTGGGATTCTAGTAAGGTGTTTGGGACAGTAATTTTAAGTTATCAAACTTAGTTTATTGACCACAGGCTATAAATAATAGGCTAGGTATAAGGGAATGATATCAATGCCCATTCTGTCAACATGGGAAAACCTAATCTTACATAAAGCTTGGGAGTTAAGAGCAACCTATTACTAATAGACACTCTCCTGTTCCCATTTCCTACTTTGGTCCCCTCTCAGATTCTATCTTCAGGAGCTAACACTTCATCCCCCAGCTTGGCATCATGCCTGCAGTCAGCTCATGCTGTGCTTCTTACTGGAAATTGTCCTCTGCCACTGAGAACTACCTTTAAGAAGGACCTACCATCTCTAAGGGGCAGCAACGGTGAATGACTAATGATATGGAAATAAAAGACCCTGCCCTGAGGCTTCAATTTGGGACAAACCTGAGCAGTCACCCCAGCCCTAGAACTCCTTATAGGATTGAGTGAGGCTTCAGTTACATAGCTTTTCAGGTCAGTACCTTGTTCTCAACTGCATTATTCACTTCCTCAAAAGTATATCTTCTTAGAGCACCCTCCATGTGAACATTTTGCAATCAGAATCTCATTAATCACAATCAACACATCAACTATCCTTTTTTTCAGGGAAGACAATTTAATACAGGGATTGCCATCACAGGCTTGTCTATTGTGTTGGTAGAACATGTGGCTATACAGATTGACATTCTGGACAAAATATTACTACTGCCTAAACAGGTGCTTGATATTACCATCAACTATCCATTTCTTTGAATAAGTCTGAAAGCATTTAATATGTAGGAAAGTTTCTACTTTTGCTTAATACATGAATTTCCAAGCAGGAGAAAAACGACCACAAGGAGAAGACAGACTACCATATAGGTAAGAAGGAGTGAGCTATGGGAAAAAGAGAGGAAAGAGAAGATCTTCTTTGGCTCAACTTGGAGGAGCAGTGCATCTTGGGATTCTCTGAACCAACTGGTATTGTATTTTTATGTGGTTGCGAGAGGAAGGAGGAAGGACACAGAAGGAGAATAAGTACCTGGAGTCAGGGATGCTAAAGAAAGGTAGTGGAAAGGAACTACTTGACAATCTTGGCTTTAAGATGACTCAAATTGTTACAGAGTAACCCCCATATACCTGACTGTGGGTCCTCACCCATGCACTTAAAGGGGACTTATTAATGCTAAACTGCAGACACACACAAAAGGTTAATAAAAGGTTTATTCACTAGGGAAGGGGAAATGGGGAAATGAATAACTTAGGGAGAAAAAGAGGGAGATAAGTTCATAAATGCATCCTACCCATTCTGCTGACCTGGAATCCCAATGACCCGCCGAGCTGGTGAAAAACCACACACAGTCAAGCCAAGAGAGCAACCCCTCCCCACCTTGCCCACGTGGCTGGTTAAATACTCAAACAGAGAACATAGCTGCTTAACTCTGCCCTCAGGTCCTTGCAACCCTCCCTTTGGTGATCATGGGATTTGTAGTTCCCAGTGTCTTGATGAAGTGGGGGTGGATCCACAAAGCCTGTATGGAGTTTGCTCAGGATAGCCTTTCCCCCTAACAAGATGAAGCTACTCTAGATCACCTCTTCTCCACACACTTTTCTCTATTTAACTCCTCCTGTTCATTTTGGTGCTTTTATTTTGTCTTATGTTATTTAAATATTTATTAGGAGTATGCATCTTTGAATGCCTTACAGTATTAGCACAGAACTGTGAATATAATAGGAGTTTAATTGAATGAATGCCTAAATAAATATACAGTAGAAATATTACCCAGTTAGAAAAGAAAAAAAAAATCAGTATCCCAAAGGTTCCTAAATCTGTGTTTTAGAAATCTTTAAAAATGTGGGATTTCTACAATGTTTTTGATAAGAAGCAAGGGCTAGATATATTTTTATGTTGGCTGAATTCAAATGATATTTTTGAGATGGCACTTTTAATCTCCAGTTGCTAATGATCTAAACATCCTGTCATAAGAGATAATAGACTTCATGTAATTTCAGTACATGTCACAGCTCAGTGAGAGCAAAGAGACCTACTGGAAGGTTATGTGCATTATGTAAACTCTAAGGCATAAATGGTTTCTTTTTGTTCAGGGAGTTCCAGACGCCCCCTCCTCTGTTCTGCCTTGTGACAGAGAACAAAGATGTGGACTGCAGAGCCTACTGTGTCTAAAGGCCTGAAAGCTCTAAAATGACTGCATTTCCATACAAAATGACCAGCTCCTATTTCCCTTAGACAAAGTCTAGATACATTCCTTTCTTCCTCTTAATCCCACTGACCAAAATACTCAGGTAAAGCACTTCTAGGAACAGTTTTAAATGAGGATAATAACCATTTTACCCCACTCCAGTCTTCCAGGAAAGATGATTGCCTTTTTAATTGATACTTATTAAGAACATTCCATATTTCCTTTTTCCTCCAAATCAAATATCTAACTAAAAATACTAAAATTCGCATGTAGTCAAAAAGTAAAATGTGTGGGCTAAAACTCCACTTAATGATAGAAATGGGCATGACTACAATAGGGCACCAAATGATCTTTTTCTCAGTGATTAGAGCATTTACATTTATACTTCCTCCTCTCAGTCTTACCTCACCCTTGAGGTGGGGTCTGCAATGGCATTATCATTTGAAATGGTGGAAGTACATGATATCTTAAAAAGGCAGATTTATTTTTTTTAAAGATTTATTTATTTATTTATCTATTTATTTATTTATACAAGAGCTGGGGTACAGGCCAGATATGCGGGAGGGTGAGAGGATTCATCAGAGACAGAGCGGGGAACAGAACAGGCAGACTGATGAAATACAGTGCTGAGGGGAGCAGCGGAAGAGACAGGAGAGATCTGTTGCGCCATGTGGGACCCTCACCAGCCAGCCAGGATCGAACCAGCGCTGCAGAACCAGCACTGTAGAAGCTGCGGACAGCTTCACAGTGCCGCGCTTAGGGGAGGCCCAAGTCAGATTTAAAATCACGTCTAATAAATGGAATCTATGTTGAAAATTTAATAATCATGTGTAATAGTAAGGGCTTAATTACCTAGTAACATCTTTTAATACGGAATGCATCTGATGCACTCTGCACTTGGGAAGATGAGCAAGTTACAAAAAAACTGGTGATAATGGTGACAATATCAAAGGCAAATTTCACAGGAAATTTTCCTTCCAGAAAAACTGTGCCATGTTTGGCCCATGAACAAACACAAGATTGAATTCCCCCACTTTATCCCACTGAGCATTACTGGAATAATTTTGGCCAACAAAAATCTCAATAATGCTCTCATGCAATATTTATTTTTTTAAGAATAGTTTTACGATGGGAATTCCCTGGTGGTGCAAGGGGTTAATCACAGTACCATGAAGCTATCTGCAGCCACTGCAGCACGAATTCGATCCCCGGGCAACCAGGGAGCTACCCACATGGTGCAGCAGACCTCTCTTGACTTACCCACTGCTCCCCTCAGCAGTGTATTTCAGTCTGCCAGTTCTGTTTCCTGCTCTGTGTCTGGTGAATCTTCTCCCTTCCCGCATCTCTGGCCTATACCCCAATTCTTGCATGCATAAATAAATACATCTTTAAAAAAAAGAATAGCTTTATTATGAACTTACAATGTAATTCAAGTTATTAAGTGGATTAATGTTTTGTTTGGTATTAGGAAATATGAAACAATACCTTATGGAGCACATAATTTTGGTTTTAAAGATTGATATGAAAACTTTTGTTCCTAAAGATAATTAGGCAGTAGGAACATTTAAGTAAAATATATAAGTAAACAAGTAGAATAAAACAAAACAAATTAAAAATATCATTAGCATTATTGGAAGATAATTTTGACCATGCCTTCAAATAATTAAAATATAAGTTATATTCTTTTGTCTTAACTAGAAGGAGATTTTTCCATTTGACCAGAAATACTGCAGTGCAGGCTAGAAATGAAGATCAGTAACTGGAATTATGTTTGTTGCACTGTCCATAGCCAGTTCTTGTTTCTGGAACCAATGCAAAGTCAACAAAAGATTTACAGATTTATGTTATCCTTGACATATATCTGCACAAGGTAAATAATACGACAATAATAATAATAAATATCTAATTCTACCTGAATCTGTAGCCTTCCTGTATGCAAACTATACATCAAGAAAACCATCCCATCATGCTCAGCAAAATAAGTCAGAAAGAAAAAAGAAAAATACCAGATGGTCTCACTCATAGCAGGAATTTAGAAAACCTAAATAAGGGACCAGGAAAAAGACTAATTAATATAAAGTAAAAATCAAAATCAATAAGCAGCTATAAACCAGAGACACACTATGGGGGTGGGGGGAGAGAGGAAGGATTAGGGTCAAAATAAGGGGGGGTGCAATTGTATGGGGAATATAACCAAAATGAAAATGCATACATCGTGCAAAAATGAAAAATGATGGAAGAATTATATAAAATAAAATATTAAAAAAAGAGAAAACCATCCCATTCACAATTGTACAAAAAAAAATTAAATACCTGGGTTAAACCTGACAAAGGATGTGAGAGACCTATACAAAGAAAACTACAAAACATTGATAAAAGGAATAGAAGAAGATACAAAGAAATAGAAAGACATTTCCTGCTCATGGAATAGCAGAATTAACTTTATCAAAATGTCCATCCTACCAAAAACAATTTACAGAATCAATGCAATTCCAATAAAAATCTCAATGGCATTCTTCAAAGAAACAGAATAAATATTGCTGAAATTCATATGGAACCACAAAAAAAAAAAAAAACACAACAAACAAAAAACCACGAATAGCCAAAGTGCTCCTGACTAGAAAAAGGAAGAATGGAGGTATTACACTCCTGGACTTGGAACTATACTACAAAGCCATAATAATTAGAACAGCATGGTACTGGAACATAAACAAACACACAGACCAGTGGATGTGAATTGAAAACCTAGACATAAAGCCATACATATATGGACAACTAATCTATGACAAAGGAGCAAATAATAAGCACTGGAAAAAAAAGTCTCTTCAATAAATGGTGCTGGAAAAACTGGACTGCTACATGCAAAAGAATGAAACAAGATTACAACCTCACACTATACACAAAGATCAACTCAAAATGAATAAAAGATCTAAATGTTAGACCTGAAACCACACAATACATGGGAGAAAACAAGCAAAACACTCCATGACATACCTTTCAGAAACATCTTTAAAGACTCATCCTGGGGTCCCCTGGTGATGCAGGGGTTGAAGTCTCAGCACTATCAAGCTTTCACCAGCCACTGGGGCATGAGTTCTATCTCTGGCCAGAGAGTTAACCCACTCTGTGAGGAAGACCTCTCCTGTCTTGCCCGCTGTTCCCCTCAGTGTGTATATCAGTAGATCTGCCTGTTCTGTGCCTCAATCTGTTCTCACTCCCCACTTCTCTGGTCTAGACCCCAGTTCTTATATGCATAAATAAATAAAAATAAATCTTTAAGAAAACAAATACTCATTCCTCAAAGCAAAGAAAATGAAGGAAAAGATAAACAGCTGGCACTATATCAAACTAAAAAGCTTCTGTATAGCAAAAGAGACAATAACCAAGATGAAGAGACACCCCACAGATTGGTAGAAAATATTTGCACTCCACAAAACTGAAGAGGGACTGATATCAAATATATACAAAGAGCTTACACAACTTAACAAAAACAAAAAAAAGAATCCAGGCAAAATGTGGGCTGAAGAGATAAAAAGATACTTCCCCAAAGAGGAAATGCAGATGGCAACAGGCACATGAAAAATGCTCAACATCGCTTATGGTCAGGGAAATGCAAATCAAAACCACAATGAGATACCACCTCACACCAGTAAGACTGGTGAGGATGTGAAGAAAAGGAACCTTCTCACATTGCTGGTGGGAATGCAAAATGGTCCAATCACTATGGAAAGTCATGTGGAGGACCCTCAAAAAAAAATGGAGCTACCATATGACCCTGCAATTGCAGTCCAAGATATCTACCTAAAGGACACAAAAACATTAATTCAAAAAGACACTTGTATTCCTATGCTCATTCTATTTACAATATGTAAAATATGGAAACAATCTAAATACCCAAAAACAGATGACTGGATCAAGATGTGGTACATATACACAATGGAATACTACTCAGCAATCAAAAAAGATAAACTTATGCCATCTGCAGCAATATGGATGGGGCTGTTAGGGGTTATGCTCAGTGAAATAAGCCAGAAAGAAAAAGAAAAATATCAGGGAATCAGGAAAAAAAATAGAGAAAACTAGCAGTCAAACTATAAATTGGAGACATTCATCAGGGGAAGTCGAGGGAAAGGGATCAAAATGGGAGGGAAGAGCACAAGAGTCTATGGTGATGGTTCATGTATCTTGGAGGTGGTAATTTTATGGGGACAAGACATGAGAGGAGAAATGAAACATTGTACAAAATGGATAACAATATAAAAATAAACAAACAAATAACAACAACACAACATATTGAACCTGAATCCTTTGCTTCTTGAAAAAGAACAAAATAACGAACCGAGAAACCCAGATGTGCAGTTTGAGAAGGGAAGCTAGTCCAAGTTTCTGTTTTAGTTGATAGATGTAATCTCATTTTCTTTTCTTTTTTCATTGATATAACTGGCATATTACAGTGTATTAGTATTAGGTGCACAGCTTAACAGTTGATATATGTATATATTGTAAAATGATTATCACCAAATAAGTTTAGTTGACCTCTTCTGAGTCTCTCCACCCCTTTCTACCCTCACTGCCACTGCAGAGGGTCTTGTCTTCATCTCTGTCCCCATTTACCTCCAATGTCTCTCCTTCAGCCACTCATTCTCCCCACAAGTTTGTCCTCCCTCCTTCCTCCCTCCCTTCCTCCCTCCCTTCCTCCCTCCCATCTTTCCTCCCATCTTTCCTTTCTTTCTTTCTTTCTTTCTTTCTTTCTTTCTTTCTTTCTTTCTTTCTTTCTTTCTTTCTTTCTTTCTTTCTTTCTTTCTTTCTTTCTTTCTTTCTTTCTTTCTTTCTTTCTTTCTTTCTTTCTTTCTTTCTTTCTTTCTTTCTTTCTTTCTTTCTTTCTTTCTTTCTTTCTTTCTTTCTTTCTTTCTTTCTTTCTCTTTCTCTCTTTTCCTCTCGCGATAGATTTTTATTGCGGTAACATCAGTTTATAACATTATATAACCATATGTGTACACCACATGTGTATACTAAAATTCTAGTCTCCATTAATCACTATAGTATTGGTCCTTTTTCACCCATTGTAACACCCCCCACCCCCAACTCTCTTCCCCTTTGGCAACTACCTATCTGTTCTCTCTACCTAAGTGTCCATTTTTGTTTTGTTTGTTCATTTGCTTTTATTCTTTACCTTTCACATGAGTGAATTTATAAAGTATTTGTCTTTCTCTATCTGATTTATTTATGTTAGCATAATACCCTTAAGGTCCATCATGATGTGACATGGATTTCTTCTTTGCTTTTTGTAGCTGTTTAGTATCCCATTGTGTGTGATGTATATATCACATGTATGTATCCCTTCTTTATTCCAGATTTGTTTTCTTAAAACATGAATATGATCATGTCCCTTTCTTGTTTTAGAAACTTCATTGGCTCCTCATTCAATGGCTCGTTCATTCTATCTTCCACCCTTATTTCCTACCTGTACTGCATATACCCAGGTCACTCTGAATTTCCCTGCTCTTCCATGTACTACTCTCTGTGTGGAATGTCTTTTACTTTGTTTACCTTGTTATTTTTCAGTATCATTTCCTCTACTTTGCTATTTTCTCCAGGTAGTGGATGTTGCACTTTTCTCTGTGCTTTCAGAGTACTTTGTAATAGTTCTAATTTAAGTAACCATTTTATCTTTTAATTATTTGATTACATGTTGTTTTTCTCTTTTACATTCTAAGTTACGGAAGAGTAGGGGCCATCTTGTTTACAGTTTTATCTCCAGGCCTACCACCTTGACTGATACTGAATTGCCACTCAATAAATATGTGATGAATGAATAAACCAGAGCTGATATGTTCCTGCAATTTATTATCAGATTTGTAGTAGATATGACACTATCAGCAATGTATTGATTATGCACATTATTGAGAACAATAACAACCAGAATTTTCTTACTAGTTTGTGTTCCCAGAGGAAAAGCCAAATACACATTGAATTTGCTTGAATTCTGGAGATGAAATAGCATAATTCCCCAAAATACTGGATGAGAAAATAGTACATGGCTCAGGAGAACAATGTATTCTTTGACATTAGCCATGAAAGCTTTCAAAATAAAAATATAAATTCTCTTTGCTTCTGGGCTGTTTTCCATGGTCTCTTTCATACAAAAGATCACATTTTTATTTCTGCACATACAATATTTTTAGAGTACTCTGCTGTTATGAAGTATTCTGCAACCCCTAGTTAACCTATTTAGATCTCAGTATTCTTATCTATATAATGAGGCTAATGGTACTAAGCTGTTCTCCCAGGGATGTTTGATTAAATATGTTTCTTGACATTGCACAGATCCTGCATACATCAGCGATGATTTTCAAAATAAAATGTCCTATATGCACAGAAAATTGTTCCATTTGGCATTGTTTTAAGAGCAAGCACATTTCCAAGAGGGAACATTTGCACCCTCGGCAAACATTTCAAAATGTTTCTGAGGTAAAAATTGTTATGACTGCAGTGAATGTTTTATTTGAGGTTGATAAGATAGGCAAGTATTTCAAAACATCTCCACCCATAATTTTTAATGGGAAAAGCAAGACTTTGTGGAATGTGAGATAATTTTATCTTTGCTCAGTATACTGGCTGTTATAGGGGATTTTCTAATATTATTTACCCCAAGGAGCCCTGTGTTTTGTATCTTCTTATAGTGCTCCCTTTGCCACGTCAAGTAGGAAGAGAGCCCAGACTTCCTGATGTTGTGCCCCGCTCTGGCAATTTTCCTATCATTCCATGTAGCAAGAAAGGCTGTGTTGATTTTCCACAAAGGCAGAGCTCGACTTGCTTAGGGTTACTTTTTCCATAACTTGTATTTTTTCTCTTCATTTGACTTCTCCCTTACTCCTACCACCTTTTATGACAACTACTAATTTCTCTTCCAGTGATAGATGGACCCAGTTGGAGAGGAGAAACCAGTAGAAAAAAAGGTAAAATGAATGAAAACTGAAGAAAATATAGACAAAATATATCCTAGAATGCTTCTGAGATGCTGAAAAATGTAAGATTAATTTAGATTTCTGCAACAAAATTATAGGATAATATCTAACCCACTCTTTTCTATCATCTTTCCAAAATCTAGACTTAGTTGTTAACAGGTGACTAAATGAAAGCTTCCTTCAGTAAAACTGGCAGTCTACCCAGGGAAAATAACAAATGCAAAGGCTCTCACTATAGGAACTGGTAGAACAAGCTTTGATCAAGTCTCTCTTCTCAACTGTGGCTTGATGCACAACATCTGGAATTTTTTTTTTAACACTAAACAAACTTTCTGTTGAAGATTAATATACAAAAGAAAAATGCACACAGTATAAACTTGATGAATTTCTGTAAATTGAACACACTCATTAACCAGTGACCTTTGGAGAGGTTTTTTTAATTTTGTTTTGTTTGTTTTTTAGATAGAGCATTTAGGACACTTTTCCAGACCCAGTAAATCAGAAACTCAAAAGTTGAGGCCCAAAAATCTATATAGATTCCTCAGGAGATTCTTTTTAAGGCAGTTGGGTGCTGGGTTGCATTGGTGAACTAGAGGGAAAGGAGAGGAGAGGTGGAGAGGGGAGGAGAAAGATGCATAGATAGTGGATTAGGTTATGTTATGGAGTCCTGCAGGAAGGTGGAATGAGGCCTATTCCCGATTTTGGTAGGTTTCCAACAGTTGTTTGAAGAAGGGATGATGGCAAAAAACCTCCACTTGGCTCCCAGAATTTGTTTGCCTTCTATTGTTTAGTATTGAGATAAAGACTAAATCTTGTCCTCTGTTGCAACTAGATGTGGTCCGTAACTAAATTTTAGGCAATGAGATATAAGTAGAAGTGTCATATGTGACCTCTGGGAAATCATTAAAAGCTTGAGGTGCACTTTTCTTGACCCTTTCCTTCTAGCTTGGGGCTGGAATAAGAAAGTGTTGGCTGGAGCTCAAGCAGCCATTTTGATCCAGGTGAAAGGTAGAACAGAAAGCTAGGAGGAACTTAAGGTTCTTTATAGATTTCATGCCAACTTTGTAGTACCAATTCTGAACTTTTAACAGAATAAGATATTCTGTGTTTTGGTTATTATTAATTGGGATTTTCTAATACTACAGTTGAATCTAATCCTAACTCATGTTTGAAGTATCCCAATAAAAGGTGATCATCTTTTAAGAAGATGATGTTCTTTGCCACAAAATGAGAGCAAATTTGGGTTTTGATAATCAATTCTTAAACGAGATAAACTTGTTCAATATTTTATAGTAGGAATTTCATTTCTGGGAGCTATTTATGCCGTTGGTCTCTTTCCATAGGCTTGGAGCAGATTTTATCTGGTATCTGGAGCACTTTGGTAGGATTCTCCACAAAGTACCATACCTCTATGCAGAGTGTTAGCCTTCTATCATAGATTTAGGGGAATTCGATGGATTAGGGCAAGGTACTAACCAGCAGTTAAGGATACTGGGTCTAGTTCCTAAAGAGATGAAGCTGGCATAGGCTATGTGTGTTGTCAGGTCTAAAGCCAAGTATACAGGATTGGACTCTAACTGTACTTCCAGTGCCAGTGGGAGAATTGAGATAGACACCAGTTATTGGGTTATTCGCAGTACATAACATACAGCCCAATATGGAACGGAGGCAAAGATCAGGGAATAGCAGAAGGTCCGAGGGCATCAGAATGTCCAGGACAGGGCCTCCCCGGTGGGGCAGCGGTTGAGTGCCAGGTTGCGAAGCTGCCCACAGCCTCTGCAGCACAGGTTCAATCCCCGGCTGCCGGGCGAGGGTCCCACATGGCGCTCAGACCTCTCCTTGCGCCCGCTGCTCCCCTCAGCAGTGTACTTCATCACTCTGCCTGTTCTACTCTCCTCTCTGTCTCTGGTGAATTCTCTCACCCTCCCACGCTTCTGACTATACCCAGTGCTTGTATAAATAAAATAAATAAATCTTTAAAAAAAAAAAAAAAAAAGAATGTCCAGGACAAACAGACCCAGGTCACCAGCAAGGCCCAACTAATTGGTGCCCGGGTTTCCTAATGCATGTATACTCTTTTACCTTGATCAGAAACTAGTAAGGGCTGAGGCTATTGGTAAGAGACAGCAGTGCCTGAGGCTGAAATAGATAAAAGAATGGTCATTGTGTGATGTTTTGCAAGTTATTGAACTTTTCTTAGTTTCAATTCCCTCCTCTGTAAAGCTGGAACTAATAATATCTAGCTCATAGGTATTCCATCATAGAATAAAGAAAAAAATATGTGCAAGAAATTTGCAAATTGTGATGAGTTATACCAATCTAAATTATTATTACTATCTGGGGAGAAGAATGGCAGCAATTTAACTCTGCACAGCAAATTTCCACAGCATTTCAAATGAGATGAGTATAATTCATTTGTTTGAAATGAAAAGGGGTAGGTTTACGGAATCAGATATAATTACTAGATTTGTAACCTGGTCAGGAAATTTATGTCAGAGAGATCCTATATGCTGATTTGTGAGAAATGAAAGACTTTAAGAGTTCATTTTGTCACAATTTGTTTATTTTTTAATTATTTCATGGGCAACCTGTTTTTATCTTAGAAAGACGAAATTGATGAAAGTACACTTTAGGATTCCCCATAATCAAGAGTGGCCATGTTGAGAGTTGTTGAACACCGTGTGTTGCTCAAGACAACCATTAGGGATTAAATATATGAATAAAGAGTTTGCTTTTCACCATAAAAGCAGCACTGGGGCATATAGGTTTACAATTGTATTTGTCGTAGTAAACCACATTTCATAGGCAACAGGTGTAGCTGACTTATATCCTAAATTGTGTGAGGCTGTGCTGTCAGGCTGGCTCTAAAGGGATTTGGAAAGATTTATGAGTTTGAGTGACAGCCAAGGTGATTCTTGAAATTGACTTTTAAGTTGTCATTTTGGTGAATGACAGGTTATAGTCGCTAAAAAAAAGCTCATAAAAATAAGGAGTTTGTTTTTAAATGGCAGTGAGACTATTTACTGAAAAAAAAAGTCATTATTTAACTTGAGATTGCCAATTTTGCAGATTCAGTGAGTCTTACTGGCTCTGAGCATGTGATCTGACTTTCCCTTTCATTTACAATCACTTCTTCACTCAACCAAAGGCCACAGGTTACTTCAAGCAGGGCTGTAATCTATTCAGACAGCTTAAAGCAGAATTTGTTCTTAATTAGTGACTTTGCTAACTATTGAAATTAATTTTAAGACAAAGAAATCAGTTATGCTTCAAAGAAAAAGAGAGGGAGGAGGAAAACAAAAGGAAGAGACACTCACACCACACTCTTCTCAGATAAACTTCTCCTTTGCTGCTCCTTTACCAGCCTTCCTGCCAGGGGCCCCCTACCTGCTCCTTTCCCCAGATAAATCATTTAATCTCTACCCTCCTCTCATGTTTCAGACCAGTCAGCAAGTCTCACAAAGGCTGTCAGCGTTAGAATGTAGCATTTTCAGGTTGAATAAGAAGCATTTCTCCTTTTGGTTTTTATTTGTAGTTCAGCGCAACATTGCAATAATTTTAAAGAAAATTTGGGAGAAAAAAAGGCCTATAGTTCACCTAAAGTAATTGTTTCTTTTTTGTGTTTACTTCGATTATGCTATTAATTCATTTGTTTATCTGACTAGTATTTACTGAGAGGCTCTGGACAGCCAAATTCAATATTTGACACTAGGGAGATAGCAGGACACACATCACCCTGTTCTCATCAGGTTTCATTTGAACGTAGGGAGAGAAAAAAACAAACAAATAAACATTATGCAGATGATAGTAAGTTCTAAGGAGACAAAATGGGGCAAGGACTGGGAAGGTAGGGGTAGGCTGGGGGAGCTAGTCTTCCCTCACCATCTCCCTCCAACCACTCAAGTTTTCTTATTCTGTTCTCTCTAAACCTCGTGTTTTTCTCCTTGAAATAATGCCAACCACCCCCCAACAGCCCCAATGATATACATTTAGTGATATAGCCTGAACTTTAGTTTTTCATAGCATTCATATGATATTTAATGCTAAAAGAGGCTTGATGGAAACTCAAAAGGAGAACATGAAAGGACATAGGAGTAGAAAGATAAGAAAACATCAGAGAGGAAACTGGCAGGAGATGGAGAAGAAAAAAATCTAGTCATTAAAAGTTTGCACCCACATCTCAAACCCTGGGAATTTTTGGCAAGACCTAATTAGGGTAGGGCTTTTCAAACCTTGAGAGAAAATTAGAAACAAAACAAAGTACGATTAAAAGCAGTTTATTTCAGAGTTAACATTAGTCAAACTTTGCATCACTGATTGTTTCTGCTTTGGATAAAGTTCCTAGATTCCTCTTTCATTGTCTTAGCTTGGAAAACAGTAAAAAAATTAAGAAAGGAGAAGTTCTGCAGACCTGGAGGTGCCAGGACTAACAGCAATGTGAGAGATAAAAACCTTAATTGAAAAGTCTAAAACAGAAGATACTACATGTTGTTTTGAGCTCTATTAGGAGTCTTCCTCAAGTTGAAAATGGGTGATCCAATTCTCTTGGCCCTATTTAAAGACTATTATATTTGTATATGGCTAATTTTCATGAAAATAGTGATTAGAATCATTTGGTATAAACTTCAAGAGCCCCATTTATTATGGGTAATCTGTGTGGACTAGCAGAATGAGCTCATCATTTGTAGTAGATAGACTTGGATTTAAATTTGAATTCTGGCTGTACCAGGTACTCATTGCCTGATTGTAGGCAATGCAATTATTTGGATTGGACCTTGTTTCCTAACTGGTAGAAACGTTTCTGGTGTTTGGAAAATGTTATACATTCAATGACGTTGTGTTGAGTTAGGTTGAACCGTAGACAAGGTGATTTTGAACCTAAACTACTGTCAAATATCAGTATTTTCACCCAGGATAGCTTGGCATACAGTGAATACTCAATTAACAATAGTTGTTATTATTGCCATGTTCATTCATTATTTTAAAAACATACCCCTGTATGTTGATGGTCTTTAGATGTCCAATGGCTAATCATGCAAAGTGCCTTACTCTTTTCTTTATTTAATAGCAGCAACTTGGGGCATCTATAGTGCAAGGAATCAATGAAGTGCTAAAATTAGAAAAGATGGGGGACATTAAAGGCACCCAGGAGGTAACATGAAAGAATGACCAATGGCCAAACCTGGAACAATCTGAGCAACAAAGGAAACAGCATGGTTTGGGATTACAACCCAAAATATAAAACAAATATGCGTTAGTCCATACTGATATTAACAGGTGGTTGAATAAATAAAGGGAGGTGAGGGGAATAGACATAAATCTTCCCAAAGAATTACAAGTGATATAATTAGATATTCCCCCCTCCAGAGGTGAAGCTTAATTCCCTTGACTGTGGACTAAACTTAGTGACTTGCTGCCAAAGAATGGATTATGTAAAGGAGAAAAATAGCAAATTTACAGAGAAACTTGGAAACACTACCTTAGCCAAATGATCATTGCTACCATCACCAGTGATAGGTCATGTTGAGACAGTTTACCCCTGATATGATGTGATGGGGAGGACAATTCACCTTTGTGGTATTCTTCCTGCAATCTATAACCCTCATTGAATCGTGAGAAAATGTCATATAGATGCAAAAAGAGGGAAATTCTGCAAAATGTCTGATAAATAGTTTTAAAAACTTTCAAAATTATGAAAGGTTAAAAAAAATAAACATCTGAGAAACTATTGCAGAACAGAGGTGTGGTATCTTGCAAGATATTCCAGAACAGAAAAAGGACATTGTGGGAAAACTGGGGAAACACAAATAAAGTCTGGAGTGTAGTCAATAGTAATGTACCAATTCTGCTTTCTTGATTCTGATAAATATATTGCTATAATGTACAATGCTAACATTAGGGTATACTGAATGAAGGGTTTATGGGAATTCTATACTATCCTTGTAATTTTTCTGTAAATGTAAAATATTTCCAAAATAAAATTTATTTAAAAACAAACCCACTATATATGTATATAAACAAAACCAACACATTTTAATGGAAATGTAATTATATTTGCCAAAACAAAACAGTATTTAATGAAGAAATGTATGAGCATAGGAATTTTTATTTAGATAATTCTGATAAAAGAACTCGCCAGAGAATGAATGTCAGGATTTATCTAACCTGGTAGTTTACGTGGATTAAATTTACCAGGGAATTGCTTATCTTTCTATCAAATTATCTAAAGTTACAAGTATGGATGGCTAAAGCAACAGCAGCTACTGCAACAACAAAGATTTTTAACATTTGATTCCCGGCACCAAGCACTTAGGCCGCAGTTCTGTTGTCTTCTTCTATGGATTAACTTATCTCATTCTTAAAGCAGTATCAGCATTTACTAAATTAGTGAGTTAGTGTTACATACAAAAAGATATAAATTTACCTTGGCCTCCTTTACCTGGGCTTGCTAAAATACACTTTGTACGTGTTTGCTGGTTGATCTCATTCTTCGGAAAGAGCTCAGCTCTCATGGAAACAGTGATTACTCCCAAATCTGTATCCTCGTACTTCTCTTTTGAGTTTTAGGCTGTGTAGCTGATTTACTTCTGGACTCATTGGCACCACAATTGAAAAGATCCCAAAGTCGAACTTGTTCTGTTGCCACCTTTCATTCCTGTCAAAAATGTTCCTCTACATTTATGCCCTTTTTCAAGTAATTATTATCAATCACTCACAGCCACCAGAGAAACCAGAGAGATCTGAGTGATGTCATGTAGCATTCTGGTGTAGACATTGGTCGTTTATCCTCACCCTTGTCTTTTAGGTGATTGACCAAACATGCTGACTGCTCATTGATTTTTCACCTTGATCTTGCACATCCATAGGCTTTGCTTTTTGCTTTTACCCATCAAGTTAGGTGCAATTACTAGAACCAGAATGGTGTGCACAGAAGTGACTGCTTCAACCAGGGTTCAACACACTTTTTCCATAAGGGGCCAGAGGGTAAACAGTTTAGGCTTTGCAGACCATATGGTCTAACTATTCACCTCTGATGTGGGAGCACAAAAACCACCATAGATGCTATGTAAATAAGTGATTGTGGTTGTCCTTTAATAAAACTTTATAAAAACAGGCATTGGATCAGATTTGGCCTCTCGGCTATAGTTTGCTGATATCATATTTAAACCATGGAATTGTATGAGATTGCCTGTGATAGTAGGTTGAGAAGATTAGGGGGTTTGGAGGGAATACAGAGGAACATCAGATTAAATGACTTAGCTTGAGAGGAAAATATAATAAAGGAGATGAAAGAGTAGTTAGAGGTAGGGAGAAAATTAGGATATGGATACGTTGTAGCAGTCAAAGTAGCAGCATCTCTCCATCATCATCAAATGCTGTAGAGAGGTGAAGTAGATTGTATTGAAATTTGGATGAGTTTGGGCATAAGCTATTCTGAGACTTGGGAGCTCTGTGACAGAGATGGACAGAAAGCTGGAAATAGAGTAATACAGGCTGATATTCAATCCCGAGGCCCATATCATTCAAGGAAAATTAGAGGTAGAAGGAAGAGGTCAACTTCTCAGCCTCTCTAAACTCCGGGCCTGTTCAGGGTATAGAAAAAATCTGTTCTGGATAGCACGTTTTCTGTGTTCCGGAGTGGGGGGATTGTAAAATATATGGCCTTACTTTTTAATGGCAAAGTGTGGATACATGTCCTGAAAAACATATGGAACGACTTCTCAGTAAAATATCATTCTCTACTTTATGGTAGGGAAATTGGAAATAGCAAGTTTTGGAGAGCTTAACACATGGATAAAACCAACCAACCAACCAACCAATCAACTGACAGACCAACCTTACCAATCCACCAACCCTTTCATTCTGTCCCTCAATTCCTTCCCTAACCCTGGTGGTAGAGACAGCAATCAGACAATTTGAGAGGCATTTAATTTCATGTAATATATCTAAAAAAACTCTTTTCTTTTATCATCATTTAAGAGCATAATTGCACTTGGTGTATTATAATTAGAGAGAGATTACAAGAATGTATATTCACTGAATTTACTTTTAAATGTTTTCACTTTTTTGACAATGGAAATGTCAAACCATTTATTCCCAGTGTATAAAGACAGAAGTCATCGCATGTGATTAATGGTTTTGTTTTAAATTTTTCCTTTCATAGACTTTGGAAATAATTAAAAAACCAGTTATTAGCATTGCTGGAAATCTTATCTCATACATTTCATTCATTATTCCTATTGCCATATTTTGCAATTAAAAAATACTTTGGAAGTCTTGTTTTTCCTCACTCTTTTTTTTTCCCTATGCCCTTGTACTTCTGGGACATAGACTTGAAAGATTCACCACCTCGGAAATATCCCTAGGGGCTCAGATCTCAGTCAATGACCAAGAAAACCCCATGACCCTGTAACCTTTTGAAAGTTCTAGGAATTCTGCTGGAGAGTTCTTAGAAAACATGAGAAGTGGATTAACATTACAGTCCAAGGTTTACTTGAGAGTTAAAAACAGACACACAGAGGCCAGTGACTGCTCATTTTGCCTTTTGATCAGTGGGAGGAAAGCCTTGTACTGATGGTTTTACCTCATTAGTGAGGCTCTCTGATCACACCTCTCTCTTTAAGTCTTTCCTGAGTGAGTTTGTAATTTGCCTTTGGTTTCTGCTTTTAAAACAACAGATTGTGAAAGATCAAAGAGGAACTGGATAATGACAAGGAGGAAATGGCGAGTTAGAGACATCTCAGAAGTAGTCTTCTGAGAAGTCACCATAGAATTAATTTCAGCACAACAAACACCGAAAGATTGTCCCAGTATCCTGTTCATGCTTTAATTTTCATTTAGCCATTAGCCTTTTATTGAGCACCTACTATAAGTAAGATTTTATAAAAACAGAAAAATGAAATAATGGATAAAAGATTGAAATGTTAAAGTCGAAAAGAATTGTGTTTGAATCCCTGATTCTACCACTTATTAGCTGTAATGGGTTGAATTGTCAACACCCCTCCCACTCCTACATGGACATATTCGTAAGAAACATTAGAATGTGACCCTATTTGGAGTAAGTCTTTGCAGATGTAATTAAAGGTAAGGCTCTTTTTTTTTAAAAAAAAAGATTTATTTATTTATACAAGCACTGGGTACAGTCAGAGACATGGGAGGATGAGAGAATTCACCAGAGCCAGATTGGAGAGTAGAACAAGCAGAGTGACGAAGTACACTGCTGAGGGGTGCAGCGGGTGGCAGGAGAGGTCTGCGCACCATGTGGGACCCTCTCTGGTGGCCGGGCGCCAGGATCGAACCAGCACTGCAGAGGCTGCGGGCAGCTTCGCAGCCCGGCGCTCAACCGCTGCGCCACCGGGGAGGCCCAAAGGTAAGGCTCTTAAGGTGATATCATCCTAGGGCCTCCCTGGTGGTGCAGGGGGTTGGGAAACAACTTGTGGGGCTGTCCATGGTTACTGCAGCACGAGTTCAATCCCTGGCTGGCCAGGGAGCAACCCACATGGCGCAGCCGACCTCTCCTAACTCACCTGCTGCTCCCCTCAGCAGTGTATTTTGGTCAGTCTGCCTGTTCTGTTCCCCACTCTGTCTCTGGTGAATCCTCTCACCCCCCACACTTCTGGCCTGTCCCTCAGTTCTTGTATGCATAAATAAATAAATCTTTTTAAAAAAAGATGATATCATCCTATACTAAGCTGCCTCCTACATCTAATGACAAATGTTCCTATAAGATACAGAAAAGGAAAAGACACGAAACATATAGGAAGGCCATGTGATGATGGAGGCTAACTGGAATTTTGCAGTCCCAAGTCAAGGAACATCAAGGTTTGCAGGCAGCCACAAGAAACAATGAAAGAGGCGTGGAAAAGTTTCACTGATTGGCAACAGGAGTGTGCAGACTAAGTTTTCAGGAGAATGAGCACCACCTGTGAAGTAACTGACTCAGGTATTATAGGGTTTATATATATATATATATATATATATATATATATATATATATATATATATATGACATGCAGGAGATCTCCAGATCTCCTTCCACTGGCAAGAGAACCTTAGAGTGAGTTGGAGATAGTGGTAGTGTGGGTGTTTAAGATTCTCATTGTCTTCTGAAAGCAAGCAGATGCCTCATTCCATTTCACACCTACCCTATCAATACCTTAACTTTTACATGAGAGATTTAGGGAGGCTATGAATTCAATTTATGTTTTTTTTTTTTCAAATTTTCACTAATATTTATCCTGAGGCCATAAGGAAAAAGAAGTTATTACAAAATTTAGACATCCTGTTTCTAACCTGTGACTTTAACTGACCCAAACTTGTAATTTTATTTCTGTAAGTGCAGCAGGACATTCAGAAGAATCTATTCTTGTCACAATCCTTGCAGTCAATATTCTTCACTTAAAATCAATTGAAGCAATCACTTGTCAAGCAGTTTGGGATTGCACTCCAGCCTAAAGATTCAAGGAAATCAATCCCCAAAATCATATTTGTAAACATTTTTTCCCCTAGAACTATTCCTGGCATGGATTCATTGGGTAGTTTGTGTCTATTCTGGAGACAGAAATCTTATCAGTTATTTTAACAGAAATAGTTAACTATAGAGAATTATTAACTAAGCATTAAATTGCTAATCAACTGAAGAGGCAAAAAGAGAACACTACACAGCTACCTTCCCTTTGACAGGGGATCATTAAAACTTAAAGTTTGAATAGTCCCCCACCTCCCAGCCCCCGAGCTGGAACTCAGATCTATGGGAATGGGGTATATCCTGACAACTGTCCCTGACATCTCTGAACCTGAAGAAGCCACGTGGGGTTAGGACTCATATCTCTGAGGTGGGGGACACTGGCCTGTTAGTTGGTTCTTGTGACTCTAAGGGAGTGTAATGAGGCTGGTTCTGTAAGTTTTGGAAATACTGCAAGTTTTGGAAATACTGCAAAGTGGATCAATTGCTGCTATAAAAGGGACCCTAGTTGTCAAGGTATAGGATGACACAGGAAGCAGAAGCAGTCAAGAGGCAAACCAGAAGTGCACACCCCTTCCTTCATTTTCTAGCCATGAAGTTCTCAGGTGCTGTTTTATGGCAAAGTAGGACAAGGAGGCAGTTGGCAAAACAGAAATGTGGTTTGCAGGATCCTGGCCTCAGCACCACAAAGTAGAAGATGGAAGGGTGGATTTGGAATTAGGGGACAATCACTCAGACCTCTGTTTGACTCTTTCCCCTCCAATTTTCTTATTACTTGGAGACTATGAGAAAGCAAAGCAATGAGAGAATTAAAGAAACATTCATTGACAAATCATTAGAAATAATTATTACCTTGCTAGGGGTAGTTATTTATTTGGAAATTCAATATTAAAAAACAAAACCTTTAAAGGATTGTGTCTATTGTTTAAAAGAACTGGAATTCATATCCTAATGATGGACATACTGAAGCTGGCAAAGGTAGGGTTGAGTGGTTTAATTAGGAGGGAAAATAACAAAGAAAGATGCCACTTGGATTTCTGTTTAAAACATAGAATATGTGACCTTATTCTATACTTTGCAGGCATTTGACTTTCTGATTCCTTATAAAATATGATACTTATTTTGATAAGACTTTTAACAGGTAAAATTAAAATTTAATTGATACCTCACTTTTTAAAAGAAGCTGTTTTTCTTTTTAATTTAAGATACATTTGTTCCAATTCAGTGATTCATAATAGATTCATGGCTGATGAAGTTGGCCTTAAAAATAAGGGACAAAATATGGAAACATTTTAGTAAGGGATAAGTTTCCTACGGGGTCTAATTGCAAGGTTTCTCTGTAATTAAACTGTTCTGAATGTTGGCTTAAGCTTTAATAAACTGAAGTCTAACTCTCCCATGATTGTCCTCATTCAAAACAAATCAGACTTAAGAAAAATATTTTTTTTCTTAGAACTGCAATGAACCTCAGAGGCAGATATACTTAAAATGCACTCATATAATAAAATGCAGTACCAAATGCTGCCTTTAGTCCTCGATGTATTTAGTAGTTCCAAAGCAGTCTAACAACCTTTTTCTTTAGCATTGTCATAAATCATAACACAGATGGTGTTTCTTGATATCTTTCAGTCAGATTTCAGTGCTAGGCTTAGAAGCATGTTCTATCAATATGGCTTTTTGGTAAATGGCTTCATTTTGCTGTTGACATGCTGATATAAACAAGTTGCTCAATTTATTCTACTACCAAATAAATCACATGTGAACATTTAAGTATAGCTGTGCTAGCCTGATAGTCTGGTAAGTGATTTTGTGTGCATGGAGAATATTTGACATTTAAGCTTGACCCAGAAAAACAAAAACAAAAGCTTGAGTTTATTCTCCTGTGTCTCAGGGGAGGCTTTGTGTGAGCAAAGTGTGGTTTAACTATGCCAAATAAGGAGTTAAAAGAGTCATTCTCTCTGAGGGTCTTTCTGTGCACTCTGTTTTAAAGAAATTGTGTCCTCCTAATAAAGGAAATTATGTTACAAGGTGATGTTGCTTTAAGTCAAACCCTATGATCACAACCTAACAGTGTTTGATTCCGTAGAGGTGAATGTATAAATTTGGGAATTCTTCTGCTAGGAGGAGTTGAGCCCTCTGGGTGTAGAAGAGACACAGGACAGGTCTGCCCAGAGTCTCACGTTATTGAGGAGGAGATGCTTTAATCATCTGCACTTACAATTCCCAGCGGAGGATTGGGGTATTCAGCGGGTTGAAAAGATGCTTGTGATAAGAAACTCAGTCATTAGAGAAATGCAAATCAAAACAACAATGAGATAATACCTCACAGCAATTGTTGCCTATAATGAAGAAGAAGGAAAATAACAAGTGTTGGCGAGAATGTGGCAAAATTGGAAACCTCATACATTGCTAGTGGAATATAAAGTGGTACAGCTTTGTTTGAAAACACTTGGGCAGTTGCTCAAAACGTTAAAGAGAGCTACTGTCTGACCCTAGATATATATACCTGAGAGAACTGAGAACAAGTGACTATTTGCTCATGCACAAGAAAGACAAAAAATGGAGAAAAGACACAAAGAAGTTAAAATGCCCATGAATGACAAGTACGTCAAAAGGGATGCAATCTTATTAGTAATCACACACAAAAAAGTGCAAAGTAAAGTGAAATACCACTTTCATTTAACGTTTTGATAAAAATTAAAAACATGGATAATAGCAAATTATCCATGTTGACAAAATGTGCAGAAATGGGAACCATGAAGCATTATGGGTGGAGTGAACTGCTAGAGCTACTCTGGTGAGCAACTTGACACTTTTTAGCAAAATCAAGTCTGCACACATCTTGGCACTGCAGTTCACTTATTCATATATAGTTAACAGGAAAAGTACAAAACTTTCCTCAGTGGTTAAATCTATGTAAATTACAAACGTGCACACAGAAAACGTCACTCCAAAGTTTACAAGGACAATATATACTCAGGGTCAAAGATCAAAGATATCAAAGTGAATATTTGTGAGGGAGAGGAATTTGGGAGTAATTAATGAAAATAACGGGGGAAGTGAAGCCAAAAAAAAAAAGTCATAAACTGAAGTGAACAACTAAAACTGCTCCTTGTCCTTGAACTCCAACGGTCACCCGCACCCTAAAATTACCAAATGTTACTTCCTCTGTCTTGGTCACTCCTCCTTGAGGATGGAATTTATAGTTCTTTTCTTTGGTTTGTTTCATGTTCCTCCCATTGCATTGTGCTCCAAGCTCTTTTAATACATACCACACTATCATAATTATTGTGTTAATGTTTTCCTTCACTAACTAGGTGTTGAGTATTTCAAAGGTGGGGACTAAGTCTTATTTATCCGTGTATCCTTAGCAACCACACTAATGCCTGACATATTAAATGTTCGTTGGGCAAAGGAATTAGTGAAGGAAGGGAATCGTGCTCGAGATAGGATTGTTGAAATAAAGGAAAATCAGCAAGGTCAATAATGAGAAAATGGGGGAGAGGAGGTTACATATTTGAGTTACTGTGGGCAATTAGAAAAATTCTGGGCATGAGTGGATGAAGGAAGAGGATTAAAGAATTTTGGTAAGAGATTCTTGTTCTGAGAGTGGAAAGATAAGAAGCCAGCTGGAACTCCTATATAAGGTCAGCCTACCACCTGCCCACAGACCTCATAATCTCAATCCTACTCAGGGATATTGCTCCAGAGATCTGCTCCTGTCTCTCAAGCAAGCATCATTAATTGTATCCTCTCAATGGAATCTTCCTCATTTGCACACAAGGAAGTTATAGTGTTTTCCGTTAAAATAATCCTCCCAGAATCTCCACAGTCCCCCTTCATCTACCACTGTATTTCTCATTCCCACTTTCAGCAAAGCTATTTATTTGGTAAGTTGTCTCTACCCTTTCTAATCCCTCCTAATCAGGCTTTTAACTCATTACTTCACTGGAACATTTCTTGTAAGGGCCATTAATGAGCCACGCATTTCCAAATCTGAAGGTCAGATCTCAGTCCATTTTACTTACTCTTTTGGTAACATTTGAGGACAATTCTCCTTCCTCTTGAAAACAGTTTTTAGTGGCTGCCAGCAGATCACTTTCTAGGTTCCCCTGTTCTACATGTCCCTTTGAATAACTAATGGACCTTTCACACTTGGCATGTACAAATCTTATCTTTTGATTTCTACTCTTTTTTTTTTTAAAGATTTTTATTTATTTATTTATTTGTTTGTTTGTTTGTTTATTTATTTATTTATTTATACAAGCACTGGGTACAGTCAGAAGCGCGGGAGGGTGAGAGAATTCACCAGAGCCAGAGCGGGGAGCAGAGCAGGCAGAAGGACCGAAGTACACTGCTGAGGGGAGCAGCGGGCGGCAGGAGAGGTCTGCGCGCCATGTGGGACCCTCCTCCGGTGGCCGGGGAGCAGCAGGGGATCAAACCAGCGCTGCAGAGGCTGTGGGCAGCTTCGCAACCCAGCGCTCAACCGCTGCGCCACCGGGGAAGCCCTGATTTCTACTCTTAATCTTGAACTTTCTTTATCCTTCCAGTTGCTCTGGCTCCAAAAGGAAGTCATCTCTGACTCTTACACCTCACATAGAGTCCATCAGCAAATCCAATTGGATCTTCCAAAGAAACTTGTCATTTAATCACTACATCACTTCAACTATTGTCACCCTACTCCAAGTCACCATGATTTCTTTCCTAGTTTATTGCAAGTGTTCTCTAACTGGACTTACTGCAATTATTTTTGCTACCCTGCCTCCTTGTCCCAATTATTCTTAGTACAGCAGTTTTTTAAAACCTAAAGATTCTTTTAATGTCTAAGTCAGTTTATGAGTTTTTTCTTTGCAAAACCCTCCACTGGTTTATCAGCTACTCCAGAGAAAAACCTTTTGACTTCCCATTACCTCTTTGACCTTATTCTCCTCTTTGAACTTATCTCCCTTTATCTCCTCACCATAGAGGACTCCTGATTGTTTCTGGACTCACCAAGATCTCTTTGTCCACAGGACCTTTGCATCTACTGTTCTCTGCTTGGAATGCTTTTTTTCCCCTCCAATAGCATTAAGGCTTACTTTTGTACTCCTTCAGCTTCCTGTTCAAATATCACATGTGAAAGAAATATTCTGTATTGTCCATTTATAAAATACTACCCCTCCTTTTACTCTCTTATACTGTTTCATATTTGTACCATAATCACACATTACATATTATCTGACTCCCCATTCTACTATGATTTTGTCTTTCTTATTCACTGCTTTTTCTCCAAAGCCTACAATAGTTCAAGTTACATATTGGATGCTTTAAAAGTATTTGTTTAATGAATAAATGATTCCATTAGAGTGGAAAACAACATTGCAAAGATGGTTGATGTCCTTCCAGCCATGACCAGTACTTGGAATCCAGAGGACGAAAAGTATGTGGCATGACCAAGTGGTAGTAAAATAGGTTAAAACTAACCCACCCCAGTAAAAACTGGATGAACCTCACACTAGCCTTTCAATTTGTGTCCTATTTTGATTGGTGAGACTTCTGAGAGTACTTCCTACAGAATCACTGTTGCTTCTCCTGTGACCTTGGGTATTTGATGACTGGTAGCTTTTTGTGGAGAACTTGGGAGTACAGCACAGTGGGTGGAGTTGGTTCCAGACAATTCCAGATTCCTCTGGTGATGAGATAAAGGACCATCAAGGAGAGCAGGAAAAGTAGTTCCTTCTTATCAACTAAATATGCTGAACCATCTGTCAGTGTTTTTAAACATTTTAGTGACATATCTGGATGTCTTTTAAAATGATGAAGTGTTGTAATTTGATAATTTAGGCAATTAATATTTGAGTAGGTGATTAGTCTTCAATTGGAAATTATGGGGTAGGGATCAAATTAATCAAAATCAAGCAGTAAGATGAGTGGCCTAAAAGACTGAAATAGGACCTGGAGCTTTCATTCATATAGCCTTTGGTTATTCACTCTGAGTGTTTCATAAAGTCTACTGTTGACTTTTTGTGTTCCTAGTGTAAAGATCATTGAATAGGGTACAAGCTCCACAGTTATTTGTGAAAGTGTTTTCCAGTCTCTTCTGCTGGTAGGGAGGCTGTTAGTTTCTGAAGTAAACCTTTGCAGTGGAGAAATGTTTTCTTTCTGGAATTTTATAACCTCAAGTAGATCAACCCTTATGAATTTTTTTCTTCCATTTCTCTCTAATTTTTTTGAAAGTTACCAACATAACTTTTTGATCAACTGGTAACCATTTAGTTTATTCCCCAAAACATCAACAGGATTTCTAGACATCATGCCAAATTCCTTATTGAGGCTGTTTTTTAAAAAGATTTATTTAATTATGCATGGAAGAACTGGGGCACAGGCCAGAGGTGTGGGGGGTGAGAGGATTCACCAGAGACAGAGTGGGGAACAGAACAGGCAGATTGACTGAAATACACTGCTGAGGGGAGGAGCGGGCTAGTCAGGGGAGGTCTACTGCACCATGTGGTTATCCCCCTGGCCTATTACAAAAATAATCAAGGGCCTCCCCTGGTGGCGCAGCGGTTGGGTGCTGGGCTGCGAGGCTGCCTGTAGCCTCTGCAGCACTGGTTTGTTCCCCGGCCGCTGGCGAGGGTCCCACACACAAAAAAAAAAATCAAAATAATAGCATCAACAAACCTTGTCTTTTGCTCTTTTTCACTCCCAGAGAAAGGTCTAAGGAACCACAGAATAAAAAAAAAGCTGGTCTATTGAAGAAAATAAAATGAGTCTTCAGACAGGGCAATAGCTGTCATCCAAATCAAAAAAAGTATGTCTTCTGGGTGAGTCAATTGGAAAAAAAAGCACACCTTATTATGAGGCTGACAAGAGCCCTAACTAGAACACACAGCTTGGAGAGTAGAGCCAGACCTGAATTTTGTACCCTTTTTTACCCTTTCGAGGCACCCTTGAGATCTCATTGGCTGGGTACTGTCACATGGAGCTGCAGAGTGTGAGTAGAACTAGGGAAATTCCTGGATAGGAGCAGATAGCAGTAACTTGATTCTCCTTTATTACATTATTGTCCTAGAGAATATTGTACCTGCAGTGGAAAGGGCCTCAGTATATCCACTACATGTGCAATGATTGAGGAAATAAAACGACACTTTGTTCTCAATGCTGCATTTAAATAAGGATGTCAGCTATTATTTCCTTTTAATCTTTCTTGCCAAATCTTTCCATTAAATGCTTTCATTTGAAACCATGCCACATTGATTATCTTTTTAATTGTGCCTTTCCCCCCAATTTCTTTATAAATCTGAACAGGTAGATCTCAGAGTCCAAAAATATTGATTGACAAACACAGGGTTTACTGATAATTGTGCACCTGAATGAGCGATGAGGCTCTTCCCAACCCAATCCATCGGACTGGTGACTTATTGGGTATCATATTCTGAATGTTAAGAAAGGTTTGGCTTAAGAACCAGGGTTCTTGATGAGATAGACCTGAATTCAAGTTTTCAGTTTGCCCCTTATGGTGTGACCTTGGGAAGTTACCTAACTATAGATGCCTCCATTTCTTGATCTTGAGGAAAGTTACCTAACTACTGACTCCTTGCTTTATTGACCTTTAGGATAAAACAAGGATGTGTACCAGGGCCTGGTGCACAGCAAGCATTTAAATGTTAGAAGATCTTGCAGTCATCAGTATATCATTAAAAGTGACTTACTCATGGTAGATCTTGCCAGTCAGTTGTGGCATGCATTACATTTAGCCTCAGAATACTTTCAAAGTGGTTTTTGAGCAGTCATTAAGTGGTTCACCTTGTCAAATGACAGTGCCCTCATTTTCATCTGTGGCTTGGTAAGTAATCTGTACTTGTGCAAAAGAAGACATCTTGGGGAGAGTGGGATAGGGTAGGGCAAATGAGGAAGGATTGGAGCTGAAGTAAACTCCAGCAGGCATGGACTTGGTACTACGAATCACGAGTGTGAAGCCATGATTAGGGGCCAAATCAAAAGAAACAAATTAAATAAGGAATTTGAGAGGAAAGCCAGAAAGGAATTAAAAGCTTTCTTTGGCCAATTGGAGCCTGACCATCCAGAGTTGACAGTGAAGGAAAAGGAGGATGAAATCCGGATAAAAATGACGGAAAATAGTGCGTTAGAGCTTTTAACACAAAAGTGAATCATCCTAAGGGTGCCTGAAGCTATGACTTGACTTGGAGACAGATGTTGATAGTCCTGTGACCTGGATTTTTAGCAACATCCTAAGGTCCATATGTTACTCTAGAATCAAGTCACGGCTACTCACAAGAATGTGTTACTTTCCACCTGTTTTCTCATATGTAGATGAAGATAGTGTTCATTTAAAGTAAATTTATCCTTGTCTTCCTGAATCTTTATTTCTAAAAGGAAATTATCCTACTGTGGATTTCCTAGGGGTTAGCGATGTGTTTTGGTGTCTCAAACTGGATTGCAATGATTTTTCTGGAGGCACATGTTTACTCAGAAGTTGGGAGCAAATATAATATTGGTGCAAGGAACACCAAATTTAAAAATTTTAAGAACTGTATGTTTTCAAATATTTTGTCACATTACCATTGAGAATTTTATTATTTTGGATACCACAGATCATTTTAAATCCTGAAGCACATGAAACTCTTTTAAAAGATCTCATAGTTTGAAAAATAGGGTTACTATAATTATTGTTTTAAAAGAGTTCCTCAATGTTTGTTTGGCAAATGAACCATTAATATTATTCCTTCAGAAGAATGACCATGAAGACCATGAAACTAACTTTCTATAAGTATCGTGAATTCATTTAGAGATGAATTGTTGTAACGGTCCACTCATAGGCTAATAACTCTACCTGAGTTTATTTAAAAATGCAGCTATGTCATATGAGAAAGAAATTTCCAACCTGTGTGTCCTTGTCTGTCCACAGCACAGTTCCTTCTCACACAAGTTACTTAGATGGCATGGAGCTGGCACACACTACTTGAGTGTGTCCTAGACTTGTTTGTCTTGCTCTTTCTCTGGCTCTTTATCACAGGAACTGACTCCCCAAGGCTACGTTGGCCAGGATTTCTTGTCATCTGGATTCTGGCTGGATTTAGCCAATGGGAGTCAGTGATGGGAGACGGAAGAGTGGGAGGAAGGAGAAGCAAGGACTTTGCCCTCTTCTCTGTCTTCACAGTGTCTTCACCAGTGGCTGCATCTCTTTAAGTTTCTACTGGCACAAACTCTGGAAAAGCTGTCTCTTCCCTTTGTCCTTCCTGCCGAGGAGTGGGGGCTGCTTCCTGTTGTTGCCAACCATTGTTTGCTTCACTGCGCTCTGGTTGGATTCCCAGCCTCCTTAATCACTTGTTAAGTAATTTAATGCATTATGTTCCCTCTATTTAAAATTTTCTGTTTCCTGGCTGAACTCTACTAACACAGTGTTGTATTCTCTTCTATTGTTTCTTTTTTACCAATATAAATGAATGCCTGGTGCTACCCAGCAGAGTGGAGAGTGACATTCAAAGATTCAGAGGGATATGTCAAGATGTGTGGGGAGGTTGTTGCAAATAAGAACAAAAGCAAAATTTTCAAGTCAGCAATTTCTTTTTCTCTCTTTCATCATAACCCACCACTTTTTCTTTTCTATTTTTTTCTACATTATCCTCCTTCCCAGTTATTTTGACTACATGAACTCTCCGTTCACCTCTCACTGCTTTCCCTCCCCTCCTCTTCCCTCCCCCTTCCCCCCCACCACTGCCTTTCACTCTCCCCTTCTCCCCCACCCTTACCTGTCTCATCGTCCAAAGGAACCTGGAATGCAGGGGAAGAGGGGAAGGGACCAGGGCTGCCCTGTTAACTCACCAGAAAAGCCCCATCTTTTGATCTTTATTTCTGTTTCCTGATTTGTCTTCGGATGGTTTATTGGCTACTTTGTTGTTTCCTCTGAAATCTTCACATTAATTTAAGGTTAGCATTTTAAAAGACGAGCTGGCCCATACAACTCAACTTGGTGACTGTAGAGTGTGCCCCTATAACTAAAGAGGCAGTAGGCAGAGTACAGCGAGGTCCTAGCACAGGAATACGTCATACTCTAGAGAATGTTCTAGAGAACGTTAGTGGGAGAGACCACTCCTGCTCCTTTCGGCAAGCTATTCTTCTGATCAACCTTTCCAAATTTGTCATTCCATAAGTGCACTATTTTGAACTTATTGTCAGTAAAATCTATTTGCAGACCCTTTTAGTTTACAAGTTATTTATATTCTGATATTTTGTCCTCTCCCCAAATCCTCTTTACAATATTTGAGGCATAAATATATATTCACCAGGAACTCCTATGGATCCCACTCCTGGGATAAAGTAAAGACAACAATGTGTCAGCTCTTAGATCTTTAGGGGAACACATTGGCCTCATGGTTCTGAGGACATTATGGCAGCAAATATACAACGAGCCCAACTCAAAGGATATGTTTGACCAAGTGAAGTTTTCCTTGTTCTACTGCAGTATTTTCATATTTTTCTCTTAGTTATTCTGCCCTCTCTCCTCTTCCTCATTACTGAATCATATGTCAAAGGAAGATTTTGAGACAAAATCATCTTGAAAAGAAACAAGTTTATTCTAAAGAAACTCAGAAAGGAATTTCTAGAAGAACTAGTTTATTGATATAAAATCCAGTTATGTAAAGAAAAAAGTCACACTGTTACTAAGATTATAAACACCTTAGGCTCATCCTCTTTAGAGTGAAAGACAGGAAGACTTTTCTCATGATTATCTTAGCCACAAAGTTAGTGACACTTTTTTTAAAAAAAAAATATTTATTTATTTATTTATACAAGCACTGGGTACAGTCAGAAGCATGGGAGGGTAAGAGAATTCACCAGAGCCAAAGCGGGGAACAGAATAGACAGACTGACGAAGTACACTGCTGAGGGGAGCAGAAGGCATGGCAGGAGAGGTCTGCGCGCCCTGTGGGACCCTCGCCGGCCGCTGGCACTGCAGAGGCTGTGGACAGCTTCACAGCACGGTGCTCAACCACCTGCACCACCAGGGAAGGCCCAAAGTTAGTGACACTTTATGGCAGTCACAGAGAAATGCTGTCAGATCTCCCTTCAAGAGAGAACCTCTAATGAAAAAACGTATTTAGAAAGCAGGTTCCACCTTTGTCATAACTTAGGGACCTGCCACACCAGTCACAACAAGGTCAGAGTGTCCCTGGGTTGCTCCTAGCCAAGGACAAAGCACAGCGGGAGTGGGTAGGCAGTGGGGTAGGAGTAGGGCAAACAGAGGCAGGCCATTTTTCTAAAGAGCTGTCTTCTCTTTTAGGTCCCCATGGGCCTGGTTAAATCTCTTCCTACGTAGTATTCTGTCCTTCCTCTTCTTCTTTCACAGATAACCTCTCAGTTTTCTCCTACTCTCTTACCCCTTAACAAGCATCTTCCGTACCCCAAAATATTTGCATCTCTGATTGTCTTAACATCTGTTTCCCAGGAAATACAAACTGATACCAGTATCTTCAGATATCAGCCAGATGTCAGGGTTGAAATTTTTGCTGAGAAAAACAAAACTTTAGCATCAACACTTTAATAAAAGAAAGGCTTAAGATTTCATTTATTTGGAGGACTAGATCTGAGAAAGATGGCCCACTCTTTTATTTTTGGTTTATCTCAGATCCCATAGGGATTGCTTTTCCTCTGTGGCTTGCGCTGTGCACACTTACACATAAGGCTTGAGGGCCCAGCTCAGTGTCAGTTCTGCTTTCACTTCCATTGCGAGAGGTGCTCTGAACAGATATTAGAAGAAAGCCTGCTGGGTCAGTACTCTTTGTTCTGAAGAACAAAATAACTCCTGAAAGATTTCCATGTCTTAATCTGTGAAACCTGTGAATGTCACCTTATATGGTAAGAGGGACTTTGTAGATGTGATTAAGTCATGGATCTTGAGATAAGGAGATTATCCTGCATTATCTAGATGGGCCAATGTAATCAGCAGGGTCTTACCTGAGTGTCAGTGAGACAAAGAGAGGATTTGAAGGTGCTATGCTGTTGATTTGAAGATGGAGGAAGGCGCCATAGCTAAGGGATACAGGATACCTCTGGAAATGGAAAAGGCAAGAAAGTTAATTCTCCTCTAGAGCCTCCAGAAAGATAGCCATGCTAACACCTTGATTTTAACTTAGTGAGTGTGATTCTTCACCTCTGATCTCTAAACATTTCAGATAATAGATCAGTGTTGTTTTGAGTCACTAAGTTTGTGACAATGTGTTACAGCAGCAATAGGAAATTGATATAGACTTAGGATTGAAAACTTCTCTTCTTCAGCATTCTCTGACATTGAGCTACCCCCATTGGCTCTGAGAATTTTCATAGCAAAGAATGTTACTTGGGTTCATCTCTGTGTCATCATTTCATTCATTGACCTCCCCCAAATATCAATTTAGCATGGTGATTAAGAATCAGATAGTAAAACCAGTTTTAACCTTGATGCTGCAAGTTATCAGCTCTATGATCTTGGGCAAATTACTTAACCTCTCTGGGTTATAATTTCCCCATCTTCAAAATAGGAAGGGGGTTAGAAAATTATGGCCTGTAACCCAAACCCATCCTGCTGCCTATTTTTATAAACAAAGTTTAATTGGAACACAATCATACCATTTATTTACATATTGCCTATGGCTGCTTTCTGCTGCTCCCTTTACAGAAAAAGTTTGCAGAACCCTGAAGTGGATAATACAATATTACCCATTTCGTGGCATTTTTATGAGAACAAAGAAGGTGCTTAGAAGAGTTCTTGACCCATAGTAAGAGTTTAATAAATGCTGATGATTACTATTATCAATGTTCTGTAACTTATTATTATCATTATTATAATGAGTTCAGCATAGTTACATATTGGGTCATGTGGGTCCCTAATACCTCTGCTGCCACTGCCAGGAGACCCCTGTGTGGAGTAGGGTAGAGTATAGGCAGGGAAAGAAGGCATATTGAAGAGAGGAGGAGTTGGCTAAGATGTTTAGTTTTTTAGATTAACTTACACTGGTGATAGGGAATACTGCAAGTTGGGATGCTACATAAAAAACATGAATTATCCCAGACTGGTTAATAAGAAGGAAGACAGGCTAAGGGGGCTTGAGTTGCTCTGTAGCATGACAAGATCGCCTCATTCTCAAGATAATGATTACACTAGGCCTTACCAACAGAATTGTGATTATCACAATTAATGTGCATAGAAGACATCTGGGGAATCTGCTTTAAAAAAATGTAGATTTCTGGAACCTACCATTCTTGCAATCTATACTTTTGGCAGATGTTTCTGATGTGGCTGGTTCACAGACCACACAATGGGCTTTCCTCTCTGTTAGGATTGGCTGATCCATCTGAGCTGCAGGTGAGGGTTGCCAGGATGATCATCTGTGATGAACAAGTGGAGGGATAAGAAATGGGGTGTACACATGTCAAATCCAGGATGTTGGGATTTGGAGTTTGATTTTTTCCCACACTTACCGTACTCCTTTCCAGGAGCATGCACTGTCTAGGCAATTGTCTTTCCCCACCCCCCACCCCAAAGGACAAAGTTCTGCTTATTAACAGAAGGATAGACCCCCAACTATATCATATGTGGGTTCATCAATAAAAAGCTATATTTTCAAATGTGGCTGTGGCTGGGAGGTTCCAACAGGCTTTTGATTCATTTCTGCTCGAAAATAGAAAGGCAGAATCTGTGGCTATCTGAATAGAAAAGAATGAATCTGAAAGAGGCTTCGTTAGGCTGCCCCAGAGTCAAGTCTTACAGGCTAACCTAACATAGCCACAGATACAGCAAGAAAAGCAGGGCATGGACACATGTCTTGTATAAGGCACAAAAAACTTGCCCAATAGTAAACAGAGTGCAATCAGTATTAATCTCTAATCAGATTAACAATGCTCCTTCCCTTTGTGGATGAGTTTATAATCCACTAGACAGAAGAATAAGAAATGTGATTGGATGCTTCCTTCACCTATGGGAGAATAAGGAAGACTTCCCAAGAGGAATGAAATTGATTCTGTAAAATTGAGGAATCCAAAAGATATTGATGGATATGAATGTTTCCTGATTTATGATAGTAAATACATCAACAAATGTCTGTCCCCTAGGCAACTTTGAAAAAAATCCAAGAATTTCATTTATAATACACATGCCTGCTACAAGAAAATTTTACAATGAATAGAGAATGACAAAAAAAATCCCTTAAACAGTTTTTTTTCAGAAGCCCTCAGTGATGTTTGGTATCCCCTCTGGGTCTCCTCAGAGAAAATTGTGAAAGCCTTAAGTCCTGACACTCCCCATGGCCAAATCTGGGATAATTTTAGCAACAAAATAATGATCGTGATTAATTATAACTTGAAAAATAAATATTTGAGAGCCCAGTTGATGTAAGTAAATAATAAATGAGACAAAATGGACTATTCCTGTTTATAATAGAATACCAATTAAAAATGTAGAAGGAGGGCCTCCTGGGTGGTGCAGCGGTTGAGCGCTGGGCTGCGAAGCTGCCCACAGCCTCTGCAGCACCAGTTTGATCCCTGGCGAGCGGGCGAGGGTCCCACAGGGCACACAGACCTCTCCTGCCACGCCCGCTGCTCCCCTCAGCAGTGTATTTCGTCAGTCTGTCTGTTCTGTTCCCCGCTCTGGCTCTGGTGAATTCTCTCACCCTCCTGCGCTTCTGACTGTACCCAGTGCTTATACAAATAAATAAATCTTTAAAAAAAAAAATCTTCTTAAAAAAAATGTAGAAGGAATGATGGAAATAGAAAAGTTAGTCTTGGTCAAACACTGCTGTAATAGCTATACAAATTTCAACAATGAATGTTGGAATTAGTGTGTACGGATATCACAAGAAATAGGTGTTTGTGTACATTTTAAAATACATCCTCTTCAAGACATTCTTAATTATAAAGAGAAGTAACTTCAAAGAGCAGAAACATGGCAGACATCCTTTAAACAAGTGATCAAAGTTAATATCACTATAAGACAAATATCATGTACCCCTTGGTGTGACACAGCAAGATGGCTGAAGTTCTGCGATATTCTTTCAAAAATACATAACCTCAACTAAACATATTCTTTCAAAAATACATAACCTCAACTAAAAATAGACAAATTCTGAGAGACATTCCACAAAATAACTTATAATCTTACTTTTTAAAAAGATTTACTTTTTATTTATTTATGCATACAAGAATTGGGGTGTAGGCCAGAGGTGTGGTGTTCAGAGGATTCACCAGAGAAGAGTGGGAAACAGAACAGGCGGATCTACTGAAATTTAGTGCTGAGGGGAGCAGTGGGTGAGACAGGAGAGGTCTGCTGTGTCATCTGGGTTAGCCCCCTGGGTGGGGATTGAACACATGCTGCAGTGGCTGATGGTAGCTTGATAACGCTGAGACTTTAACCCCTGTACCACCAGGGAGGCCCTGACCTATAATCTTTATAAAAGATTGAGTGATTGTTCCACATTGAAGTGACTAGGAGACGTGACAACTAAATGTAATGTGGGCTCCTGGATTGGATGCTGGACTATAAAAAGAATGTTAGTATACTACCTGGTGAAACTCAAATAGGTCTGTAGATTAATTCCATTGATTAATGTTAATTTTCTGGTTTAATATCTGCACTAGCTCTATGTAAAATGGTAATACTAGGGGAAACTGAGGGAAGGGGATATGAAAGTCCTTGCAGTATTTTTGTAAATCCAAAATTGCTTCAAGAGAAAAGAGTCATTCTGAGTTCTATGAAGGTTATCTTCATCTGTAATTTATGCAATGAAAGAAGTCAGAAATTACAACGAAGATAAAAACTTGGTACATTTTGTAGCATATATCAAGTATATAATTCATAATTGACTATGTCCATTTTAATAAAAAGTTAGATATTGAATATTAGATTAGGAATTTAACGACTTACTATGATTTTAAATCTGTGGAAAAACAATTTCAACTAGCATGAATTTGACTTATGGCACAATTGCCAGAAAAGCAAGCCTCCACAAAAGTGAGAATAGTCTACAAACTAATCATATTTATCAGAGACCAAATAAATGGATAGAATCTGACTTTCAGTGAGGTGTTATTACTATCTTGATTTTTTTTCTAATTTCAAAATATCATTGATTTAAATGGATAAATTTAATTGCAGCTAAAATGTAGTCATTATACCTGAAACCATAAAATACATAGAAGGAAATATAGGCGAAACACTACGGGATTTGCACATCAAAGACATCTTTACAGACACATCACCCAAAGCAGTGATAGTGAAGGCAAAGATAAACAGCTGGGACTACATCAAATTAAAGAGCTTCTGCACAGCAAAAGAGACAATAACAAAAACAAAGAGAAACCCCACCAACTGGGAGAACATTTTTGCACCCAACACTAATGATAAAGGACTGATCACAAAAATCTGCAAAGAGCTGATGAGACTCAACAACAACAAAGAAAATAATCCAGTCGAAAAATGGGCAGAAGAGCTAAAAAGAAACTTCTCTGAAGAGGAAATGCAAATGGCCAACAGGCATATGAAAAAATGTTCAACATCACTTGTCATCAGGGAAATGCAAATCAAAACTATAATGAGATACCATCTTACACCAGTGAGAATGGCACATATTAAAAAAACTAGCAACAACAAATGTTGGCGAGGGTGTGGAGAAAAAGGAACTCTCCTGCACTGTTGGTGGGAGTGCAAACTGGTCCAACCACTGTGGAGAGCTGTGTGGAGATTTCTGGACCTACTAAACATAGAGCTTCCATATGATCCAACAATTCCACTCCTAGGTATTTACCCAAAGGACACAGAAACATCAATTCCAAAGAGCACCTGCACCCCTATGTTTATAGCAGCACTGTTTACAATAGCTAAGCTTTGGAAACAACCCAAATGCCCAAAAATAGATGACTGGATCAAGAAGATGTGGTACATATATACCATGGAATATTACTCAGCATTCAAAAAAGATAAACACATGCAATTTGCAGCAACATGGATGGCGCTGGAAGGGATCATGCTCAGTGAAATAAGCCAAAAAGAAAAAGAAAAATACCGGATGGTCTCACTCATAGCAGGAATCTAGAAAACTTAAATAAGGGAGCAGGAAAATGAATATAAGAAAGTGAAAATCAAAATCAACAAAAAACTATGAACCAGAGACACTTTTTGGGGGGTGGTGGGCGGGAGGGGAAGGATTGGGGTCAGAATGGGGCGTTTGCAATTGTATGGGGGAATATAAAAATAAAATTTATTAAAAAAAATAAAATGAATGATTAAGAACTAAAAAAAAAAATAAAATGTAGTCATTATACTAAAGGGCTTTTTGACATACATCATTATTCAGGAATGCAGTGATTAAAAATAATAGAAAAGAAAGACAAGGCCTAATTCAATTCTGCATTCTGAGAATATCTTTCAATTCTAAAGTCTCAGAATCAACAGGGACATTCTTTGGACAAATTCATTACCTGAAAGAACACTTTTGTTCATTCAGAAATTTGTATTACCGAGCCAAGGAAGATGTATGAGAACACGCATGGCTCTCCAAAAGGAAGTGGAGCTTAGTGCAGATATGATTCTTGCCTAATTTGGGTGATAGATGTATTCCCACCTCCTCTACGCTAGAAAACCAATCTATTAATTTTGGAAAGCAGCGAAGCCTCAGAAGCATTGAATATGACTGGAAATGATGAGCTATTTAGTGTGATTATTAGTGTGTGTGGATGGGTAAGTCACTTGCAAAGACTCAAGTGAACATGTGTATTTTGTGAAAATAACGGTTAATTTTCTCTGGCAATGCTAACGCTGGGTAGAGGCTAACATTTAGAAGGTACTTCCAATATGCGGCTCTGTGTGGCACACTTTCCATGTTAATCATAGCAAACTTATGAAGAAGATACAAATGATAATCCTACTTTACAGATGAGGAAACTGAGATGTAGTAAAACCTAACTTGCGAAGTGGGAAAATCTGGACAGTCTGGCTCTAGAGTTATGCCTTTAACTACTACACTATATTTAGTGCAGTTTAGGGTTTACTTTCTTGGTTTATCTTATTATTTTTCTAATCTTTTGGCCACATGCAATCAATTTTTTGTTGGTTCTAGATAGATAGAAAGTGCTGTGACTATTTATAAGAATTTTGTGGGGACCTCCCTGGTGGCTTAAGGGGTTGGGATGCAACCTGTGAAGTTATCTGCAGCCTCTGCAGCACGAGTTTGATCCCTGGCCGGCCAGGGAGCAACACACATGGCGCAGCAGACCTCTCCTGACTCGCCCGCTGCTCCCCTCAGCAGTGTACTTTGGTAGATCTGCCTGTTCTGTTCCAGCTCTGTCTCTGGTTAGTCCTCTCACCCCCCATACCTCTGGCTTGTGGCCAGCTCTTGTATGCATAAATAAATAAATCTTCAAAAATTTTTTTCTATAAATTTAATCATTTAATTCCCATAATAAGTATGTGAATTTCAGCAATTCCATTTTACAAGTTGAGGCTAAGCAATAGTCCTAGGTCAAGCAGTTAATGACTAGCCGTAGTAGGAATCAATATTAGATTTACTGACGCAAAGTTCCCTTTTTTTTTTTAGGTTCTTCATCTATATGCATTTTTCTGTTAAACCTTGCAGCAAGGATCTCAGAAGGAACATGGGGTAGGTATTCTGAGGAAAGAGTAGAAATTCTAAAGCACAGGCAGTTTAATATTATGCTATTTTCATCTTTAGTATAGGACCTGAACATTTTTCTGAACTACTTTATGCTTTATATCCATATATAAATTCTTATCATTTAAATTGACTGAGTGAATATAAAAATTCCTCTCAGAAATATACATGAAAGTTAGGTTTGTACCAATGCTGACTATTTGCTATTGAGTACTGTTTGAAAGTTTGGTCTATTTTTGTTAAAAATACTGATTTTACTCCCTTAAATTTTATGAGTAGTTCTTACTAATCTAAACCTACAAAGGAACCTATATCTAAAAAGGAAGAGCTTAGAGATCTTAAAAATAGAGCTCTATGCCAACTTTGGAGAATGTGACAGATAGTATCTACCCCTATCTTCTTGGACTTCATTTCCCAGGTGTCCTTGAAACTTGGTTTGGCCATGCAACTAAACTCCAACCAATGGATTATGGGCAGACACAATGTCTGTGGGTAACAAAATGGAATGTGAGCAACAAATAATTGTTTACCCTCAACTTCTTTTTCCTGTAGGGAAAAGCAGAGCTGCCAAACTGGCCTGGACCTGCCAGACTGTGATAACAATTTTTTTCTGATCAAGGATAAATCACAGTTCTTAGGTAACTACTACTTTTCTCCGTCTAAGTATTCTTTTCTCCATCTAAGTATTCTGATGATAGAAATGTTCCTTCATTCTGACAGAGCTTTGTAATTGTATTATAACAGCTTACCTTCTCCCATAATACCAACAGTCATGTATCAGACCCAAATATAATTTTCCAAGCTGTCACCTACTAATCACCTTTTAATCTGTCTAGAGATTTTCTATGTTGATTAGTTATGAATACTAGTATTACTATTCATTTGACTGTGATTTTCCAATGATCTGTGTAACTTTTTTTTTTTTAAAAGATTTATTTATTTATTTATACAAGCACTGGGTACAGACAGAGGCATGGGAGGGTGAGAGAATTCACCAGAGCCAGAGCGGAGAGTAGAACAGGCAGTGTGACGAAGTACACTGCTGAGGAGAGCAGTGAACGGCAGGAGAGGTCTGTGCGCCATGTGGGACCCTCGCCCTGCGGCGGGGGATTGAACCAGGCCTGCAGAGGCTGCGGGCAGCTTCACAAACCAGCGCTCAACTGCTGCGCCACCGGGGAGGCCCAATCTGTGTAACTTTTATCACGCACCCATTAAAAATTATGTGGTAGAATAACACTTAATGACACAAAAGGAAATATGTTCATGTTATTTTTAAGTGAAAAAAGTGTCTTACAAAATGCTAAATGTGATTTGTGTTTTATAATAGTGAACCTCACTTTGTTGAGTAATACAGAAGATTTTTATTTCCTTTCTTTTTTGCTTCTCTGTATTTATAGTAGTGAACCTGTATTATTTTTGTTAAAAAATACAAAGTTGAAATGAAAGTGAAGTGAAAGTGTGTGTGTATACGTATATATGTGCATAGTAGATCATATATATAGGTTGCTTTAACAAACAAAACTCCAAAATGTAGTGGCTTAGAGAACTAGAGTTTCAGTTCTTGCTCATGCAACAGAGCAGAGTGTAGGTTCCAGGTTGGTTGATAGTGGCTTTACTCCACGCAGTCATTCAGGGGTTCAGGTTGGCTCTGCTGAGGCTCTTCCATATTAAACAAGTGGTTTCCAGGTCACCATGGTCATCTTCATTTCCATCAGTAGGAATGAAGAAAGAGCATGGAGGAATGTGCATGGCAGGTTTTTATTTGGGCCGGGCAGGTCTGAAATGGCTCAGATTCTACTCATATTCCATTGTCAAGAACTCAGTCTTGCTGAATTTACATGGATCATCATTAACCTGTGAGGTAATACCATTATCCCTAGTTACTCATTCAGGTTAAATAAATGTTTGAACAGTATGACTTTTTATTTTTAATTCTTATACTATTGGCTCAAACTTAGTGCTGTTAAAGACAATTTATCGACTTTTCTGTCAATTTTTTTTTCATAAAGAGCAGGGAACTAGAATCTTCTCCCCAAAGAGTCAACTTGTTATTATACTATTTTTTTTTAGCATTGTAAGAATCATTGATTCATTTTGTTATGCTCTAAGTTTCATTTCCAAGCAAATGGCACCTATAATTTATAAGTCAGGAAAATAGTTGACATTCAGTCTTGTCTCTGAGGTGAAGTTAATGAATTGTAACATGGGTTGTGGTGAATAAATTAGTTTTGAAACCATAGAATTCAGAGGCTGGATCTTTTCTTTCTTATAAATCCCAGGTTGCTACTTGTAATTCCCTGATATTTGCCTTTAGATTTATAGAGTGTATGAACTCAGGTCTTTACATCCTCACTTATACCCTCTTCCTTCATAACATCTCCTCAAGTAAAGGAGAAATTTGTTAAATACTGAATACAGTCCAATTAAATAGTCCATGGATGGGGGCAGTAACTACATTTCTTTTGATCAGGGATAAGTCATGGGTTTTTAAACAACTTCTCCCTCTCACACCATCTGAAATAGTCTGATGATAGGAATGTTCCTTGATTATGTTATTCTGATGATAAAACAGAGGAGTAGATTAAGAGATTTGAAATTCTGAGTCAGGAGACTAGGAGTGAATAGACTTAAAGCTTAAAGAGTTAAGATTAGGAAAAAATCAGAGATTATAAACAATGTTTGGAAAACTAACTAGCATCTCATATTTAAGAAAGGAATCAATCAAATTCTGAGTTACAGCTTAAGTAAAAGGAAAAGTAGGAGTGGGTAATCCAGCTCTCTGGAGTCTTGCAGAACCTGGACTCCTTCTCAGCATATCCCTCTCCACTTTCTACATACTGTGTCTCCTTCTTCTTTCCCTGACTTTCTTGTTTGTTTGTTCCTCCACAACTATTTATATATCTATCTTACTCCCTAAGATGGTCACAAAATTCACACATTTATTCTCAAATATTTTAAGCATTAAATATCAGTGCTTACATTAGGTCCTGGGTGTCCAAAGATGAACAAGACATATTTCCTGATGTCAAAATTTCCACAGTCTGTTTAGTCAGATACTTCTACTCTTTGGGAGTATGAATGACAAAAAAGATAATATTGCCTGTGAGAACCAGGGAAAGATATGCCAAAGAAGGGTACACTTGGGCTAGGGTCTTGAAACATAAGTAACTTTTTCCCAGGTGTAGAAGGAGAGAAGAAACTTTCAAGCAGAGGGAACAGCATGTAAACTTTTTTCCTTAAGAAAAGATTTTCCATTACTAAATGAACATCATTAAGAATTATCAAAGAGCAAGAATTTCCTTCCTTATCTATCATGAGCTATGTTACCCTGACTAATTAAGTCAAAGGAAGCTTTTCCTATCCAGAACCTAGCAAGATTGAATTCCTATCCTTTGAGAACATAGCTGAACATCAAGTATTAAGTGAACAAAGGTCTCTGAGCAGCCAACAGTTTTGTTGCAAGGTTTCTCTGCTTATTGAAAAACACTCAGAACCTTTTTCTGAGTATTATGGACATCATTCTAACAAAGAAAAGTAGAGGCAGTCACATGGTATGGGAGTAGGAAAAGGCTTTAGAGTTAGAGTCTGTTTCAGGCAGGCTTATTGGGAGTAGTAAAAAGGTATGGCTGGAATGCCATGAGTATGGAAGGAATCAGAAAACTAGCAGTGGGCTCAGAATCCCCAATAATAGCTGTCCAGGAACAGAGTGAAAAGGCAAGCAAGTTGGGCTGCCTTGGTGGACTCTGCATACTTAGCTACTTGCATTGATGTTCATAATGATGATATTGGGTCATTCACAAAGGAGAGTGAATGGAGTTCTAGTGCTCTGTCTTTGAAAGCAGTTTAAGTTAATTTTAGAAAGAATGCCACTTAAAATAGTCAAAATTGTCTTTAGAAAGATGTGCTATAATCCAAAACAGTCTGCTGTTCTATTAATTCCTTGTAAGCCTTGTATGGTTTTATTTAAAATCATTGCTACTTCATTTTGTCTTTTAAAAAATCCCAACAAAAAAACACCTCTCTTTGTCTTTCAACTCATTTTAATGGTCATTGGTTCTTAGCTCAAGCATTTCACTTGCAGGGTCTGGGGAAGATATAGGCCCTCATACCTTGTTTTTGCTCATCTGAACCAGCTCCAAGCTTGGAACTATGGTGGGTATGCTGTCTAGGAGTGGGACAGTATTCAAGGTGGAGGATCACATAATTGAGACAGGTCTACACTTAATTTCAAATAAAAATTTGAAGCATTTTCAAAGTCCTGTTTACATGTAAAAGGAACACTGCTGATGTGAGAGATGTTGCCAAGTAGCATGTTGAATTAGAAGGAATCCCTGGCGCTGTGCACAAACACTGATGAACGTGTCGTCAAAGACCAGAGCCTAACCTTCCACCTCTTTCTGGGTTCCTCTACATTGCTCGGCCTCTTGCTTTGACTAACTTTGGACCATGCAGCAAATATTTATTTAGCCCTCTATGGGAGAAACAAGCAAGGAAATTGGGGTCAGGGCAGAGATTAAAAAAAAAGACATTTCCTTTTTCCTCAAATAGTTTGGCAGGGAGAGAAAGATGTTCACAGAGAATTCAGTTCAAGGTATGATGGGAAAAGTGGGATACAAATTACACAGAAAATGCTTTTGGAATAGTTGATGGAGTGAAATTACTTTCAGCCAGGAAGCCAGTGACTTGGGGGTTAAGACAGTGACTATTTTGTGTGGAAAGAGGACCGAGACTGGGTTTTGAAAATAGGTGTGGTTTCAACAAGGAACCATGGCAGAAATGGCTCTTGAGTGTCAAGAGGACAGATGACATAAAAGCAGAAGATTAAGAAAACACAGGGCAGGTTCTGAGGTGCATGAGGACTGGGAGGGATGCTGTTGGGAGGAATATTTAGAAAGGCAGAGTGGGGCCAGGTTACTGAGGATCTTTACTGCCGTGTTTGGGGTTTCATATGTGGGCCGTGAGGTGTGGGAATGAACCACCTTGTTTCTCCTGAATTATATCTAGTGTTGCAACACAAAGCAGAAAAGTAGACTGCTTCTTCCACATGATCAAAGAAAGACAGAATCCTAGTTTAGAGGTTCTACAGCAAAAAGCTCTCTCTAGCCTCCCTCCTACCTTGGAGGTCATAGTGAGGGGGGTGAATGGCTGAAAGCCCATTGGTCTGGGTGGTCAAGTGTAGCCTGTACTTGACTGACCTGAAGCCTCATTTCATGACAATTTCCCCTTCCACACCATGGGGCTAACAATCCCTTCATTCTTAAGCCCCAGCAGCACAGCCTTACCTACTGGTTCAGAGTATTTTGCTTAAAGAACACACTGTTTCTAGCCCCCCTGTGTGAGACTATAAGGTCACTCAGCTTCTTTTTTTACTACCTCTCCTCCCCAATATACAGTGAGACACGCATAGTAGGCTTGTACAGGATAAACCTTGTTAATTATGCCAGCCTACTTGCCTCCCCACAGAATGGTTGAATGCAAAGTATTAATATAGTAAACTACTTAATTCTTTAAAGATTCCTAAGAAGAAAGCTCTAAGGAGTCAAATAACTGAGATGTTTTCTTTAAATTAGCATAATTGGTTACATGAGTATTTTTAGCTGCTAACAAGGTACAGAAATCTCCAGAGTGCCAGTGACTGCTTACACCCACTTCCTGGCCAATATTTTACCAGGTCCTAAGTCATAGCTCTGAAATCAATTCTTTCCTTTACTGCAAAATCATTACAGAGCCAGGAAAAATGATCCATGCTGTTTAATCAGTAGGGGTGCTGGAAAATCAGGAGATATTGATACTGTGCTTGCATGGTAAGGGTCTGAATGAAGTACAAAAAGCAGGGATGTGGTTAATGTGGTCATGTTCAATTTCAAGTCTGGCTCTAAAGTGAACTCAAGGAAGAGGGATTTCTAATGCACTCTTTATAATTCATAGAACCATAATTTTTTGCACATTTAATTTCTCATGGAGTCTTGAAAATCTTTCCAAAACGAAAAGAACATCCTATTTTTGCTGTTTTTCTTGCTCTATTGCACTGCCAAAGAACATGACTGCAACACCCAAAAAGGAGGGAATTCAACAGCTGTGTGGGTGGAAATGGGTCCTTTCTTCTGGTCTCTTTGGGGGTAATTTGGAGGGTGGCAGAATTAGAACCTCTGTGACAAGGAGAGAACATTACTGCCTCGGGCCCACAGGATTTCTAAGCCATTTACATTGTGAATTATTGAGACCAGAGCCTACTTTACCCTTGTATTCTGTATTGTTCTCTATTGCTCAATCTCTTACCTGAATAACTTAGGGGCACGCAACCATTATTCATTTATATTCTATGGGACATGTATGCCAGGGACAGAAATGAACAAGCCATTTGTTTTTGCCCCTATACACCACCCTCTAATCCTATGCACCATCTCTCAGTAGCCAGTAACCTAATAGGTTTCCAGGACAGAACATAGGAATACTTTCTTAGAGGGGCTTGTCTATGGAGCAAGAGGCACAGTAGCATGGCCAGCTATTTGTTTACTTCCCCTACTGGGCTGTGATCTCCTTGACTTGCTTACCTGTTTTGATCTACCTCTATGGGACATGATTGCACATAGTCATCTCTTAGCCCAAAGCTTTGCATACGTTATTTCAGCAAATCATTATCACAACTATTGTTTTTCTTTTTGGATGAGTATCTGAGAAGTCAGGTACCAACACAGTATCCTAATAACATGTCCTTAATAAGCACCTGTTGGATGCTGATTGTGATTATTGAGTAAATGTTAATAAACTTGCCCAAAGTTAAGAATAAATGTTAAGAACCTGTCATACAGGTTCTACCTTGCAGAGAGGGATTTGAACCTACCTCTGCATAGGCTAAAGTTGCTTTACATGAAAGATCTCAGGCAAAGACATAAAATGTAGTTGTTTTCCCATCAAAATTACTCAAGTGGACAATTGTAGTGAGGGGTCAATTTACTTCCCTGTGGCCATATAACAAAGATGGGATGACTCAGAGACAGACTTAGAGTTTCATCACACATCATGGAAAAACCAAGAGCATGCTTTAGATGATAAAAAGCATTTTTTCCTATGGTCTTTTGTTCACTTATCCATTTAGCAATCCTTCATTGAGCACCTATGTGCTAAGAGGTCCTGAGATAGGCACGAGAGATAGAACAAGATAGGCACTTGTTTTGAAAAATTTCTTGTTTTGTGAAGGAGACAAACTCATGAGCCAACCATTTTATTTCAAAGCCCTAACAGAACTACTGACCAGAACTATCTGCCTAGTCAAGAAATTATGAAAATAGAGTGTTTTAAATAATTTGTTATGCTAATTATGAGACAGTTTATAAAAGTATCTGAAAATAGTTAAAGATACAAGGAGATGATAAATCTATGTTTTAATAAGATATGTTTTTGCTGTGGTATTTTTTATCCAGTTACACTTGACATATAACATTATTTAATTTCAGGTGTCCAACATAACATTTTGATAGTTGTATGTATGGCAAAATGATTGTTAACTAGCTCTCTAGTTAACATCTATCATCTCGACTATGGCGATGGTACATGAGTGAATTGGTGGTGGGAATTTCACAGGGACTACAAACGAGATGAGAAAGCATACATTGTAAAAAAATGAAGAACAATGTAAAAATATATATAAAAACAAAGAAGCCAAAAAACATCTATCATCTTGCACAACTGGTTTTTTCTTGTAATGAGAACTTTTAAGTTATACTCTCTTAACACCCTTCACACATGTAACACAATATTATAGACTATAGTCGCCATGCTATACCTTACATCTCTGACTTATTTACTTTATAACTGGAAGTTTATACCTCTTGACCCCTTTCACCTATTTCATCCATACCCTCCACTCTCTGTATCTATGAATCTGCATTTTTTTTTTTAAGATTCCTGACTTATCTCACTTAGCATAATGCCTTCAAGGTCTGTCATGTTGCTGCCAATTGCAAGTTGCATTCTTTTTTATGGCTGATAATATCTCATCATACGCATGTATGTGTGTGTGTATATATTTTCTTTTTTTTTAAAGATTTATTTATTTATGCATGCAAGTACTGGGGTACAGGCCAGAGGTGTAAGGGGTTAAGATGCAACCTAGGAAGCTGTTCATGGCCACTGCAACATGAGTTTGAACCCCGGCCAGGGAGCTGCCCACATGGCGCAGTAGACCTTGCCTGCTGCTCCCCTCAGCAGTGTATTTCGGTTGCTCTGTTTTGTTCCCCGCTCTGTCTCTGGTGAGTCCTCTCACCACCCCACCCCCCACACCTCTGGCCTGTACCCCAGCACTTGTATATATTTTCTTTATCCATTCTTCTATCAGTGGACACAGGTTATTTCCATATCTTGGTTATTGTAAATGATGTTACCTTGAACATGGGGGTGGAGATATCTTTTTGAGTTAATGTTTTTGTTTTCTTCTATCAATCTACAGAAGTGGAATTAATTTAGTTCTATTTTTCAATTTTTTTCAGAACCCCCATACTCTTTCTACAGTGGCCCCACCACTATGTTATTTTTAAAAGATGATAACACTACTGTTGCTGTTTAGTTCTTCCCAGTGTTTTTGGTTGAGAGAAAGAATTTGATGGAAACCCAATAGTTCTAGCTCAACACTATTTAAATTTTCCTCTTGTCGTCCTTCCAAATACTTTCTATCAGCGCATTTATCCCTTCAGATATTTTACAGTCAGCATTTTGGAGACAGCTTCCTTTTTAATTGAATCTTGGCACTTAAAAATAGCAGCTTGATCAAGGAAAGCTCTATGTTCCTTCCCCAATTTGAACTGCCTAAACCTGCCCCTTAATAATACTTAATTTATGTTAGCACTTATGAGTTTTCAAAGTGCTTTCCTTTATATTATCTTAATTAATTCCCTTAATTGCCTGATGGGATAGGTTGGAAAGTATTCTTACTGCTATTTTTATTAGTGCCACAAAAGGAACACATGTAGAGAACAGAAAAAAACCCCAATCCACATAGGTGGTGACAAAATTAAAAAGAAAATTTTACTACTTCTCTAACATTCTCCACAGCCCTTCTCAGAGGGAACTGGTTTTTTTTTCTTTTTTGTATTAATTTGTGCCCTATTTGTATCTGTCTTCTGTTCACTGACCTCATTTTCTTTTCTTTTTCGCCTTCCATTCTTTTTCCCTTTCTTTGGTTCTGATCAGTATTTCTTTTTATTATTATTATTATTATTTTAATTTTAATTTTTATATTCCACATACAATTGCAACCCTGATTTTGACCCCAATCCCTCCTTTCCCCCACCCCCCAAGTGTGTCTCTGGTTCATAGTTTGTTGATTTTGATTTTTTTCTTTCTTATAGTTATTCTTTTTCCTGGTCCATATTTAGGTTTTCTAGATTCCTGTTGTTAGTGAGACCATCCGGTATTTTTCTTTTTCTTTCTGGCTTATTTCGCTGAGCATGATCCCTTCCAGCTCCAGCCATGTTGCTGCAAATTGCATGTGTTTATCTTTTTTGAATGCTGAGTAATATTCCATGGTATATATGTACCACATCTTCTTGATCCAGTCATCTATTTTTGGGCATTTGGGTTGTTTCCAAAGCTTAGCTATTGTAAATTGTGCTGCTATAAACATAGGGGTGCAGGTGCCCTTTGGAATTGATGTTTCTGTGTCCTTTGGGTAAATACCTAGGAGTGGAGTTGCTGGATCATATGGAAGCTCTATCTTTAGTAGGTTGAGGAATCTCCACCCAGCTTTCCATAGTGGCTGGACCAGTTTGCACTCCCACCAGCAGTGCAGGAGAGTTCCTTTCTCTCTACATCCTCAGAGGGAACTGTTTTTATTTTCACCTCTTCTGGTATTAATCTCCGTAACTCCAAATAATATGTGTTCATCACCTTCTCAGCCTTAGGTAGAATTTATCAATTCCTTTCTGTGAAAGATGAGGAATTTACCTTATGTATCATACTTTGCTCTTTCCTTGAAAATTTTGTTAGCTATATCTTTAGTTTTAGTCCTTTCATTACATATCTTTAAAATATTAAATAATGTACTGTTTAAATCCATGCTTCTTTGTATCTTGGCTTTATTTTTATTAAACTATTTTGTATCTTGGCTTTAGAGAAAATATATATTAGTTTCATTTATGGAAGATGAGGAATTTTTAGTGATACTTCCCTTCACCTCCTCTCTCTCTTTTATCCTAGCTTTTCCCTGTTCTACCATTACTTCTACACTGTTAGGCTTTTAACTTCTGACTTCTGTATTTTCATTATGATTATCTCACATGCTTTGTTTATGGGCTGATTTAAAAAATTAAAACATGCTACTTACATACATAAGGTTTTGAAAATACCATTTACTATAGGTCTAATTAGTGATTAGTTTTACGGAAGAGAACATTTATTCTTATAACTAAGCCCATGAATGCAAAGGAGAATATTTTAACTATCATAGTCAAAGTAATCTTATGTAATATCAATGGCTAACAATTATACTAGAATGTTTCAATTTGTTTCACATGGCTTTATTATATAGCTTTTCAGTTTTTTCCTGGAATTTTAAATTTTTTCTCTGTATGCTGTTAGTCACTTTATAGGCATGCCTTAGCTGCAATGAGTGTTAGCTAGTAACTGTCCACTTTTCCAGAAAAGCTTCACTAGGTCTCTTACCTCTTTACATACAGCCCTCATTGTTAGACTAACTGACACAGGATATAATAGACCTGCCTGTATCAGTATAGGCCCCACCCTCTGATGGAGTTTGTGATCTCTGTATCTCCTTGTGGAGTCAGCAAAAGCACAGCTCATATTCACTTGAGCCACAATCTTGCTTAACTTTTGTCATGATGTATATTGTTTTTCTCATCACCCTTCTCTGAAGAGCATTTCCTCAATAAATCACCTGTGAATGAATTCTTAGGCTTTGCTAATTTTATGGACTGCATCTTCTGCTTTTCCAAAATTCATATTTTGAAGCTCTAACACCCAGCATGATGGTATTAGTAGGGGAGTATTTGGGGAGTAGTTAGGTTTAGATCAGTTTATCAAGGTGGAGCTGTCATGATGGACTGGTGTTCTTATAAGTCATTCTACTCTTCCATGCAAATGCACTAAGCAAAGACCTCATGAGTACATTATAAGCCACGAAGTAATGACTTCTCTCTCACCCTCGTATTTTTTTTTTTTTAAAGATTTATTTATTTACTTATACAAGCACTGGGTACAGTTAGAAATGTGGGAGGGTGAGAGAATTCACCAGAGCCAGAGCAGGGAACAGAACAGGCAGAGTGACGAAATACACTGCTGAGGGGAGCAGTGGGCATGGCAGGAGAGGTCTGTGGCGCCATGTGGGACCCTCGCTGGCGGCCGGGAATCGAACCGGTGCTGCAGAGGCTGCAGCAGCTTCGCAGCCCAGCGTTCAACCGCTGTGCCACCAGGGGAGGCCCTCTCACCCTCATATTTAACTCACAACCAATCCCAGAAATTTTACTATTTCTTGAATCCAACTTTTAAAAACCTCTACTATAATACTTTTGTACAATTCACCACCATTTTCTTTAACATAGTCTAATAGCTACCTTTCTGGCTTGTTAACAAGCCAGGAAGAGGACTCGCACCAGATGCCAAATCTTCCAGCACCTTTATCATGAACACCCAGTCTCCAGAACTGTGAAGACTAAATATCTCTTGTTTAAGCTACTCCATCTATGATATTTTGTTATACCAGATCGAGTTGACACAGACAGCTAGGGAACCCAACGAGACACTTGTTTATAGAAGATCATAAGTCTTCACCAATCATAGATTATGTAACTTTTTTAGTCACTATTTTTTAAAAAGGAATCCACTTTTTCCTTGAATACATTTTCCTTGGAATCCCCATTACAGCCAGATATAAAGACAAATAATGCACTCATATTTGCTTTGAATGTTTTGCCCACCTCAGTATTGTCTCTCTCATCTTCGGTTTTCACAGAAATGTGAGAGATAAAAGATTTTTGAAACTTTTTTAGTTTTAAAACTCAGTGTAAGTCATTTTCAGTAAGAGCTTTAAAATAAATTAGCTACCTGTGGAAGAAAGCACTTTTTAAAAAACATTTTCATTATGAACTCTGAACATCACTTCTATTAGTGCCCAGTTTGGCTCCAATTTTTGAAACCTAGTAGTATGTAGGATGAAGGAAAGGCATAGAAATCACTTTCGTCTATTGTATACCTCCCTGTCTCATTCACCCCCCCCCTTTATTTTCCCTCTCTTGTCATTGTCTGTACCCATTAATCATTAGGAAAAAGAGCTGGGATAATGAATTATATCTATTGTTATACACACAAGACCTGTTAAACAAAAATGGATTATAATTTCTCACCTTCATTTTCAGAAAACCACAGTCAATATTGACAGGAGGAAGAGGTAGGGAATTCCCTTTTAATTAGAAAGTCTGAGGGCAGAGAGCAAAAATTCATTCATTCAATGAATAAATATCTATTGAGTATCTCTTAGTTATGTCCATGCATTAGTGGAAACTTAGAATGAGAACTTACACACAATGGTGAACATCTAGTGGAGGAGGTAGGTACAGACTGAATAACAGAAATATATTGTAAAATGAAAATAGGACAGTCTATATTTGGTATTCTAAGACTGGGGGGAGGTAAGCAGGGAAGGCTTTTCTGGAGGAGAAACATTTGAGATGAGCTTTATTTATCTTTTTTACTTCTAGTCTTCTTATTTTTAAAAATCATTTATTTTTTACTTCGTTGTTCATTTTTAAACAATATTTGCTTCCCCTGCCTCAGGTGTAGTCCCCATAGAATTTCCTTCGCCAACGCACCCATGCACCATCACCACAGTCTCCTGTGCTCCTTCCTCTCTCCCTCTGATCCTCCACCCTCCCCCTTCCCTGGAGGATGTCTCTGATTTATAATTGTCTGTTTCATTTTGTATTGTTATTATTCCCCCACCCCCCATGTCTTATTTGGTTCGCCTATATTCCTTCTATAAGTGAAACCAATATTTTTCTTTTTCCTACTAACTTATTTCACTGAGCATGATTCCTTCTAGCTCTATCCACATTGCTGTGAATGGCATGAGTTTATCTTTTTTGATTGCTGAGTAATATTCCATTGTGTATATATACCACATCTTCTTGATCTAGTCATGAGATGAGATTTAAATGCAAGAGATCACATTGAAGGGGAAGAAAATTTTAGGTAGAGGTAACAGAAGGTGTTATGTTCCCATAGGCATGGTACAGATTGAAAATAAACCAGAGCCACTGGAGATACAGGCAGAATTCAGAACACCAAGAGCCTATGCGTTTGGGCACTCTGAGAAGTCACTAGAAAGGAAGTCTGATTGGATTTTTGTTATGAACAATCATATGTATTGTGAGGCAAATTGGAGACCTAGGACGGTATCTAGAAGTCTGTGAAAAAATGGTGGTGATTTGCACAAAAGTATTATAGTAGAAATTAAAAAAAATAGATTCAAGAAACTTGCAAAGAGTAAACTTTCTGGGATTGGTGGTGGATTAAATATGAAGGGTGAGAGAAAGGGCATCTGGATATTAAGGACAAACAGTCTCTCACCGATGAGGGCATGCTGGGGGAAGTACACCATATTCTGGAACACAGTACCTGAGATGTGCCTGAGAACTGGTTCAATCTTAGTAAAAGATGCGGGCTGTGATGAAAAATAACCCTTAAGGGAAAGGAGAAGATGGAAAGATATGGGTGGTAATATTATCCAGAGTACAACTAAAGTGGAAGAGCATGATGAAAGGATTAGAGTAAGTGGAAGACAGACATGTGAGTGATGAGGCTGGAAGCTAGATTGGGGGTAGATCATGAAGAGCTGGAAATGATACCTAAGGGCTTTGGACTTCATATTCTAGACAGTGGGCTCAGGATATGAGCTGATTAAAGTGAATGGAGTCAGGACTCCCAGTTTTCAACATGGGTGGTTAGGTTTGTGTCCTCTCATCAAGAGTAGAGATCAACAAAAACATATGATTTATACAGGATTGCAAGACTTTTAAGGAGAAGTATTTACCAGGCATTTGAAAATATATGACTTGAAGTTCAGGTCTGGATATATGGATTTGAAAGTCATTTCAAATAATTAAACGTGGATTGAGAAAAGGAAAATGATGCGATCACTAATGAATGATGGATGAAGATATCAGAAAGGCCCAAATTAAGAACTTTAGGAAACATACTATCTAAAAGGCATAAAAGTGTACATCACCAAGATGGTAATAAGAGGCTCTTTGCTGCTCTCCCAAAAGGAGTATCTAACAATTCACTAGAAAAGCACTACACCAAAAGAGTGCCACAGCTTGAGTGAGACTGAAATACATTTTTCATCTCAGAGATGACCATGCACTGCACCAAAGGGGACACTGAGGAGAGTCAAGCATCATTAGGTAGGAAGTGGGTGGAAAGAAATGTCTGGAGTCTGCTGTGTGAGGCAGGGGACAGAGGTTGCAGGGCTGTTGACTGAGTCAGAGGCCGCAGGTAGGGGAGAGTGGAAACAATGTGGAGGCATATGTCCTTAAACCTGATGAAACCCAAATGGAGGAACTGTGGAGCACCACACAGACCAGATTCTTGGTAAGGAACACAATAGAGAAAGTTCTCAAGACTGCACATCCCTCTTGTATTCCTTGGGGCTAAATACTGACCACATAAGTGCATTGACAGCAGACAAAATGCTGAGACTCATACCTGAGGACCTAGACAGGAGGGATATTGGTGGTGCCACAAACATGAGCCAGTGGCCCCACTCCCAGCATGTTCTTGATAGCAGCTGGAACCCTTTAGGTCCCTCTCCCCCTGTGCTGACACAGTAACCACAAAAACAGGTCTCAGTACCTCTGGGAGCCCACAAAGTTCAATTAAATTAAAATGAAATGAAATCAAATAAAATCACAGCAATATCTGCAGGAAAAGTAAAAGTAGTTCAATTTTCTAAATTATTGCTACAGATTTTTTTTTAAAATAAGGAAATTCAAAGCAACAAAATTAGCAGACCAAAAAAAAAAAAAAAGACACATGGCAAATCAAAACCTCAAGGGAATATGACACAAGAAGGAGAGAACAACTCCCTAGAATACAACCACAAGATTATATCTTCCCATCAAATACACAGTTCAAATTGCTGCAATAAAGAAACTCAAAGATGCACATGAAAACTTAGAGAGACAATTCTAAGTGATATAAGAGAACTTAGAAAAGCAAATCAGAGACATGCAAAAATATGTCTCTCAGAAAAATAAAATAAGGAGCTCAGAAATAAAATTAATGACAAGAGGTAGGACTGTAGTTAAATAAGGAAATAAATAAGGAAATAACTAAGAGATTCAGGATAAAAACACTCAATATATGAGATCAAGAGCTCTAGAGAAGTCTCTGGAGGCATACAGTGCTTATAGAGGATCAAAACAATGACATCAAAGATAGTACTTGGAATTTGGAATTTCCAAGTTGGAAAAGAAGAAGTAAAACTGTTATTTTTTCAGACTCTAGTGAAAAACTAATAGAAATAATAAATGAACACAGTAAAATAGCAGGTTACAAAAATGATATATAAAACTATGCTGTATTTTTATACACAAATAATGGACTAGAAGAAAGAGAAACCAGTAAAAAATCTCATCCACAATTGCATCAAAAAGAATTAAATGCCTGTGAAAAAATTAACCAAAGAAGTGAAAGACCTTTTATACTGAGGAATATAAGATATTGTTGCAAGAGACAAAAGAAGATACAAGGAGATGGAAAGGTATTCTGTACTCACAGGTAGTAAGAATTAATATAGTAAAAATGGCTATATTAACAAAGCAATATACATTCAATATAATCCCTAACAATATTCCAAGCATTCTTCACAGAAATAGAACCAAAAACTCATGAAACTTATTTGGAACAACAAAAGATCCCAAATAGCAAAGACACCTGAGAAAAAAGACAAAAATAGAGGTATCATCCTCCCCATCTATAAACTACACTACAAAAAGTGATAGTAATTAAAACAGCTTGGTATTGGATAAAAATGGGCATACAGATCAATGAATAGAATAGAGGGCTTAGAAATAAAACCACATACGTGTGGATGACTAATTTACGTCAAAGGAACCAAGAACTTATAATGGAGCAAGGAAAGTCTCTTTTATAAATTAATGTTGGGAAAAACAGACAGCCACATGCAAAAGAATGAAAATAGACCTCTATCTCACACCATACACAAAAATTAATTCAAAACAGGTTAAGGACTTGGATGTGAGACCTGACGCCATAAAATACATAGACGAAAACATAGGCAATATGCGCCTTGAAATCTACTGTAGAGATGTGTTTGGTGTCTTTAATGGAAAGAGAAGCTAAACAAAAATAAAGAAATGGGATTTTATTAAAATAAAGAGCTTGTGCACAACTAAAGAAAATTATATCAAAATGAAAAGACAGCTTACTCAATGGGAGAAGATATTTTCACACTGGAGGTACAACAAATATACAAAGAATTCATAAAACTCAATAAAGAAACGAGACAAAAAGTGTGATTAAAAATGTGCAAATGATCTGAATACACTTCTCCAAAGTGTATGTAGATGACCAGTAGGTACATGAAAAGTTGTCCATCTTCTCTTATTAACAGAGAAATGCAAATCATAACAGCAAGGAGATATCACCCCATGCCAATGAGAATGGCTGGTATCCTAAAGAAAAGTAACAACTGTTGGAGAGGATGTGGAGAGAAGGGAGCCTTCACACACTGTTTGAGAGAATGTAAATTGTTGAAACTATTATAAAAAATAGTATGGAGATTACAAAAACATTAAAAATAGAAATTCCATATGATTTACTTATCTCACTTCTGGGTATTTACCCCCAAAATACAAAACCACTTATTTGAAAAGATACACGCCCCCCTGTGTTTATTGAAGCACTATTTACAATTGCCAAAAATGGCACACAATCTAAGTGTTCATGGATTGATGAAAGGATAAAAAAATGTGATATATACACATAATAGGACACTATTCAGCTATAAAAATATTAAATGCTTCCATTTGCAACCAAATGGGTGAACCTAGAGGGACTTGTGCTTAGTGAAATAAGCCAGACAGAGAATAGCAAACACCACATGCTTTCACTCATATGTAGTGTATAGAAAAACACACAGATGAGTTAAATAAACTAAAAATAAACTTTTGGACATTAGACAATAGACCAATTAGCATTTATCAGAGGGAAGGGGAGAGGGTAAATCAGGAAAAAGGGGACAATGGTATGGTGAAGGAGAGATTTGGATTTTTAGCAGCGAAGTTAATGTAGTATATACACATGTTGATTCTCAAAAGTGAATACCTGAAACTTATATAATATTATTTCAATAAAAACAATCACCACCAAAGAGCATAAGGAAGAAGAATGATCAATGACAAGGGCAGAGAAGTTGTCAGGGAGGTATGTGATGAGCAGGAGGAATGCAACATCAAGGAAAGCATAAGAGCGGATGGTTGCAGGAGGAATGGAGAAGCTAATCACGCTAAATTCTCATCTTTCAAGTCTTAAGTTAAGAACAAGAGGTTTATTGTGTCTTCTTCTATTTCTTTTAACAGTGTTTTCTAGTTTTTTTGTATAGGTCTTTTACCTCTTTTGTTAGGTTTATTCCCAAGTATTTGATTTTTTTTTTGTTTCAGTAATAAAAGGGATGGTTTTTCTTTTTTTGATTTCTTCTTCAGATTGATTGTGTATAGGAAGGCTATTGATTTTTGTGTGTTGATTTTGTATCCTGCCGCTTTACTAAACTGATTGATTAATTAGTTTTTCTGAGTTTTTGGGGTTCTCTGTGTATATGATCATTTCACCTGCAAATAGTGATAGTTTGACTTCTTCCTTCCCTATTTGGATTCCTTGTATGTCTTTCTCTTGTCTTATTGCTCTGGCTAGGACTTCCAGTATTATATTGAAGAGCAGTGGTGAGAGAGGACATCCTTGTCTTGTTCAAGATCTTAATGTAAATGCTTTCAGCTTTTAACCATTGAGAATGATATTGGCTATGGGCTTGTCATATATGGCCTTTATGATGTTGAGGTATGTTCCTTGCATCCCACAGAATTTGAAAGGGCACCTGCACCCCTATGTTTATAGCAGAACTATTTACAGTAGCCAAGCTATGGAAACAACCAAAATGCCCAAAAATAGATGACTGGATCAAGAAGATGTGATACATATATACACCATGGAATATTACTCAGCAATCAAAAAAGATAAACTCATGCAATTTGCAGCAACATGGATGGAGCTGGAAGGGATCATGCTTAGTGAAATAAGCCAGAAAGAAAAAAGAAAAATCCCAGATGGTCTCACTTGTAGCAGGAATTTAGAAAACCTAAATAAGGGACTAGGCAAAAGACTAATTATAATAAAGAAAATATCAAAATCAACAAGTAACTATAAACCAGAGACACACTATCGGGGGGAGGAGGAGAGGAGAGTTTGAGCCAAAATAAGGGGGGTGGGAACTGTATGGGGAATATAACCAAAATGAAAATGCATACATTGTGCAAAAATGAAAAATGATGTAAGAATTATAAAAAAAAGAATGAGAAGTTTAGGGAAAACCTCATTAAGCTTAAGGCAGAGAAACAGAAAAGACAGGAACAAAAAAAGCTTTAGGGAGAGCAGGTCTGGTATCTTAGAAGGTGGTTAGGAAATATTTGCTGAAAAAAGAAGACTGAAGAGTGGGTCAATGTCCATGTGACTGGTAAGCTCTCAGTGCTATCTCTAGAGTTTAATTTATAACTGTGAATCTTCCACTGTGTCCTGCACATCATAAAATAATGCAACTGAAATGATTAGTTTACCCGTAGGTCTTTTCTGGTCATTGTTTGGTACTCAGTATAGAGTTATTTTAAAAGCATTTAATCCACTTGCTCAGTGACCTTGGAAGTTGCAGCTTCCACTTTATGGCTGCACAATTGCCTGGAAGGGCTCTCAATCTTGCTGCCATTGACACTGATGCTTGCTGCCTTCTCCCACACAGGCTCAGTTAACAGGGAACAGTCAGGGAGCTGAAGATACCGAGAAAAGGAGGGCATGTCTGAACAGTTTCCACTCTTTCAGGTAGATTACAGGAGTGAAGAAGGGAACTTTGAGAAGATATTGCTGGACTTCTCAGGTTAACAGACACTTGTTGTTGGAAGTGTATCCAAAGGACAAGGGTGAGTAGCTGGTTGCTTGCTGGTAGGCAATTTGGTGGCTGCACAGGCTGCAGAATGTATATAGCTATGTACATAAGACTTTTTTTTTTCTGTATGTATTCTAGAAACAGAAATAGTGTAATGGAAATTAAAGAACATGGTTCTGCCACAACACCTTTTGATCACTCTTCATCAAAGCACATAATTACAGCAGCAAGTGCCTCATGAAAAGGACACAGACATGGGAGCAGGGAAGACTAGGGTTTAAATCTCTGCTCAGCACCTGCTAGTATGACCTTGGGCAAATTACTTCCCATTTTGGTGTCTTAGATTCATCTTCTAAAAGTAGGAAGTAATGTATTGATGAATCTACTTTTCAGTCCAGATCTGTCTCCTAAGTTCCTTGCCCTTATGTTCAGCTGCTTCCCAGGTACTGTGTAGGTATTTCACGGGCAACTCCAATTCATTTTATGCAATTATTTCCTTCATTTTATGCAAGACCAAACTCACCTCCACCCCCCACACCCCACAATAAAACAAGATTGCTTTCCTTGCAATTTTCCTATTGGTGAATGGGTGCCCTTCCACCCATAAGCCAGAAGCTTGGACAGCATCCCCTAATTTGCCTTCTCCATCACTTCGTTTTCAGTTCATCTATATGTTCTATCAGTGCTATCCTCTAACCACCTTTCTACTTCTCTCCATCCTCATTATCACACTAGTCCAAGCTACCCATATCTTCCAGTTTACATCTCTCATCTTCTGCAATGTGCTTTCTTGTGTCTCATACTGAAGTCTCACAGAATTGCTTTTAGTCCTTGAGATGGTCATGGACTTACTTTTACTTGGCCTTTGAAAGGGTGGTTTCTTTTACCTGGAATGCTCTGGCCATGCTCCACCCCTTTTCATCATCCATTTCAATGTTAATTCCTTTGGGAAACTTCCCTCCTTCCCACCCTCCTTTGTAGTCCCACATTGCCCAATCAATACTTTCCCTTAGCATAGTACTCATCAAAGTGTTTTGCAGAGATTTGTTTATTTTCCTCCTGTACTTTCAACTCCTTAAAACAGGGACTGTATCTATGTTCCTTATTAGTACATCCCCAGTGCTCAACAGATGTTTGTGGGAAAAAGGAAGAAAGGAAGGAAGGAAGGAAGGGAAGGAGAGAAGGAGATAGGAAAAAAAAAATGAGTAAGGGAAGAAGGATTGCTTAAAAATAACCTAAGAAAGATGCTTGGTTAAAGGAATCTATCACTATTGCTACTTCAGGCTCAAGAGTTTTCAGACGGTCATTCTGATAGATGAAGGCATCTTACCTTTTGGGAAGGGAATCCGGGGGTAGAACATTCCCTGAATTCAGCATAGAGATGTCCTGGCTCACCCCATAAGAAGGAAAGGCTGTATGATAAATAAGGGATCCCTCTCCTTGTAGTCATTGACTGTGTAGTTTTGGAAAGGTGCCTAGTTTCTTTGAGCCTAACTTTGTTCATGTATAATGTGAAGAGGTTGCCTAGAGCATCACCTAGGTCCAATATAGTTTTATTTTATTCCATTTCTCCTGAAGGAATTTGGGTCCTAATTATTTCCTTGTCCCTTCCCACCCTCTCTAAGTACATTAGTTACTGATGAAAATAGAAGTTAAAAGGTTTGGGGGAAAGAAGACAAGGGTGTTTATGTTACCGGTCCTGTACTTTTGTCTTCATTCCCCTGACTTCTGTTTCATAGGCTTTTTCTAATCTTCCAGATAGTCTAGGGTATTTTCTGAGAGGCCCATATTCAGGCCTACCTTATAACTTGAAGGTATTAATTTCAGCCACAGAACTTATTGGCAATTTCATCCATTTTTTTTTTTCTTTTTTGCCAGAAAACTTGACTCTCTCTGGTCAGCAACTTTAGATAAATGTCCTTATAAAGATGAATAATCAAAGGCACACAGGTCTATTTTGGGTATCTTTCAAATCAAATCTTTAAGATTTTAATGGATTGTGAGGCTTCCCTTGGCATGAAATTGCCCAGTGGTTCAGTTTTCCCAAAGTGTCATGCTAATTCCTCTCTCAGTTCCTCATATGGCTGATTCCTTCTCATTGTCTATGTCTCAGCTTAAATATTGTCTCCTCATAGAAGGCTTCCTTGATGAATTTGGTTAAATCAGTCCTCCAACCCCTGTCTTTACTATATTGCTGTGTTTCACTATCATAGCACTTAACACTGTCTGAAATTATGGCATTCATTCATTTGTTTATTCCATGTTTCTCCTTCATTGCACTGTCAGCCTATGAAAGGTTGGTGTCTATCCATCTTGTTCAATGCTACTATATCCAGCAGTTAGGACCATGCATGCACAAAAATAGATGCTTGAATAAATAGCACAGTGATTGAATAAGCCTTTGGATGTGCAGAAGTTTACTCAGTCCATTTATCTAGCAGCTTCTGATGTCAGCACTTCCATGTGATTACTGTGGAAATGAATGGTTTAAGGATCTTCAGGCTTTTAACATTGGTGGTAGCTTATGGAGTTTTCAGTCAGATAGTCTCTGTTTTCTCATCATGCTCTATCCTAATTAGTTAGGTAATGCTATTTATATGGAAACTACAGATAGACATTTTGATAGACATAGATAGACATTTATATAGATAGACATTTATATTCATATTTATGCTTCCTTCCCAGAATAACACCTTTTCCTCATGACAACATCTTGAAATAGTTTGATTATTACTGGATCATAATAATACTAATATATTTTTGAATCTACTGTGTCTCAAATACTTTACATGTATCATCTCATCTAATTCTCCTAACAACCCATTAAATAAGTATATTATTATTGTTTGTGTTAAGCAAATAAGGAGATTAAGACTTCAAGAATTTCAAAAACCTTGTCCAAAGTCTTTGTGGTATGTTATTTTCTGAGATATCTGCCAACTATTTTCATTTCACCACCTGATGCCAGTGCGCTTTGTAGAGTCCATGCTCACATTGAATCAGGACTGGCCAGTATGATCAGCACACTGTGGCAGAAATGATGGAATGTAACTTCCAAGGCAAGGTTAAAAGGCAATGTAGTCTCAACCTTGTTCTCTTGGGTCTCGCTCTGTAGTTTAGGTCAGTTGCCATGTCATCAGCACATCACATGGCCTGTGGAGCCCATCTGGAAGGGAACTGAGTCTCCTGCCAATAGCCTGCACCAACCTGTCATGTGAGTGAGCTCCTTAGAAAGAGGTTTTCCCAGCACCAATCAAATTTCTGCCTCCCAACATCTGACTGCAATCTCAGGAGTGACCTTGTGCCAGAACCACAAAATCAAGTTGTTCCCTAATATCTGACTATCAGAAATTGTGGAAGATAAAAAAAAATGGTCATTACTATCATAAGCCTGAAAGTTTTGGGTTGATTTGTTACACAGCATTAGATAAGTGGTACAGTCTCATAGAAGCGCAATTGTAAAACCAGGATTCTAGCCCTGATCTTACTCCAGAGCCTATGCTCCTAACCATTAATGCTCTGTTTTTTAACACACTCATTTTTAAACACAAAGTTAAGAGCTATGCTAGCATCTGATAATCTTCATGTCAGAGGTTAAAATAATCCAATCAGTGAATCCAGGATGGTTTGATTCCTAGACCTGTGTTCTTTGTCAACATATTAAACAAATGTCATCATCAGAACAACCCTTCAGGAAAATTAACCTGCAAATGGAATGGTAAAGAGAGAGACTGGAAGTGTGATCCTTACCTGGAAGGCTACCACATTTACTGAGAGAACAGCTATTTGAGGGAAATTGAAACTTCTGTCATGGTGAGTAATTACTGAACTATTCTAGAACTACCTTTGATATTACTGTTGGCTGTTGAAGATTTGGATGGGTGGGTCATTGGTTTATAACTGTAAGACCCTTATCATTTTGTACCAATTTCTACTCATCGTCCAATATTCCAGAAGTAAATTAATTGCGGTCATTGTCTAACATGGCCTCCCAAGCATGGGAGTTGTGTTAATGGAAGGTTGCTTTCCATACTCAGTAATGAAAAATCTCTGTTCCAGCAGTACTTCAATATTTATTTTTATTTTAAGACATGTACTACTATTTTTAAAAGAGAAAGGAGAAGGGAGCAAGATTTTCTGCTTTTGAAGTAAGCTAACATATCAGTGATAATTGAAACAAGAAATCCTGGTGCAGGAAGAGAGAGAACTGATTATGTTCTGTCCTTGGTAGAATTTTGAGTCATTCATGCAGTATAGTGTCTGGAGAGTTCTAGTGAGTCATATATTGCTAACTATGGAAGAAAAATGTATTTTCTAAAGCTGTCTGTTATTACTCATGTCCTTCAGTCAGCATCAGCAGATGCTACTACCCTATTGACTGGTGATCTAATACAAAGTCTCTTGCAGACAGACAGATATGATACAATTTCCCTCTAACTCTGATAAATTTGGCACAGTCCTTTTATTTGACTTGCAAGATGTTTGCATTAACATTGTGACTTATTTTTGGCTCTGTGTTAAAAGGATTGTTTGGTAACAAAATGGAGCATTAGGATTATGTGGCAGCCAGGAGGAATGCTCTTATTTTATAATGAAACAACCGAACAAATGTTCTTTACAGTGATTCATTTCTCATTTGGGGAAAATTTCTTTTTATATATGTTCTCTCTCTATTCGATATGTATAGTTTTTTTACCTTCAATATTTAGGCAGAATTTTCAGTGAGTGATTTGGGAACAATATCTGTAAATTACCAAGATAGGCTCCTCTGCAGAAGGAGCAGGATTGAAACTGTAAGATTGAATGTTAGGAACCACTTGGGTTCTATTCCCCACTGGGCCAGAGTGTGCGTGTAACCTTGATCTATTCACTTAAACTTTTTTAAACTTAGGTTTTCTGTCTAAGAAAAAAAATTGGGCAGAAAATTGCTTACCTATTTAGCTAAGGCAGAGACAATTTCCTGATAGGAAGATGACTCAGCAGCCTAGGGAGGCAGTGTAACCTCTGGACATCTCCAGGGAAACAGAGGTAGCCAGCTGCTGGGATGGATTCGAGTGTGGTGCTCGAAGACAGGAGACCAGACGACACAGTGGAAGCCTGACATTTTGGAAGGGTAGACAATGAGTCATGGAAGGCCTGCTATTTGTCAGGCACGATGCTAAATTCTGGAACATATTGTGAACCGGACACACCCAAAGCTTTTGCCTTTATGAAGTTTACTGTCAAATCTACTTTGTGGATGTTTGAGATTATTCAGAGAGAAGTTCTATGATTTTTATTGTCTAGACCTGAGTTTTGTTTTTTGTTCTTAAATATGGGATCACTGCTCAAAAAATACATCCCTGGGAGTGTTGTGGAAACAGAGTCTGATTTTATATGGAGTGTTGGTAACACAGGCCTATGAGAAAGTGTGCTGTGACACGCCAGGTGAGATGGGAGCAGGGTTCACACTGGTTCTTCTGTTATTTAAGATGAGTGTGTAGGGAGTTTTTAAATGCCTTATATTGACATCCAGGTAAGAGTTAATGGGCCCTCTTCTCTGCTACCCCCTAGGAGGGTTTCTTACCAATGGGATATTGTCCAACCTCTATGATATTGATTGGGTCTGAAGCAGGTGAACAATGGATTCTAGAAGTGGGAGCTGATCCTGATCTTCTCAGTCAGGGGTACTTTCCAACAGCGGTGTGTGGGCCATGCCATGGCTTCCTTGGTCTTGTACCAAGGTTCTGTTTTCAGCATGCATCCTTACAAAGAAGTGGCCCTTCCTAAGATAAGAAGTTTGAAAAGACCCTCTGCCTGCCATTGCGAGTGTTGCTCCTTCAGGGGGAGTAACAGGTGCTGAGATTAAGGAGGTGGTGAGAGCTGAAGCATCACTCAGTAGGTCCTTTGAGCAGACACCAATTACTTGGGGTTACCTGAGTCCTTCTTTGTTATCTGTTCCATTGTAATTTTTAAATTAAAATGGCTTGAGTTCTTACCATGTTTTTGAGAGAGCTCATGATTCTTATGGGCCTACATTTCTTCATGTCATCTCAATCAAAGTTTCTGCTTCTACTGAATTCATCATAATTCTTCTTATTCCTGGAATATGGTGGTCCACCTCCTACTCAGCCTTACGCCATGTTAGGAACTGCCAGATTCTTTCATATCTGAAGCACCACTGATCTGAAGCAATGAAAGAGACTATGTCATGGCAAACGACTTAAAACCAATACAAGAACCAGGGTATAGGCCAGAGGTGTAGGAGGGAGGTGGGGAGTGAGAGGATACACCAGAGATAGAGTGGGGAGCAGAACAGGCAGATTGACAGAAATACACTGCTGAGGGGAGCCGTGGGCTAGACAGGAGAGGTCTGCTATGCCATATGTGTTAGCTCCCTGGGCAGGGATTGAACTCATGCAGCAGGTTGCTAATAGCTTGATAATGCTGAGACTCAACCCCTTGTGCCACCAGGGAGGCCCTCACTGTATTTCTTTTCTTTTTTAAATTTATTTATTTATACAAGCACTGGGTACAGTCAGAAGCGCGGGAGGGTGAGAGAATTCACCAGAGCCAGAGTGGGGAGCAGAGCAGGCAGAAGGACCGAAGCACATTGCTGAGGGGAGCAGCAGGCGGCAGGAGAGGTCTGTGGCACCATGTGGGACCCTTGCCTGGTGGTCGGTGGCCAGTGGCTGGGGATCGAACCGGCACTGCAGAGGCTGTGGGCAGCTTCGCAACCCAGCGCTCAACCGCTGCACCGCGGGGGAGGCCCCCTCACTGTATTTCTTAATTGGCTCTGTTTTCCACTGGTCTGGAGTTTTCCCCATCATTTTGAACTCTCTTCTTGATTGATGCTCAACTTCCCTACTACTATATTATTCTAAGCAATTTGGTACTTTCTTTCCCCTATTCTAAACTTCAGCACTGGACCTCTTATCAGAGAGCTGGGAGAAATAATTCATTAAGCTGATCAGTCACACTCATCTGTTCTGGGACTCAAAGCACTATTGCTTCCCTTTAATAAGGAATGATCTTCTCTTTAATAGGATCAAAGATGTAGGTACAGTTTCCTTTCTCATGAATCTCATGGAAGGGAACAGGAGGATAGGAATTTTTCTCCCATCTGGCACAATTATGCTACCTTCATGCCCCTAAGGAGGCAGAAGTGTTTCTTTTTTCCATTTTTCCTACATAAAAGAAGGCAGTCAGCATTTTGTAAAACATATCATAACAAACTGAGAAGTCCCCAGAAATCCACTGACAAAGATTTAACATTTAAAGGTAATGTCTTGGCCAATTTTATAAACAAAGATTACAAATTTAACATCACTATCTGTGAAATAAAGTGGGCATTCCTACCAGCCTGCATGGCCAGAACAAGATGATGTGGTGAAACACACAGGGAATCTCTGGGAGCAGAACAAGAGTGATTCAATCTGAACTAAAAATATTCCTTTGGTCTAGCCCTGAGGGATATTAAAGCCAATATCAGAAACTCCTGTCCTGTCTGTTAGGCACAGACATACACACATACGTCTTTAGAGTGAACTGTATTTCATTCTCATTGTGACTTCAATCATTATTGACAAATACTCTACTTGTCTTCAGAAAATCACTTCTCTGTATGGGTATCACCTGTCAAGAGAGGCAATACAAGGTAGCAGCACCCTTTACAGATTGTTTTCTTAACTAGGTTTATTTATAAACATACGCTCTTATAGTAAGAACTGAATTTTCTCTGCATCTAGCAGTTTTTAGAAGGAAATATGATAAAATATAGAGTTAAAAACGTTTTCAAAACAGTCATATGTTCAGTGTTCCCTTTCCAGATGATCTTATCCTTTTTTCATGTCATACAGAATATACTGTTCTTTGGAAGAATGTACATAGACGTGGGCCTCCCTGGTGGCACAGGCCTTTGAGCGCAGCACTGTGAAGCTGTCCGCAGCCTCTGCAGCACCAGTTCAATCCCCGCCGGCCATGGAGCCACCCACATGGCATGGCAGACCTCTCCTGTCTCGCCCGCTGCTCCCCTCAGCAGTGTGTTTCAGTTAGTCTGCCTGTTCTGTTCCCCACTCTGTCTCTGGTGAATCCTCTCACCCTCCTGCGCATCTGGCCTGTACCCCAGTTCTTGTATAAATAAATAAATCTTAAAAAAAAAGAATGTACATAGATGAAATATGACGAAGCATATTTGTTGGAGGGATGGTACATTGCATGACCTCTCTATAGGCAATTCAGCGTATGACTTTTGCTTCCTTCTGGAAAAGCAGGAGGGCAATGTTTTGTTATTTCACCTTCTGTAAAAGGGATTTTTCCAGATTAGGTCAGGCCCACCAATTATATTTTCTCTTGATTAACTCAGTGTTGACTGATTAGGAACCCAGTCTCAGTAGTGATATCCCAACATATACACTGATCCTCCCCAAACACACAGAGAGGGGACTATACTACCTGTATACCAAAGGAGTAGGACTTTGGAGGGTCCAATTAGAATTTTGCCTATCACAAATGATAAATGTCTTTTATCTTTTAGAACATATAAGATATGGTAATTTGAAAAATCAAAGTTCACACAAAAGATCAAATATCAAACTTTATTTTGTAGTGCCATCCTCCTTTTCCTTCTAAGATTTGAAGTATTGAATAATTTTCTGTATTTGCTATAGGCTTCTCCAGGTAAGATTATATTGGAAAAAGTCAACTTGACATCAGCCATCTGTAGACTAACTCATCCTAAAGAATGACTTGTAAATGGGAATCTGAAAAGTTTGGGGAATACCCAATGCTACATCCAACTATAAACTCAGAGGAATATGGCCAATCAGCCTGTCTAAAGTTGTAGCCAAATCACTTGGCCTTTACATTCCCTAAAGGACTATGACTTCCACAAGTGCACTGAAAAGAGCTTAGAAAGTGGTCGAAGTGGAGTTGAGTTTGACAACAACCACTAAAACCATCTCACTTATTTCCCCTGGCTTTGGTTTCCAAATAAAAGAGCAATCTTCTGACTTGAATTTGTTTGTGTAGATACCACACAGAGAATTTACTGACCAATCGACAAGGGAATTCAGTAATCTTGATGATTATATTTCTCTATGGAAAAAAATAGACATTCTAGTTTATTATTTTTTGAGAGTTTGATTAATGTTAATCAGGACCTAGAATCAGGCATACCAACAGAACTGACTCTCCAGTCAAGAAGTTGAGGACTTGACTCTAAATGAGATGACCAAGGACATTGTCAGCCCCCATCCTAGGCCCTGACTGACTCCCAGGCTAGACAATCATTCTGTCTCCATTTTCTCTTACTGCAGCCTGTTTGATTGATAACATGCTTTGAGAAGGCGAAGTCAGTGACCCTAATGTTCTGAGCCAAAATCATCTGGTGGCACAGACTGACAACCTGAATATGTTTTTCAGCTGAAATGAGCAAGTGGTTCCAGCAGTTACCATAGCAACAGTGTCGCTAGAACCCTGGGGAGTTTTCAGCAGAGGAATAAGGGCAGCTGTGAAGATGGCTTCAACTGGAATTAATAGTGACTAACTTTTAGGATTAGCCTGCTGGGAATCCTTTGTTTTTTTCTAGTAAACATAAAGTACGCACTGTGATTGTTCTTCAGCATGAAACACTTGACTTTTATGTAATACTTGTACTTTTTTCCCTCTTCATGATAATACGAATGCTAAGTAAATCTTCATAAAAGCCCCCATTTTAAAGAATCAGAAAAGGAAGGAAAGTGAAGAATTTGTTTTTAAGCTCAGAAAAACATGTTTTATCTCATTTTCAATTCTGCATTCCTGAATTTTTCCTTTGTTATAAACTACCAGGCTGCACTTATCTCAAAATTGAAAGAAGGGCCAAGTAAGATGCTAAGGGAAAGAGAATAGTGATGCAGAGTTGTTTTGAATCTGTTCTATGAAGTGAGAGTCATTTTTAAAAAAATTCTCACCTTATGAACATACCAATGCTAAAAATAAAAAAGATAAAAGCTAAGTTCACATCAGGCACCAAATACAGGGAAAATAATCAGGAATGCATTTTCATACAATTCAGCAGTGTATTCATAATTTCCATAATTCATAATTTTATATGAAGTACAATAGAAGTAAAATTGTTGCTGAAAAATATATTATGTTGGTCAGTTCTATTTCTCATTCAGTTATAAACATAATTATGACTGGGCTCAATTGAAAGCAACCTTGGTATTTTTCCTTAGATTTGCTGAAGTAGATAAAAATTGTGCACTTTTCAGGTGTACAATATGATGTTTTAATATTCATATACATTGTAAAATGATCACCACAATCAAACTAATTAACATATTCATTACCTTACATAATTTCCAGTGTGTCTATATGTGTAGGGGTGTGTGTGTGTGTGTGTGTGTGTGTGAGTGAGATAGGAACAATTAAAGTCTATCAAGATCTACTCTTTTAGCAAATTTCAAGTATATAATAATGTTGTATTAACAATAGTTACCATGCTGTATATTAGATCTCCAGAAGTGAAGTAAGGATTTGAACCACTTGTTTAGTTATATGTCAATTATATCTTTTTAACAATTACATTATTTTTATTAAGGCAATGTTATATACAACACTGTTTATGACTAAAATATGTAGGTTCATACTTCTTCAATGTATGTTATCATACCACACTCACCATCAAGGCACCCACAAACCTCCACCACAGTTCCTGGATACCCCTCTACACTCTGCACCCACCCTTTCTCTCCCCATCTTCCAGGGGGAAAATCCACAATAAGATTTCTAGGGTTTATTTTAAAGTACTTGCTTATTGATTGCATTTGAAGATCCGTCACAATGCCACCTGCTTGGTCATTGAGGGGTGATATTGCAGTTAGTATTCAACTCAATGTGACTAAAGTATGCTTGACTGCTGCTCTAAGACTTGTTCAAATTGTTAAGACAACTTAAAGAAGAACATGTCTGAAAATGAAAGACAAAAACATCTAGAGGGAGAGTTTATTGATGGTCATAGACTAAAGTGCAATTCCATCTTGGTGAAATAGATTGTGGCCAAGAGGGTAGAGCCAAATATGGTGATTTATTTAAGATATCTGTGATTTAGAGCAAATACTAAGATTTTCCTTGGAATAATAGAACCACCAAAAAGGGAAATCCCCCCCCCCCATAAATGGGTAAATAATATTGAGTTAAAGTCACAGAGAATTCTTTTTGTCAGAACTTTTCAGGACCTTTATTATATATTATGGACTGAATTTCTCTCACCCCCCCATCCCCATTCATATGTTGAAGCCCAATATGAGGGTATTTGGTATTTGGACGTAGAGCCTTTGGAAAGTAATTAGGTTTGGACGTAATCATAAGGGTGGGACCCCCATGATGAGATTAGTGTCCTTATAAGAGGAAGAGATACTTAGTGCTCTCTATGTTACATGAGGACTTGGCAAGTTTGGAGGGTCTATAAGCCAGAAAGAGAACACTCATGAAGGAACTGAATTGACTGGCACCTAGACCTCGACTTCCTCTCCTTCACAATGTGAGAAATTCCTGCTCTTTAAATCGCCCAGTCTAGCCCAGTCTATTGTATTTTGTTGCTGCAGCCTGAGCTGATGAGAAAACGGATGTTTATTATGGTGTTGAGGTTGACTATAAATTTCCAAGAGGGCTGTACAATATGGAGTGTTTCTCACACTTATTTGACTAGGATTCCTTTCTCTTAGAGCATCTGAGGGAGGGTGGGGGCAATTCTTAGATGAGTTAGGATCTGTGCTTAGAGACCCCAATATAGCCCTCCTCTGACTATGCCCCTTCCCATAGGGTTGTAAGGATATTCCCAGCCAGAATCATGGTTCTCTTTTCCTTATACATCACGCTCTGGATCTGCATGACTTTCTATTCCAGTCCTTGGACTCAAGTCCAAGGACTGCCAAGTTATTGCTGTTTGCAAGGACTTGGGGACAGAACTTGAATGTGAGAACTAGCATTGTTTCCATACATGCAAACATGAGATGTCTCTTGGTGAGGTTTGAAGTCAAAGAGAAGGGAGATGTCTAGGAACAATTTTGTTACTCATAAGCAAGTTCCAATGCAGAATGCTTGCAGTCTAAGAATTCTGAATTTGAATCTGGCCTTCCAAGTTGTTATGAAGGTGTAATTGCAAAGTCAGGAGGATTCTTTACTTAACAGTTTGCTAGTTTGATTTATAACTTTAAAATATTTAGAAATATGACAAGTGGGCCTCTATTTGCAGCAGTTTGGGGAGAGCCTGGGCTGGTCATGGGTCTAAATATTTGCTCTAATTTCACTCTGTTGACATTTCTCATCTACTATTTTATTTATCTGTGGCATCCAGAATTATCCACAGCAAATACTATGCCAAAAAGTCTATTTTACCTATCAGTGTGGAAGAAGAATTCTAAGCAGTGGTTCTCTCTAATTCTCAGTTTCCTCTTTTATAAAATGGGACAATGTGAAAGCACCTCCTTCATAAAGTTGTTGTGAGGAATAAATTGAGTAACAGTGCATTTAGCACAGTGTTTGGTATACAGAAAGTCCTCAACAAATATTAGGGATTATTATAGTTATCATCACCATCATCATTATCATCATCATCATCTTGGTTCAATGTTGAATATTGCTGGCTATTAGATAGCAATACCTATTGTGTAAAAAAAAAAGTGTGTCTTGTTGTGGCATTTGAGATGTAGGCTCAGTTTGGAGGCAGAACCCCCCAAATCCCCAGCTGTCTCAAACTATTATCACCTTTGCAGCTGTGGGAAAGCGTCGGCATCAGCCCATGCAAAGGGACCTGGATTCTGATAAAAGTGCAGACCTGTCTAGGGCTGGACATGAGCCAACAGGTATGATGGCTTTGTCAATCCCACTTCTGCCAATACGGTCCAGACAGAAATTAACCTATGTGTTAAATGTCTAGCCTTCAAACCTATTAGCTGAGAGACAGCTGGTATTTAAACTGCTGTCTTCAATTAACACAAGCATTAAGCTGGTTGTTTTTTTTAAAAGATTTTTTTATATATGCATATAAGAACTGGGGTACAGGCCAGAGATATGGGGGGTGAGAGAATTCACCAGAGACAGAGTGGGGAACAGAACAGGCAGATTGACTGAAATACACTGCTGAGGGGAGCAGCGGGCAAGACCCGAGTGGTCTGCTGTGCCATGTGGGTAGCTCCCTGGCTGACTGGGGCTCGAACATGCTGCATAGGCTGCAGATAGCTTCACCCCTTGCACCACCAGGGTGTCCCCAGGCTGGTTGTTTTAGCAGAGACAGGAATTGGAGGAAGGAGCTCATATGCTAAGGAAAGATGAGTAGTATGAAGTTATGATTCTCGAATTTACCATACTATAGAATCTCCTGAATGACATGGTAAAACACAGATTTCTGGGTTCCATCCCCCAAGCTTCTGTTTCAGTAGACTTGGAATGGGACCTGAGAACTTTCATCTCCAACAAGGTCACAGCTGAAGTTGATGCTGCTGGTTTGGAGATCACACTTGAGGAACCACTGACCTGGAGCAATGGTCATTTTTGGAGAGGGCTACACTTTTGTGGCTAGAGTGGCAGTCATGGGGTAGGATAAAGGTGTTATACACCGGGGATGTCCTGCTTCCAAGATCAGCTTGGGAATGTGGCTTGCAAGTTTTTTGTCTTATTTGGTCTTTGATTATTGTTGTGCTGGGGCAAACCTGTCTTAACTGCCAGCACTTGACACATAATGGGTGCTCAATCAGCATTTGCTGTATTTTAATGCTCTAAGAGGATTCCCAAAGGTCAAGGAATTTCCACAAATACCACATTAATAGGAATATCTACTGAAAAGTTAATTTACCTGGCACCTGCAGAGAATGAAACAGGCTTTCTAAATAACTAAAGTCAGGGCCTTTCTACTGGGTAAAGAGCTTGGGCAGCCCAGTCAATACAGGTTGCTAAGATAATCAATTGCATTTGAAAGGAGTCACTCTGTCAGCATCTTTCATAGGCCTCTAGGACTTTCTTTATTTCAGACAGAAATTTTAAAATTGAATTTTAATAATGGTCCAAAATAGAATAAGGTGCAGCATCACCATAGGGCCTAGGGCAGCTGCGTCCATCACCATATTCAAGGAATGCATCTAACTGGAATGGGCCATTTAAAACACCAACCTCATTTTACTTTAGCTATTTTAGTTTTTAACATAACAGAAGTTTATTTTCTATTCACATAATGATACAGTGCAATTATAGGTCAAGTGGAGGTGGTAGATGTGTGTGTGTGTGTGTGTGTGTGTGTGTGTGTGTACATGTGGACATCTGTGTGAATCAGTCTGATGTGGACTTAGTCATCTTCAGTGCTAGGTTTCCAAGGCCTGAATATCAACCCTGAATGTCAACACTCAGGTAGCAAAGGAGTAAAGAACATGAAGATTATGACTAGGGACCTCAAATTGGTGAATGTCACTTCAGCTCACCTATTGTTGCCTAGTATTTTATTACCTGACCACATCTAACTGCAAAGGCAGGCCCAGGATAGTGTCTAGCTAGGCAGTCACTTTTCAGTGACAACTACATCATGAAAAAGAAGACCACAATGTTTGATGTATAGTCAGTTATACTGACAGAGTTGGAAATCTTTGAAAAATGTATGATTTTTTGATCCTGACTGATATATAGGATGTCATCTTTTCTTAAAAATTTGATGTAGTGTTTCCTAGGAATATTTGGGTTTATCCATAGTTGACCTAATCCTATTGGGTGTGATCTCCAAACAAAAATAAACATGACAAATATTTTGTAATTAGAAAAAGTTTAGGACCTACAGTATGGCAGTTTTCCATCTCAGAAAGGTATGGCATGCTTTAACATATTAAGGGGACTGAGAACTTGTAAAGAAACTGGTTTGTTTTTATTTAATCCAGTATTTTTCATATGTACTTTACCATGGAACACTGTTTCAGCAACAGGTTGAGAGTCCCCGCATCTAAGGTTATCAGCTAAATGACTGACTTCTCCTTTGATTTAGTTGTGAAGCTACTGAGGTAAGTGGGCCTTTGCCCCCATATCAAGTGACTTGGTCTGGTATGGTTCAACCTCTGCTTTTACTTTTGAAATTAAATTTGAGTTGTTTTTTAATCTCTTCTTTCCATGATGGGTCATCAAGCTCTCCGTTTTTAGCATGGCTAGTGTTTCTCCTCTGAGCAATGTCCCACCTCTCCCGCTAATCTTCTCTGGGCTGAGAAAACAGTCATCAAGTTGCTGGAATATATTAAAAATAAACTTCTGAGAGAGTCTTGCAGGGGAGCGGGTATAATTCTTCTGAATAAGTTCCATGACCTTAAATGAATATATTTTTGTTGTTCAGTTTTTCCTTTTTTCCTTCCTGTTTCTTGTCTCTATTTTAGAGAGAAGTGTCCTAAGGAGTAGAAACAAATAGTACTATTCTTACCTGGCCAATAAACCCAGTTTCCCTTTAGTAACACAGCTATAATCAACTGCATCCCCAAAAGGCCTACCATTGATTTTTCCATAATTCCAATTTCTACACAAGGAATACTTTCTGATACAAATTACATTTTAACATGTGTGACTCTTTTTATTCATCTCAGATTACTTAAGTGGATATTTAAAATACATAGCCCCTCTTTCATTTATTTCTCTTCATCTTTCCCAGGTGTATCTCGAACTGTGAGGTGAGAGAATAAAATATTTTGTGAGTATTGACTTGTTGTCCTGAGCTTCCTTTCTCTCTAGCCAAGTTTTCCATCAAAGGATCAAACAACACGCTTCAGGGAAAAGAAATGAGCAGGGTTTGTTTTAGGTATTTAATGGTTTGTTGTTGGTTTGCATGATGAAGGATGTCTAACCACATTTATATCTTTATAAAGAGAATTTCTTCAGAGTTAGAGAAACTATTTGATACAACAGGGGGGAAAACCTGTTGTACTAGCTGCTTCTGAGGAGGATCACATATTTTAGCCTCCTACACATTGCTCTGTCAATGATTTGAGAGTTTCAAATGACAGGAAGAGAAAGAAAAACTTCTGTTCTTTTCTGTCAGGTGTTCTTAGAAATGCCAACTCATTTTTCTGGAGTATATATAGCACACTTTAACAAGAAAATGAGTCACTTCCAGCCCTGCGTGGTACTGTGACACTGTAGTAACACAACTTACTATAGCTTGAAAGCAATAGCCTCTGAATTTTTAAAGTTACAGCTGCATTACCAAACTGAGAGTGGAAGACCATGAAGGGGATTCACACTTCAGCTGAGTTTCGGGTTGCCATCAAAGATGAAAGGACATATGTTTAATAATAATATATGCCTTTGTTATTGTGCTGAACGGTTATTAGATATAAGTGGTACTCAGTCCCACATGAGTCTGTTGTGGCATGGCCAGACCAAGCATTTCTAGAATTCTGGTTGTTTTGGGATCTTGTAAACCCTCTCAAAGAGAGCAAAACTATGGTAGAAGGGAAGAGAGACTCCAGTCTCTCAATTAGAACTGAACTCAATTTTGAGTGCAGCATGGACAAGTGGGGAACAGGGTCGGGGAGAGTGGCTGGAAAACCACTAGGAGGAAGCATCAGGGAGATTGTCTGGCTAAATCCTACTTGATAAGGTTCTTGCTGAAGGCAGTTGGGGTGATCAGTTACGAGGGGTGGAAGATGAAGAATATCAACAATGAGGATTCTTGTCAAATTGACTTAGCGGGGCTTTTTCTGAAACTGAATGAGAAAAAGATAGAAACAGAAGTCCAGTGGTTGGGGAGTAGTTGACAAGGTGGTTTCAAGGAGAGTTTAGTCAAGGAGAGGGTCATTGTTACCCCATCATCTTTCCCCTCTCACAATTTTCTTCCCTCCAGGCCACTTCACCCTTACCTGCTGACAGTCCCCAGTCTCTGCATCAATCCCAACCTCAGGCAAAAGGAATCACAAGAATGGTAAAAGACATTTCAGAAAATGTCAGATTTGCTTGATCAGTGGTAGCTACCAAGAACTCAGGGTGAACATAATCTGGGTCTAGCCTGGGTGGAACAGAATGTCCAGGTGTAGGAAGTGGGGCTGCAACTAACATGCCCTGAGACAGCACCAGGATTTATGTACCCTAAGACTTGTACAGTTTTTAAAAATGTAAGACCATGTGAACAGATTATAGGCTCTTGGAAGGGGCCTCTGCAAAAGAGGGGCGTTAATGCTATCTTCTTAGTAAATCGACTTCTAAAACAGCTGCAAACATATTCACTCTGAGCCTACACGCTACAGCCCAGTGGCCATTGTTATTCCAAATAACCGTTTTTGTTTTTGTTTTTTCCTCTTCCCTTTATGGCTATTGCTTTTGTGCCCTACTTAAGAAACTTTTGTCAACAATGATGGTATTTTTCTATATCTTCTTTTAAAAGCTAAATTGTTTGACATTTAGTTCTTATGTGGTATGAGATAATAGTCATTAATTTTTTTTCCCCACGAGGATAACCATTTGACCAGACCATTTTTTTTTCATAGATCATCATTTCTGCAGTGCAGTTCAGAGTAATTTTTATCTAAAAATCAGGTAACCATACATATTTCTGATTTCTATTCTTTTTCATTGACTTATTTGCCTATCCTTGACCCAGTACCACACCATTCAAATTACTAGAGTTTTAAAATTAGTCTTGATATTTGTTAGCATAAGTCTCTGGCATTGTTCTTTTTCAAGATTATCTGTGTTCTTGACTTTTTTACTTTTCCATATAAATTTAATAAAATCAGTTTGTTAACTTACACACCATGCACATATACATGAAAACCTTTTCTTGAAATTTTTAACTTTTAAGCTTCTGGAGATATTTAGGAATGCTGACAACCAGATTTTAATAGGTGCAATGTTCCTTCTTTATTAATGGATATTCTGGCATTATTTGTATCATTTTGGGGAACCAACCAACCAACTCCAAAATAAAACTCTCAATCATCTGTGATAGAAAAAAAAAATAGAATTAAAACTGATAATTGAAATATGCAAATAACCTACTTTCTGTAATGGTTGTAATACATTACTCTACTTAGCATTGACTAGAACTGCCATTTTCCAATGGGGTAATCTTAACAGTTAACATTAATTGATTACTTAAATTCCGTACCAGTCACAATTGTAAGCTCTTAATCCTCACAAAATCCTTTGTCATAGACAGTATTTTTATCCCCATTTTATAGATGGAACAATTGAGGTACAGAGGATAAGTAACTTGGCCATGGTTAAAACATCTAGTAAGTGACAGAACCAGAATTTGAGCTCAGGGAGTTTGAGGCAACTCTCTAATATTCCATTACACCTCAGCACAGTAAAAATACTATAGGAAAATAGTACAGGAACAGAAAATTGTACAGGTATAGTAGAATGATAGGAAGAAAACTAGAAATAGAAAATTAGGAAATCAATCTAATTTAACCCAATCTAAGCTTGGATTGGGTGCTCTGAGGAAGGAGACATGGCCTAACACTCAAGTGGGCACTGCAGTCTGGGCAGGAATCCCTGAGGCATTGTAGGTGTAGGTGGATCTAAGAAAATAGATAAGTCTGGGAAGAGCGCCAGAAGGTGCTGGGCTGTTCTGGGTGGTAAATTCAGGATCAGTAGGGTGTTTGATGATGTGTTTACTGCCCAATGAGGAGATTTCAACATGCCTTGGAAACCTCTGCACTTCAGAGACTCTGCTTTGCTGCCCTCTAAGGCTCACAGAGGCTTTACCCTTGAAACCCCGAACCACCTCCCAGTTTGGCAGATTCCTGCCCAGTTTAGCAGCTTTCTTGATTTCTAGCTGGAGTCTGCAAGGTTTGAGTTAGGGCAAAAATTCTCTTAAGCCCCCATTCATCCTTCTTCCTTCCCTAACACCTTTGTCCTTTACAACAGCAAAATAAGGGAAGTTCTTCCCTTTTCCCTCTCCAATCTCTTTCTTTCTCTCCAATAATCAAGTTAACTAAAAACTTCATCATCATCATCACCTTAATATTTATTGAGCCCTTGTTATATGCCTGGCAATGTATTAAACACTTCGAATGCATTATCTCATTCAGTCCTACAACTGCCTTAAATGGCAGAGACTAATTTTATGGTTACCATTGGGCAGAGGAGTGCGCTGAGGCTTAGAATGGTCAGGGACTTGCTCAGTGTCAATTTGCTCAAGGTCAACTTGCTCCAGAACTAACGAGTGCCAGAGCTATTTTAAACCCAGGCTTATCTGATCCAAAAGCCAAGCTCTTAACCCATCATATTGTACCATCAAAAGAATTATCCAAGAACATGGAAGGGCAGACAGGTATTAAATATGACGTTCTTTCTCACCACGATATTACTGGTTTCTTCCTCTAAAATAACTGGGCTCACTTGAAGTCTAGAGCACTTTCCTATCATGAATCTGTTATGGTTTACATCATTTAATGTAGCTTCAGTTCGTGATTGTCCCTGTTGATATATCTTGACATCCGTGAGAGAAAGACTTTTTCAATCCTTTGTTATCTAGTGGAGGATCAGGCACTCAATAGTACTCGATGTACTGATTTTGTTGTAAGAAGGCAGCATGTGCGTTCACAACTGTTGCAATCAGAGAAAGCCTGGCTTTGAAATTTAATCTTGCTGCCTATGGGCTTTGTGATATGGAGCAAAGCACTGAACATCTCTGGGAGTGTGGGCCCATCTCTAGAATACAGGTGATTATTTCTTTAGGGTTTTAGGAGATCTACATGACCACATGTATGTGAATACACTTTGAAGATTTGTGAAATGCACTACCTAAATGTGATGTATATGATACCGCTACTGGTCCTGATGTCAGCTGTTGGTGCTGGGCCTTCCACATCCTGTGGCTGAAGTTGCAGAAGCGTGTGTGGTGTGTGATAGCCCAGCACCCAGCAGGGTTCCTTTAGAGTAACAGATGCCACTAATCAGTACTTCCCATGTCATTTAGATAATCTGCTTCATTTAATGTTGACGTAACCAAAGTGATGGATTTCAGGCTTATATTCTTTCATGTCTTCGGCCCACATTTGCTCCAGGCCCTCAGGAGATGTAAAATGAGCATAACTTCGAGAAACTATTAGGAAAAGGAAAAGCTGTGTCTATACAGCTCAGGTAGCAGATAATTGGCTTCCTAGCCATTGAAGGTTAAGTATAGTGACTCATCGAAACACAATGTTCCTCCTAACAGTCTTTATCATCCACATTTAACCTGGTTTGTTAAATGCAGGAAGCTGACATCTTAAAAAGCTTTTAGAAGTAATGAATCAAAGATTCAAAAATTCTCTTCAAATTTGACATTCACTTCAAATTCAACATTCCCATGCTTTTATTTTTTATTATCAAATTCCTCATTTTAGGGGAAAAATCTTTTTTTTTTTATTCCAGTAGACTTTATCTTCAGTCATCACACATTCTCTCAAGATTTTCTGAAGCCCTTAAACACCTACTAATCTGCAAAGGCAAATATGGTTTCCAGACATTTTCTTCTTAATTTTTTTAAAAAGATTTATTTATTTATACAAGCACTGGGTACAGTCAGAAGTGCGGGAAGGTGAGAGATTTCACCAGAGCCAGAGCGGGGAACAGAGCAGGCAGACTGACGAAATACACTGCTGAGGGGAGCAGCGGGCGGCAGGAGGGATCTGTGCGCCATGTGGGACTCTTGCAGGCATCCGGGGATCGAACCGGTGCTGCAGAGGTTGCAGGCAGCCTCTCAGTCCAGCGCTCAATCACTATGCCACCAGGGGGGTCCCCATTTTCTTCTTAATTTTTTTAAAAAAAGATTTATTCATTCAAGTCAAAGTGATAATTTTACCAAGAGGGAGTTAGCAGCAAAAACCTAATAAGAACTTATCTAATATAAACTCAATGTTTTAGCCAACCATACCAAGAACTATATTAATACTTAAAATAAATTATTAGATTGTAAATAGTTTAAAATGTTTAAAAAATAAAATGTTTTCCTCACCCCTTTCTAGTAGATGATTTTGATGAATAATGAGAGAAATGGTATTTCCTGTAATAATGAAAAACAGGGGCACATTGAAAGACCCAATTTTAGGAAGATACTTAAATTATTGTTTATTGAATAATTTGCACCCATTAAAATGGTATTTTCAAAAAAATTAATTACATGGGACTATGTTGGCTAACATACTATTCAGTGGATAACCAGGTATACATTTTTTTATATCAAAGGCATCCCACCTAGAAAATATGTACATATTCATATAGACAGAAGACTGGAAAAAAACCTACCACTGAGGTTACTGGGTGATGGAATATATGTAAAATTAATTGCTGTTTTAATTATTTTGTATTTCCAAATGTTCTGTAATAAGAACGTTTAAATTTTATAATCAGATAAAGCTTTGCTTTAAACATGTCTAACAAAACACTTCTGGTTACTACACTGCCAAAGTTTTAAATTATGACAAACATTTAAAGCATTATATTAATACTAACTTCAAAGTATAAAAACAGAGGAGCTGGGCAGCAGAACTCAGTTGTCTTTAACCTACCGGGGCCCTTTTCTCTATATGTTTTTTTCTTGGCTTTGTAGGTTCGCTTGATTGGGCAGACAATAGAACTTTCTGGAAGAGTTCCCTGAATCCTGTAGGGAATTGGACTAATAAAACAGCTTGGGTGTCCCCTATCATTAGGTCCTGTTTAATCCCAAATGGAATAGACTGGGGTTGTGGGTGGCGAGGACTGGTGACCCACTTTAGTGCGTGGAGTTTGGTGTGGTTATGGTTATGGGTGGGCCATGATTTTCAATCACTAACTGCTACTTCTCTGCTACTACTTAGTTTCCATACATGGATTAGCTGACATTTGAGGTTAGCACAATGCCTGGCCCCATAGTAAGCACTCAGTAAAAGTTAGCTCTTATTGATCTTCAAAAGAAGTAGAATCCTTTCATCAACTCTGCAGGCATAAGTTAGAACAATCTCAGCAGGTTAGTCTACCAACTGCCTCCTTGTGGGAAGGAAGTAATTAACAGGGGGTGGGGAGGGAGGAGGAGCTCAGAAAACCCCAGAAGTGCTGTGCCAGGAAACACATAGTTGGAGGCAATAGATTAAGGGTTGCAAGAGAGGGTTCAATTTTGGAGAGGCAGCTTGCGGACGAAGTGGAAAAAGCTACATAACCTTACCTGAAGGGCAGCAGATTGGGGGTGTGGGAGCTTCTGCTGCTCCTCAGCCTGCCAGAGACCTTGCCTGAATAGACAAGGATGGGGGAGGTTTCCACCACTCCTGTCACTTCCTCTCTAGTCCCTTCTCCTGAACCTGCAACTCAGGAAGATGAGCAATTGAGAGTTCAGGCTACATTAATGAACTTAACCCAAGGAACAACCAGAGCCCCTGACTCCTGAGTGGAGTGTAAGGGGCAAGCAGTAGAAAGTAACATTTCTCATTCTCCCAACCCATTGACTTTTTGCTGCCAACCATGACAAATGCTATTTCATCAGTTCAAACAGGTGCTCACGTGCACTCAGGGGAAATGAGGCAGGAAGAAATAGCCAGGATGGCAGAAAAATCAGTAATTTAACTTTTTGGGCTTTGAATTACTTAGAGAGAAATTAGTTTCCTAAAAGTTTATAAAAGAGGATCCTTGCCCTGGAGGTAAGGAAACTTGAGTGAAAATCAACAAGCAACTATAAACCAGAGACACACTAGGTGGGGGGGGGGTGAGGAGAGGCGGGATTAGGGTAAAAATAAGGGGGGGTGGGAATTGTATGGGGAATATGACCAAGGTGAAAATGCATACATTGTGCAAAAATGAAAAATGATGTAAAAAATATATAAAATAAAAAAATAAAAACTTCAAAAAAAAAAAAAGAAAAGAAAAGTGATGTGCTTTGGTGTTACAAGATGGAAAGCCATTCTTTCACAAACAAAGACAGAATTTTCCCTTTCAAAGACATCTGGATGTTTCTTGTGATTATCAGCTGGCCTAGTGGCAGAATGAGGCTCCACCCAGTTCCATCCTCTGGTGTCTGACTTGCAGCTCAATGTAAGAAGATAAAACTCATCTGTGCCAAGTCACACTTGCTTGGTTCCTGTGTGTTGAGGTAGGGATAGATTTCCACTCGGATTGACTTTATTTTTTTTATTATTTTTTTAAAGATTTATTTATTTATTTATACAAGCATTGGGTACAGTCAGAAGCGGGGGAGGGTGAGAGAATTCACCAGATCCAGAGCGGGGAGCAGAGAAGGCAGAAGGACCGAAGTACACTGCTGAGGGGAGCAGCGGGCGGCAGGAGAGGTCTGTGCGCCATGTGGGACCCTCCTCTGGTGGCCGGGGAGCAGCCGGGGATTGAACCGATGCTGCAGAGGCTGCGGGCAGCTTCGAAACCCACCCAGCGCTCAACCGCTGCGCCACCTGGGAGGCCCTCGGATTGACTTTAAATAGCCTTAGGTCCAGCTGTTAGGTGCTGATTTTCATTCACCCATCTGAACTTAGATGTAGTCTCTTTCTACCTCTGGTAAATATAGATTTTTTTTTTTCCTAGTAGGAAAACATAGTGGGCCAGGATAATAATCCAGGAAGAGTCAGATCTCTGATTAAAAAAAATGGGGGTGGGAGTGAGGCCTTGACTTCGAGCAAGCATCTTTTTTTTTTTTTTTAATAATAAATTTTATTTTTATATTCCCCCATACAATTGCAAGCGCCCCATTCTGACCCCAATCCCTCCCCTCCCGCCCCCCACCCCCCAAAAAGTGTCTCTGGTTCATAGTTTTTTGTTGATTTTGATTTTCACTTTCTTATAGTTATTCATTTTCCTGGTCCCTTATTTAAGTTTTCTAGATTCCTGCTATGAGTGAGACCATCCGGTATTTTTCTTTTTCTTTTTGGCTTATTTCGCTGAGCATGATCCCTTCCAGCACCATCCATGTTGCTGCAAATTGCATGTGTTTATCTTTTTTGAATGCTGAGTAATATTCCATGGTGTATATGTACCACATCTTCTTGATCCAGTCATCTATTTTTGGGCATTTGGGCTGTTTCCAAAGCTTAGTTATTGTAAATAGTGCTGCTATAAACATAGGGGTGCAGGTGTTCTTTGGAATTGATGTTTCTGTGTCCTTTGGGTAAATACCTAGGAGTGGAATTGCTGGATCATATGGAAGCTCTATGTTTAGTAGGTCCAGAAATCTCCACACAGCTCTCCACAGTGGTTGGACCAGTTTGCACTCCAACCAACAGTGCAGAAGAGTTCCTTTTTCTCCACACCCTCGCCAACATTTGTTGTTGCTAGTTTTTTTAATATGTGCCATTCTCACTGGTGTGAGATGGTATCTCATGGTAGTTTTGATTTGCATTTCCCTGATGGCAAGTGATGTTGAACATTTTTTCATATGTCTGTTGGCCATTTGCATTTCCTCTTCAGAGAAGTTTCTTTTTAGCTCTTCTGCCCATTTTTTGACTGGATTATTTTCTTTGTTGTTGCTGAGTCTCATCAGCTCTTTGCAGATTTTTGTGATCAGTCCTTTATCATTAGTGTTGTGTGCAAAAATGTTCTCCCAGTTGGTGGGGTTTCTCTTTGTTTTTGTTATTGTCTCTTTTGCTGTGCAGAAGCTCTTTAATTTGATGTAGTCCCAGCTGTTGATCTTTGCCTTCACTATCACTGCTTTGGGTGATGTGTCTGTAAAGATGTCTTTGATGTGCAAATCCTGTAGTGTTTCACCTATATTTCCTTCTATGTATTTTATGGTTTCAGGTCTTATGTCTAGTTCTTTAATCCATTTTGAGTTGATTTTTGTGTATGGTGTGAGGTAGTGGTCAAGCTTCATTCTTTTGCGACCCAGTAGCGCAAAAGAATTCAGTAGCGACCCAGTTTTCCCAGCACCATTTATTGAACAAACTTTCTTTGCTCCAATGCATATTCTTTGCTCCTTTGTCAAAGATTAGTTGACCATAAATCTGTGGGTTTATTTCTGGATTTTCTATTCGATTCCATTGGTCTGTATGTCTGTTCTTGTTCCAATACCATGCAGTTTTGATGATTATGGCTTTGCAGTATAGTTTGAAGTCTGGGAGTGTGATGTCTCCATTCCCTTCTTTCTTTTTCAGGAGAGCTTTGGCAATTCGGGGTTTTTTGTGATTCCATATGAATTTCATCAATAATTGTTCTATTTCTTTGAAGAATGACATTGAAATTTTGATTGGAATAGCATTGAATCTGTATATTGCTTTTGGTAGGATGGCCATTTTAATAATGTTTATTCTTCCAATCCATGAGCAGGGGATGTCTTTCCATTTCTTTGTGTCTTCTTCTATTTCTTTTAACAGTGTTTTATAGTTTTCTTTGTATAGGTCCTTTACCTCTTTTGTTAGATTTATTCCCAAATATTTGATTTTTTTTGTTTCGATAATAAAAGGGATGGTTTTTTTGATTTTTTCTTCTTCAGATTTATTGTTTGTGTATAGGAAGGCTACTCGAGCAAGCATCTTTTTTGGTGGTTTGTCAATTTAGAGATAGGCAAGTTTTCCCCATTATGCCTCCTGGCTTTCCTACTATACGAAGGTGGTCCCCAGGGGAAGGGAAGGTTCTAGGTTCCCTGTACCACCCAAGGGAGGATGACACTGAGCAGGGAAGAGGACAAGCAGGAGAGAAGACTGGAAGAAGGAAGGAGGATGGATGAAGAACAAGAAGAGACCTGAAGGAGGCACATGGAGCAGAGAGACATTTGAAGAAACTGTTGGCTTCTTGGTCTTGTACTGGTTGAAACAGATGTGAGCAATAACTATGTGAGCAATAACAGATGTGAGCAATAACAGGGTGAGCAATAACTATGGTAACTTTTATCTTGATTTTGCTCCTTCTGTCCCAGAGGTGCTGGGCCTGTTTTGCCTCCTTCCTATGGGATCCCACCAGGAGCTGCCTTAGACTTGTGGCAGGCTTTTGGGCCTTGCTTTGGGTCAACCCTGTTTGGCTGGACGTTTACCCGTGAGGGAATGGGCAACTTGGGTACTTGATTTGAAAACTATATTCTGTCTTCTCATTGTTGCACACTAATTATATCAAAGTTCCTTTCCATCAAAAGTCTTACACGCTAGAGTATATTTTGTCTTGATGTGGCAGGTGGTAGAACTTATTTAGAGTGGGCAGGTTTGGGGGTTTTGGAATGCCCCTCTCCTTGTCCTTTAATACTACCAGCCTATCCTTTCATTTAGAACTTCCTCTATGGATTATAATAATTCAAATTGGACTTCAAAAAAATGTATCTGCTAGAGACTAGCTTTTTGAGGGTCTTAAATGCTTCTTTCAACTGTAAGAATTCACTACAAATGCAAACATTCAAAGGAGGAGTAAAACCTGTAGCTTTGATGGCTAATGATCACCACCAATCATCATTACTTTAGCAAATATTTACTGAGCCTTTACTATCAACTCATTAGTTTATTCACTTGTTCACTTATTTTTCTATTTATTTAACATGAGGTTTATTAAGGTGTAACTGCATATAGCCAAATTTGTGTTCGCTAGTGTATAGTTCTGTGCCTTTTGAAAAAAGCCATGGCAGTAGTATAACCACCCCCTCAATCCAACTACAGGATATTTTCATCACCCAGAAGTTCACTCACACCCCCTTCCTGTACCATCAGTTCCTGACAACAATGGACCTATTTTCTACCTCATAGTTTTTCCTTGCCTTTGCTATTTATAAAAATAAAATATCACCTCCTCAGAAACTAACTTTAACTTATGTTCAGCTCTCTTTACAATCTAGTTTAACTATTCCCCTTGGGGAAGGTGTGGGAAACCTTTCAGAGGCGTTTACAGTCTCGGCTGCTAGCCAAGCATTCGATAATTGAGAAGCCAGTGAATAGGAGCTGGGAAAAGGGGGAAGAGAACAAGCCAAGATGGACATTAGGTGGGCAGGAATTGGCACTTTGCCAAACACTCTTCTGCCTGCAAGCCCTGAAGGTGAGCAAGTTCTAGAACACCTTTTATCAGGACTTCTGTTTGCCTACTTTCCCCAGAATGAAAACCAGGTCAGAGGCAAATGTGAACTCCATGAGAATTGTTTCCCTTTTTTGGTTTCTATCTTCCCCTTTCCTCATCCAATGGCATCAGCTTTGAGTGACTCCGGATGTGGAGGGTTAAGGTCAGAGGACACTAGCATTAAACCCACGGTTCTGGCTTCAGTCACTGGGTAGGTAATGGTGCTAATAGTAAGGGAGAAAAAGGAAGGAAAACAGTGTTTCTTGAATTTGGAGCATGTGCCAGGCAGACATGATTTCATTCAATCCTCTGAGTACTCTGAGCAAGAGTCCTCCACCTGCCCCAGGAGTCCTGTTCCCCAACCGCCTGCTGTCCAGCATCCACTCTGGTCTCTAATAAACAAGGATCCCTGATCCAAAGCAAAACCCTCTTCCCACCTCCTCTATTGTGCCCAGAAATCTGCGGGTGGTCTAGATGACGAGGGTAACTCATGCTAGTCCTCCCCCTCTACCCTCTCCTAGCCATGCCCTGAGCTGCATGCAAAGGTCATCCTTGTTCTAACCCTGCCTGAGAAGTCTCTGCTCTGGTTCTTCATTACACCCTGATAACTTTCTATCTAGTCCCTACCAGAATTTATTGCATTCATGTGCTGGTAACTGCAGTTGATAAGCCCTCTTTCTTGCCTTCCTATAATGCAAATTCTTGATAAAGGCAAAGTCCAATTTGAAATTCTTATTTTCTATAACATTACTAACTCAAAGAGTTGAAATTTGAACCTAGAAAATTGGCTGAGACACAACATATTCTTTTTCTAATGTATAAACAGTAGAAGCACATTTGGGAAGAAAGATGATTTTATTTCAGGATGTGTTGTGTTTGAGATTCCTGTGGTCATTGAGGCAACTATGCAGTAGGCAATTGGAGAGGACAGTATGGTGCTGAGGGAGGAGTTTTGGGTTGCATTTTCAGTAAATAGATATGCTTGGTTTGTCCTATGCACTGTTAATTTTGGAGGCTCCTCCCAAAATCAACAAGCAACTATAAACCAGAGACACACTATGGGGGGAGGGAGGGAGGGGCAGGGAGAGGAAGGACTAGAGTCAAAATAAGGGGGGGTGCATTTGTATGGGGAATATAACCAAAATGAAAATGCATACATTGTGCAAAGATGAAAAATGATGTAAGAATTATATAAAATATTAAAAATAAAATAAAATAAAACCTCAGGTGTTCAAATTCAATGAACAGTCCTTTCCCCCTCCTTACCTTTCCATGGCATTTGACACAAGTGATCACTCCTTGTATTACTCTTATGATTTGACTTCTGCTCGTCAATCTTCTTGTCTTTTTTAATCTATACTCACTCTCATGGTGATTTCACCCTAATATCATCACTTTATATGCCAATTCTCCCCAGAACCACAAACTGTGTATTCAGTTGGATATTCAATATCTGCACCAGCATGAGTAATTGATTTTCAAAACGGATCTGCTGATGTTCTACTACAGTACTTGATTCTTCCAAAACCTTCCTCATCCCAGCAAAATACAACCCCCCCCCACAACAGTTACTCTGCTCAAAGCCTCAGAGTTTTCCTTGACTTTATTTTTTTATTTATTTATTTATTTATTTTTTTTATAGAGGCATGTTTTATTTTTTTATTTATTTATTTTATTTGTTTGTTTGTTTTGTTTTTGTTTATACATGCACTGGGTACAGTCAGAAGCGTGGGAGGGTGAGAGAATTCACCAGAGCCAGAGTGGGGAGCAGAGCAGGCAGAAGGACTGAAGTACACTGCTGAGGGGAGCAGCGGGCGGCAGGAGAGGTCTGCGCACCATGTGGGATCCTCCTCCGGTGTCCGGGGAGCAGCCGGGGATCGAACCGGCGCCGCAGAGGCCGCGGGCAGCTTCGCAACCCAGCGCTCAACCGCTGCGCCACCGGGGAGGCCCTTTCCTTGACTTTAATTCTCATACCCTACCTCTGATTTCTTAGCAAACACTGTTAACTCCACCTTCAAATTATATCCAGTATCTGATCACTTCCTACCATCTCCCTGCTACCCGTCTTGTGTCTAGGTCCTTAATAGGCCACCATCACTGTTTACCTGGATTTTCAGCACTAGCCTCCTGACTGAACTCCTGGTTTTCACCTTTTTGCCCTTCAATCTATTCTCAACACAATAGCTAGGATGCTCCTATTTAAATGTAATTCAGATCACATCACTCCTCTGGTTAAAATCCTCCAATGGCTTCCTATCTCAGAATACAAGCAAATTGCTCTGACCTATAAAGACTTCACGATCTCCTTTTTTTCAGTTGCTTGGTAACCTGAGCACACACTTGTTATTCCAGGTGTGACACCTCAGCTCTCCACAGTTGTTTCTCCTATCTGGCATGCTCAGTCCTTCACTCTCCATTTTTTTGTTTAAATGTTACCTTCTCAAGATGACATTGATCATTCTATTTAAAATTGTAGCATTCTCTCCTTGACACATCATTTCCTCTTTTCTTCTTTATCTTTTTCCTTGGGGTAAGGATTTTAGTTTGTTTTATTCACTGTGATATTCCCCAGTGTTCAGGACAGTGCTTGGCACTAAGGATGGTGAATAAATGAAATTGCTCATACTGGAGAGCAGAGGGATAATTGATGGCTGGAGGTTAAGAAGGGAGCATGCGGAAAGACAGATGAAAAAAAAAAAAAAAAACACTAAGTTCTTATTTTAGAAGGCAGGCAAAGTAGGAAGCTGAGAAAGCTCCTGATACCATCATTTGCACAATGACTGAAGCAAATCAATATCAGTGTCACCTTTCGTACACATTTACATTTGTAATGTTTCATGTCTCTAATTGTGGTAGGAAAAAACTTTGTCCTCATGTTAAGGGAATTGCATGTGCTATTAAGATTAGTGGAGAGCATATAAACCTCCTTGACCTTGAAATCATCTTATATCTGAGGTAAGTCTGCTTTACTCATAAACTTAAATCATTTCTGAAACATCAGGCAGATTTTATCATCACCATTATTATTGTTGTTAATAGTAGTAATCATAATACGAGTATAGGTTTTCCTGGTTGTGAACTGGACTAGAAGGATTAGTTTCACTGTGTCTTCTTCCAAACCTTGGATCCCAGGCCCCTCCACAATCTTAGATCCCCTAGCATTCCACAGGATTCTTCAGTGAATGATTTGTTTTGTTACTTAAGAAAGATCATTTTGACTACTTCATGCTTCACTTTATTGACATAAGCGTAAGAAATAAAATTAATATGAACGAGTGGTCAAACAAGAGACACTAATAGGTTAGAGAGAATTTAAATAATGCAACATTAATGTTCTAGAGTATTCATTGTGTTTTGTTGATGGCCCATAAGGATCAATATTCAAGGATTTTTTTTAAGGAACCTAGTTTGACATGTACTCTAGTCACTTTTGATTCCAGCTAGATTTTTTTACTTTAGTGCTCTTACTTTAGAGAAGATAATTCATAGAAGAAATGTCCTTGTAAAGGTCATTTAGATAACTTAAGTCACACAGATCTTTCTCTGTATTCTAGGAACACCCTGTGATTGCTACTTGCTTATCTAAAATCTACCTGGTAGACTTGAGAAAATTTTACACTGACAGTAAAATGTGACCAGCCTAATTAAACCCCTTAAAATACACCAGGTGAGGATTTTTATGTTACTACTCCATGGTGCTTCTTTTATGAAAAATGAGAAGTTTATTTTTAAAACCGCTGTATATAATCAAGGAAAGTGTCTTCAAAAAATTGTGTTGGGGGGCCTCCCCTGGTGGCACAGGTGGTTGAGCGTAGTGCTGTGAAGCTGTGTGTGAAGCGAGTGTCTCACATGATGCGGCCTGTACCCTGGTTCTTGTATAAATAAATAAATCTTTAAAAAAAAATTGTGTTGGGGAAAGTGAACAGTTTAATGCAAAAGAATGGAACTAGACTACTATTGTTAGCAGGTAGACTGAGAGGTACCCTGGAACCCACAAACTTGCATGCTCTAAATGTGTTCTCCCGTCCCCTGCATAAAAACAAAGCATTCTCTTAGTGTGAAAGAGCATTAATAGGATAGTATACATAGAGAGAGAAGAGAAGAAAGAATATAGTTTCCAGTAAAACACCCAAAGTTACCCATGTCTCATGGGTAGATGCCCAGCCAAACAGGGTTGGCCCAAAGCAGGAATGCTGAAGCCCAAAAACTTGTCCATAAGTCTAAGGCACCTTCTGTTGGGGAACCATAGAAAATGGGCAGAAGGGCAAGTCTGGAAGGAAAGAAGTATAAACAAAATACAAGTCAAGATAAATGCTGCTATTGTCAGCCTCCCCACAGGTCTCTCACCCACATCTCTTCCAAGTGTCTCTACATGTCTCGATTCCATGTTTCTCCTTCCATGTCCCCCACTTACCTGGTGTAAGTCCAAAATAGAGAAGCAAACACACTTCTTCACTTTTCTCTCTGATTCACATGCCTCCTCCAAGTCTCTTCCACATCTTCTCTCATTTCCCCTCACCACTCAGCTCCGCCCTTCAATAGGTGGGACAGAAAACAGGGAACCTCCCCTTTTCATGGAGATTACAGCTACACCATCTGATACCATACACACAAATTAATTCAAAATGGAATAAAAACTTAGATGTAAGCTCTGAAACCACAAAATACACAGGAGAAAATATAGGCGATACACTCCTCAACACTGGCTTTGTTAGGGGGAAAAGGATGTCCCAAAGCAAATTCCATACAGGCTTTGTGGACTCCACCCCCACCCCAGGTCAAAGCCAAAGACACTGGGAACTCCAAATCCCATCACCACCAAAGGGAAGGTGGCTGGGACCTGAGAGTGGGGTTAAGCAGCCAGGTGGATACAAAAGGCAGACACGTGGGCTTTGGGGGCTCTCCATTTTTGGGCTCTTGGCCAGCTCGCAGCGTCCAGCCAGCTCTGAGAGTGATTTTGGGTTTCCAGGTCGTCGGATCGGGTAGGACACATTAAAGACTTTATTTCCCTATTTTCTCCCTGAGTTGTACATTTTCCTTATTTCTTTTTTTTTTTTTTTTTTTTGGAGTGCAAAGATTTATTCCCAATCACTGGGGTGTCTCCCTATTTTGGTTAATGTCTCTTTGGCTGTACAGAAGCTCTCAGTTTGATGTAATCCCAGGTGTTTATCATTTTCCTTATTTCTTTTTCTCTTGTAAATAAACCTTTTATTAACCCTTTTGTGTGTGTCTGTAGTAGAGTATTCATAAGTCCCTTTAAAGCGCGCGGGTGAGGATCCACAGCCAGGAACCCGTTTAATATCGGGGTGGCTCTATAACAGCTTCAGAGATGTGTCTGTGTTCTAGACTCTACTGACAAGGGAAACAAAGTTCAAGTAAACAAATGGGACAGCATCAAACCAAAAGGCTTCTGTACAGCAAAAAGGTTATCATCAAAACAAAAGACATTCTGTTGAAAGAGGGAAGATGTTTGTACATTCATGCATCTGATAGGGGATAATATAGAAAGAACTCATAAAACTCAATAACCAAAAGCCCAACACCAAATTAAAAAATGGACAGAGGATTTGAATAGACAAAATAACAATGAGATGTCACAACCATGCGAATGGTTACTATAAAAAGACAAAAAAGTAGGTATTGAAGACCATTTGGAGGGCTGGGAACCCTTGTACACATAAGATCCATTATCCCATTTCTGGGTATTCATACAAAGAATACAAAAACACTGACTCAAAGAGATAGATGAATCTTCACGTTCATAGAGGCACTATTTGCAATAGCCAAGAACTGGAAGCAACCTATGTATACTATCCTATTAAAGTTTTTTCACACTAAGTGCCCATTGATAGATGACTGGAAAAAGATGTGACATATCCCAAAGTGATATATCACTTTGGGATAGTACTCAGCTATTAAAAGAAGAACGATAAAGTCCAATCATTTGCAACAACATGGATAACAACATGGACATTATACTTAGTGAAATAAGTCAGATAGAAAACAAGAACTATGATTTCACTCATATGTTACATGCAGAAAAAAAAAACACTAAGCAATGAATGAACTAAATAAAAGATAAACTTTTACACTAAGGAAAATTAGTGGTTATTTGAAGGGTGTGAGTGAATCAGGAAAATGAGGATCATGTATGGTGAAAGATGATATTGGACTTTAGGGGTGAACTTAATGTAGTCCATACAGACGTTGATTTATAATAACGCATAACTGAAACTTACATACTGTTATAATGCAATGACACTTCAAAAAATATATTTAAAAACACAGCTCCTGGATATAAAGCATTTATATTTCAGTAGGAAATACTTAACATTTTATACAGTAAGGACAGAATCTAAAACAATGGTCTAATACCCATAACTGTGTATGATTAAGATATATTAAAAGCTGATCTTATTTTTATTACTTATTGTGACCCATGTTTTATTTCTAATATTCTTATTTAGATGTTTTCAAATATTAGAGTTCATTCTATGGTATGTAGCTATGGGTCCCATGCGTTGGTCCCATCGGTGCTGCGTCTCTGTGTAAAGCTGTCTTTGGTTGCTCCATACTTACATAAAAACTGTATTATTAATGTAGGGAGGACATGGGTCAAATACATGTTTAGTGTTGGAGTTGGACCTATGATCCTTCATATGAATTGAAATATGAAATTAAATCTTTTAGTATTTTACAAAGAAAAAAACAATAGTTTCTAGTAAAAATACAGCTTGAATAAAATTTGAAAACTCAGCTTCCTACAATAAAGTTTGTCCTCTATTAAAACATGGTTTCTTATTGAAAAAAAATAAACCGTGAGATGTCAATTTGGTTCCAGAGAAATCCTGTGTTTTTTCTTACATTATGCACATGATTTATTCAGTCACTTGTTGAAAGGTATTAGGTCCAAAGTAATAAAAGAAAAATGGAAGAGAATCTATTATTTTGGCATTTCATTTCTCTTTTTTTCCAAAAGAGTCAGAGGAAGGGCAGTATCTTGCATCACACATAAAATCAATAGGTGAGTTAGTTGGACGTGTTTGCCACTTTAAAGTAGCACAAAGTTCAGGTTTCCTCAGCGAAATCCCCAACTGAATGCATATCAGACAATATGCTAGGATTCTAGGACTTCTCAAGTAAAATAACCTGGAACCCCTTTCTCAAGCTTCGAACTTGTGAGGCTCAGAAACAAAATGAAAAGTTACTTCTTGCCCCATATTTCCAGTGGCTAAATGAAGCCCTAATTATCTCTCATTGCTCTCCCCCAACCTCTTTAATGCACAGCTTCAGCATTGTAATCACTGCTTGCCTTGCTGCCTGCCCCTCTCACCCCTGAAGGCACGGCCATAGGTGGGGACCTAATCCTAAGTAAGCATTTAAGGGTCCAGTAGTTAATGTGTTTTTTTTTTTTTTTTAAAAAAAAAAGACATTCTGGGAAAAACACAGGGATAACTGATAACTTGCCCTTACAAATGAATTTAGAATTTTCTTTTCTCTCCCCAGTCACTAACTTCTTAGAAATATATTAGTGTAAGAAACTTTTTATGGTGCTATACCTGTACAATGATTTCTCAGTTAGACTTGAGAAATGCTTAAAGATAAATTAGTCAATGAGTAAATGGGAGTAATGAGTTAATGCTGCATTCTCAGGGATCTTAAATGCAAATCCTCTCTTTACATAACACATATTTTGAGATGTCCCTTTACTATTATGAAATGAAATTCACAGATAATATAATTGAACTGTACATATAATCAATATACATGTAAATTAAAACATAAAAGAGAAATATAAAGATAACTCAAAATAAAATATTTCAATAGGTAAACTCCTCGCCTGATAAACTACTAGAAAGATAAACTCTACAAATTTCCAAAACATTCACAGGGAATGCAAGTTATCTGGGTGAGAACCACTTAGCACTCTGCCCTCTCTGGTGTTGGGCAGTGCAGTGAGTATGTTTAGAATTGAGCTCTTTGTAATAACTTAGAGCAAGTTACTCATTTCCCTTGAAACTAGTGTCCCCATATTTGAATGAGGACACCACTTCAGGATACAAAAATGCTGTTTGTATTACATTATATATTATATATGAAACACCTAGCACAATGCAGATGTGTTATGTATTGTAAGATGAGCATATTGTAAGATGAGCAAGACTGCAGCCATTTTGAGAAATAACTGCCATCTCAGAAGGGCACAGCTAGGTTTCATTTCTGGGCAGAAACCACAACATAAGGAGAAATGAAACCTAGCTGGCACCATGACAGCTATCCAATCAGGGTGGACCCTGTCCCAGGTGTGAATAGTCCCTGCATTCTGTCAACAAAGTACAAAAACAGCTGGTTGCTCTGGGAGGGGGTCCCTCTCTCAACCTGATGAGACTGCTATGTCAGTACTCCAGGCAGAGTTGGGCCCTAGCTTAAGCTAGCAATAAAGCCTTTTTGCTTTTGCATCTCTGGCTCCGTGTGGTCTTTGGGAACCCCAGACGGAGTTGAGGCTCCAACTCCTAACACTATGTCATATTTAGTACATATCATGTGGTATGTCTACTATGTAATATGTCAACTCCCTGCTAGAGTTCACAGAAGGATCTCAATGAATATTGATTCTTGTCATTTCTTTCTCGGAGAAGTCAAAGTCACCATGAGTCAAAGGCCTCTTTATGTCCTTTGCAGTTTCCCCAGTTAGACTTACTGTATCAGGGTGCTCCCCAGGAACAGGGGATGTTCCAGGTTCCCTGGCCCACACAAAGGAGGGTGGAGCTGAGAAGGAAAAAGAGCTGGAGGAGAGACTGAAGAAGAAAAGAAGCAGGATGGAGCCAGAAGGAGACCTGCAGGGGGCACATGGAGCAGAGAGACACATGAAGAAACTGCACTTGCCTTTTGGTCATGGACTGGTTGACACAGATGTGGGTGAGTGACCCGCGGAGAGATTAAGAATGGCAGCATTGATCTTGATTTTGAATTTGCTCTTTTCCTCCCAGACTTGTCTGGTTGTTTCTGATCCTTTTCTGTGGGTCCCCAACCAGAAGGTGCTTTAAACTTGTGACTGTGTAGTGCCAGGAAGGGCACTGAGCAGGTTTCTATGATCTGGCAGATGGGTAAAGGAGAGTCCTGGTGCCCTCAGTGGCTTTCTCAGGCTTTTATTGAGATTTTACATGTAGTGCAGCAACCAGGTACACAGTAGGCAGGGGTTCCAGGGGGCCAGGAGGCCAGTAGGCCTCCAAGCCCCTGGCAAGTCTTCACTCTGGGCTTCTCTGGCAAAAGAATGAGCTTCTGGCTTCTCTTTCTCCCCTTTTCTCTCCTGCTTCTCTTCTGCTTCTGCTTCCCTTGGCGAATACCTCTATACTGCTGCTATGGCCCACAGAAGTAAACAATGCAACTATAACAATGTAACAAAATGCAGGCGCCCCATCAGGCATATAATCCTAATAGCTGAGAGCAGAAAAGCCTGAAAATCACTTACCCTACAGACTGGTTTTAGACCTTGCTCTGGGCCAATCCCATTTGAGTGGACTTTTACCCAAGAGGGGATGGGTAACTTTGGGTGTTTGATTTAAAAACTATATTCTTTGTCTTATCTGTATTGTTTACTAATTGTATTAAAGTTCCTTTTCATTAAAGTCTCATATGTTTTGTGTTGATGCTGCCGATGGCAGAACCTATTTAGAGCAGGCAGGTTTGGGGGGTCTGGGGTGCCCCTCTCCCTGCCCTGTAACATTACTACTAGGGGAAATGAGACTTGGGTGTAATTCAAAGATTGAACTGTTAAAGAAACACTGAACTTTACTGCTTCCCTTCCCCCTTTTCCAAGTAGATGAAATAAATATAGGTCAAGTTTCTAGTTCTCCTCTGTTGAGTCTTTTCATGCTAGTGACCTTATGCAGATTCCAACTACCTGTCATTGGAAGCTAGGGCACTTTGCAAGTTGTTGTCAGGTTTGGTGAGGGCTGGACTGTGATTTGGAAAGCAATGTGAAAAGCAATCCATAGCCTGTATGTTTCCAGGACAATGGTTTATGAGGTGGCATTTGCAGAGGGAGGACAGAAGTGGTAAATTGTTTCCCATTCTATACTATTTGTGCAGTTAACATTCTATGCTAACTATGAAGCAGACAATTCGGGGATTTTCTTTTTCATCTCAAAAAGAATTTGCCAGTTTTTTCTTAAAACTGGTAACCTCCAAATCAAATCATCTAAAATATTTTAGAGAAGGAAAATGCAGCTTTTTAAAGAAAACAACTCAGTGTAGACTCTTAATTTTGCAGTTTGGGGAAAGATTTCTTTCAGTGCATTGAGAGAAAATTTTAAAGGTACATTTTTTTCCGATTCATTTAGAATCTTTGTTAACCATCATGTTTCAACGTTTCAGAAAGCACAGAATTTTTTAAATTCTGCATTAAAAAAATGAGATCCTTTAAAAATTATATAGAGCAGTAAAATGTCATCCCCTCTTAAATACCCTCATAAACAACTCCAGTTGAATGAAAAGCGCTTGTGGAGGTACAGGCCTCTCTGGTTACTGCCTCTTCTAGGTTTCCCTTCTCTGCTTGATTCTCCTTTTTGATAAGAGATCAGGTAACCATGACAACACTGCACAGTGGAAGTCCTTTCATTTTTGTGCTTTACATAATCCTGAAAATAAATCTGCTATCTGTTTGACATTTGCTTCCTTTTCTTACAAACTTTTCTTCTTTAATCTTAGCACAGTCTCTCCTGAAAGAAACTTGCCACTTGAGAGGATTTGCTGCATCCATGTGACTTCCTATTAGTACCAGGGTTGACTCTGTTCTCTGAGGCTCGATTTCTTGTCATGGATTCTCCCCATACACACTTGAAACTAAATTATCACTCTATTATCTAGTTATTGAAGACTAGCAAGACTGTAATGGTTCACTGGGGCCCTTTCTGATTTTAGATTTACAAAGCCCTAGTTCATGTCATCCAAAATGGCTGTTATTGTTATTAAGCTGCCCTAGGATTCAGCTTTACAAGAGCTAGTTTCATAAGGGCTAGAAAACTTTCTAAAGTCCATGGTGAATATGAATCACTGATTTCTAACTCAAATTTTCACGTGTGATAAGATAGGTTGACCTAAAGTTTCTACAAAAATCAAGACTAATATAATTTAGCATATGAATCTGATAATTTGCTTTTGAAATGAGAATATTGTTCCCACATGGAAACATTAGAATTTTCAGCAAACGAAATGATTAGCCTTTTTTTGGTCATCCTACCAACATAAAGGAAGATTTGATTCCCTGCTCTAGATTCTAGAAACTTCCATAGTAATTACAACAAAGGAAATTGTTCCACAACAAAGGAAATGACTCAGTTTCCCACATGAATGGCTATGAGGCCATTCAGACAAGTTGAATACTGTATAGTTTCTGTTGACGGGGAGAAAAGTTATCATCAGGGTCAGAATCGGACCATTGTTTTCAAAGCAGACCTAGATGTTATCTTTACCCGCTGGCTTGGATTATGTTCAGGCAAACTGTTATTGATTTGATTTATTTCCCTAATGGCTGCGTTCTGTTCTCTCTCAGGAACTTTAATATACAAGACACATGGAGCTTTCCCCTGCCTGTCTGCCTGTTAAGCATTATTGAGTTTAATGAGTCTATTCAACAGCACCCAACTCTCCTGTCTTTATTTAGACGATCTTCTCGGAGCTGGAGCTCAGAGAAAGCACTGCAGGAAGAAGTCTACTAATTTGTTGAATAACCTCATCTTTCCTTATTAAGGCCATATTTGTTCTTGAAGATATGTTAGTCCATGTGTAATCACATGCAGTATAATCATACCATTGTCAAAAATAACTGGACAGTAATGAGCATCATTCAAAACCACTGAGGTAAGCTCAGGGCCTCTCTGTAACCTGCAGATGTTGTGCCCTCACTAAGGATAGCCAGCAGAGAGTGAGAATAAATTCAGCTAGTATTGTATCAGTTCAGAGGACAGTAACTTTGCCTAATTCCCACAAAGACCCTGGCTTTGGGTGGCCTTGGGTAAGTTGGTTTGCGTATTTCACCATCCAACCTTGAACACCTGGCTGGACAACCTCAGTATCAGGATGCTATAATGACAGGCAATATCGAGAAAAGAGTATGAAGATCAATGTTGAGGCAAAGAGGAAAAAGCACAGCGATCTCAGTATCTTAACCTCATACCACTGGATAACCGATAATAAGATTGGTTTGAGTTCTGGATTTGATGCGACCTAGGGGGCAAGTTACTTACCTGTCTGTGATTTGGTATCTTCATCCTAAAACAGGATAACCCCACCTCACAGAATTGTAAAAATCATTGGTAAAATGAACATAAAACTCTTAAATAGTAGGGACTCAATGATCTTATTGGCTGTAACTATTATAATTGTTATTCCCTACTTCCAGCCTCTGACTGTAAATGTAGTGTTTACCTGCAACTTTGTAGTGTTGATGGGGACTGTGACTGCCTGGCGGAGAGAGAGGAGGGTGCATGGAAACTGGAGTGCATGTTAGGAACAAACACATGGAGACAGGACAGGAGGCATTGGGGGCTATGCAGAGGTGCCATATCAACACACATTTAACCAACAAGATTCTTTTTAACTCAAACTAGAAGGATTAAAGTTATTTTATTTATTTTTGTATATCACATTTTGTGATTCTAAACAGAGATTTCTCTGAAGGTGATTAAGAGCTTGCTTTTGACAATTACTATTTAGGAATTCAAAAACTGGTGGGCAGGTTGTTTTACTTCTCTGTCTTACCACCAAAACTTTCTCCCATCATAGGAGGGGCAAGTCTTTTGCTTGTTGCTGGCCAGTGAGTTCATCCCATCCTTCTATCCACCGTGGGCAACAACCTTTAAATACTCAAGGAGGCAGGGCCTAGGCCCTCCTCTGTCCACATTTAAGTACTGTATGTACTGTATGTTTTTTTTTTTCTCTTTAGAAGTTTTTACTGGAAGACAGCCAGGGTTACAAATAGACCTTTAATCTGAATGGGTTCCCAAGAACACCCCTATGCTGTATATACAATAATTTAAATTCTCTGGTCATGGGGAAATTTGAGGCCCAGAATATATGCTCAGCTGCTTTAAACAAAACACCACAATGCCATCTCCAGAGTCTGTGAGCCACAGGCAGCAAATGTGTCTAATTTGCTCATTCTTTGAACTTGCTGAATTGAAATACTGTATAGGAATCCCTAGTTAGAAGCCAACTTGGTGTTTTGCTGTTTGATTTTCAACAGTGACAAGAATGGCAGAAAAAGCACTGGCCTGGAAGTTGGATCTGGACTGTAGAGCCAGGTCTAACTATAGTCTTGGGTAAGTCACACAGTCTTTTCCAGCCTCAGGTTGGTCAATATATACTAGGGGGAGGTCAAACACTTACATTTAACAGGATTAGCTTCAGAATTTGTGAGGCTTAGAGCAAATGAAAATGTGGGAAATAGTGAGGAAAAAGTACTGCTACAGGTACCATACATAATACTTTCATCTCTTCCAAAATCTCTCAACTTAATCATTTTTTTTGTTATTTAATGTCATTCTAAAAATAACTAAAATTTAAATTATTAACATGAATTTTACCATTCATCTTTATATTGTACAGTGTCCACTGTCCATGCAAATGTAAGAACATTTACCTCTCACAGAACCACTGATACACAATCAGTATTTCACAGCTCTTATGTGCATATCTTTCATTCTTACAGTAGTGGAAAAACACTGCCTCAAACAAACTCAACTGTTTTCATTTCTCTTCTTGATATGTCTACATTTTATCAACACTCCCTACCTTCAGGAAATGGAACCGGGGTCAGTCTCTTTCCCTTTCCTTCTAAGTCATCATTTTCAGTGCAAATGATTGAATAATACAGGGAAGTAACACAAGTCAAAAGGATATGATAGGCTTTTTTGCTGGTTCCATAGAACGCAATTGCCTTTTTTTTTTTTTTTCTGGCCTTGGAAACTAATTCTATTTCAGACAAAAAGTGTAGCCTTTTGGGGCTGATATTCCCCTCCTTTCACCTACTTAGTTGTAATAGTAACACGCTTATCTCATGCTCCCTTTTAATTGTTAAAAAGAAACAACAGACTCAAAATGGAGTCACTTGTATTAAGCCCTTCAAGGCTTAAAATCTAACCTGAATGCAATTACAAACTCCCCCTGGAATGTAGTCTTAACAGATCAGTGTGGAATTTTCTGGCCAACATCCATGAGGTAAATCTTTCCATCCCCCAAAGGAAGATGATGTAATCTGCGACATAGACCCCATGATTCCCCAAAGATAGGTTACCTAAACCTGAAATAATCTGTTTTTGTTTGACTTCCTTGTGCCTGCCTTTCAAACCCATCCTATTTTATAACTCTTTGTAGCCCCTTTCTACTTGCTAGATGAATACTGCATGATTCATGAGTTCTCTAATAAAGCTCATTAGCTCTTTAAATTTACTCAGTTGGACTTTGTTATTTAACACAGCTATGCTGAGCTCCTAGGTATCTTGGTTCACTGGGAATTCTGTTCTCACAGGACCTCAGGAATGCATATGCAAATAGAACTATAAGTTGCTGTGGACGCACCCATTGCACTATTTTCTTTGCACATACACGTGCCCGTTCTCTCATTGGTCACCATTTACAAAACACAAAGTGCAATGATAAAAGCATTAGTAACTTTAATCAAGTCCAGGGTGGGGCCCTTCTGCACCCTGGATTACGTGATTACACAATCTTTTTGGTTCATGAAGCCCACCCTGCTCTTTAAATCTCTAGATCCCAATTATGACATAATTCTATCATGACTTTATTCCTCTTGGATAGGCTTTATCTTTATAGAGTGACTTTTGAGTATGACTCCAACTTAAGGAATTGCTAATCTGATCGTGACAATTTTAAAAATCAGCCTTATGGAAGTATAATTTACATACATAAAATTCACTCACTGCAAATGAAGTTTGATTATTTTTAGCAAATTTATACAGTTGTGTACCCATCCCTACAATCCAGTTTTAGAACACTTCCTTAACCCCCTATCCCCCAATTACCTTGTGCCCACTTGCGGTTAATTCCCATCCCTACCCCAGCCCAGTCAACACTGCTAATCATGACAGGTTTACACAACAACTGCTATGGATAAAACATACTGTGGTAGTTCTGGTTCAGTCACAAGGGTAAGATCCTAGTAACTTTGGCTCTCTGGAGTAAGGATCTCTAAGGTATGAGAACTGATGAGAAGGACTTGGGCCACCACTGGCCTGGAAACATGCCTTTGTGTGGATTTAAAAAATGTGCCTCCATCAGTCAGAGGTAATACCCATGGCAGAATAGTAAGCAAAGGCCAGCCTATATTTTCAGTCTTCACCTCCCTCTGCAGCCTCCATCTACAGTCTGAGCTCCTTTGCCTCCATCTATAGTACCTGTAGGACTGTACCCAGTATTCTTTGGAAAGGTACTGGTAGTGTAGTGGGAAATGATAGCTTACACCAGTCCTTCTGTATGAACAGGGGCAACTTGTAAATTTCTCTGAACCTCTGTTTCCATATCTGCACTGTGAGGATAGTAGAATTTACCTTGTAGAGTTGTCATGGGAACAAAGTGTGGCATGGGGAATAATGCATCTAAAGCTTCTAGCACATAGTGCTCCAAAATGTTAGTAATTGTTTTATTGACTGAAAAGCATCACAAGTGCTATTGTTTTCAGCACTCTATCCCAGAAGCAGCAGCAAAAGGAGGGTGTTTGGCTCCCTTTTTAACTATTAAATTATCAAATGTTGGCCCTCCCTAGTGGCGCAGTAGGTTGAGCGCAGCACTGTGAAGCTGTCCGCAGCCTCTGTGGCATGGGTTCGATTCCCGGCAGGGCAGGGAGATACCCGAATGGTGCGGCAGACCTCTCCTGTCTCGCCTGCTGCTTCCCTCAGCAGTGTTTTTGTCCATCTGCCTGTTCTGCTCCCTGCTCTGTCTCTGGTGAATTTTTTTACCCTCCCGCACCTTTGGCCTGTACCCCAGTTCTTGTAAATAAATCTTTAAAAAAAATTACCAAATGTTTTCTGCAGAGTTCATTGATAGATTACTAGTACTACAACAACAAGAACTGCCCCGGTGTGTTTTGTCCATAGCAGTTGCTGTATAAACACATCACCATCAGCAGAGTTGCCTGGGCTGGGGTGGGAATGGAAATTAACCACAGGTAGACATGAAGCAACTTTTGGACATGTTCTGAAACTGCATCGTAGGGATGGGCCCACACTACATTCTTTTTTAAAAAATTTCACTCTATGGGGCCTCCCCTGATGGCGCAGGTGGTTGAGCAACGCGCTGTGAGGCTGTCAGCAGCCTCTGCAGCAAGAGTTTGATCCTGGCCGGCCGGCGAGGGTCCCACATGGTGAGCAGACCTCTCCTGTCTCGCCCGCTGCCCCCCTCAGCAGTGTATTTCATCAGTCTGCCTGTTCTGTTCCCTGCTCTGTCTCTGGTGAATCCTCTCACCCTCTGCACATCTGGCCTGTACCCCAGTTCTTGTATAAAATAAATAAATAAATCTTTAAAAAAAAATTTCACTCTATGGACAACTTTGCTGGAACACAGCTGTTCTATGAGCTTCTCCCTTTCTTTTCCTCCTTGTCCTTTCCCTTCCCTCCCTTCTTCAATATTTTTAGTTAATTTTCATTTAACTAAAATCTTTCAAAATGCATGTAAGTTTCTGCCAGTAGTTTTTTCAGTTTGGCCCACTCTTTTGACTTATCTGGGCGTTAGTTCCCTCAATTATTTAGTGGAAAGGAGGGACCACAGAGATCCTAAGGGTTTCTAAGATGTAGTGATCACTGGTTAGCTCTGGGGAAGGAGGAAACATACTTATACAAAAATGCCATAGTCAATTTAGATAGAATTTCTTCTCATCACATCTTCTTTGTGTTCCTTTTTAAATTTTTTCAGAATATTTGTAATATAATTGGAAAGTATTGTAATTGGCCAAATCGAAACAGTTATCTCCTGATAGGTACGAACATTAAAATTTGAAAATTGATGGGAAGCAACCTTGGGACTCCCTTTGGCTCCAGAGTGCTCTTACAATGTAGGATAGCTTTGCTGTGAAGGAAAGAGGTGAGGAACAGGAAGTGAGGAATCTGCACTGGCCAGGTGATGCCCCCACAAACATCCTCACATCGGGCGGGGGTGGGGCTTTCTTTATCCTTGACTTTGAGTTATAACAGGATTCAATTGAATTTAGAAACTTTTCTGGTTAAAAAAATAATTAATGAAAACTTTGCCCTTTATATGACTGACACCTTTGCCTTTCTTTTTATAATGAGAAGTGATATAAAAAGATGAATGGTAAAAGATGTGAAGGGGACATTTAAGGGATTTGTGTTTCATTCTTTCTTTTTAAACTTTTATTATGGAAAACACAAAAGCAGAGGGAATAACATAAGAAGGTCCCTTGTATCCATCACCTGTATCTGACAATTATCACTCTGGCCAATCTTGTTTCATCTATAGTGTCCCTATTACTAACTACTACCCAGAGATTATTTTGCAATAAATACCAATTACACCCTTTCATATGTAATGTTTTATTATATATCTCTAAAATGTTCCTTTTAATAAAATCACAACCAGAATATAGTTATCATACCTAAAGGAAATAGAATAAGAATTCCTTAATTTCAGCAAATAATCAGTAGTCACATTTTCCTATTTATTTTTTTAAAGATTTATTTTATTTATTTATACAAGCACTGGGTACAGTCAGAAGCACGGGAGGGTGAGAGAATTCACCAGAGCCAGAGTGGGGAACAGAACAGGCAGACCGACGACATACACTGCTGAGGGGAGAAGCGGGCATGGCAGGAGAGGTCTGCGAGCCATGTGGGACCCTTGCGGGCGGCCGGGGATCGAACCGGTGCTGCAGAGGCTGCAGGCAGCTTTGCAGCCCAGTGCTCAACCGCTGTGCCACCAGGGGAGGCCCTATCTATTTGTTTTATAATTGATTCACGATTCAAATAAAGTCCATATTTTGCAGTTTATGAATTTGTTGTTTATACATGCACTGGGTACAGTCAGAAGCACGGGAGGGCGAGAGAATTCACCAGAGCCAGAGCGGGGAGCAGAACAGGCAGAAGGACCGAAGTACACTGCTGAGGGGAGCAGCGGGCGGCAGGAGAGGTCTGCGCGCCATGTGGGACCCTCCTCCGGTGGCCGGGGAGCAGCCAGGGATCGAACCGGTGCCGCAGAGGCCGCGGGCAGCTTCGCAACCCAGCACTCAACCGCTGTGCCACCGGGGAGGCCCCTGTTTCACAAAACTCTTATCCAGTGGTTCTTAAAGTCTGGCCTCCTAACCAGAAGCATCAATATCTTCTCGGAACTTCTTAGAAATGTAATTTCCCTGTTATTAGCCAAGATTTACTGAATCAGAAACTCCTGGGGTGGGACTCTCCAAACTGACCTCCATCTCACTGATGTATACCAACGTAAGGAAGTACTATTCTAATTTTTTTAGGGCTCTGTTTCACTCTCTCTCGCTCTCTCTCTCTCGCATCCATCTACCTACCTATCTGAAAAACTGCATATGTAGTATACATTTACTTATTGCATGCATTTTTTTTTCTTTTTGCATAGAACTGGGGTGTAAGCCAGAGGCTCAATGGTTGAGCAGATTCATCAGAAACAGAGTGTGGAGCAGAACAGGTGGGTTTACTGAAATGTATTGTTAAGGGGAGCAGCAGGCAAGACAGAGAGGTCTGCTGTGCGGTATATGGGTTAGCTCCATGGCTGGGGATCCAACTCAGGCCATAGAGGTGATAGTGCTGAGACTTAACCCCTAGGCCACCAGGGAGGCCCTGATTGCAAGCATTCTTATAGTATTTTAACACTTTTGTAGACAAAATAATACATATACTCACTCCATGTGGATGCATTAATTTAGGCATTAGTAAGTCAGTGTGGTGAACTGCTCTCAGTGGGCTATATTGGTTGTTGTTTGTCAGTTTGAAAATGTCTAAGAGGGGGCCTCCCCGGTGGCGCAGCGGGTTGAGAGCCACGCTGTGAAGCTGTCCGCAGCCTTGCAGCGCGGGTTCAATTCCCTGCCAGCCGGGGAGAACCCCACATGGCACAGCAGACCTCTCCTGCCCTGCCCGCTGCTCCCCCCAGCAGTGTCTTCATTTGTCTGCCTGTTCTGCTCCCCTCTCTGGTGAATTCTCTCACTCTCCTGTGCCTCTGATTGTACTCCAGTTCTTGTATAAATAAATAAATCTTTAAAAAACAGAAGAAGTCTAAGAGAAACCTACGTGTATTTTGGAACTATTCAAACTTTATATTTGCTAGAATTAGAAATATTCCATTTTCAGATTTGATATAATATCCACTAAATTAAATAATGGGCTTATTAACACACTATTAATAAGTTGTGCTAAAAATGATAAGACAACTCTTTGGGGGTTCCCTCCCCAATTTCTAGAATCTTTATGGTATAAACACTCGTTCATTGTTAATTTCAGGCTGATGCCACTGAACGCAGTTTTGGGAAGACAGGAACACATCCAGCAATCAAGAGCCAGAAGAGGCCAGCTCCAGCTCACCACTGACACAACCCACTTAGAATCTGCTCCTAATGGCTGCAGTAACTTGTGTACTTTAGGCAAAACCTGCTCATTTCTTTGGCTCTGTGAAACTGGATTAAGACATATGTGATGGTTAACTTTGTCAACTTGACTGAGTCCCATTGCTCAGATATTTGTTAAAAAAGTATTCTAGGGGTTTCTATGGAGGTATTTTTGGGATAAAATTAACAATCAAATTGTAGGACTTGGAGTAAAGCAAATGTGGGTGGGCCTCATTCAATCAGTTGAAGGCATTTATAGAACAAAGACTGACTTCACTGAGGAAGGGGGAATTCTGACTGCATCTGCTTTTGGACTCAAACTATAACATTGACTCTTCCATCAGTCTCTTGCTTGCTGGTTTGTCCTGCATATTTTAGACTTACTAAGCCTACAAAATAATGTGAGACAACTCCTTAAAAGAAATCTTTCTCTCTTCTCTATATACACACATACATATGCTGTTGATTCTATTTTCCATAACTCTTTAAAATTTTCATGTAAAATGATAGTCATAACCCTGATTTTATAACCCATAATAGGTGGGGATCAGCAGATAGGCTGATTTAGGGGCTCTTCTCCCCCAGGCATCTTTCTTCTGCCTTATTTTAGGGACTTGAAACTCTCACTTCACTCATATAATGTCAGATCTTGATGGCTTTTGTTAAATCATGAAACAGGACAACAATCAGGTTAGTATCTTATCTTGTAAGTATACTTATATGCTATAAGTATATTAATGGGCTACGCTGGCAGATTTTTCTGTTTACTCAGCACCGAAAAATCAGTAAACTGCTCTAGATATGTTATTGGGCCCCCACGCAGTTAGGGTTCCTATGAGTCTCTATCTATTCAAAGATGGGCCTCTATTGACTCATGTATATACTTAAGCATATCCTTAGCCATGAGAAGGATTTAAGATGGTGTACAAAGAAATATGTAGTACAGCAAGGGCACATGGGTTAAAACAAAGTGAAAAAATGGTAGGAGAAAACAATGGAGCCAGGAACAATGCAAATATACAAATTATTTTTCTTGAAATTCTATGGGGTTATAGATGTGAACTATGTAGTTGAGTTAAAATTTTCTAGAAGAATGTGTGAAGCCATGTAAAATAAGTCACATAACATAGAAGATAACAAAAACAAACTCATTGCTTAGAAAAGCCCCAGTACTTCTGCCATTGAGACCAGAGTGATGTTCTCCAGAAGGTGTTACAAGACAGAACATTGTGTAATGTAAATGATAATATCTTTGCAACATGTTTAGACTAAATGAAGTAAAAAGCTTCAAAAGACCCTTTTAAATAATACTTTTCTTTTAGTCAAGGACATTATACCAAAGGGCAATTCAGGAGGACCTCAGTAGGTGCCCATGAGGCATCCCAAATATGAAGTCACTGCTAAACTGATTTCAGCTAAGGCTAAGTTATAAATTACCTACCTGTTCTCAAGTGCCAGTCAGTTATGAAATTTCCATAAGTTCATGATAAAAATTACAAATAATGCAGTGAAGAGTGAATGTTCCATAATACCAGATTTCCATAAAACTTCAATTTAAAGGACTATCCTTTTGTTATATCCTTATTTGATAAAAGAAGTCATAAGCCCAAGCCGGCAACCATAATTAAAAATAATTTTAACCAGACTGTGAAATATACAAATTTGGGAAACCATTAATCTAAGAGATAGAAACACATGTATATAATTTTTCTCAGCAGGAGTTTTGATAACTTTATAAATTATGGCAACACCCTAAGATATGCTAGAAGTTATATTCTCTGACATATTTCTGGAATGCAACTTTTCAATGTTACAAGTTTACTACAAAGTCATATATTTTAAAAATCAACTAAGCTGGGTGTAGAATTGATACATTTTTATAAAAATTTAGGGGTAAACCAGGTTCAGGTTTAAATAGGGGTCACCCCCACTGTACCTCTAAGTTGAGCCAAGGGAGAGCAGGTCCAGGAGTGTCCCCGGAAAGTTATTTCAGATGTTCACTGACTCAGATCAATGGACAAGAGAAGTTCCCAAGTTTTATATCACTGAGCACTATTGCAATTATTCTAACCCAGGAGCATTTTAAAGTAGATATAACCAAGTTTTCATCTAGACCGTGAAACAACAATAATCAAAAACTACAAATAAAACTGTATAGTAATAATATCTATAGAATCCTTAGCTTTGAATAATTCAGCTTTCTTGATAGACTAACAACTACCTATTGGCAATGAATGAAATCATCTGGTGGACAGGATTATGAATGATATATAGTTACTATTTATTGAGCACTGTTTTAGGCATTTTACATGTAAATACATTCAAACTCACTAAAACCTTATGATATAATAACTATTGTTATCATTATTAGTATAATATCCCCATTTTACAGATGAATAAACGGAGATCATAAGTTGTTAGATAAACAGCATATTACTAATGAGAGGTGGAACTGTGATAGTGTGACCTCAGATGCCACATTTACAGTACTCTTACTGTTTATTTTTTAACTTTATTATTTTTTAAAAAGATTTATTTATGCATATAAGAACTGGGGTACAGACTAGAGGTGTGGGGGATGAGAGGATTCACCAGAGACAGAGTGGGGAACAGAACAGGCAGACTAACTGAAATACACTGCTGAGGGGAGCAGCGGGTGAGACAGGAGAGGTCTGCTGCACCATGTGGGTAGCTCCCTGGCCGGGGATCAAACTTGTGCTTCAGTGGCTGCAGATAGCTTTATAGGTTGTGCCTTAACCCCTTGCACCAGGGAGGCCCTACAGTAAGATGTTTAATTGACTCCTTACCTAGCTATCAACATGGAAGAAGTTGGGAGATGGCTGCTAAAAATGATAACCTTGAACTTAGAATAATTTGTGACCATTCTTTCCGACAGTAACCAGATCATAAGGACAGTTTTCTTGGAAGGTCATTTCTAGCCTGTAAAATCTCATCATCTTCAGATAAGTCAGGATGCTTACTGTTCTGTTCTCTGGAGTCCTTGGCTTCTAACTCATCCAGAAGGAGCATCAACTTGTTTCAATATGAGTTAGAAACAAGGGGGATGGGGAGTGGAGTGTGACTCTGGTGCTCATGCCATATACAGCATTTTATTGGGTTGGCCAAGAGATTGCTCCTGAATCACTGGGCTGTGGGAGAGGTACTGAGGTGCAATGTCTGCATGAACACACATATCCATAGTGTCTGTTGAATTCTGATGACTTGGTGCACATCAAATTTTATTCCATTGAGTCAAAGATATAAGGGAGATAAAAATAAACTGCAAACTATCTTTTATTATGCCTACAGGATTTCTTCCAAGAAAAGGGCATAATGGTCAACAGCAGATTAGCCGTGCCGAAGGCTGGCCTCCTGGGAAGCAGGTAGAAGTGGCAGTCAGCTTGTCATCAGTCTCCTCGGGAGAATTTGGGGCCCCTCTGTTATGCTCTTAGCCTGGAAGCCTTCCAATCACTCACTCCGACTTCCCACTCCAATTTGTCCCACTTTTCATAGTAAGTTGTCACCATGGAAACACATTATGCCCTTTGGGTTTCTGGTCTGCAGTAATCTGTGCTTTCTCCAGCAGGTGAGTCAATAGAAGTTCAAAGTATTTACAAGTTAGAAAATGACAGGTAACCAGAGATGATAAGGGTCCAGCTTTTGAGACTATTCTCACCAATGTCCCTGAGCCCAAGCACTGCACTTCTGTCTTCACCCTTCTGGGCACTTTATTCTCTTGGTTTTGGGCTGCTCAGGAAATCAATTCCATTTCTACCTGTAATATTTTCAGCTCAAACTCTTCTCTGCTTTCCTAACCTTTCTTTCTTTCTAACCTGCAGTCTAGAATCTTTGCCCTTTTTGTGTTGCAAACCATTTAAAGTTTCTTAGTTTCTCCTCATGAAAATAACCTTGTTTATCCACAGTTATCTGTCTGGTGATTGACATATCTATATGCAATAGATAATTCACTAGAGGCCAGTACAAATAGTGGAGGCATTTTGCCACAGGGAAAGGAAAAGGAGCAAAAATAGAATTACAGGGGAACAGAGGACATATTTGCCACCAAATTTTTCTCCTCCCAAAATGGTTACTTTTGATTTGACAGAAGAGTATCATCTATTCATGCATAGACTCATTCAATCACTCTTTGTTAGGAAGGCACTGTGCTAAACTGCCAGTCTTGGAGTTATTGGCATCCTGCCTTTGAGGAATTTTTAGCCTAGTAGGAAAGTTGTGGTATGAATTATATGATATAAAATAGGATGTTTTAAAAGGTGGGCAATGATACAGCCATGAGAAATGTACAACGAAGTTGCTATAAGATTTTAGATTACCTTGTTATTGAGAAATCAGAAATGAATCAAAATTAAAGAAAGTAGGAATAAGAATTCTAGAGGGAGTAAATTTAAAGGTCAACTTGAATATGATTCACTCTATAGGTGAAACAAATAGACCCAAATATATCTTTAAAAGTAAATAAGATACATAGTTTAATTGTAACAAAATTTGGTACAGAACACAAGTCTCCGTATTTCTAGCTTGGAGTTATTTTCTCTATATCAAGTAGATTTCCTCAACATGTTCTCAGAACATGTGGGCCAGAAATTGAATCTAAATTAGAAATAGCCAGGAAAGCTGTTTCTTAAAAACTAAGATGACCATGTTAATGGGAGACTGTTTGTGAAAAGTCATTGTCTTAGAACTCGTTGTTATATTTGGCACTGATTCAGTTTTTGTTATAAGAAACTACATGCATAGGAGATATATGAAAATAAAGGAATAGGAAACAAGACTGTAAGAAAGATTCTAGAAATCAGAGTTATTTATCCAGAAAAAAGAATATTAATGGGGATTTCTTTAGCCTTCAGTGGTTAGGAGGTCTCCAGCCAGCTGTTCTCCATCTCTCCAAAAGGCAGAAAATCAGAAAAAATAGACTGACTATCAAGCAGAACAGATGAAGTTAGATGTAAAGAAAGGGTCCCTGATCTAAAGGACTAACACACAGATAAAAAGGCAGATGCAGAAAATGCTGTGTGTTGTTTGTCCTTTTCAGTCTTTATGCCTGAGGAACCTATCATCCCTTCTAGGCATCCCTCCACTGTCTAGAAGTGAGATTGGAGTGAAAGGCCTTGTAAAAATTCCTCCCCAAATCTGGAAGATTCTTCCTATCCTGATACCCATTCCCCTTTGATCTTATACATTAGGAAATGTGACATTAAGACAAGAGAATCCTTGAACTGAAAGTGGTAATAAAATGTATTTTACAAATGGCTTTTTTAAATCAAGGCTAACCAAGGGATGGAGAAGGAGCCATGTTTGTTTTTCAAGTCTTTCTGTGGAATTTTCCAAGGCTTCCTGCTCCCACTCTTACTTCCTTCCTCTTCCACACTATTATCCTTCAGGGAAATTCTCAGTTGTTGATGAATCTCTGAACTATTAAAGGAGAATGGTTTAAGTCCTTGGTTCTAAAACCCTAGCATAGAATCATCTGGAAAGTTGAAATGAAAAAGTCCAGATCCCATTCTAGAGATCCTGAGTTAGTAGGTGGAAAATAGGGCCCAAGTATCCATAGTTTTGAAAAATTCTCTAGGTGGTCCATTGCCCAGGTTGTGGGTATTTTCTCTCCCAGTGGTGTTTTTGCTTTAGCAGGGATCTATCTCTTGAAAAACACTGAAACTCCAAAATCCCCAGTGAATCTGAGATGGTGAAATTTTTGCTGCAGGTGGTCAGAGAAATAATTCTGGAATGTTTATCCCCTGAGTTGTCCCATGTGGACTCTCTCTCTACTCTGCACACTTGATAATGACCTTGGTTTTGGCAAAAGGCAGCGTTGCCTTTGCATGGGATTAACTCCAAGGGGCAGAACTTCAAATACTTAGAATGTGTGCCAGCATCCCGAGGAAAGCACATAATGAAACAAGATTGGAAGACCAGAAGATCAGCTTTAGGGAACCTGGTTGGCTAACTATATATAACCTGCTTTTAACTGTTTTGTATTCTTGTAGAAGGTGGTCACAAGAGGAGGTAGAGGAAAGGCTCAGGAAAAATAAAGTGTGTGATACACACAGGTCCCATAGACCTGCAGAACATGCCTCCCTGGGTCACATGGGAAAGACACCAAGGTGGTGAGGAGGCAGAAAAAAGGAGAGAAAGGAAGGATAAGAGCAGAACTTTTATTTCGGTTGCCTTTGGAAGGCAAGGCACTATGGGCTAAACAGTTTAGGGTTGGCTACTTTGAATAATTTCCCCACTCTGTAGGCTATAGAGGTCACCTATAGCCTGGCACCTGGCCTAGGGATGACTAAGGCCAAGGAATCCACCTCCTGGGATGTAGCGATCAGGTAGAGGAGGTAGGATTCTGGATTGGTTAGTTTGCATATCAAGGGCAAATTTCTGGGTCCTTTGCTGTGTGTAGCTCTGAGAATTGACTAGCCCAAGGAGGGACAACCTCTCCCCAGCCAGAAAGTTTTCTTTTTAAAAAGATGTCAAAACATAATACAGAAAATTAAAAATATTTATAATACAATTGATTTCCTCTCTGAGAGGCTTTATTTATTTATTTGGCTATACCCCAAGGGCTGGTCCCCGTAGTGTTGTACATTGCTGAGGTTGTAAAAACTCCAGAAAATCGAACACATTTGCCAGTTTTCCTCCTCTCTTGAGTCATTAAAAAAAAATCAGCAAAGCATGTAAAGGACAATAAGGAATGAGTCTGCAAGGATATTGACGATGAATTGTTTACTGACCCTCAAGCCTCCCTCAGATTTGTCGCAGTGAATCTCCAGCCTTCACAGATAATCAGAGCTCTTCTGAGAAATTCTGTGCTTTATAAATTGGAGTAATTGAGTATCACACTGACAGGAACTCAATATTTTTCTTGGAAGTATTTGGTCAGTTGGAACAGGCTGTTCATTAGTAAATGGTAGCAATGCCCAAACAGTGATTATCCACTAGTATTTGTCCCAATTATGGCATGGCAGAATCTTGCTTGTGCTTCCAAAATATCTTCTTCTTGAATACATAGCTGCCTATCACGAGACTGGATTTCTCCCTCAACCTTGCAGCTAAACATAGCCATGTGATTAATCTGTCCCCAAAGAAATGTGAGCAAATTGACATATGTAACTTTAATTGTACTGAATGGAAAGGAAATTTCTTCCCTGGTACTCCTTTAATTCTGAAATGGAAAACAGTTGTGTTAGCTAGCTGTAGCTTTCCAGAAGGGATGAAGCTAATGTCCCCAGGGAGCAGAGCAATGAGATGGAAGGAACCTGGGACCCTGTGTTGTCTCTTGGAGTCAAGCCAACCTGCCAATCTGGGAATTTTACTTAAGAAATAAGCTTCTTTATTATTTAAACCACTGTAGTGTGGGTCTCTTGGTTACAGCTGCTGATTGTACCTAATTGATGCTCATAATTTTTGTTTTTTCTGAAAGGGAAGTTTGGTTTTCAGGGAAACAAAGAATCTTAGAATATAGAAAAAGTTAAAGGTCATCTTGTCCAACTTCCCTACTGAGCAAGAATGTCTTCTACAACATCCTTCAGAAGGTACCCAGGCTCTGTGCCAAGGCTTTGTGATAGAATCCATACCACCTCACTAGGAAGCCAGCCATGGGGTTTCTTTGTTTATACCTTTATACCTTTTCCACTGATAAAGGTGACCCCAGATGTAGTGTGTTGCTATAAAACTAATTGGTGTATAAGGCATCAAACTCACCCTTCCCTAAAATATGGTGTGTTACACCCATTTTAGAAAATGTTCCACATAAGAAGTACTCTGAATTCAAATGATTTTTTAAATCACACTATATACCTCCTCCTGAAGGAATATTAGAAAATACATAATTAATATATAGTTAATATATATTATACAATAATATATAATTATTATATATTTTAATATACAATACAATTATTATGTAATATACTCAAAGTGTTCGAAAAATCTGAAATAAAAAAAATTTATTTAATGTGGTTTCATCCAGAGTTTCTCAGACATATTTGGCTAGGAAAACCCCTAGATGCTGCTTTTTAATCTTGAGTTATATCTGTAAATACCATATGCAACCAGTAGAGTCTGTAAAACACACTGAGGAAATGCGGGTCCTAACCCATTATCTGGCCTTAAATGCCACTATTTCCTAAACCACTGAGCAGGTTAATCAGAGCTAAACAGAAACTAACACTACATAGCCCAGAAAAATGTTGGAAATTGTTTATATTGCCTGGTTTTTGGATGTTAGCCCAGTCAGCAGTAAACAGGAAATGTTTTTATTTGAGAATATATCAAGAACTCCAGAGACAAAGGAAACACACATCCAAAATAAAATCCTCACCCAACAAACTATAAACATACAACTTAACTTTTCCTTCTCAGTACGCCCTTTTGCAGGGCTTCCTTGAAGAGAGAAGCTAATCTTTTCTCACAAGAAACCTAATTTCTATTTAATCTCAGCCTGGTTTAGTAGAAAGAATGTGGCTTCTATAGCCAAACAGAGCTAAATTTGAACCCCGCTTACTATCTGTGTGATTTTTAAGAAGTTATTTATTATACCTGAGTCTCAGTTTCACTTTTTTGTGAAAAGGAGATTAAAATACCTCATTATGTTTGCAGAACTCAAATGAGACAAAACCAGTAAAACCCCAAGCAAAGCTTTGAGCACATAGTAGGAGATCAACAATGGTAGAGTTATCCTAAGTTCTCTATTTTACCTCACCCCTCTCCTCTTTAAATGTTTATATGTATTTCAGATTGGCCTTACCATATATTTCATAACTATAAGATACATGCTATATTCCCTGGCGATAGCTAAGAAATTAGCATCCATTTAAAATTAATGTATATAATTTGTTCTTCTTGCTACCTGGGTATCTTTCTCTTCCTGATAGTTGTTATAGACTATGAATAGTCAATTCCACCTTCTCTTTAGTCAAATGGAAAATTTGAGTTACATCTTTGAGGGTGCCCTTACTTAATAGTAATTGATTAATATCTGAATGCTCATTTACACTTTCCAAGTGTTTTTTTTTTCTTTCTTTGCATGGATAAAATATTACTATTAAATTGGTGGTGCAAGGGGTTAAGTCTTAGCACTATGAAGCTATCTGCACCCACTTGCAGCCTGAGTTTGATCCCAGACCAGGGAGTTAACCGACAAGAAGCTAACCTCTCCTGTCTCCCCTTAGCAGTGTCTTTCAGTAGATTTGCCTGTTCTGTTCCCCACTCTGTCTCTGGTGAATCCTCTCACCCCCCTCCCTCACCTCTGGCCTATACCCCAGTTCTTGGAAGCATAAATAAAATAAATCTTTAAGAAAATAATTTTATTTTCCCCTAAATGACACTGAAAGTCAAAACTGCACTTTTAGTAACTCAAGAATTTTTCATAGACTGAAATAGGTCAAAGAGTTAACTAAAGCTTAGAAATTTGTTTGAAGTTGTGTTTGTTCATCAAGTTAGTAAAAGGCAAAAGTTTTTCTTGCAGCTATCAGTGAGTAGCTTGTATTATACAAACCCTCCCCTGAGAACAATTATAAAAGCTGAATAACATTTATTAAAAAATCCAGCTATTTGAAGACATTAGAGAACAACCAAGGCAGCCAACCAAGAACTTCAGAGAACAAAACTCCGGAGATATCCCTTGATATAAAAATCTGGTAAAAATAGAACAAGAAAGAACTATTATAGGCTACTCACATTTGTAAGCACAGGTGCAAAAAAATCATATATAAACTATTTATAAAAGGAATTCAGTACTAAGTATAAAATGAATAATATATCATGACCAAGTTGAGTTTATTACAGGAATGCAAGGTTATTTAACATTAGAAAAATCAATCAGTGCAATATTCTACCTTTTTGACAGAATAAAGGGGAACTGTATGATCAACTCAATAGGCGCAGGATAATTATTGGATAAAATTCAGCACCTTTGGGACTTGTAGAGCTAGATATAGACTTCCTTAATGTAAAATTAAAACTGTTTCTGCAAAACCTACAACAAACACTGTACTTAATGTGGAAATATGAAAAGTTTTTCTCCTGTGATAATAAAACAAAGATATCTATAGCAGTACTAATCAACATTATATTAGAGGTTCCAGACAATTAAATAAGGCCAAAAATAAAGAAACAGCATAAAGATCAAAAAGGAAAACATAAAATCATCATAATTTACAGACATTATGATTGAGTACATTGAAAACCCATAAAGATAGACCATTATAATTAAAAGATGAATTTAATAAGATTTTTGGATACCAGGCCAATACACAAAATTTAACTGTATATCTACTTGCCAGAAAACATTAGAAATAAAATTTATAATGATATATTGGCATAAGACATTAAATACCTATTAAAATATGTCCAAGGCCCCTCTCTATACTGAAAAACATAAACCATTATGGAGAAAAATTAAAGAAAACTTAAGTAATGGAGAAATATACCATACTCATGGACTGAAAGACTCAATATTTAAAAGTCGTCAGCTCCCCAAATTGATTTATAAATTTAAAGCAATTCCAGTCAAAATCCCATAAGGTTTGTGTGTGTGCATGCAAATGTGTGTAAATTAGCAAGTTAGTCCTACATTTTACATGGAACATCTAACAACCAAGAATAATCAAGACACTTTTGAAGAACAAAGTTGAAGATTACTCTGCCAGGTATCAAGACTTTTATGATGCTACAGTAATTAAGACAGTGTGGAGTTGCACAAGGAGAGAAAAATGGATCAATGAAAAAAAACAGAATCCAGAAATAGAACAACACATTTTATGTCATTTGATTCATGACAAAGATTGCAGCTGCAAAGGGAAGGTTTAGGTTTTTGTGCTGAATGACACTGAGTCAATTGGATATATATATGGAAAAAAAATACATGTGAACTTTGAACTGCATGGGTCCTCTTGTACATGGATTTTCTTGTAAATCAATAATGCAAACTTCTATGTCAATAAATACAGTGCTATAAATGCATTTTCTCTTTCTGATTATATTCCTAATAATACTTCCTTTTCCCTAACTTACTTTATTGAAAAATATAGTATATATTACCCATAGTATACAAAATGTGTATTAATAGATTGTTTTATGTCATTGGTAAGACTCCCACTAAAACACAGGCTGTTAGTTGTTTTCAGGGAGCCAGAAGTTCTATGTGGATTTTTAACTGGGTTGGGTTGCTGCCCCTAATTGCCACAGTTGTTCAAGGGTCAACTGTATTGACTTCTACTTTGCACTCTTCATTAAAGTCAATTCCAAGTGGATTGTGGACTTCAATGTAAGGATAGGGGAGGAATGTAACATTGGAATATGCAAAAATATCTTTCATGGGATATCAAAGGCATTAAGTATAAAGAAAAAAATGGACAAATTGGACTTTGTTAAATTAAGAACTTGTCTTTATCAAAAGAGACAAACTGAAAAAGTACACCTGATATATCTAGTTATCATTATATATATATATGCATATGTAATAATCTCTATAAATCAGTAAGAATAGGTACCTCTTTCTGTCCTTCCCTCCAAAAAGATGAGCAAAAATTTTGAGAGGCATTTCACCAAAAATGATAGCTAAATGGTCAATAGACATATAAAAATATGTTCAACATCATTAGTTATCAGGTAAATGCAAATTAGTTAGAGAGGATCCCTTTGCAACTAGTCAACAAGCCCTACACATCTCAGTTGCAACACTGGGTAATATTGACATGCACAAATACCTTCAAAATTCTGAGGAAAAATTATTTTTTTCTATCTAGAATTCCCTATCTAGAAAAACTATCACCTGTGAAGGTAGAATAAAAACATTTCAGACATGTGAGTTCTCAAAAAAAAAAAAAAAAGATTTCCTATGTACCCTTCTTTAGAATTTACTAGAGAAAAGTTTCTAAAATTAGATTAAACCAAGAAAGAGAAAGACATGGCATCCAGGAAACTGGAAACCTGGGAGGGAGATGAAAGTATTCCCAGATCATCAATGCTGAGACCCGTGTACAGCAGGTCATGAGAACATGGTCCAGACTGAAGCAGATCAGAAAGTTCAGGAGAGATATGTTCAAGAAGATATGGACTGAACTATAATGAAATGACTTTTAAAATATAAGACAGACACAGTTATGGGGAGCTTGGGTTGAATTTGTGATTATTCATAGCAAATTTAGGAAATATAAACATAAGAATTATTAATGCCAGGGAAAAGAAAAGAGAAGGGAAAAGTAATTATAATATACTATACAGCTCCACTATGAATAGTATTTGTCATGAAATTACTGATTACTGATCTAAACAAGATTATAACTACATAGGAAGAAGGGGCAGGGAGAAACATTTGTGTTTTGTGGGTGAGGCAATACCTAAAACTGAAACAATATTTAGAGATATTTGGGTAAATAACTATAAGAATCAGTTAAAAACACTTTAAAGAGTAGGTGCTTTCAGGGCATAGGAAAAGAAGTAAGAACAGGTAAGAATAACCTTTTTCATAATAAATCTCGTAGAGCTATCTTACGGCAAGAATAAGCATGATGAATTTTTATAAACTTAGAAACAAAAAATATAACTATGAGAAGACTTGGATTGTATGTGATCTTGGACAAGTAACTTATGTTCTCTGGACATGAATTGTGAAATAAAAGAACAGGATAAGTAACCTTATATTTTGGACCCACCAAATTTAAATGTTAACCTATCCAGTTTTAGATTTTCAAAACTCAGTTAAGATCCCAGGAATGGAGTCCAAATTTCAGAACTGGAAGGGATAATGGTATCACCTAGGTCTATTCCTCAAGAAAATGTGGAGAAGCCATCTGATTTGTTTAGGGGCACCAGCTCATTTGTAGCTGAGAACACACTGGAATATGAGTGCTCTTAATGCAAACATTCTTTTTTATTTTACAAAAATGCCAGTGAAAGAAGGCTTTGTGAAACAGGTAGATAAAAACCACATAAACCCAATTCTTAAACTCTTATTTCCTGTGGTTAAGATGGGTAAGTGGTTTGCTTGAAACTCCCTTCTACTTCTCCCACCGTCTCTAGCTGCAGGAATGTTTAAAGGCCAGAAAGATATATTTCTGAAATGAGTCCATCTTTCCAATACAGAGTTTGCACCAATACAATTTCATTGTGTGACCAAACCTTCTCTGAAGCGATTAGTCATTTTCAGGCTTATGTCCACACTGAGTCTACAGCTGAATCAGAGCCGTGGTTATGACAGAGAAGCAAAATGAGTACATAAAGCCTGAGATGGTTGGCAAACAGTATTACAGGTGACATTGTGCCCAGAGCACTCTCTGCCTGCTGTGAACCTCTTCCCTCCCCCCAGTCAATCTGCAGCGCTCTCGCCTGCATGCAAATGCAAGAGGGAAATCTAAGACCAGTTACTAAGGAGACAAACAGGTGCTCCTGTGAGTCATCCTCTCTTTGGAGGGAACCTGGGTAAATTTTCCATGGTAGAAGCTTTGGGGCTGATTAATTCAATTTTGACATCCATTTCAATGCACAAGAAGTGAATAATTAATTTCAAATTAAACCTTACTTTTCCCAACACAGGTAGGTAAAACATAAAATGACCCACTGAGGTATGGGCTGGGGTTACATGAAAATTAAACTGCTGTACTCTTGAAGGGGCGGAGTGGGAGAGGGAGAAGCTTCTGAATGAATGGCAGCTCTGCTTCTGGACCGAAGAAAGGCATAAGTGACAAATCAGTCATTTGGCGCAGCAGAGCTGGAAGAGGGACGGGATGTTAAAATGATCCTATCTTGTTGTGTTAATCCTACAGAACAGCCCGTCCATCCGGGCAGTCGACTTGATAAGATAAAGGATTGGGAGGGGTGGAGGGAGGGGGGGGAGGGCAGAAAACAAGAGGGAACACTTAATTTAGTTCTTACTTTCATTCTGGAAGGTGGCTGCATGATGGAAATGGGCTACGATTTCAATCCCAGTAGTGCCACCTAACAACCCTGCATCCTTTAACCTTCTGAGCATCCATAACATGTGAATGATGTCTGCCTCCAAGGCTGTGGTGAGCAGTTACATAAGAAACCACCGAAAAAGTTGTGGGATTTCCTTCCTTTACCCTATGACATAAAAATACAAATTTTGATAGAATCATAGAATCCCAGAGCTGGAAAGGGATATTAATGATCTAATGGGGACTCAGAGTTCTTGAAGACATAAAAACCCCTAGACATAGTTCAAAGTTTTAGCTTAGACACTTCCAGTGAAAAGGAATTTCCACATCTTGAAGAAGACTTCTTGTCTTTTGACAACTATTTTAGAATGTCTACCTGCTTATTTTGGTTTGAGCTCCCAGAGTCACACAGCACAAGCCTAGTCACTTCCACAAGAAACAAAATGCTTGTTTTCTTTGGATATGATATATGTTCTAAACATGCTATGCGGTTTCTCTCCACCATTCTGATTGCAGTTTCTCCAAGGTTTTGTGATAGAGAGTGTGGTCAAGGGACCCGAATCTGTTCTCCCTTTCCTATACAGTCACAGTTGGGTTAATGGGGCTGTTAGCTGGACTGACTTTCCCAGTCTGCCATGCAGTTAGATGTGGGCACACTGGGTGACTGTGGAACGTGAGCAGAAGTGATGAGTCCCAATTCTTGTTCAGCACCTTATGGCACTGGACATATCTTCTACCTGCCCTTCCTCTATCCTTTCAACAGTAACCTGGGCATGGGAGTGACCCTGTTTCAACAGGTAGTACATGGTAATGTCCTGGCGGATGATAAGCAATGCTGGTAGGAGGAATTTGTTTCCTTGGATGAACAGATGGAACAGTTACTTGCCATTCCAGAACACTCACCTGGAACTGTTGAACAAGGAAAAAGCTGGCCTTGTTCTCTGAGCCATGATATCAATAACTCCTTTTGGATGAGCAGCCCAGCCTTACCCTAACTAAAACAGATCCTCTTAAGCAAAGGTACTTCTTTTCTGAAAAAATGGGCACAATGATTAGATTGTATTGTCATTTTGCTTTCTATTTCAATGGGTACTATCATGTTGTATAAATAGAATCCAAGGGCCTCTCCAGTGGCGCTGCGGTTGAGCGCTGGGTTGAGAGGCTGCCCGCAGCTTCTGCCGCGCCGGTTCGATCCCCGGCTGCTCCCCGGCCACCGGAGGAGGTTCCCACATGGCGCGCAGACCTCTCCTGCCGACCACTGCTCCCCTCAGCAGTGTACTTCAGTCCTTCTGCCTGCTCTGCTCCCCGCTCTGGCTCTGGTGAATTCTCTCACCCTCCCGCGCTTCTGACTGTACCCAGTGCTTGTATAAATAAAATATAAATAAATAAATAAACTTTAAATAAATAAATAAATAAATAGAATTCAAGATGAGTTATTCTTGTGTAGTCACATCATACTGACTATAAAGTAAGCTAAACCTTTAAAACTTTTTTCCTGTGTTGTTACTAATCCACATATTCTCCAACCCATACTTCTGGAATTGGGTTTGGATACAAGGGAAATTTCTTATACTTATTTGTATCAAACGTCAACTTCATGGGTCTATACATCATTCAAGCCTGCCAAGATCCTGGTTTTCTGGTTGTCATCCACTTTCTAGGTTGTTCCGCTTAACTTCCCGTGATCCATACTTTTGAGCATCATGCCAGTTATAGCATTAGCTTAGCTTAATTTCATCTTTTGCTGCTTACATTAAGGAATAAGATTTTTAATGTATTTTTTTCCTGCTAAAATGATCCTAGGGTTCTTAGAGTACAGCATAGCAGATTGGAATAGTTCCCTAAAGTGCAGGTAATAGTTACCTTGATTCATTGCAGTGAATAGTGCAAAAATGTCTATGTGAGCAACAATATCAGGGGCCCAGGCTTAGCCCAGCGTCTGTCTTCTCTAGTCTGCAGCAGGTATCAAAACCTTATCCACCTACAGGATTATATTTCTGTCTCTAATGGAAAAAAAGCTCAACTCTTCTCAGTGAACAATTTCCTTTTTGTTAGTCCTCATTTGCAGACACAAACATATAAACATCTATAAATGGACACACTCATGTAACAGACTAATTGAAAACTAACAACACAACATCACTCTGAAGCTAAAAGCCAAGTTTTATCTTCTAGTAACTAAGATCAGAGTACAACTTCTGAGTAAAAATAGTTTGACTCATTAATTTTAGCAGAAGTGAGGGGGCTGATAATGCTTGCTTTATACAGTTGGAATTTGCCTTCCAAATTACCTTACATTTCTGTATTTTTCTGTTGCCAAACATAACGCCAGTGCTGCCTGAACAACTGGTTTGGGAGGGCAAGCTGGGGAGGCCCTGTTCAGGGGCCCCGTGCTCCTGAGCATCCCTGCCGGCTCTTCCCCTGGGGTTCCAACAGTGCCTCTTGAATTCCCAGGTTTATTAGGAAATTTCCAGCTGCATGTACTCAGTCCTCTAATCATATGCCTTCTTAAAAGTCGCCTTAAGAAGACTTGATACACACTTGCTAAATCAAAAGCAGTCATCAGAGTTGAACCCTGTTTGGAGTGAATTCAGCCACCAGATCTTAGGAATTTTAGAGTACCTGAGAAATTTGCTATGTTCCCACAAAATAAGTACCTAATCACTGTGTCTGGAGTGGGGTTGGTCTTCACAGAGTCTGCCCTCTCAACACCTGCTATTATCAGTTAGAGTCTTCTGGTTTCTCTGCCTCATGTGATCTCAGAGCAAAAAAAAAAAAATTTTTTTTAATCTCTCAGTGATGAATATTTGCAAAGTTCTTTCCATCTTAGCACCTCTTAGGTTTATTTGCATAGTTCCTTTATGTGCATTATTCTGTAGTCTTAATAAATTTGTGTGGCAAATATTAACTCCCTGTGGTTTCCTTTGAGGCTGTTTTTCCTCATTGACTCAGCGATTTCCCATCTTATTTCCTGCACGCAGATCCCAATGCTTCTCTGTACTTAGGGCAAACCCACCAGATCTTTCTCAGAATGGAGCAAAACATTTCATCTTTCAGTTTTTCCTTTTGATGACATCCATATTTGAGATCTGCACTGGTCTTCTTCCCAAGTCCCCTGTCTTAGCGAAAGGCACTAGAAGGAGTTTTTAGCTCAGGGTTGCTTCTTCAGCCATGTCAGTCTGCTAGCATCACAGGCATGCTCATTTCTGGTACAGGGTTTCTTTTTTGTTTTGGTTCTCTGTTAGGATTTCTCTCTCTGCTTACATGACCTTTGTGCTTTTGCATGCTGCCTACTTTATCGATCAGAACATTTAGCGTATTAAACATAGTTTTAATTTTCCCACCTGATCATTCCAATATCACCAGCATGCCTCTTTCTGATGCTTGCTCTCCTCTGCTCAAACTGTGTTTGCTGCTCAGTATAGTTTGTAGTTTTTTTCTTTTTTTTTTTTTTTTAAGATTTATTTATTTATTTATACAAGAACCGGGTACAGGCCAGATGCACTTGCGGGAGGGTGAGAGGATTCACCAGAGACAGACGGGGGAACAGAACAGGCAGACTGATGAAATACACTGCTGAGGGGAGCAGCGGGTGCGACAGGAGAGGTCTGCCACGCCACGCGGGACCCTCGCCAGCCGGCAGGGATTGAACTGGAGCTGCAGAGGCTGCGGACAGCTTCACAGCACTGCGCTCAACCGCCTGCGCCACCATGGGAGGCCCTGTAGTTTTTTTCTTAAGAGGTGGACGTGATGTACTGGGTTAGGGAAGCTACTGTAAATAAGCCTTTAGTAAACTGTAATGTGATGTGGGGAAGGGATTTGCTCCATAGCCATATAAGTAGGTCTCAGTCTTAGTGAACCTGTGTCTCTGGACTGTGAACTTCACAAGTGTTTCTCAGTCTTCTCCCCACCCCTTACATTGGACAGGATAGCTAGAGTGTGCTAGAACTGAATTTGTTCCTGCTCTTCAGTGAGTTCAGCTCTTCTGAAACCCAGCATGTTAAGCTCTGGTTAACTAGTTCCCCCTGAGGGCTGTCCTTGTTAAGAAGAACATAACACTCTGGCATATTCAAAATAATTCCTTTCCCTTTGTCCCTGCTAGAGCATTAAGGGGTTTTTCTCTGATATTTACTGTGGGAACCTGGCAGAGTTCTAGGGGCCCTGCATGACTGGATCTCCTGGAGTTTTTAACTCCCAGAGTTGTGCACATTGAGCCTCCAAAAATTCATCAATTTTAGTGCAGGCTTTCCTACCCCAACTCTGGCACTTGCCAAGGTTTACTACTGTGAGTTTCTGACTCTGTGAGCTGTGACCCTCAATTCTCCAGTCTTTCGCTCCAATCTTGCAGGTAGCAGTTTGCTCTCTGTTCTCCCCTGTCTTATGGATTAGGAAGAGCTGTTGATTTTTCAGTCTGCTCAGTTTTAATTTGTTGCTAGGACGGAGTGGCAATATTCAAACTCCTTCCATAAAGAACTGGAAACAGGAAGTCTTCCTTTGTGAGATTTAAATGAGTTTTGAATCCACCTAATTGTGTAGTTTATAAACCTAGCATCTCTCTTTACATCACATGGAGCCTGGTTGACGCTTAGGTCCTAAATTTCCATGTCTCTGTTCACTCATCTCCTTCATCTCTCTACACTGGTCCAAGCCACCACCACTTTCCTACCATTCTCACTACGCCAGGGACTCCCTGTATCTGTCCAAACACCAGAGCCAGAATGACGCTTTCAGACACCTCTTTATATCACTATTCCTCTTTCGAAACCCTCATCAACGAGGCGTTGCCATTCCTTGCCAATGCAAATGGGCTAAAAACAGAGAGTTCATAGGTTCTGCAATAAGGCACAGAAAATTCTTAAAGCTAGGAAGAATGTCCTCACTCAGAATTGGGCTGTTAAGGCTGCGTAATGTGGAGTCCTGAATGGGCAGAACTGCTATCTTGCCTGGATGGAGAATAGATATTGGAAACATTGGGGTTTACCCTGAAAGGACGGTTCACTCTGACAAGTTGCTGGCCATAGCAGATACCCTGAAACACGTGAGGACCAGATGAGTGGAACTGGAGGGCATCTTTTGTCCACACTGTTTTTCTATCCACTTTAACGGTTCAAGAATCAGTGAGGGAGGGCCTCCCCGGTGGCGCAGCGGTTGAGCACTGGGTTGCGAAGCTGCCCACGGCCTCTGCGGCGCCAGTTTGACCCCCGGCTGCTCCCCGGCCACTGGAGGAGGGTCCCACATGGCGTGCAGACCTCTCCTGCCGCCAGCTGCTCCCCTCAGCAGTGTACTTCGGTCCTTCTGCCTGCTCTGCTCCCCGCTCTGGCTCTGGTGAATTCTCTCACCCTCCCGTGCTTCTGACTGTACCCAGTGCTTGTATAAACAAACAAACAAATAAATAAACATACAAACAAACAAACAAATAAATAAATAAAACAAATAAATAAATAAAAATACATGCCTCTTTAAAAAAAAAAAAAGAATCAGTGAGGGAAACTGCTTTCCCCATCCTCGAGCCCTGTCCTGGTCTTCTCATGCTAGAACCTAAGAAACCTTTCCATGACGTCCCACAGCTATTACAAGGCAGCTCATCACTGTAGTCCTTGGCTAGGTTTTCAGATTCCTGTCTGTTTCCCTTTCCTCTCTCTGTCCAGACACAGTGACTTTCTAGCTGTTTGTATTTGCCACCAAAGCTTCCTTCTGCCTCAAAGCTATTCTCTTAGCCTGAACTTCTTTTCTCTCAGCTAAACAACATCCACTCATCTTTCTTATTTCAGTGTAGCCATCAGTTCTTCAGGGAAGACATTTCTGACCTGTCTAGCTAATCAAATCCCATAAGTACAGGGTTTTATAGCATTTTGTACCTCTTCCTAAACTTGGTTTCCACTGTACTTTGCATATCTGTGTTATTACTGATTAATATCTGCTGCTTCCCTGACAGCAGCCACCATGTCTTGTTTTGATTACTAGTGTTTCCCCTGAGCCTAGCCTGGTATCAGGCCATGCTAGGCACTCGATCAATTTAATAAGTGAATTAATGATTGTTATAAAGAGGAATCATTGCTTAACTAACATTCTTCTTTTTTTTGGATGTGGTTTGGTATTTTTTGTCAGTGTTGACAGAACTTGTAGAAAGCATAGAATTTCTAGTTTGTTTTTATATATTTTAATAGTCCCACGGCTGTGCGGTGATTCTGGAAGACAAATCAGGCATACCAAAAAGAGGGTGATCTTCATCTTGTTTGTAAATAAGCCACAGTAATATAACTAACCAACAAGAAAGGAATAACATCACTTCCCAAAATATCACAAAAGACAGGTTCAGAATGATAGAGGAAATTTACCAATATCGATCTCTTTCTTCAGCAATTTTGTACATTTTTTTAAGAATTTCTCTGTTCTAGACAAGTCCAGTATGATCTGGTGACTCACTGCAGGTAGTGCTGGGTATGCATCGTATAACATATCTCAGGCAGCCAGAGTGGCTGGTATAAGTTTCTGTCTCCAGGAGAGGGGGTGGGAAGCTATTCTAGGCTAGGGCCCTGCAGAGGGCTAGCCTCTGTCAACCTGTGGCACAAAACAAAAGAAGCAGGAGTCCCAGTCCTATTCTGTGGACTGATAATTGGTGTAGAGAAATGCCACTATTTTCACCACTCCTCTCTGTGGGCTGCATCTGCTTTATTGAATGGTTGTGCAACAGAAAAAATGATTCAAGGGGAAATGAAGGCTGCAGGGTTGTTTACCAAATGTTAACTTTGGTGCAAGTATCAAGTCACTGTGGTGTGCTGTGTACAACAACATGATTTCATCTGGGAGAGATGTTAGACTGGCACAAAATATCCAGGAAATAAGACTGAGTCTGGAAGCCTTTCTTGATGGGCAGTCAGCCGACATGAAGGAAGGACTCACTTTATAAATATCTGATGACTGTTGAATGGTATGTGTGTCTCACTGGAGAAACACCATGCATCTTAAGAGCATTTTTGTGGAGAACATGCTGTTTTGTTGATTGTTAAACCAGAAGCTTAAGGGGAAAAAAAATTCTTATTTATCCCAGATGTCTACTGGAAATCCAATGTACTAAATGGGGAATCTATTCAACGCCTGGAAAGGTAAAGTCTCATTTGGATTTGCTTTGCAGGGGATGGTAATAGAATATGGGTGCACTGACACTTCACATCCACTAAATATTTTGCAGATTATGAAATTTAATTTGAAAAATAGTTAAAAAATTTCCCCAAACATGTGATGATTCAACTCAAGATAATTGACCTTTCAAAACTTGTGGATTAAAAGGTGAACAAAGATAACTGGGGATTTGTGAAACACAATAGAAATATGTGGTTGTGAGAATGTTAATATCAAAAGGAACCATTACAGATTTTGAAAAGCAGGGTAATAGGGGTAATGGGCAGAAAGTGGTCATCTGTGTTTTGTGTTGGGCTGTCCAACATCCATGCCCTTTCATAGCATCCTGCTTTCACTGAGGGAAATTGTCTTTTTCCCATTTGTACTGTCCTCGTGGCAGAGAGAGCCCATGCCTTCATTCAAGGAAAATGAAAGGAATCCATCCTCCCTCCCCTTGGACTTTAACCATCAGACTCACTGTCTCAGGAATGGGAATCTTGAGCAAGTGCTGAAGGGACGAGAGAAATGAGCCATTACTGCAATGCCTGGGGCGGGGCTGACCAATCTAATGTGATGCGTGGACTGTGGTTCTTCTCATTCTCTAGGTTCTCTTGGCTCCTGCTGCTTTTAATGGCTTAATGTACCTCGCCTCTGGCTGATTCGCTGAATCCTTCTGTCCTTTCAACGAATTCCTTTGGCTTAAGGTGGCCAGAGACGGTGACTAATACACAAATGGTAAATTAGCATGAAGAAGGTTATTGAGATTGTATGATAAAAAGTGTTCAGAACCAGGGTCACAGGTTCAGGAAAAGGCAGGGCTTAGGATATTCTGAGCCAGAGTCAGGGAATATTTCTGGGTCCAGATTCCAGGAGGTTAAAAGAAATGAGAGGTGTGAAACTTTTCAGGTTTGAAGGTAGACCTCAGAATCAGAAAAAAGCTACATTACCTCCCCCTACCACAATGATCAAGGACACAGAAAAACAGGATTACAGAAATGACTCAAGTTTTTTTTTTCATAATGGAAATTTGATAAAGAAAATTAGATACACCAAGTTTACAAGATTTAAAAAGCAGACAGAGGAAGGTGAGGCAACATAAAGACAGACAAATAGGGAAAGCAGATACCTCCTAACCCTGACTAGAGGGACAAAGGAGAAGGTTTGCAAGTCTACCATGTATTGGGGAGGGGGTTTCTGTACTTCAGAGACCAGAACATAGAGAGGACATGCTGGCAAGTGGAATGGGAGTTGTGGAGGAGATGCAATGATTCCTTGGGGTACCCTCTCCATGGCACAGAAATGCTTCTCTTGCCATGCTGCCCTCCAGGCTCCTAGTGTCTCCCGTTGGCTGGGCCCTACTGGAAATCAGGCAATGCTAGTCTGGAAGTTGCAGGAGGGATGCATGTGACAGCAAATAGGCAACAGCCCCACTGATGGAGATTAGGGCAAACAAGCCTGAAAGGGCATGGTAATATTCTAAGGAAAGTTCTGAGGAGGAATCAAATAGCTGTCTGATTTTACTGTAGTGAAATAGTCCTATTACTTTCTTAGTGCTTCCATAACATATCATCACAAATGTATTAATTGAAAACAACAAAAATCTTATAATTCTAGAGGTCAGAAGTAAAAAATCAGTTTTATTGTGCTAAAGTCAAGATGTCATCAGGGCTGGCTCATTTTGGAGACTAACAAGGAGAATCTATGTTTTGTCCTTTTCAGCTTCTAGAAGTTACCTGTATACCTGGACTTATTATTTCTCCTTCAAATCAGTCTCTTGGTCTATTGCCTTATTTTCTTCTCTGCCTCTCACCTTCCTGACTCCGTCTTAGAATGTCTCTTTGTAATGGCATTGGCGCTACCTGGATAATTCAGGAAAATCTCTTCATTTCAAGATCCTTAATGTAATCACACCAGCAAAGTCTCTCTTCTTATGCAAGATACTCACAGCTTCCAGGGACTAGGCCAGGAACATCTCTGGGCCATTATTTAGCCTACTGTGTGGTGAATGCTTAGAACTGAGTCAAACTGCATAGTATTGCTTGAGACAAGTAGTAGGGTGCTTATTAACTGCTTGTGTCCTGAGATCTTGCTCATTACAGTAAAATAGAACTCATTGTTCTCTGCATGTGAGCTGGACTGCTGTGGAGTTAGCATCACAGAAGGAGTGGACATTTGAATGGGGCTCTTAGGAGGAGGTTTTGTGGAGAAAACATTTCCATTGGTCCTTAGGTTGAGCCACCCAGTCCAGCATCAGTGACAGAATCCACATGTAAGTTTAGATTCTTTGCTGCCTTTCCTCATGTCCCTCGCTATGGAGTTAAAATGACACAGTATGAAAAAGGTAATAGAAGTGAAGGAACCTACTGGATTTCATGAAGAATCCAAGAAGTGTTTGCTTTGCAGGCGTAAATAATAAGAAAATAATCTAAGCTTAGGTTAGGGGTTGAAAGGGCTTAGCCTGGGTAAGTGTTTGGAAACTTGAGATAATACATGAAAGAATTAACATAAAATGTAACTTTAAGCTGGGAAAAACTCATCATATCTGAAGAGTATAAGATTTGATATTCTTTATTGCTGTAGAATTTATCTCAAAAGACATAGTTTGTCCTTTAACAACTCAGAAAGAATCCCCTAGGATTCTTCCCCTAGAATTTATACATCCCCAGGACTACATGATGGCCTCAAATCTCTAATCAATAAGCAGTCTCAGGCTGACAGAGATAATGATTCTGTTGTGGTCATTGTCAAGGCAGTAGCCTTAACTTGTTTAAGGTATAAAATTATAAAATAAGAAAAAATTAAGTATAGAGAAGACAAAGTATAACACACCTAGGTTCTTAATACATATGTGTTAAATATATGAATATTTCATGAACGCTTGATAGTATATACATATATATGTAATGAATTAGAGAATTTAGTATTGTAGGAACTTTCAGATTTGTCTTGTGCATTCAATTTAAAATGTGTAGTTGTACTGCTGGTAGGAATGTAAACTGGTCCAACCACTATGGAAAGCTGTGTGGAGGTTACTCTACCTGCTAAAAATGGATCTTCCATATGACCCAGCAATTCCACTCCTAGGTCTCTACCCAAGGACACCAGAACATTAATTCAAAAGGACATCTGCACACCAATGTTGATTGCAGCACTTTTTACAATAAGTAAGTTTGGAAACAACCCAAAGGCCCAAAAATAGATGACTGGATCAAGACGATGTGGTGCATATTCACAATGGAATATTACTCAGCAATCAAAAAGATAAACTCATGCCATTTGCTGCAACATGGATGGAGCTGGAAGGGATCATGCTCAGTGAAATAAGCCAGAAAGAAAAAGAAAAAGAATCGATGGTTTCACTTATAGGAGGAATGTAGAGGATCCAAATAAGGGATTGGGGGAAAAAAGCAATTACAATAAAGTGAAAATCAAAATCAACAAGCAACTATAAACCAGAATGTTCTGCAGGGGGTGGGGGGTTGGGGGAGAAAAGAGTACTATCAAAACAGAGGTGGGAAGAGCACAAGGGACAATGGTGATGGTACACAGGTGAATTGGAGGTGGGAATTTCAGGGGACTATAACAGAGTTGAGAAAGCTTATAATGTACAAAAATGAAGGATGATGTAAAAAATATATAAAATAAAAAATAAAAAATTATCTATAAAAAATGTGTAGTTATCTTTAGGCTTGCTATTTAATCAAAAAGGCAAAAGAAAAATAGATTTACCCTGTAAGGACTGTTATACTGTTTAAAAGAACAAAATTTTAATTCATTAGATTTGTGAAAGTTTCTGAGTACACTCTGAAGGATGTAATTTTAAGCCTGCTCATATAGGTATTTGAAAGGTTTGAAAAGAAGACAAAGAGAATGACTTCACTCATATGTGGAAGATGAAGAAACGAGGCTAATGAACAAATGAAACAAAACAAAGACAAACTCTTACAATATAATAACAAAATAGAGGCTAGTGGAAAGGAAGGGGCAAGTGGGGTGGGTAAATCAAGTAAAAGGGGTCACTTGTATGGCGAAGGATGGGCCTTCACGAGACTTCTGGTGGTGAACAAAATGTGGCACAAATAGAGGTTGATTTAAAATAATGGACACTTGAAACCTAAATAGTGTTATAACCAATGTTACTTCAATAAAAAATTGAAAATTCATATATAATAAATTTATAAAAAAAGAAACTGAGGGCCTCCCTGTGGCGCAAGAGATTAAACATCACACTAGGAAGAAATCTGCAGCCTGGGCAGCATGAGTTCGATCCCTGGCCATGCAGGGAGCAACCCACATGGCGCAGCAGAACTTTCCTGACTTGCCCACTTCTCCCCTCAGCAGTGTACTTCGGTCAATCTGCCTGTTCTGTTCCCCACTCTGTCTCTGGTGAATCCTCTCACCCCCCGCATCTCTGGCCTGTACTCTAGCTCTTGTATGAATAAATAAATAAATTTCAAAAAAAAAAAGTAACTGAATACATTTTTTGACTAGAGGTTTAAAAGGACCGGATTGAGTTTGTGTGTGGGATTCATTGTTACAGATGCTCAGAACGTTCAAAGTGAGAGGATCAGGCACAAGTTAATGACCTCCTTGTTTTCATTTTATAAAATTAGCCTAACAAGTTATTAAGTTAAATCTCAAGTCTTAAACAATATTCTAAATTTATTATTTAATCAATGAGTTTAAATCCAATAACTATAAATGGTATTTTCTGGGCACAACTCCTTCTCAAATATCAGAACACTACATCGACAGCTCACAACCTATATGTGAAAGCTTGGGCTGGATTAGTCTGGCGTTCTTCCTAGCAGAAAGCAATTTAACTAGGATTACATAAGTGGAGGTCAAGAAGACTGCCTAAAGCATACCTTTTCATAACAGAAATTTTTGACATGCTGTAAATCACATGCCTACGCCTACATTTGTCCTTCATCCTTAGCATTGTCACCTCTGCATACAGTTGTTTCACAGGTATCTCCTGTAAATTATTTGTTTGGTTGGTTTTCTGGCTACTACCAAAACTTGGCACTGAAATTCTCCACTTTCCCATTGTCACTCCTTGTCGTGCCTCCACTTTGGTGGGTGTGGAATCATTGTTTGCTTTTCAGTTTTCCTGTGAAGTTTGGAGAACAGAGATTGACTTGTCTTCACATCTGTCGCTTTGATAACTTGCTCATGACTTCCTTCTTTGCAAGTTAGATTTTTGCCTTTTTTTCCCCCCTCATCTTCCTTTCTCATTTTCTTTGCTTTGCTCTGGTGGGACTCTCTTAGAAAGTGCTTTGTGAGATTATGTGTTGATGACATTTGGTAAACATGAACTACATTTTCTAATGTAAAACCAAAAAGAATAATGTGTATTTTGGAGTAATGCAATGGGAGTGAACTTTGGATGATTGCAGGGCTGATGTGGCAGGATCTTTTGTAATTTTTGAGGCAGCAGGGAAAACAAATCTGGACTAAATAGGCAGAAAGGAGCTGAAAGGCATCCTATTACCTGAGTATTAGGGCAGCCAACTAGTCAATCCCAGACAGCCCTGCCTGCTCACATTTTCCAAGTCATCTGTGTTATCAGTCCATTGTGTAACCAAGACAATTTATAGCCTGCCCCTGGTTGCTTATGTTTATGATCTTCCTAGTGTGTGCTAAAAGCTCTAATTCAGTCCATTTTGCTGAGTTCCTTATGTGTACATTAGTCTTTTTTTTTTTTTTTTTTTGCCTTGATTATTTTTCGATGGGGAATTTACTAGGACTTTAGAATCCTTTAATAGGCAGGGTGTAGTTTGCCATCTCACTTGAAATTAATATAAAATGTGCAAATGTAGAATGAATGACGAGGTCTTAGGTGCATCTGCTTTGTCTTATTTCTCCATTCGGGAAAATCAATTCACATTATTTCCTCTTAAGTTACTCTCACATATGTTATACATCCCCAAATGAACTGCTTCCTCACAGAGAATTTTTGCTTATATATGGGACATTTATAGTCTAAAAGCCACACTAACAAAATTATCACTCCAGGTACTTAGGAGAATGTATTCTTTAGGAAAATCATACACTTTTGGTTTAAAAGTTAAGAATTATAAATAGTGAATAATTTACAGTCTTAAAAATAATTTTCAGACAATAAAGGAAATCTATATTAATAAAATTCTGAAATTTTGGGCCTCCCTGGTGGCACAGGCAGTTGAGTGCCACACTGTGAAGCTGTCTGCAGCCTCTGCAGCGTGGGTTTAATCCCGGCCAGCCGGCAAGAATCCCACATGGTGAAGCAGACCTCTCCTGTCTCTCCCACTGCTCCCCTCAGCAATGTATTTTGTCAGTCTTCCTGTTCTGTTCCCTGCTCTGTCTCTGGTGAATCCTCTCACCCTCCTGCACATCTGGCCTGTACCCTGGTTCTTGTATAAATAAATAAATCTTTTAAAAAATTCTGAAATTTAAATTAAAAACTGATATAAGTAAAGCCAGATATTCTCTATATTAACTGATTGTTTAATTATGTCTTAAATGAGTAGTTTTCAACTTGGGGATAGCAAAATACATGTGACAATTAGTGATCATGGATTTTGACATAAAGTATTAAAGAATGCTTGTTTAAAAATGTAATATTGATGCAATATAACACTGCTAATCACTAAAAAAAAAAATTCTGAAATTTAAGTTTTCCTCTAACCTCCTATCATTAGCTGTGTCAAAGACAGGGTAACTTTTTACTAAAATTAATGTTCTCTTCTTTCTTGGCTATATTTGTATCTGGATGGGATCGCACTACCAGTGGTGTTTGAGCAAAAATGATGGGTGTCACTCCCAGACTAGGAAGTTAAGAACTGGAATGCCTTTGTGGTATACTCTCTTTTCTGCAATAGCAGGGCAATTGCAGAGGTCCATTGATGGACCCTGGAGCTCTCTTTAGATGGTAGAACCATAGTTTGAAGGAGCCTGGGTCTCTGAATGACTACGTGGAACTCCCTGCTAATACTCATTGGAATATTGTGTGAATAATAAAAACACATATTATGTTAAGTCACTAAGATTTGGGATCATTACTGCAGTTAGTCTGTCATGACTTACACATTGGATAATACTGTGGCATTACTTACAATAGCTAAGATATGGAAACGACTGGAGTATTGATTGATAGAGGATCAGATTAAGAACAGATTATATATCCATACAATGGAATATCACCCCAACTATAAGGAAAGATGAATGACACCATTTATAGCAAAATGGAAGAAATTTGAGGGAACTGTATGAAGTGAAGTAAGCCAGAAAGACAAAGGCAAATGTTGGATGATTTCACATATATGAGTATTTATAAGGAGACTAAATGAATGAACTGACAAAATAATGTAAACTAGCAGACACTGATAAATGAGGTTTCTCAGGTGAGGGGGAGGGAGAAAAGGTGAAGGAGATATAAGAGATTGTGGTGGGTAAAAAAAAATTTTTTGATTGGCAGCCAGAATACAATGCACCATCTTGGGGACTCATGAGTGATAATTTTTAAAAAAAGCCAGTGAATTTAATTTATTTTTCCAGTTAGAGGAATAAAATTATACAGAGTATATAATGATCATGGAGAAAGATTTTTTTTTTTGAAGATTTATTTATTTACTTATGCAAGCACTGGGTACAGTCAGAAGTGCAGGAGGGTAAGAGGATTCACCAGAGACAGAGCGGGGAACAGAAAAGGAAGACTGACGAAATACACTGCTGAGGGGAGTAGCGGGTGAGGCAGGAGAGGTCTGTTGCGCCATATAGGATTCTCACCTGCCGGCGGGGATCGAACTACTCTGCAGAGGCTGCAGACAGCTTCACAGAGCTGCGCTCAACCACCTGCGCCACCAGGGAGGCCCGTTTCCCATGCTTTTTGATTTTACTTGCTCCAAAGTCCTTTTGCTTTACAACATATTACATAATCTCTTAAGATGATTAATAAGAAATGGGTCTGCATTTTATTATTAGAGTGACTGTAAGACACAAATACAATACAATCCCTGTTTTATAATTTAGGTTATGCTCTGAGTCATGCTGGATCTTTGGTAGGCTTCAGTGAAGTGAGTGACTTTCACTAAAAAGAAAAGGCATTGGACAAACATTAACACCTGCTCAGAAAAAATGATTGTGAATGCTGATTAACTGGTATCCTTAAAGGTCTCAGCTTTTTATTTCTTTCTTTTGTTTAATCTTTTGACAAAAACTACCAGTCAATGTGTTGATATAAAAGCCTACATTTTATAGACAAAACTAATTTGTTAATGTATAATGTAATTAAGCTTTTTCTCTTCTTGGCTACAAAGTACATGGAAAGATGCTCAATAAGAGTAATCATTAGGGGAATGCAAATCAAAACCAAAATGAGACTTTTCTTCATACCTGGTAAGATGCTTATTTAAAAAAAAAACACAAAATAAGATATGTTGGTGAGGATGCAGAGAAATTGGAATTCATGTGCATTGCTTATGGAATGTAAAATAGTTAAGCCATTGTAGATTACAGTAGGGCAGTTCTTCGAAAGAATTCAATATAGAATTACTGTATGAGCCATCAATTCTACTTCTGGCTATACACTCATAAGACCTGAAAGCAGAGACTTGAACAAATATTTGCATATCAGTCTTCACATCAGTATTATTCACAATAACCAAAAAGTAGAAGCTAACCAAGTGTCAATCGATGAATGGCTAAACAAAATGCTGTGTATACATACAATGGGATATTATTCAGCCTTTCAGGAGAATGAAATTGTGACACGTTACAACATGGATGGAACTTGAAGATATTATGCTAAGCAACTGTATGATTTTTACATATATGGGGTATCTAGCACAGTGAAATTCATAGACACAGGAAGTAGGTTTATTGCCAGGGGTTTGGGGAAGAAAGAATGAGGAGCTATTTAATGGATATGGAATTTCATTAAAATCTTTCAGTATGTAAAAATGAAAAGAGTTCTGGATGGGGTATGATTGCACAACACTTTGAATGTACTTAATGCCACTGAACTGTACACTTAAAATGGTTAAGATGGTAAATTTTATGTTATATATTTTACCACATGAATTTTTTTTCTTAATATGTTCAAGCCAAGTTGTTTTCTACTGAGATTAATGTGGGGGAAAAGAATGTAACACTGATTTAATTTTTCTCTTTGAGAAAGGATGAATGTTGGGGAAGGTAGTATAGTAATAGGCATTTACATTAACATAACTGAGACTTTTAGTTTAATATCAGTTGCCAGAGTTGAGTGCACTTTTCTGATCATGACACAATAATATTATTTATCTGTGCAAAACCTCTCTATTTTTATTTTATTATTTTCTGCTTCATTCCTGATATCCCACATCCAGCTTTGGTTCTAGACTTGGATAAACATTTTTGAAGTGGATATATATAGATATACACACATGCACATAGACATTCATCTATATACACATATATATAGTCATGTATTTAAATACATACATTTTTAAGTATGTACAATCAATATCATGCTATAGATCTCAATGTATACTTTTTTCTTTAGCACTATTTTTTTTGAAAGCTCTATGGTATTTTATGTACCTCCATTGTGTTGTTTTATATTTATATATATGAGATATATATATCTCAATGAGATATATATATATATATCTATCATTGCAAAATGAGCTTCTGCTATAGTTTTAAAAAAATCCATTCTCTGAGCATGATCCCTTCTAGCTCCATCCATGTTGCTGCAAACTGCATGTGTTTATCTTTTTTGATTGCTGAGTAATATTCTATTGTGTATATGTACCACATCTTCTTGATCCAGTCATCTATTTTTGAGCATTTGGGTTGTTTCCATAGCTTAGCTGTTGTAAATAATGCTGCTATAAACATAGGCATGCTCAGTGAAGTAAGTCAGAAAGAAAAAGAAAAATACCTGATGGTCTCACTCATAGCAGGAATTTAGAAAACTTAAATAAGAGACCAGGAAAAAGGCTAATCAACACAAAGTAAAAATCAAAATCAACAAGCAACTATAAACCAGAGACACACTATGGGGAGCAGGGGGAAGGAGGGGTATGGAGAGGAGGGACTAGAGTCAAAATAAGTGGGGGGGTGCAATTGTATGGGGACTATAACCATAATGAAAATGCGTACATTGTGCAAAGATGAAAAATGATGTAAGAATTATATAAAATAAAATATTAAAAAAAATCCATTCTCTTAGTAATGGGCACTCCCACAAAATAAAATGCTGTGTTGAACTTTCTTTTTGTCACCCTTGAACAGTGGATATTTTTCTCTGGTTTTACAACCAAGAGTAAGTATGCACATACTGAATTTCACCAAGTTCTGTCCATTTTTTCTCTAACATAATTGTAATAGTCATATGCCTCCAATAGTAGTACATGAGATAATCTGTTTTCTTACATCCTTGCCAACAATTATTTCCCAATTATTTTTTGCCAACCTATATATAAAGGATTATATTTTATTCTTTTAATTTGCATTACTCTGATTACTAATGAGATTGTACATCTTATTCATATATTCCAACCATTCTGATTTTCCCTGTATACACTACTCCTTCAAATTGGTTGCCCTTTTTTATTTGGGATTCCAATTTTTTTCTTATTATCAAGATTTCCTTGAAATACTAACCTTTAGCTTTTTGAAACTGCAAATATTTCCATCCAATCTTTTATTTAAACTTTTTTACTGTGCTCTTTATTGAACAATCCTTATTTCTGGTGTAGTAAAAGTCAATATGCTTAATACTTTTGGAGTTCTACTTGAAATCTACTCATACTCTGAGGTCACAGAAGTAGCCTCTGACACTTTTTCTTCTGTTTTTTTTTTTTGAAGACATTGGAACATTTCTTTATGGGGTAGGGATAAACTTTATTATTCTCCCTATATAAAAAGGCCAGAATTTCCCCAAGTATTTTCCATAGAAGACTAATTATGTGAGATGCTGAATGGGTAACAGTAAACCAAAGAGATCTGTATTTAAATAACTTTGGGATTAATCTGGTTAAACAATGGTAAAAAAGATATTTATCATGTAGTTATTTCATAGTCTCTAATGTGCCCTATACATTTTGAATATTCAAATAGGACCATAGCAGGGATAGGTAAAATACCAGTGCAGGGGCCAAATGTGGTTTTCCATGGTCTATTTTTGTACAATACTTAAGCTGAGATTTTTATTACATTTTTAAAGGATGGTTTAAAAAAAGATGAAGAAGTATATGTAACAGAGACCATATGTAACCCAGGAAGCCTTAACTACTTATTATTGGGCTTTTATAGAAACTTGCCAATTTCTAGGCTATAGTATGCAAGACGTCCAAATACGTCAATCCATATCCTTTGGTAGAGGATCCTCTCACTTATTAGCAATTTGCAGTGCACACACCAGGAAGCACTGACCTGCTGGCTCCACATAGTAGCAACAAAAGCAAAGCTCTGACAATTTTTCAGTTAATTTGAATGCTGAGTCATAAAATCACTAAAGATTTAACTGATCATATTGGTTATTCAGTTCCAACCTTCCACCCTGTGTTGGTCCAATCAATAAAAAGAACTGACTTTTTTCTTCATTTGCACAAGCACAGAAGGGAAACACCTTCAGAAACAGCTCCACACACTGCATTTCCTCCCCTGTGGCTACTCTGTTACCCAGAGTGACAGTTCAGTATATTTGTGTCCCTGTTTCAACCTACTCACTCTGAGCTCTAATTCCATTTTTATTTCCATTGCTTCAATCTTGCTGAAAATACTCCATTGACTAATCTTATATTTCACAACCTGACTCTCCTATTTTTTTACCTGAAACTGTTTCTTAAAGGTTATATCTAAGATCATTTCCTTCCTACATATTTTAAAATACATTTTGAAAGCGACATATTAAAAAGTATTTACTATGTGGATCTCTAAAAGCTGCAAAGAGCTACAAGGTGGCCAATATAACAAGAATAAAAACAATCGATGAGGGTGTGATGTGCAAAAGTTTAAAAAATGTCCAGTTCATTGAATTCATGTCAAAGTACTAGTTATTTTAGAGATTAACTTTGGCAAAAGATAGGGAGAATCTAGAAAGCTTCCCCCAAATCACAGCCAAAACAAAGGTGGCTAAAAAGGAGTGTGAGGGTACTTTGAATGTGAGCGTGACATGTTTCTTAAGAATATAGACAAGGGAAAAAAATAGAAACTTTTCAGTGCAGAAACCTGGCAAACACCACCTTAACCAAATGGCCACATTTAGCACCACAAGTGACATCCCGTGTCTGCTGCATCCCCTGATACAATATGATGAGAAGGGCACTTCACTTCTGTGGCAGTCTTTCCAAAAACCCAATAAACCACATTTTACCATAAGCGAGACCACAGAACAGCCTAGATGGAGGGACATGCTAGAAAGTGCCAGACTAGTACTCCTCAAAGCTGTAAAGACTGAGGTGATGAAAAAACAAGGAAACACTGAGAAACTTGCACTGGAAGACAAAAAGATACCAAGTAAATATGATGGCTAAACATGATGTGGTATTCTAGATTGGAATCTGAAACAGGCAAAGAGCAGTAAGGATGAACTGATGAAATGCAAATAAGATCCAGAGTTCAGTTAATAGCAGTGTATCAATATTGGTTTCTCAGTGCAAGGATTTTTAAGGAACCCACTAACCATTCCTTTCAAGTTTCCAGCCTGCTCTTCTACTTGACAAGTCCAACATCCAAATGGATTTCCAGCCTCCAGCCAGCCCTGCTCACCTCCATCTGGCCAGCCCCCCACAATCCAGATAGGCAGTAGCCCAAATTCCTTAATCTATCATTGCTATTGTTTCTCTGAGGAAGCCTGAAGCTCAATTTTGGTGCATGTCAGTTGTTGACTTTAGGCTCCCTAGTAGTCTAAAGTCTAAAAATCAAGGGGAGATTCTGTCAACTGACAAGGAGGTCGGTTAAGTCCTCATCCTCCAATTTATATTTAACTTTCTGCCCTTATGGGAAGGAAGTTAGTTAAACCCCTACAAGTATGAGTATAGAAACAATTTTACCACCTCTTAGATTTTCGTCAATATACTAAATTGTAGAATACTACTATGTCTAATCTATCACATCCATCCATTTATTTTCACATTTTCAAGATCTGAATATAAGGCCAGCATATACATATTTAATGACAAAATTGTCAGTAGTTTTATGGCAATATTTAAGTGCAATAAAATAAAAGGTGAAAATAAAGTTAAAAGTTTGTTTAAAAAATGAAAGGGGTGTATCACATGTAGGGCAACAGTAAATGAGATGACTTTGTAACATGTTAAACGGTGGACTCAAGTTCCTCAGTAGTCCAACAAGATTAGCAGAGGGAGATTAACCAGGGCAATGACAGGAAGTATCAAGGAGTATTCTATGGGAAAAAGCACAATAGAGATGAGAAGGTGAACATTGAGAGACTGAAGGAGTGAAGATGGCTGCTTATGGATGGGTGACCTCACCAGAGAAGAGAGACAGGTAGTGGGAATGGATTTGGACAGGCAGGGTGATGGTGAGTTCCATAGGATGGGAGGTGTGCAGATCAGAATATTATCTGTATGAAATCATGGAGCAATTTTGAATAGGAAGGGTTCTTTACCACCAGAGGAGAGAAAATATAATTAATATTTTTTTTCAGATACATCAATCATTTAACTGAGAGTTACAAATCAAAAACGAAATACAAAATACATATTTTTAATAGCAAAATGCATTTATATAGAGGAGAACAAGCAATCATTTTGTTTTTGCACTAATGTCTCGAGTCAATGAATTTTGATTATGGTAAGAGACCTAAATTAGAAACAAGGCAGTGCCTCGTGATTGAAAAGACACTAAACCCTAGAATATTCTTTGAAGGCAGGCGTAGAATATCTTAGCTTGAAGAGAAAATAGACTGTGCTGGAGAGTTGGTGTGCATTTTCTGTAAGATATTGCTCTACTCCAGCTCTTACCAGATCTATGCCTCTAAGATTTGAAAAGCATTTTTTAAGCCCAAGGTCATGGCTGCATGTGAAAAATCGATGACCATACAGGGTTTTCCCATTTAGCTTTTCATTTTTACATTCTCAGGTCAAGCTGGTGAATGTAACGCTCAGGAAAATGATAGACTACTCTGCTCAAAGCTGTGGGAAGTATAAGGAGAAATATGGTATGCATTCCCTTGAGTGGCCACCTTTGGACTTGGGACTGGCCTTCGACACTCCCAATAACCTGTAAGGAAGGGGCTTCCCACTGGCTAATAAGATCAGAATCCAATGATTCTGATTCTGAATATATTCTTTGGCATAGTCACTTGTGGCTGTGTGCAGCCTGTTATAAAGGAGCAGGCTTTCACAGAGGTAGAGAAGTCTCCATTAAACCCAGGCCATCTGCTGAGTCTCAGGAGCTTCTTTTCCTCGAGGAAGGAAGTCATTTCTAAATCAGAGCCTCTGAGATTTTTTTTGTATTCATCACATACAAACAAGAATTGCTCTGGTAGCTTATTTTCCTGGCATGTTTTCTGGGAAAGTGTGTAAAATTCTTCCATCACTTCAACTTATTTAATATTTTTGTTATAAGCATGATGCTTTGATTCCTAAAGATGGAGAAAAGCACAGACAGGACTGGGCTTTTGGGTAGGAGCAGATGTGTTTTTACATAACAGTCATGTCAGGCTGACAGGGCTGTTGTAGCTATAAGTGACACAGGCTGTTTTCCTCACTGTTGATACTATGCTCTCCCCTCCTGCCAAAATAGCAAGGTCTTGTCCATTATAGAAGACAGATAACTCTACTGTGTTGTCTCCAGCCAGAGTGCTCTCCCGCAGTCTCCCTGAAAAGCCAGGTCTGCCTTTGAAGGACCTCCTGGTGGGTGAGAAGGTGTCTAGGGTGTAGGAATGGTATGGTCAGCAAGCTGTGCGGCTTCTGCATGCTCCAGATTGGAAGAGGGGTTCAGGATCACCATTACCCATATCTATTAATAAAATGAACTGAAACACCAGCTTCCTCCCATCACCCCATCTATGATTCATAGAACCTTTTACTCGAGTGGACTGAGGACAGCAGATGCACATCTATCATTTAAATGTAGCTTGGCATTTCAGTGTTGTGTTTCATCTCTGATTCTTCCCCCACCTGCCTCCCCACCTCCACTTCCACATGCTGTTCTTGCCCATCTCATCACTGTTATTCTCATCAAGTCTGTGGATATTCGTGGCCTCTAGAGACCGAATTTGCCACACTAACTTTATTATGAATAACATAATTTGGTTCTTCTGCTTCTTTTTATAGCTATATATCCCAGGTAAATTATTGGTTTATTTAGTTATATGGGCCCATGCTCTTTCTAAGTGTTATCTTTAATTCTTTAATTCTTACAACAAGGTAGGCATAGTAATTTTATTTTGAAGACAAACGCATTGAGTGTGCTTTGAGAATGAGTGGATGAGCATACGAATGAATGAACCTGATTATTCACTTTTTGGAGTATCTGTTGGAAAATTTAAATCATGAGCTGTCTTTCCTCCTCTGATCTTTTCTATTCTAAAAACTTGCTCTTGAAACACAGAAGCAGACTCAATAAATGATAAATTTCATGTTCATCTAGAGAATATGATTTGTTACAAAGGACCTACTTACTTCCTTGCTTCAAGTTTCCAATAAGAATGACTTTGGGAAATTTCCTCTGTTTTGGAATACCACTTGGTTGGTAATTTTCTTTGGAGTTATAAAGTATTTTCACACCTGTCTCATCCTTTTATCAATCCTAAGGGAAGTTAGGATGAAAAATAGTAGTCCCATTCTAAAGTCATAGAAACTAAGGCCCAGAGTTCAGTGGTTAGTCATGGTCAGATAGCTTATTGGTACAGAGCAGGGCCTTGACCTCAAGTACCCCAGCTGTCAGTTCAATGAATCAATATCAAATTCTCAATTTAGTATGAGCTCTTCACCCACATCCTGTGATTTAGAGGATACACTCCTGTTTTTATTGCACTTGTTTCATTTCTGTGCAAAGTAATAACAAATCTGTACTTCTCAAGCTGGACATGATTCATTAAGCTTCTGCAAAGTTTTAACCTTTTCCAAGACCAGAGACAGATGGAATAGGCCATAATGAGGTTGACTTTGCTTGGTGGGAATTGCCGGTTGGACTAGATAAAGAGCATCCAGCCTGCAGGGTGAATTCTCAAGTGGCATTTAGGATTTAGTGATATGCAGTCTTTGGCAGCAGGCAGGCAGGGGATAAAACATTACTGTTTACCAAATCGAAGCAGATGTTGTACTCTATGAAAGGTGGAATGGAGGCCCCTCCCTCCTCCAAAAGATTGTTGAAATTGAGTTCTGCTTTAAAGTGTGTTGAGCTGAAAAATATTGGCTCCAGTCACATAGACCTTGTGACTATGTTATAAGACAAACTGAACAGGCAGAGGACATGGTCTCAAATCAATAATGGGCACAAGAGTCTATTGTATTTCCTGGCAAATGACATAAACATAAGGCTGAACCATGGACTTAATGCATATTCCTGTGGTAAGTTTGGATTCACTCATACATGTATCCAGGATGCACTCTTAGTTGGGTGACAGGTATTTGTCAGGGCCACCATATGAGCATAGCAAGTTCAACTGCACAAGTCATGCACTCTCTGCAGGTCAACAAAAAGACTCTTAGTGTGAGCAGCTGGGTTCTATTGCCATACTATGTCAACTCCTGAAGGGATATGTGACTGTTTCCTTTCTTTTTTTAAATTCCAGCTTACTGGACCTCCTCAGTGGTGCAGCAGTTGAGTGCTGGATTGGGAAGCTGCCCACAGCCTCTGCAGCACCGGTTCGATCCCCAGCCACCTGGCGAGGGTCCCACATGGCACGCAGACCTCTCCTGCTGCCCGCTGCTCCCCTCAACAGTGTACTTCGTCAGTCTGCCTGTTCTGCTCCCTGCTCTGGCTCTGGTGAATTCTCTCACCCTCCCGTGCTTCTGACTGTGCCCGGTGCATGTATAAATAAATAAATAAATCTTTAAAAAAAAATACCAAAAAAATTTTAAAAAAATTCCAGCTTACTGAAGTGTAATTGGTAAATAACATTGTATCTAAAATGTACAGAGTGGTATCATATATCATTCATCATTCTTTACATTACACACATACATAGAACTGTGGTGTTTCTTAGTTTTAAAATGGAACAACACAAAAAACAGTAAGTTTGAATATTTGACATTTTCAGGAACTGACTTTTTCAGTGAAGTGATACTGCCTTACAGTCAATTAGAAAAAATATACATGCATCTATTTTTTATTTTCACATAATCATGAAGGAGTTTAATGGAAGACTTGAATATTAGTAAGTTTTAGTTTCCTCCCTCCTCCCAACCTCCTTTCCTCACCCTCGCTGCCACCTCCCACTTCTCCCTCCCTTCTTCCCTTACTGAGCACTTACTCTCCCTCAGACTCTCCTCTCTGTACCGGTGACACAATAGTGAACACAACAGGCCTGGTCCTTGGCCTCATGGAGCTTACATTTGAGGTAGGGGCTGTGGGGTGAATTGGGGTGATTACATTTGAGGTAGGGGCTGTGGGATGATTTGAGATAGCAAACCACTAATTATGCAGGTAAGTATAATGTTTATAGTAATAATGTTTGTAAGTGTAGAAAGGTAGGGTGCTTGAACATGAAAGACAGATAGAAGCGCATAAGTTTAAGATAGATTTCGAAAGCTGAATCAATAGGCCTGGTGATTTGTTAGCTATAGTGGAGCTGGTAGGAAGGGTGACTGAAGAGTCAAGGACATGACTGATTGATTAGCCAGATGGAAGGCAACCTATCTGGAAGGGAGGACAGAGTAGGAAGGTTAGTGAGTTCAATCCAAGGAGAACATCTAAGTGAAGATTTCATCAATTGCTATCTCCCTTCTCTTTCTCCCCTTCCCACCCCCTTTCAGAGAAAAGGGTCTGAAAGTTCTTCGGTTCACCTGAAAGAAAGTTACCATATTTAGGTGCCATGCAGGTGGGTCCTGAATAGTTTAGTGCAGGCTTTTCCGCAGCTGCTGTGAGGACGTTCCAGTCTCCCGCTCTTTGGAACCGTGGTGGTGATCCACGTTGACATTTAGTGGCCTGCCATTTGCGTGCTTGTCTTTGCTATGTATTATATTGTGAACTTCCTGAGGATGAAGGTAGCTCTCATTCTATTTTAATATTTTTTGTCTCCCTCGGTCTGATGCAGAGCATGACATTTAGTAGGTAACAGTAATTATTTGTTCAATTGAATTATAAAGCAGTTGTATGAATGTCATCTCTAAGGAATGCGTGTTCTTTTGTACTTGCCTATTCTTTATGTGGTCCTCCCTAGCAGGATTTATCCCAGTGTGTGACTCTTTTCATGGAAACAGAGTGTTTCTTTTGCCAACTTCAGCATCTCTAGTCCTGAACAAGGTTGGTTTCAATAATAATTGTTTAGTTTGAGAAGAAGGGGGAAAAGTTATACAAAATCTCTGAAAGCATTCTGCATATTATACAGGCCAGGGAACAAAAAAAAAAAATGTGCTGCTGATGAACCTGAAGAGCCACAGAAAAAATGATGAGGCTATATAAATATATTAGAATATGCTTACCTACAGACCAGTCAATTTTGCATTAGCTAAATTTGATCCAGGTATTAAACCCTAGATTAATTTCCACATTTGACAAAAATTGGACTAATTTGACACATTCTCACACTTTAAAGGATGGTGATTTTTTTTTTGGTAGTTTTTCAATGGTGTAAGGAACACTTTTCCTTAAGTTTTGGTTTCTTCCCTCCTCCCAACCTCCTTCCCTCACCCTCGCGGCCACCTCCCACTTCTCCCTCCCTTCTTCCCTTACTGAGCACTTACTCTCCCTCAGACTCTCCTCTCTGTACCGGTGACACAATAGTGAGCACAACAGGCCTGGTCCTTGGCCTCACGAGCTTACATTTGAGGTGGGGGCTGTGGGGTGAATGGGGTGATTTGAGATAGCAAACCATTAACTATGCAGGTAAGTATAATGTTTATAGTAATAATGTTTGTAAGGGCTTGGGGAAACCTGGGGCTTGATGGAAACTCCCAGCAAGTCAATTGGTGGGGGCTCCAATCTATTACTACTGTTTTCATCAAGGTGTTTCATTTGTATTTGTTTTGTTTACCAGTCTCTAAAATTTCCTCTGAAGAACAATTCTATGACTTAAATGAAAAAAAAAATTAAAAACCAGAGTTATGGAACCATTCTAAGACCGTTCTGAAATAATTGTAATATTTTTTATTGTAAAATTCCAAATGAAGAGCTGGTGGTGGTAAGCTGGTTGTGTTTGGGAAACAACAGTTAGGTCTCCTAGAAAGTACGAAAACATCAGAAGGCTACAGATATGTCTGCAGAACATTGTTAAATAAAACAAAATCTAGTGAAGTAAATTTAAAGATTTTATTGGCTTTACTAAATAATTCATGAATTGGACATCATCTCATCTAACAAGTACAAGGGAACTCTAAAGGGCTATCAAAAGGGATAGGTTTTAAAAGGCAAGACAGCAAGTTATAAACAAACAAAAGAGATCATTTTAGGTTTCAGTGACCTACCTATAGGGCATGACAGATTACCTTGTTCTACTTTGAGGGATGAAGAGGTTTACCTCATGGGTGTGAGCAGAAAATTCCACACTGACCAGTTAAAATTACATTTCTGGGGGAGGTTTTAAGTGCAATTGGCTTAGGTTTTAAGTCTTGAAGTGCTTAATACAAATGGCACTATTTTGGCCTATAAAATTTTTTAACAACACATTTCTAATAATTACATTTCTCTCACTTTTTAAAAACTGTCTGTTCTCTTGTGTGTATTTGTCAACTAAACTGTGAATTCTTTGAAAGGGATAACAATAATTTCTTTTTTGTCTCCTCTGAGTTTAGCACAGTGCTTGGCATGATAAAGTTATACCAAATGAATAAATGGATGGATGAATGGCCAGATGGATGGACATACAGACAGATGGACAGATGACTGGATGATTTCAACTATTAAGAGAACAACTGTGAAATAACACTAAGACCTGAGCGACTTGGTAATTGTGTGCTAATCCTGTCTCAGCAATTCTGTTTTTGTCAGGCCCTGAATAAATTAATTTTGTATCTCATTATGTTAAATATAAAATTAAAAAATAGAGTGTGTTTTGCAAATCAAGAATATTGAGTCACTGTTTCTTGGGAATAAAGAGTGCATGAGCAAATTAATCACAAAGGCTTATGTTAGTGTGTTATAATGTTAATTATAAAACATCACTGCTGTTGATGCAGTTAGTCCTGAATATGAACAGTTGGTTCAAATCTTGAGACAATATTCTGCTGGACAAAACTATTATTCATTACTCAGGGGACCTTCCACCAATGTTTGATATGACATAGACCTTATCGGATTTCTGTAGATTCAGTAACAACAATGAGATAGAAGCCAATGGCGACATCAAAAGGCAAATTTGAAGAGAAGAAGCAAACACCGTTGCAAAAGGTGAAGGTTTCTATCCCTTGCCCATGGGCCATGTTGGATGGATATTTGTATGGATAAAATTTTAGTAAAACCTAGTAAGTTGCTTTTCTGTGCAATTTCTGGTGCTGAAGGAAATTAGAGATATGTTACTAAATCAAGGGAGATAGGACATATACATATAAAAAAGAAAATGTTAAGGACCACAGAGAAATAATGTTCAAGGGGCATGAGAATTCATGAGGAGGAGAATAATCTTTCCCTAAATATTACTTATTACTTGGATTACTTATGCTTCAGTTTTCAAATAAAATAAAACCTTTCATCTTTTCAATAGAGTCTTTAGCATAAATAAATATGTAGAGAGTATTTCTGGCAAAGGTACACATTCCCTAAAGAAGGCATTTCCATAAACATAACCTTCTCTCTGTGGCAAGCAACTCCATTTTGTTTCCATCCATAAAGACACTTGAAGTTGCAAAGCTGTCCCGGATTCCAGGCCAAAGTTGAATCATCAGATTGCCTGACCTCACAACACCATCTGTTTTGTATTAAAAATGTATGTGTATATGTTTAGCAAATGAAAATGAGAATTTCCTAGCCCCTACATTCTTGGTTATTTTTACACCAACCAATGTTTGTGCAATACTGTGAAAATAATGTATCTCTGATATATTTAAAGTACTTCACTTTTTCAAAATAGGATATTAATATACTCCAGAAAGGCTAAGAATAAAACTGGTGTGCCTACTCTCCCTAAAAACATTAACTTCTGATTTTCTTGTAAATACTCTTTAAATTTGGATGTTAGTTTATCTTCTTTAAAAAATGATATATAGACATAGATGCTAGATCTAAATTGTTTGAAGTTTGAAGAAAAAAGACATAACCTCATCCTTATTTAATTCACAATTTTTTTTCATAAATTTCCTTTCAGTTATTTTTATACTCCTGTCCTTGCTTTCTGCTCATTCCTCACACTCCCTTGTTTGGATTCTGCCACTGAGATTGTTCTTTTTTTTTTTTTAAAGATTTATCCATTTATTTATACAAGCACTGGGTACAGTCAGAAGCGCGGGAGGGTGAGAGAATTCACCAGAGCCAGATCAGGGAACAGAACAGACAGACTGATGAAATACACTGCTGAAGGGAGCTTCAGGTGCGGCAGGAGAGGTCTGTCACGCCATGTGGGACCCTCACCGGCGGCCGGGGATCGAACTGGTGCTGCAGAGGCTGTGGGCAGCTTCGCAGCCCAGCGCTTAACTGCTGCGCCACAGGGGAGGCCCACTGAGATTGCTCTTATTGAAGTCCTAAACCCAGTGGCTCCTTTCAGTTCTCAGCTTGCTTGGTCCACTCATGGCATCCAGCACCACTGAGGCTGGAGTGCTCTCCCCACTGCCCCTGTTCCAGGCCCTCTGGGTTGACTCATTTTGGGTACACAATGTGTTCTTTCCCTTCCTTCTCAGACTTTTGCATGTTCTTCACCTACTCCTTGGAAGGGCCTCCTAGTTCCTCCTGCCCCTTCACCCAGGGAATCTTTTCTTTCAGAATTCAGAAGAAAAGTCAGATAATAGATTAGATCATGACAATTCAGCTTCAAAATACACCAGATATGTAATTGCAGGTTCTCTCTCTCAGTATAAAACCAAGCTGTGGAAACAACCTCAATGTCCAAAGACAGATGAGTAGGTGTGATATATGTGACCAAAAGAATACTACTCATTTATAAAATAAGATGCTCCCATGTCTTTTGCTAAAAATGAACATGGAGGGGATTATGCTAAGGAAATAAGAAGCAGAAAGACAAATACCAGAGGGTGTCACTTATATGTTATGTGTGGTGTCACTTATGTAGACAGGGTCAGATATATATAGGGTCTATATATATATACAGGGTTTATATATATATGTCTATATATATATATAAATATATATATATATAGACCCTTTATATATATATATATGTCTATATATATATATAGACCCTTTATATAAATAAAGGGTCAGATCAAACCAAACCAGTTAACAAACCCCAGAAATCTGTTGGCAACCTGGAGGCTATCAGAGGGCTTGGGGAGAGCTAAGTGGGAAGGGAGCACAGTGGACTATGGTGGAGGACTGTGGGTTCTTTGGTGGTGGAAGTGGTGTGGTAACATACCCCTGAAGGGTATGATCCTATAATTCTCAATCATACACAGTGTTGTAAAGCAATGTACCTCAACAAAGCAAAGCAAAACAAAACAAAACAAAACCAAAAACTAAACCTTATCTAGGAAATAGGAAATGGAATTTTTCTCTGAGAATATGTCATAGAATTTGAAAAATGCCAAATTTGATATGGATAAAAAAAATTGCTTTTGTTATAGTTGAGCAGATGATGGATAGCTGCAGTTGTGGTATATGTATAATGTTATATCCTGTCTTTTCATACTTAATGCATATCTCCATGTTGCCCCCATTAGAATTTCTACTTTTCAAAATCATACATGTACACATGTATAGGAATGCTTAAGTTGAAAATAGTCCAAAGTTCCATCAAACAGGAATGGATAAATTGTGGTGTTTTCATTAAATGGAATATTACATATAACAACTTGGATGAATCTTACAAATATATGAGGTCATGAAGCCAGAAACAAAAGAGTACAATATATAATATGACTCCTTGAACACACATTTCAAAAGCAGGGACTAGTGATTCATGATGTTGAAATCAGAATATTGGTGACTGGGAAGGAGCGTTCTGAGTACTGGTGAAGTTCTAATTCTTGACTCGGTGCTGTTATACGATATGCTTATATAGTGAAAAATGCACTGAACTTTTATGATTTGCATACTTTCCCTTGTAATACTTCAATAAAATGTTTACTTGAAATCAAAGAAATTAAGGAATTTTACATGCACATCTTTCAAAAAGTCAAATAGTTCTACGAGGTTTAAAAGCAACATTTTTCTGTTTCCCATTCAATTCTACAATGCCCATCTGCTAGAACATCTCTTTGAATTTGTATTAGCTGATGTTTTTATTTTGACTTCCACATTGCTAAATAACCTGCTTGATTGTACTACTCAGTGCTTCAGTTTTAAGCATTATTTATTGATTTCCCAAGATAGAAGATGAGTATGTTGTTTTTTTCTTCATTGACTCCCAGTATATAGGTATGTCCTTCCCAACATAGTGTGGATTATTTTAATTTATAATTTTAGTTTGATAGATATTGAATGCTTATATATTTTCTTTTCTTTTTTTTCTTATATATAAGTTCTATTTATAGTTGAGACATGTAATAAACTATGATCACCCTTTTTTTGGTGCACTACTTATTTTCCCTGTTACTTTTGCTTTGTATGTTTACCTAGTTTTCAGAGAATTTCAATTCCGAATGCTCCACCAATTGTTTAAATCTTCTTTCAAAAAAGTCAGACTTATTTGTTAAAATAGTTTCATCTTGAAGAATCCTCCTTCAGATTCTTGTGACTTGCTCTGCCGTCTATAATTGTTTCATAGATCTTATGCTAAAATTTCTCTTCATAATTACTCTGGGGATTCACTTCATTTTCTTCTATTTTGGTTTTCTATTTCCATATTCTATGTAGTCTTCCTTTTCTTGGTTTATAATCTTGGTTTTCATGGAAAGCTTCCTTCAGTAACTTTTTTAAAAAAGGATAAATTGGACATAAAAAAATGCTAAGGTCTTGCATGCATTAAGTTTTTTTTTTTCTTTCACACTTGATGGATGGTTTGGTTTGGTATTGAATTCTTTGTTGAAAATAGTTGCCTTTGAGAATTTTGAAGATATTGCCTCTCTGCTGATATTCAGAAGTCTGTGGCCATTCTAAAGGCTTATTTTTTTGTGTATGGAGACTGTTTATTCTCTATTGTAGGGACTTGTCTTTGTAATTAATGAAATAAAATTTCATTAGAGTTTATGTGCTCGTCTATTTTCTACGTGCCTTTCTATGTGTTGGCCTATTTTCATCTAATATGATGGCCACAGAGTGGGCCCTTTTTAATCTGAAAATTCAAGTCTTTCTACTCTAGGAAATGTTCTTGAATTATTTTGTTAAGTATTTCTCTGCTCTGTGCTCTTTGCTAATTCTTGCTAGAATTGCCACTATTGGAGATCCTAGATTTTCTAATTTTATTACCTTTTGTTACCAATTTTCTGTCTTTTTTCATGCTTGTAATATTCTCTTATCTTCCACAGGATGTCAATAATTTTTTCCCTTTTCTGTGCATAGTCTTTGTTTTCTACAAGTTACTGTTTTTACTGGGTATTAATATTTGGTCTTAGACTATCAAGTTAATGGCTGCTTAAATATCTGGTAATCTTGATAATATTTTAGTAAACTTGATCATACTTAAGGGTTTGAGAACTCTGAGCATGTGGGTGGGACTTACTGATTATAGTAGGTGACAAACCACTTTGCTTTGAGTGGGACAGTCCCAGCTTTAACACTGAAAGTCCCACATACCAGGAAAGCCCTCAGTTCCAGATGAGGTTATTCTAGTTGTAATTGTTTCTATAGGATGAACTATTTGGCAATTTTCATTGAGAGCCCAATGTCAGTGTCTTCATTTATTTTCCTTGAACTGGCAGAGTCCCCAGGGCATGTTCCTCCAATTTCCTACATAGAGATCAAAGTCCTGCCTGTGAACACTTTTGGCGTCCCATTGGGATAGTTCAGCAGAGTGTCTCAGCTTCCAATATGAATTCAGAGCTCCCTCCCACTTTTGCTGTGTGTGATTTTTCCCATTCATTGATTATGGAGGGCCCGCCATGTGTCACACTGTTTTAAGCACTGGGGAGGAGGCAGTGAATAAAAAATAAACTTTTCTCCCTCTCTGCCATTATGAAAAGTAGACAACCAATTAATTTATATTTTTAAAAAATACACCGTGGCAAAAAGTTATAAATTTTATGAATAAAGAAGAAAAGAGGAGAGGAAGACAGACTAGGGTAAGAGACTATTTTAAATAGAATGGTCAGAGAAGAACTTTCTGAGAAAATTTCATTGAGCAGAGACTTGAAGGATATAAGGTTGCTAGTTAGGTGGATATTTGGATGCCTCCCAACAAAGGGGAACAGGCCAAATCCCCAAGGCAGGAATTTGCCTGATGTCTATGGAGAAGAGCCAAGAATGGTATGGCTGTAACATAGTGAGCTACTAAGTAATGGGGAAAATAGCCATTCTAATTGCTATATGGAAAATAGACTGTGGAGATGAAGGGAGCAGAAAGAACAATAGATTATTGTACCAATCTAGTCATGTGATGGTGGTGTCTTGGATCAGGTGCTGAGAGATTCTGGATATATTTTCTGGATTTACTAATGGATTGGTTATGAGGTGACAGAGAAAAAGAAAAATCAAGGATTTCTCCAATGTTTTTGTGTGAGCATCTGGAAGAACGGAATCACCATTTACTGACATAGGGAGGTTGTGGGAAGCAGGGTTTAGAGAGACATCATGAATTCAATTTTGCACATTAAGTGTGAGGTACCTGTGGAACACATACATATAGAGTACTAGTTGGATGTAGGAGTCTGGTATTCAGGGAAGAGGTTGTAGATATGTATTCAGGAGATGGCAAAAAGCCATGAGGTTGAGTGAGATTGATTAGGGACTAATGTAGATTTAGAAGTGGACAAAGGAAAGAATTCTGTAGTACATCAATATTTAGAGAAGATAGAAAATAACTAGCAAAAGGGATTGAGAGAGAGGCACCAGTGAGGAAGGGAATCAAGGGAATTATTTGGTAGTCAACCCAATAAATATTTCAGGAAAAAGACAGTGAGGGTCTGCTAAAAGAGCACTTGAGGGCCTCCCCGGTGGCGCAGCGGTTGAGCGCTGGGTTGCGAAGCTGCCCGCAGCCTCTGCGACGCAGGTTCGATCCCCGGCTGCTCCCCGGCCACCAGAGGAGGGTCCCACATGGCGCGCAGACCTCTCCTGCCGCCCGCTGCTCCCCTCAGCAGTGTACTTCGGTCCTTCTGCCTGCTCTGCTCCCCGCTCTGCCTCTGGTGAATTCTCTCACCCTCCCGCGCTTCTGACTGTACCCAGTGCATGTATAAACAAACAAACAAATAAATAAATAAATAAAACATGCCTCTATTTAAAAAAAAAAAAAGAAAGAGCACTTGAATTTAGAAATCCTTTGATCCATTGAGTCCAGGGAATCAGTGTAGTAACATCTCCAGAGAAAACCTTGGTCATTTGCTGAGGTTGAAGGGGAAATTGTCTCCCAGTTGTGCAGAACAGAAGAAGAGATAACAGGATATTTAATTGCTTCTTAGACTTTCAACCAACCCCTGTTATTTTAGTGCTTCCTTCCCTTCATTCCACTTTAAAGTCAATACCCCTGATTTCTAAGACTTTAAAGACTCCTTTGATATAAATTAGGTTGATTCATAACTTTCTCCCACTGTCCATTTAGGAATTCACCTTCTTAGATGTACTGTCATTTACCGCATGATAACCTAGCGTATTCAAACTTTACAAACAAAATTGTTATTATCTCTTCTTTTTTACCCTTGTCTTTGTCAATCTAAGTCCCTTAAAAAGATCCTTTCTCTATCATTTAGGGAAGGAGCAATAGTATATACATATTGGCTATGTATAATCCATCTTCTTTACTGGAAGCCATGACCATCATTTTTAACGGTACAAAGTTGTCAACTCTTTGGATGTACATCATTTACTTAACTGTTTTCCAATGTTTGGACATTTGGGTGTCTTCCAGTGACATATAACACTATGCTATAAATTTTCTTGCATATAGCAATGTCCATGATTATGATTTTTTATTCTGGACTGGTTCCCAGAAATTCAATAAATGGGTTGAAATATATTAACATTTGATAGAATAAAAAGCAATATCGTGAATGTTTCAGAGTACAGTCTTTGGAATATGAGTCAGAATGCTTTTGTTTGGATCCCCAATTTATCATTTTTTAGCTATGTGACCTTGAACTCAATGAGTTCCAGTTTTCTCTTCTTTCAAATAGGGATAATAATGATAGGATTACTGAAGAGAGTGGGGGCGGATTAATACCTGTGAATTACTTACAGGATGACTATTGCACAATTACTTAGTAGTCAACAAACATCCTCATTGTTACCATTGTCATCACCATCATGACCCTTGATAAAAAATTTTCAAGTTGCTTTTCAAGAGGGGTTTAACAACATAAAAGGTACTTATATAAACACCTCTTTGCCAATCAAACTAAGTCACAAGGATTGAATTTCTCTATAGTTATTTTTGTAGTAAAAACATGAACTTCAGGACTATGTTATTTCCAGCCTATAAAAGTAAAAGCTTAGCAAATAATAAGTGAATTCTAATATAAAGACTTCAAATGTGTAAATTACATTATACATGAATTCAACTTGAGCAAAATCAATTATTCCCCCAAGAAGGTCGAAGGGAAGGAGGATATGGAGAAGGAAAGAGAAAAACTATAGCTAAACCTACAGTGATTTTTTGCACCCATTTCACTTAATGAATGGGTTTGAGGCAGAAAATTAACCTTGATTTTCCTCAGTTGTTCTGAGTTTTAATTGGCCTCTTTTAGTGTGGAGATCTTATTCATATGGATTGTGGCTCGAGTTTTAGAGAGGAATTCATACCCTATGCCTACCGGAGCGGAGACTTCACGTGGGCCATTTTGAAAGTCATCATAGTCAGAATTCGTAAGTGATGTTCAAGGGTAACTTGGATCATATGTGAGACTGCCACTACATCCAAAGGTTTGTGAACAGGTGTTTGTGACTTAGAGACCCAACCTTTTTTTTCTGTTTGGGGATTTTGATTTTGCTACTAGCTATGTGATTTTCACTGACTATCTATGCACCCTGCTTTTTCCTATAAGGACACCCTTCCCTTCTTAGTTTCCTGGTAGATTTAGACCCATCCTTCAAGGTCGAGCTGAAGCCTAAAGCTTCTAGGTCCCTGTCAGCACACTAGGTGGTTGTGCCCAGACCCCCATGAGCAGACTGCTAGCCAGCAGCCATCATTTTAAGTCTTGATTATGTGTATGTCTCTTTCCCTACCAAACTACCAGTTTCTCTAGGATAGCAACTATGTATAATTTAATTTGGTAACTTTAGTGCCTAGTTAAATACCTGACACATAGGATGCATTTAATAAATACTGTTGTATGAATGAATGAAGAATGGGAAGTTGGGTATAAAGAACTATGGTATACAAGTCATAATATCCAAGAGTTTCAAAATGAAAACTGGAAAATAAGAATAATAATTACTCAGTTATCAAAGAATTTCTGTATGCCAAAAGATTTATATGAAATATAACCTTTTCACAAATCTCTTATGCATGTTACAGATTTAAAAAAGGACATCTTTAGAAGTTAAGCAACTTGCTCAGCATTCCATGACTTCTTAAGAACAAGGATATGAACAAGGATATGAATCCAGTTTGTGTATTTCTACTACTCTCTCCTGATCCATTGAATCATCCAATCAGAGGTGGAAGAGAAATCAAGTGGGATGATTAAAAATCATCCACTGAATTTAGTATTAGAGGACTGTTGGGACCTTTCCTGATTTCAAGGGGTGTATTCCTATGTGACCAACTTTATTTCTGACCCAACTTCTTTTTTTTTAAGATTTATTAATTTATGCATATAAGACTGGGGTACAGGCCAGAGGTGGAGAGGGGAAGGGTGAGGGGATTCACCAGAGTCAGAGTGGGGAGCAGAACAGGCAGACTGACTGAAACACACTGCTAAGGGGAGCAGTGGGCGAGGCAGGAGAGGTCTGCTGAGCCATGTGGGTAGCTCCCTGGCTGGCTGGGGATAGAATTCAAGCTGCAGAGGCTGCAGACAGCTTCACAGCACTGTACTTAACCCCTTGCACCACCAGGGAGGCCAAGTCTGACCCAACTTCTGATGAAGTTCCTGATTACAAATTATATCTTCATAACACATCTCTTCATTGACAGAAGTGTCTTGAGTCTCCTTTGAGAGACCACCAGATCCCTCAAAGAAAGCACAAGTCCACCTTGGAGAAGTGGGTGATGAGATCGTTCAGGGGAGTCAGGCCTTGAACTCATTCTCAGGGAGAATGAGAGATAGGTCCTTGCATCATTTTGGACATGAGCCTCTAGATTCAGGTCCTTGGGCATAATTTTCTGAGAGAAGTAAGAGGAAGAGTTTGTGTGTGATAGGGGGGAAGGGGTTCATCCCTGAGATGAGCTCCAAAGGATTGATGACAGCAGTAAAAACTGGTTTCTGAGCTAGTGAGAATTCATCTATTTATGTAGCACTGGGACAATGACTAAAGCCCACTTGCTTGCTGGATTAAAATATTATGCTGATGTGGTGCTCAATGGAGGCTTGCTAAGTATGAGTCATGATGATGAACCACTGTAGCAAGATATATTGAAACACTCACCCTTCCATACTCAAAGTCATTGTTGCCTATGATGGTTCCAAAATCTAAAATCTCCCCAACTTTTTGCTTTTATAACTATACTAAATCAAGTGCAGCAGGGTGGTCTTGACCGAGTCTATGTGGAAATTGGACCTGTGGAAATAGAAAATTCTTCCTCTTGGACTCCCAACTGACCATAATAGGGATGAGAATTCCATTTTGACTGGAGAGAGACTGGGGCATGGGCAGGGGAAATGGGAGAGATGGAGAGAAAGAACCACAGAAGGCAAGTAGTGTTCATCTTCCAACCTAATCTACACCAGGGATCACATTTGACCATCTGAAAGATGATTTGCAAGAAAAAGGCAAGGAAACTTCAGCAAGGGAATTTCATGAGACTTGGGGCCAAAGCAACTCTGTTTGAGAATCCAGGTGACAAAGTACAGCACCGAATAGGAGAGAGGGCACCTGTGCTGGGGAACTCTGTTGTTGTGAGGCCCAGCACAGACTTCCTGAAGGGTACAGTGCCTGGGAAGCTGTGGGAGCCACTGGAACACTGAGTTCTATTCTCTCCAAGGACCTAGAACTGTGACCATGTAAGGCGGTCCCATTGCAAGCAGCAGATCCTGCTGGGCAGGTGGGGTGGGAGGGCATGTGAGAACTTGTCCTGAACATGCCTGAGATGTACTTGAAGACTCCCAGAGACAGACCTATGTCACTTAAGAAAGAGATAAGTTCTGAGAAATGCATCCTTAGGTGTGTTTGTTATGATGTTCATTGTGTGACCATCATGTGTACAAATACCATAGGGGTGAATTTACACAAACCTAGATGGTATAGCCTACACCTAGGACCACCATTGTACACACAGACTGTTGTTGACTGAAATGTCATTCTAGGAGCAGGGCTATGTGGGAAGGTTGTGGGAGTGAGAGGTGGGTGAGTCAGGATCTACAGTTGTACATTTAATGTGATAATGTTATTCTTTGTGAATCCACAGGCTGCTGAGACCTGGGAGCATCTGAGTGGCATCAGCTCAAAGAGGAGGCATTAAGTATATGTGTGAATCTTTGAGTGAATGCTGCCCTGAGCTGGTAGAGCTCTCAACAAGTGTATAATAGAAAGATGGTATAAAGAAAGTACAGATAAGAAAGTTGATGCATGGAATAAATGTGTCTAATTCTTCTAGGGTTGCCCCTATGTTGAGGCTAGAACCTCAGTTTCCCTCCACGTCCTGTGCTCTTTCCACTAGATGAAGTTATTGTGGAATGACACCCAAGAATTGTGCCATGAACAGCAAATGTGCCACATCAAGGCAGCCCTGACAGCAGGGACTACATGATGCCACAATGATGCCACTTGGTCGCACTCGAGCTGCACAGTGACAGTTCTCATCTTATTTTCAGCATGGAGTGTGACATGGAGTATGTGTCAGAAGACAAGTCTGGTCACTGGTTTTTTGCCCCAAGTGTTTGACCTGTAGGTAGATCAAAGGTCATATGAAGGTGTGTATGTGTGTGTGTTAATGCGTGTGCTAGTGCATATGTACACTGTCTACTGTGGATTCCTCCCATCTATCCAGCATCTGAGGGACACCCAGCTTGACACTGGTGATCCTGGATGGACTGTCTACACAGCGATGGGAGCTCAAAGTCTGCTCTTGTTCTCACTATAGTGCGCAAGCGGTGAGCCTTCCAGACCTGGGATAACTTCTGAGCTCGGTTCTCAACAAGTCATTCTCGTTGCTCTTCTCTATGGACCCGACATGATAGCATTTCCAGGGAGGAACAGTGGTGGGGCCACGTGTTGCCTGGTGGTTTTTAGCTTCCTATAATCCCCTTCGCCCCTGAGTTAGCCACCCGAAATACATAAACAGCTAATAAAATTATGTGTCTGCTATGAAAACACAGTTGAAGAGAATTAAGTTAGCACATTCTCTTCCTAGCAGATTTCTGCCCTGCAGCTTATTCTACATAGAAATTATTTCTCCATTCTTCCTGCCTTCTTTGGAACTCCCAGGACTGTTTGTGACTTCCTGGTGATACACAGTGCTGTATCTGACAGGCTTCTGTGTGCTTGCCATCTCTCTTCTTCTGGATCCCCAGCTTCCTGGGTAGGGATGTACCTTACTCACCTCTGAGTCCACCACAGCCTATAGAAGCCCACAACAAATACTAACTTAATCAGTGAGAATTACTTGAACAGGAATATGGAAACCACAACACAAATATCATTTCAACCTAATCTTTGTCACTGAGAAGCAGAGGAACAACTGAAGTTCCTGCCCTGCCAGGCAACAGGCTAGATTTCTAATCTAATGCGGCCATCTCCTAGTCTTCAAGATCTCTGCAGCATGGGGGTGGGGGGTGGGAAGTGAGGGGGTGGGGGTGTGTGTACAGCAGTGCCCGGCTCATGTGAACTCATAGGATCCTCCTGCACATGATTCTGGTTGTTGATCTTGACTGGGTAGCCTAAGCCTTATTTTCCAGAATTCATGACAAGTTGGATTGTTAGAGAATAACTTTACAATAATTTATTTTTGATTAAATTAGCTTGAGTTGGCTTATGCTGCTGGAAATCAAGAACTCTGATTCAACCAAAACTCTGTATTGGAAATGGTCTGGACAGCTTAAAACTAGAAAACAACAAGCCCTAACCTCATGATTTCAGAGTCAGAAAATGAAAAAACCAACCAGCTAAATAACAAATTCCCTAAAAGTTTGACAGGGAAGGTTTATTTTTTTAACATCAGTTAAAGTCAGTATTGCCTGACCTCTATAAGAGAAGTTGGGCATTGTTTAGGAAAGACTGAAACCCTGAAAACTGGAATGATAATATGCGGACACACTTTGGATGGGTACATGCTCACGTATTCAGAATACTCAATCTCAAAACCCGCTGGAGACTCCCAACAGAAACATTCCTTCATTGCTCTGAGGCAGTTCCTATTTGTGCAAAGATTTAACATTGACCTCATCTCAGGTATTTATCTTCAGAGTCAGCCAATTTGCCTCAAAACCCATTGTCCTATTCCTCATTATTTTAAGACCAATTGTAAGACCAGGGTCAGAATCCAGGTGCACCAGGGAGGCAGTAACAAGCCTACCCCAGAAGGAAGACTTTCACAACTAAATGGTTACAAAATTTTGTCAGTTTTTACTGAAAAATTCCACAAATATCATAAATATTTGTGGAAATGGATGCTGATGGTACTAGAGCAATGGATAAGTAATATAACTTTAGATCAGCTGAATTTATCCACTGCATCACTTAGCAATCTGGATTCAATCAACTAGTTTAAGTAGCTGGGAGTTTGAATGTTTTCTTCACTGATTGACTAAAACCTCACTTTATGGTGGTCTTCATTTATTATAGTTGAGAGGCTAGAAATTCTTTGGTATAATGTAAAGTAGGAAGTGAAAGGCTTGGAAAATGGGCCTGTTAAAGGGGATTTATATTGTGTAACCTATTCACCATACTCTAAACATATTGCCCAAGAAGTCCCATAAATCATCTCTTTATCAAGGCTTTGAAATTCATCAAACACCCCCTTCACCAAGGTGTTGAGAAATATATTTATTACTGAGGAGAATGTCTGCACATTTGGAATGTCTGCACATTTGATAAGTGCTACAGTACTTTTCTTTTATAGTCCCTGTAGCACAGGGACTCTAGAGAGAAATACTGCAATTGAAAGTCATCCCTATTTCACATGGGGATACCAGGAAACTGGGATGGCATAGTTTATGTAACACTAAGAGAAGCAAAGGAAGTATGACTTCAAATACAGATATCAAGACCAGTATGTAAATCAAGATAAACAAGCAACAAACTTTATGAGTGACTAGTTCACTGGTTCTCAAACTTTTGTGTACACCAGACCTGGAAGGTTTGTTTAACCACAGATGGATCTTGGGCCCCATCCCCAGAGTTTCCAACTCAGTAGGTATAGAAGGGAATCAGGAATTTGCATTTCTGGCTAATAGAGTCCCAGTTTGGATTGATGCTGCTGACCCAAGGGTACTTAGAAAACCATTGAGTTGATTGATCTTGAATCCTGAGAAGCAATCTGTATAAGCAGACCATAAAGATTCTGCTTAATTTTTAATTTACCACCCAACTCTAAGAATTATAACAAAGACCTTACCTGAACTTCCTCAAGAGTCACCCTTTTCTACCCTAATTCCAGGTTGAGTCACTTTACAGACTAGAGTCCCTTCATTGGAGGTAGGCTGAGACCTACGGCAGGACCTTGAAATCATCTGAAAGTCCCCTATTGTATATCATTCTGTAACTTCTCTAGGGTCCCATGCTCACTTGTCAGGAGAAGAAACACCTATTCCATTCAGGAAATCAGACACTGTCTCTGAGCAACATTAATTTCCAGGGAGCCAGAATGCCACACTTTACCATGGCCAGGTTACCAGGTATCGTGATAAATGGAGATTTAGCCTGACTTCCACTTCACAGCAGGCTCATGAGACTACATAGTTCTTTCCCTAGTTCCTCGGTGAATTTTTAGCACAGATTTACTCAACAATCTTCGAATCCCCTCATTGGATCCTTGGAATAGGATTATTCTAGTTGGAGGATCAATTATAAACCCTAGCTCTCCCCACTCCTACTGAGACAGTAAATCAAAAGCAATGCCTCATCCTTGGTAAAATTAAAGACATAAACACCATCATGATTGGTCTGAAAGATATGAGAGTGGAATTACATTTCACAACCCCTTTTCATTGTCTTTTTGGCTAGTATTAAAATAGATTGATTTTGGATAATTACAGAAATTCGTTTATAGTTCAATCAGTAGTAATTGCAATTGCAACTATTCTTCTATATGTGAGTTCCTTACCAAAGCAAATCTGCACACCCCTGGCACACATATGCAGCTGTTGATCTCTAACCATGCCAAGCAGAAAACCCCTGAAATACTTTGCTTTCACCAGTGGAGAGCAGGATACCTGAGGTTTATTGTCTCAGAGTCACATCACCTCTTTGACCTTGTGCCACAGGTCTGCAGAAGTCTTGGTTATCTCATGGAATAGCAAGTCCCACAGCACTGAGGAGATAAATACCTGAGGAGAAAACATTATTGGACATGATTACTATGACTGAGGGTGATAGATGTTGGTACATTAAACTCCATGAAAATATGAGCCTTGAAAGCTCAGGGAAGTATTTTGAAGATCCGGTAGGGACACATTGGGATAACCTTAAAAACCAAAGATGATTTGCTGCATCTTATATATCCTACCACTGAAGAAAATACTCAGTGGAAACATTTGGATTTTATAGAAAATAAGTACACATTCTGCTTCCACCTATTACTATTGAAATGAAAATAGCTTTGATTGGAACCCAGAGCAAAATAATTCTCTCTAGCTGGCCAGGGCTGTAGTGGCAGATTAACACTGCTTGAAGTATTTGTGGCAGATGGTGATATCAGATGAAACCCATGGAAAAGTCTGACTGGAATTACCACAGAGAAGATCCCTCAGGCTTTAGAGCAAGTGAAGGAGCTATTCACTTTTGGAACCTGTGTCTGGCCATTACAGTATATTCACCTGCATTTCCTCATTTATTTCCTCACAACAAGGCAAGCTGACATTTTCATTTTTACCATTAAGAATTTTATTATCAAATGATTATATCTCTTATGAAAGTTCAAGGCCCTGCTGGAGAGCAAGAGGGTGGGCCTGAAAATTCCAAGTTTTGAATCACGGTTTGGTCCTTCTAGTGACCAGCCCTCATCCAGAAAACATCCAGGAATCCAACCCAGAATTGCTTCATAGAACAAAACACTCTTATCACAAGGGTTTCTGAAGTCCTATGTCAGGAACTGGGGTCAAAGAACAAACATTTCAAAGATGCTCTTGGTAATCTTATCATTTAGGAATTCTCAAGTGTTTCAGGAGCTCTCTGTCAAGAAGCTGGGATGGCTATAGATAAATATATATACACACACAAAATATCATTGTACCTAAACTTGATTCCATAGCCACTCATGATTCCAGTATAATCTTAATAAACTTTGTATTTAAATCCACCATAGTCACCATCTACTGCATCTGAGAACCCTAACCAATCCTCTCACTGGAACAAACTTCTGGTCACCATAGTACACAGAGAGATTCCTTGCATAGTGATATGAGCATTCCTGTAAAGGGACAGCTACCATTGTATGTAAAATAAGTTGACATTCCAAACCAAACATTGATCTCTGGTAAGTTAGTTAGCATGACTCCATCCCTGTTAAGCCTAGTCTCCTCCAGGAATACTAATCAGTCCAGTTACTTTGTGAGAGTCAGCTGAGAGGTGCTGTTCTAGCAGTTACTATGATAGCTCTTTCTCGCAACACAAAATTTCTGCTGCCACCCACTCCTTAGAACTCATTATAGTATATTCACTTGCGTTTCCTCATTTATTTCTCCACAACAAGGCAAGCTGGCATTTTCATTTTTACCATTAAGAATTTTATTATCAAATGATTATATCTCTTATGAAAGTTCAAATTTTACATCAAGGTGCAAACACTCCACTTGAAAAAGAAGTGATACTTTCTTCCAAGAATTCCCCGTGCCCCACACTGCCTCCCAGAGGTTGTGTCTTGACTGCACCTGACCACACAGAGTGGCTAGAGTTCCAGCACATACCAGGCAGGGCAAGGGCTGCCTGCCTTCTGGCCTCATTGGTCTCCGGAGGGAGAATGCAAATCCTCACCCAAATGGGGAGATATTTGCACATATTTTATATAATATGCAAAGAAACCAGCATTCCAGGCAATATGGTTTCCACCTCTAATGCTCTCCCAGAAGGTAGATTTGTGGGGAAAACAACAAGATGTACTCTGCTGAGGTCTTGGAATTTATGATAAAGAAAATTCCCCTCATTTGTGCAAACACCTGATTTCAATTTTGAAAAAGTGGACTGTTGCAACAGTCACACACAAAGAGAGAAGATGTGCATGTGATAGCCGTAGGAAAGGTGAAGGGTAATTGAATTTTCAGTCTTTTATGCTACTGGCCTCTGTGGCTATCACCTGTGGCCTTGATTGTGCTAATGCAGGAGGCACTTGGGAGTGTGGGCTCCGGGCACGCATGCCTGATGGTGGGCACCTGGAGTATGGTGTGGGCATGTGTGAGTGGGCACACCTGAACCTGGAGGCTGGCGCTATAAGGGCAGCATCACTTAGTGACAGGAGGAGCAGCTATGATAGGACAAGTAACTAGAGAGGCAGGACCACGAGATGACACCAGAGAGAGTGCAAGGAGAAAATCTTACAGATTTTCTGAGTGCTGGGAGCCTGCCAGGCCTCCCTGCCTTGCCAGCCTGCAGGCTTGCCCCCAAACAATTGGCGTACAAAGAGCATTAAAGCCAAAAAACCACTGAGGGCTCCAGGACTCTGCTTCACCCCCCTTGCCTGCCCTATGCCTGGTTGCCTCACTAAAAACAGGGTAAACAAACTGGAAGGAAGGAAGTAGGAAGACACATGTAGGGTAAGTGAAGTATCAGGCTTTTCTGCCCTCCCACCACTAGGATTAATGATGCCTTGTGGTCCTGAATGCATGCCTGATGGCGGGCACCTGGAGTAGGTATGGGCATGTGTAAGTGGGTACACCTGGGCTGAGAGACTGGGCTTATAAGGGCGGCGTCACGGGGATGCCAGAAGAAGCAGAGAGAGCAGAACCAGGAGCAGAGTGAAAGAGAGGCAGAGAGAACCATGAGAGGAGCAGAGAACAAGGCCAACAGAGAACACCGGAGAGCCCAGAAAGAGTGAAGACTTGCTGGGGGCTGGGAGGCCTGCCAGCCTCCCGGCCCTCCAGCACCCCCGTCTGCCATGTACCCAGTAAAATCCCAATAGAAAGCCTGAAAAGCCACTGAGTCCTATAGGATTCCCTCCTTTGCCCCATCTGCTGGATCAGAAAACCTGCACTGTCCCCTCCTGCCCCCTACAACACAGTATCATTTTGCCCAAAAGGGAAGAAAGTCCAGTGTAGTGCCAGCGATTACACTGAAATGCATCTTCTATCCCTACTGAATGCAAAATTAGATAAATAAAACACTGGATATTATAGCAAACAAGTGAAAGAAATAAGCTGGCGACCATACGGAATTCAATAAGATTGTGTACCCTACCTGGCTGGCTCCAGGGTTTCCTCCAGAGGTGTTGTAGGGTAAGTAAAGTATCAGGATTTCCTACCCTCCCGCCATTAGATTAAATGCATGCCTGATTACGGACACCGGGAGTAGGGTGTGGGCATGCATAACTGGCTACATCTGGGCTAAGACTGGGCTTATAAAGGCAGTGTTATGGGGATGCCAGGAGAGCAAAAGAGAGACCAGAACAGACCAGAACAAGCCAGAGAGCGAGACAATGAGAGAACGCCGGAGAGCCCAGAAAGAGTGAAGTCTTGCTGGGGAGCTGGGAGGCTGGTACCCCTGCCTGCCGTGTACCTGGTAAAATCCCAATAAAAGCCTGCAAAAGCCACCAAGGGCTCCAGGACTCTCCTTTACTCCGCCTGCTCCAATCATAGAAAATCTGCTCTTTCCCTTCCTGCCTCTACAGGTGTCCAAGACATGCAACGGGCTCTTGGGAGAAGCCACTCTCTTCCTTTCATCCAGAGCAGTCAGGTGTGTGAGTGGCTTGTAACTCTCACTTGGGCCACTCTCAAATCAGCATCCCACAAAGAAATGTGGGACATGCCCCCACACAATCACAGTCCTGTGCACCCTGCTACCCACATATACCTCTACACTCAGCCTGCAGTCATGTGTCCATGCTCCCCAATCACAGAGGCAGTCCTCCTTTTGTGATCATCAACACCTGATTTGTTGAGAGTAGAAAAAAAAAAAATTCAAAGATTTCCCAAACCACCTGCCATCCTTCTTAATCAAACTTATTGCCTAAAGCTGGTAGGTAGCAATGCAATTGGCCCATCTCACTCATTACTCCTTTTTTCTGTCAAGATGGTATTTTAATCTTGAATTTAGAGATATAAGAATTTAAAGAAATCCTCAGCCATCTAGTGTTAACAGAATGAAAGGTAAGCTGCATTCAAAGCAAGTAAGAAGCAGATCTGAACCCAAAACTCGGGTCTTCGGCACCTACACTAGTCTACTGCAGAGTATGGCCTCAGGTCACCCCAGGAGCCTGTTCTATACCTATGTCTCTGCTTGTTCTGTTGGCATTTTTGTTATTTTGAACTCCTAAGTTGTCTTTGCTCTAGTGTCTGGTATCTTTATTTCTCATTCTCCTGTAACTTTAAAGGTGCCCTTCCATAGCCAGAGTCACATAGAGGGCACTGGGATTCATCAGTACCTGGAATTGTGAGCCTGAGCCTGTGAGTAATGGGGAGAGTTCTCCTGCAGGACTCCGAACAGGGAGGCATGGGGGCGAGGTGTTTCAGAGGGGATCTATGTGAGCTGGTGAGAGATTTTTCATCTCTTCTCAGATGACGTATGTCTGTGATGTTAGTGAGTTATACACATTCCTAAAGTAACAAAATTCTCATGAAAACAGTCACCTGGCTGACTAGCTTCATTTGGAGAGCTTGAAATCCTCATGAAAATAACCCATCCATTGAAAGTCTCCTTTTCAGAGAGCATAGACTCAAAAGTCTAAAGGAGAGAGAGCGTAGCTCGCCAGGTCAATTGGTTGCATGTAGGCCATGTACATGCTTTCGCGCCTTTGAAGTTTGCTTTCAACTCCCACAACGTGACTTGGTTCAAGGACCCGCCTCAGTCTTTTAAACTGAAATTGTCATTTACATTGTCACCCTATCTGAAATTTACTAACACACTGAACTGCTTACATTACCTTTTCAGAAACTTAGAAGCCCAAAATATTTCTTTCCTTACTTTGTTCTTTGCATAGCAAATCATTCCCGGAGGCTTTTTTCGTCTACCATTGATACTCCAAGACCAACATAAATAGACTTCTGTGGTACTTGAACTCTTATTCATCCCATAGAGAGGACAGATCAAGGTGTCCTAGTTGCTCTTCACCCTCGCTGTTACCACTCTGTGGCATTACCATTCATTCATTCATTCAATCATTCATTCAGGTGGCATGTATTAATCTTCTGTTAAGGACTCAGCCCTATATAAATACCATTGCGTATTTTGAAATGAAATTTTTCTTTGTCAAGGTGACATTGGTTTATAATACCATATATGATTTAGGGGCATAGGTTTATACATTCTCAGATGTATGTTACCACCATACATACATCAAAGCACCCATAGTCCTTTCCCCTAGTACATTGTGCCCCCTCCACCTTTGCTCCCACCTCCTCCAAGCCTTCCTCTCTAGTAGCCTCAATTCTGCAGTCATATTTCTAGGGTATGGTTTGCTTTAATGTTGTCAGTTCCGCTGGTTTTTTTCTCCCTTTATATTCCACATGTGAATGAAGTAGTATTTGCCTTTTTCCTTATGGCTTATTTCACTTAACATAATCCTCTGCAGTCTCATCCATTTTGTCACAAATGGCAATTCATCCTTTTTTATAGCTGAGTGGTATGTATGTATACCACATCCTAATCAACTGCTCTTTTTTTAATATTTTATTTTATATAATTCTTACATCATTTTTCATTTTTTGCACAATGTATGCATTTTCATTTTAGTTATATTCCCCATACAATAGCACCCCCCCCCCTTATTTTGACCCTAGTCCTGTCTCTCCCCGCCCCTCCCCTCTGACCTCCCCACCCCATAGTGTGTCTCTGGTTTGCAGCAGCATCGATGGAGCTAAAAGGGATCATGCTCAGTGAAATAAGTCAGAAAGAAAAAGAAAATACCGGATGATCTCACTCATAGCAGGAATTTAGAAAACCTAAATAAGGGACCAGGAAAAAAGACTAATTAATACAAAGTAAAAATCAAAATCAACAAGCAACTATAAATCAACTGCTCTTTTGATGGGCATTTAGGTTGTTTCAATAACTTAACGCCGTTGTGTTTTGAAAGTAGACACAACTTTCTTTTTTTTATTTCATGTATTTTTTTTAAATAATAAATTTTATTTTTATATTCCCCATACATTTGCAACCCCCCCCCATTCTGACCCCAATCCCTCCCCTCCCGCCCACCACTCCCCAAAAACTGTCTCTGGTTCATAGCTTTTTGTTGATTTTGATTTTCACTTTCTTATAGTTATTCATTTTCCTGGTCCCTTATTTAAGTATTCTAGATTCCTGCTATGAGTGAGACCATCCGGTATTTTTCTTTTTCTTTCTGGCTTATTTCGCTGAGCATGATCCCTTCCAGCACCATCCATGTTGCTGCAAATTGCATGTGTTTATCTTTTTTGAATGCTGAGCAATATTCCATGGTATATATGTACCACATCTTCTTGATCCAGTCATCTATTTTTGGGCATTTGGGCTGTTTCCAAAGCTTAGCTATTGTAAATAGAGCTGCTATAAACATAGGGGTGCAGGTGTTCTTTGGAATTGATGTTTCTGTGTCCTTTGGGTAAATACCTAGGAGTGGAATTGCTGGATCATATGGAAGCTCTATGTTTAGTAGGTCCAGAAATCTCCACACAGATCTCCATAGTGGTTGGACCAGTTTGCACTCCCACCAACAGTGCAGGAGAGTTCCTTTTTCTCCACACCCTCACCAACATTTTTTGTTGCTAGTTTTTTTAATATGTGCCATTCTCACTGGTGTAAGATGGTATTTCATGGTAGTTTTGATTTGCATTTCCCTGATTACAAGTGATGTTGAACATTTTTTCATATGCCTGTTGGCCATTTGCATTTCCTGTTTAGAGAAGTTTCTTTTTAGCTCTTCTGCCCATTTTTTGACTGGATTATTTTCTTTGTTGTTGCTGAGTCTCATCAGCTCTTTGCAGATTTTTGTGATCAGTCCTTTATCATTAGTGTTGTGTGCAAAAATGTTCTCCCAGTTGGTGGGGTTTCTCTTTGTTTTTGTTATTGTCTCTTTTGCTGTGCAGAAGCTCTTTAATTTGATGTAGTCCCAGCTGTTTATCTTTGTCTTCACTATCACTGCTTTGGGTGATGTGTCTGTAAAGATGTCTTTGATGTGCATATCATGGAGTGTTTCACCTATATTTCCTTCTATGTATTTTATGGTTTCAGGTCTTATGTCTATTTCTTTAATCCATTTTGAGTTGATTTTTGTGTATGGTGTGAGGTAGTGGTCAAGCTTCATTCTTTTGCATGTAGTGACCCAGTTTTCCCAGCACCATTTATTGAACAAACTTTCTTTGCTCCAATGCATAGTCTTTGCTCCTTTGTCAAAGATTAGTTGACCATAAATCTGTGGGTTTATTTCTGGATTTTCTATTCGATTCCATTGGTCTGTATGTCTGTTCTAGACACAACTTTCTAATCAGGAACTTATCTTCTAGTTGGGTTGTGAGACACAACTGATGCTATATGGAATACAATATAATTATAAAAACATATTCTTATGTCATGAGCAATACAAATTGAGCAAGCTCTTCCATAATAAATACAATATATTCTTTTAATCATATGGAAAGATGCGGAATTTCCTCACTTGGCAGAATTCTCGAAACTCTAGAAAAGACTAAAGTGTTTGAACTATACAATGTTTCTGACAAGTCTTGCTATTATGTAGTGGCCATGGGCTCTTTGTCAGCAGGACTGGGGGGGGTCCAGGATTCCTAACTCAGCTGGTGGTTTCCACATTCCTGCTAACTGCTCTGTCTCCCTTTCTTTCAACTAGCACTAAAGAGGCAAACTTGCCAGTCACGTGGGAGAAGCTGACAGAACAAACCACAGAAATCCATCTTCATAAAATGCAGCAAGACCCCAACCAGAGGGGAGTAAACATTCTTCTTTCTAAAAGAGAAAGAATCGTGTTTATGAGGAAAACTGTCAAGAATCTTTTCTTGTATCTTCTGGAAGAATTTCTTTCCTAGATTTACATTAAACATTAGCATTTCTCTTAGCAACAGAAGTTACAACCTGCAATTTAATCATCTTGTTTTTGTTGCACACTAACATTGTTTTTTTCTGAAATTGATATGAGTAGAATTGGAAAGATTCTATATTCACATTTGAGAATTTTAACTTTAGGTTTTAGAAAACATTAGTTTATTTATTTTTAAAACACACACATACATATATTACATATTGCTCATTTCTGTACAATGTTTGATTTCTCCTCTCAGGTGTAGTCCCCATAAAATTCCCACCACCAAGTCACACATGAACCATTACCATGGACTTTTGTGCTCTCTCACCACTGCAAAACATTAGTTTAAACAGTGGCTTGAAAGTCCTACTATATTCTACTCCAGTATTATGAGTAATATTTTACTTTTATTTCTGATCTCATTGACCCATCTTCTTTTGTCACCCAAAGTTCAAGTCAAACCACTGGCTATGTAAATAGTCTGTGGTGTACCGCTTGGACCTGTGTTCCTTTCCTAGGGTTGACTCATCTAGCAAGACTAAATTGTTTCAGATTTGGAAACTATTTTTCTTGTACAAGAAAGTCTGTTCATTTTTACAGTCTCCTGAAAATTCTGATGAAATTCAGAGAGGGCCTTCTGTAGTGAGGCTTTCCTTGCAAATGACCTCAGCTGTTAGACTCATGTAACAACCCCACAGAACCCATGGCACAGGGTTTCCAGTATTTGAAGGCCCTCTCTCTCCATCTATCCACCCACCTATCCGTCCTTCAACCTCTACTCAAGCATGTGGTTATCACTTCCCATAACAGTGTTGGGCAAAAAAAATACACAGATAGGGCCTCCCCAGTGGCGCAGCAGTTGAGCGCTGGGCTGCGAAGCTGCCCGCAGCCTCTGCGGCGCCAGTTCGATCCCTGGCCAAAGGCGAGGGTTCCACATGGCACGCAGAGCTCTCCTGCCACAGTGTATTTCGTCAGTCTGCCTGTTCTGTTCCCCGCTCTGGCTCTGGTGAATTCTGTCACCCTTCCACGCTTCTGACTGTACCCAGTGCTTGTATAAAAAAAAAAATAAATCTTAAAAAAAATACACACAGGAATGACATGAAAACAAAGATAGTAGTGTAGCAGGGAGGTTAGGAAGATAGAAAGATACTCAGACTATTTGTAATTGCACATAGGCACATGGTTCTGGCTGTATTTTCACTGCTGTATTTCTAAGGCTGAGATTGGTGCCCAGCACAGAGTAGGCACCCAAATCCTTATTGACCAAACTGGATGAATAAAGCACAGGGACACTAGTGTGGTTGAAACAAAGCAAATGAGACAGAGTAAGAGAGCTATGATGGAGGGCAGAGTGGTTTCAGGCTGGGGTTGGGTATGAGGAGTTTGGATGCTGCAAGGCTCTCTAAGGACTTTGGTTTAAACTCTGAGAAAGATGGGACACCATAGGGATATCAGCAGAGGAGCACCATGATCTGACTTATATTTGAAGAGAATCCCTCTGACTGGTGTGTAAGGACCAATTGTGGAAACTAAGACAGAAGCAGTGAGAACAGCCAGGAGGCTACAGCAATCATTAAGAGATGATGAAGCTTAAACCAGAGGGGGAAGCAATGAGCTGTAGTCAAGTCTGAATGTTTGAAGCTATTGCTGAAGGGATTTGCCATGAGTTGTGAGAGGAGGAGAGTATAGAGTCAAGATGACGCTGTTATTTGACCTGAGAAGTCAAAGGAATGACATCATCTTCCCCCATCCCCATACCCCATATCTACCAACTAGTTCCTTGCTTTCTTGAGATTTCTGGCCAAATGTCCCTTTTTCCTTTCTTTCTTTCTTTCTTTCTTTCTTTCTTCTTCTTCTTCTTCTTCTTCTTCTTCTTCTTCTTCTTCTTCTTCTTCTTCTTCTTCTTCTTCGTCTTCGTCTTCGTCTTCGTCTTCGTCTTCGTCTTCATCGTCGTCTTCTTCTTCTTCTTCTTCTTCTTCTTCTTCTTCTTCTTCTTCTTCTTCTTCTCCTTTTTTGTAAAAATAGCAAACATGAAGGCTGTTCACATATGCATGCTTCTTCCATGTACTATTTAACTCAGGTGTGAACATGTGACTCATTTTGCAAGCAGATGGGGATTGTGTATTTTCAGTGAAACCCCTAACAGCTGGTATGTGTTTTCCCTCATTTTCATCAGTGTCTGCCAGGGAGTTAGAAATGTTTGCTTGGTTCCATCTTCAGAGTAAGGGACATGTAGCTAAGTCCCTGTGGACCTTCAGTAGTCACATGGCACAAGCTAGAAAAAAATCTTTGTTATAAACGCTACAATGTTAGGGAGTGTTCGTTACTGCAAAATACTATGCCTGTTCTGACTGATACGTCACCCTAAACAAAACAGCAGTCTTGACCCCTTCCCCGGGCCCTCACCTCTTTCATTTTACCCCCTAAAAAAGCACACACTGATTCTCTTCCTTGGGTTTTTTAATTTTCTCCACTCTCACTTGTGCTCCATGAGGACAGAACCCTGGTCTGATGTGTTCACTGCTATGTCTGCCACTCAAAACTGCCTGGTTCATAGCTGGCACGAAGGAAATATTTGACTTGTGAATGAATAAATGCCTGGGACTTAAGGTAGCACTTTACAGAACGAGAGCACTAAAACTGCCTCTCTAAGGATGCTCAGGAGTGTGTGCCAAGGAGAGGAAGTGGCCTATGAAAATCCCTGACATGTCCAGAGGCTCAGCATTATTACAGTGTAGGATAAGGGAAGGCAGCCATGGAAGGACTTAGGGTTTGGGGAGATGGCATGGTGGAAGATGAGACTAGAGACATAGGTTTAGGAAAGCCCATCTCTGCTCTACACTTGGACTTGATTTCTTTGAATGATGAAAAGCCAATGGAGTTTTTAAATCAGGAAGTGACAAGGTCAGTTTTGATTCTGTTGGAACAAATTACTTTCAGGGAACAAACTGATATTTTTGTTCAATGAATATTTTCATTTCTTTTTTACACACCGCAGATATGTCACCCTTCATCAAGTCATTCATTCTTCTCTCCCCATCAAATTTTTATTGCTTGCTGTGATGAATGTATCATGTAAGGCACATGGGGAACCAGCTGAAGTGAAAGATACTCCATGCCTTAAATGAGTTTTCCTAATCTGGGATTCAAACTAAGAAACTAATAAATTGTGCCTAATTACATATGTCATGTCAGCAAAATCCTGCACCAGGGTCTCTGGCTTATGTGGATCTTTCTATCCATCAGCACACCACTCTTTGTTCTACATAAAAACTTCTCCAAAGTTCATTTCTTCACATTATTTTCTTCTAAAGGATCCATCAAAACCATCATCATTGTTATTGCTATTGTCTTCATTATCATCCTCATCTCATCTCCCAAGACAATTAATATCCATCTCACACTTAAGTTAATATTTATATAACACTACACATTACTTTGATAAACATTATCTCATTCAATTCTGATAAGAACCTTAGGAAGTATTATTCTCTTTACCATACATTTGAAAAAACAAAGCAAAACACCATGTTCTGAGAAGTTACAATTTGTTCAAAGTCATATCCTCAGAAAGGCCTGAAATCCAGGTTGTGCTGAATCCAGAGAATAAGAAATGTCCATGTCCACATGAGATTTTCTAACATAACTTTCTGTTTCATTTGTTTCTCCCTCTGGACAACAGATACTTTCTGAGCATCAGTGATATTTCAGACACTGTCTTGGGACTACAGACATCACAATAAGGAAAACATGTACAGTTTCCTCTTTCTTAGAATTTAATAGTAGGTACTATAGCGTCTCGGGCAGGGGTCCTTTCTCTCATTGGTTCATGGACAGGAACCCTTGCCAGTTTCCCCACCTCCATGCAGTGCCTTCATTAGTTGTGTGATGTTTACTCCTGTTTGAGCACAAACCTTTTGGACTCAGCAGTTCCTGTCCCACTAGCTACTGGACAGTAGCCTCTCACTGGCTGAAAATATTGTGGCCTGGTCCTCAGACTGTTCTAGGCAACAAGCTGAAGCTTGGTCACTTGTCCCTTACCTCACCACACCTTGCTCACTGCATCCCAAACTGCCGGAGTCTTGGCAACCTCTAGGACTGACACATAGACAGCCAAGGGGCCAGCTCAGTCGCGATTGCATGCACCATAGGCAGCCACAGTCTGATCGTTCTGCACGGGGCACCCCAGCTGAATGAATTTTGCAATTTTTTTTTTTCCTACAAAAGCCTGCCAGTCAGCAAGGTCACTTTTTCTCCAAGCCAGGGTTCCCACTTCTAGCCCTGCTCTCTTTTCCTTTCTGTGCTCCTGCTTCTGCTCCCCCATGAAGGCTGGGCTGCTCAGAAGATGCTGCAGCCAGTAGGTGTCCAACAAACAGTCCCTTATCACTGATATTCCCTGAGCACCTGCAGACCTGCAGGGGACAGCCCAACTTTCTGACTCCAATTTGCCAGGAGACCTAGTCCCCTGCTACCAGAAACTATCTAAACCTAAACAGGAACAAAGAATTTCTAGCTGTGAGCTGGACCTTTGATCCAGAGAGCTCAAATTAATGGTGGCCAACCAGGCAAGAATTACTAGACGGCATATGGTCTATTCTAATGACCTTAATTCAAGTGGCAAAGATGATCTATGGGCTGGGGAGCTGTCATAGTCATCATAGTTCACACTCTCTCACTTTCTATTTAAGTCACTTGCTAACTTTTAAGTGACTTCTGGAGTTGGGAACAGAGCTGAGTGGCGCCGGAGCGCTCCCGACAGGGAAGATAGCCTAGTAAGGTATGGGGTTCACCTTGTGCCTGTGTATAGTTCTGCTTATCCATGGCCTTTGCCCAGTGGGGCTAACCTTGAGCATCTGACAATTCTCCACCCCTAAATCCTACCGACTAAATGCCCAGTGTGGTGGTGAGGAGTGGGAAGGGAGCTGCCCTCAACAGAAACAAAATGATTTCAGACACACAGAGCAATATGGAAACAGGCCAAAATAGAGTGCAGCTTCTTGTCTGGAAAATGAATACTGTAAATAGATGAAGCTCCACACCAGGGCCAGTGAGAGTGACAGAAAATAGGGATGATGAGAATGGGAAGTTGCACATGTTGTTTTTTTAATGCGAATGACTATTTCTGATGACTATGAAAGCAATGCAGATGCTGTGTGGAAATTTTGGAAAATGCAAAAGGAAGTATAAAGAAAATATTCAAAATAATTGTAACCTTTTGAAATGTTTTAGCTTTTTTTTTTTTTTTTTGCCAGTCACAAATACATAAATAAAATTCCTCTCCTATTTAAAATATTTTATATTTTGCAATTACACACAACTTGGTGATGAACATCTTTGTTCCCAGATATGTTTCTAAATTATCTCATAGTGGTCAATTTCAATGTGACAAAGAATTAAAACATCCAAAGAGGAGATGAGAGGCTGTCCATCTGGTTGGATAGAGGACATCCTGGGGGAATGACAGAAAAATGAGTTCATAAAAGAAGTCAAGATCCTCTCCTCCTGTGCTTGTACTGCTGCAATTTCAGACTATAGTTGACCTTGTAGACTAAGAAAGAAATCATGTAAGAGTCTTTGTGATTCATACTTTCATCCTTTACATTTTAGTTTGATTTTATTTGGCAATTTGGCCAAAGCATTCCTTGCCCAGAATATTACTTTGTTTATTGATAAGCTCAACATGCTGCCTAACCTTTTTCTCTCCCTGTATGGGGTGGTAGGAAGCTGAAATGGACATTTCTCATGCTCCCCTGTTGTAAGGCTTCAGGATGTGGTTTAGAGGTTGCCAATCAGTAGCATTCATGACAGGCTGGGGTTTGGAATTGACCCAAGAAGAAGAGGGGGAGAAAAAAGGCAGTAGGCATCTATTTTGCATCAAAAATAAGGCCCAATTTCCATCTGCCCACCTATTCGATCCTGGTTCCTTCTCCACTCAACCCTGGATGCAACCACTGTTGTAAGATAGGTATAAACACCTTCAATTCCCTTTTCCGCATATTTTCCAACTATACCTAAATTCATACTTCCCATTTTTTTGTTCAATCAATTTTTATGTTAGTAAAATACATATAACATTGAATCTACCACCAGAGACTCTTTTAACTGTTTTAATAGTTCAGCAGTATTAAATACACTCATCACCTATGAACCATCACCACCATCCATCTCTAGAACTCTTCGTCTTCATAACCTGGAACACCTTATCTATTAAACCGTAACACCCTACATCACCCCCAATCCTCAGGCCCTGGCAACCACCATTCTACTTTTTGTCTCTATGAATTTGAGTATTCTAAGTCCCTCATAGGAGTGGACTCGTACAGTATTTGTCCTTTTGTATCTGCCTATTTCACTTAACATAATGTCCTCAAGTTTCATTCATGTTGTAGCATGTGTCAAATTTCCTTTCTTTTGAAGGATGAGTAATATTCCATGTTTGTATAGATCACATTTTGATTATCCATTCATCCAGAGGTAGACACTTAGGTTACCTGCATGTTTTAGTTATAGTAGATAATGCTGCTAAGAACATGAGTGTACAATTATCTCTTCAAGACTGCTTGCAGGCTGTCAGTGAGCTGAAACCTAAAATACCTGGCATAGGCTCTGGCTCTTAGTAAGTGGTGAGGAATCTCACTACTACTACTATCACCCATCTACGCTCATCTATAAACGGGTTATTCTATTAGTCCTTGCTGCATTGGTATCACTTTGTTATTATTACTGCAGGATGTGTCTTCTTTTGAGAGAGGCTGACATGCTCTGTTCTGTATTGCCCACTAGCTTTTTGAATGAAACCCACTGTGACGTGAACTTCTAACTCATGAAACTACTTTATGCTTTTAATTTACTAATTATACTTAATACATACATGAGTCATGCTTGCATTTTTTCCTGAAGAAAACCACTTCCTGTGCACCAGCGATACCTATACTTCTCAATAGTTTTGCAAATAAAGGTTAAAATTAAGTTAATATCTTCAGAATGGCAATTTTCAAATGAAGTGAATTGTGCTCATGAACATATTCTATTTAAAGAAAAGGAATATATGACTCCATTTTAAAAAGTCTTTTAGAGTTACTCCAGCAATCATAGAGTGCAGAGAAAATGTGACTGGGAGTAGTCAGAAAGTTCCAGAGATGGTGTCTGTGTTGGCCCCTTATTAGCAGGGAAAAACCCTCAATATTTCTGAACCTCAATAGTCTCATATTTATATTTACCCTGTGAGCCTGTTAAGATTTAATGAGATAATGTACTTCATTGCTGGACATATTGTTAATACTGTTCATTTATGCCTACCCTTCTGGTATCATTTCCACAGCTTTATGAGTTCACCGTTGATTTATTGAGTACCAGCTATGTTCCGGCAGGCACCTTCATAGATTATAGGGTAGAGGGATGCATCAAAGAGACAGCATCTTCAGAGGATCTTTAAACTAGTGAGAAAGACAAGCTGTGGCTAAATAAATGTCAGAGAATAAGAGCAATGCCATTGTGTTCTGGGTCCGTAGCACCCAGCAGAGGAGGGACTTCACAGCCGTGTCACTTGAGTGCGAAGGATGAGAACAAGTTCACCAGGCAGGTGAGAAGAGCAGCTGTAAAAGCAAAGACAGAGAGCATGAAGTGTTCTAAAATTGGTGAGCATTTTCTCTCTCTAGAATGCCTCACCAAATTCCTCACAGTCTGTCCTTTGGCATTCATGTTCAAATCTCTGGGCTCTGGAATCAATTGAGAAGTTATGAATTATTAATGACTATCAGAGCCTGGAAGTTGGAGCTGCATCAGTGAGTCCAGGTATACAAATCTAGCTAGAAAATGCTTAGCTCATACTTTTCTGTTACCTTTTCACAGGGAAGACTAAACAAATCACATAGGTGGTGTTTGGCTATAAAAATTCCTGCCTGTCATTGTTAAATCATGAGAGAATTTTATTTTGAAATCATATCACTGACACTATTTTCTGAAGGTATGTTCAGATGCCGGCTGGGTAGACACTACTAATAATGAGAAATGATCAATGATTCTTTCTGCAAATAAAAGAGTAAGACGTTATCTAGTGGGCAGAAAAATCTGTTTCTCCATGTCCATTTAATAAAGAAAATTCCAGGGCATGAGTCAGTTTGTCATTAAAAGTGGCCATTCCCAAATATAGTTCTTACGTCCCCATACTCTTTTATAAACCACAGGCATCTGCCAGCTGCTGCTGCTGAAACAGGAATGTTTATATCCAGGCAGAGGGAGAGAAACATGGTAGAAAATGAGAATGCTGAAACCAATAAGAAGAAATACTGGAAGAAAAAAATGTACAATCAACTTGCTGTGTGTTTTAAAAGAAATTCCAGTCCAGTTGTAGCTGAGAGATGACTCAGCCTGTCTACAGAGCACCAAGAGAAATGAGGCAGGAGAGATGAACAAAACAAGATTCTATTTTACATAATTTTCATTTTCATGCAAAGAGCTATTCAAACAGCTCATGAAATTAGCCAGCAATTTAACTACCTCACTCTTTAGAGTCTCAGGGAAAGTGCATGAGATTTTTCTAGATAAGGATTGACAGCTGGTCCATAAAAAGACTGTCATAGACCATATATTCTCTCATCTATTGATAGAACACTAGAGACATACCAAGCCCTTCAAAAAGGACTGGGAGAGTGATGTATATGTATTTTTTGGTTGCTACAGAGACCCACTCAAATGACCTCAACAAGGAGGCCTGGGGTGTTATCAATGATTCTCAAACGAGATCTGCATTTCACCCAGAGTTTCTGATTTACTTTGTCTGGGGTGTGATCTGGATTTTTTTTAACCCCCCCCCCCCAAGGTAAATCTAATGACTAAAGAGTTTGACACCCACTAAGAGAGATATATAACAACTGAAACTGGAACAGAAAGATACCAGGAAGTAAACAATCAGGGTTACCGCATCGAGTCAAGGGCCACCAGTCACAGGGTGCTCTGTGTGAAGGGTGCCCCCTAGTGCATCTCCAGAGGTGCAATCCTGTGGTGGTTTTGAGGACTGTTCTCTCTTTCATTGGGGACACACAGATTGCTTCTCAAGTCTTGAAAGTTGCCTCATGCACTTTCATTATAGATATGATCCAAGTTTTTCAATTTTCCAATTTAAAATTCCTGAGAGGCGAACTTAATATATCTACCTAATCTTTTTGAAACAGATGACAAAAATCACCTGCTTCTGCTCAGCCTATGGGTGTGGTGCACTTGAACCAGGCAGTGACTCCATCCACCATGAGTAGGGAAACATGTGGTCCTGGCCATTATGGGACCAGAGCTGTCAGGAAGGCATCTTCTCTTGGGAAGTGTGAGCAGGAGGACTGGTATCTTAAACACAATGAGTTTGGCAGAACTGACAGATTTCATTAACGAGGACTGATCCTTGGGTGAACGTAGAATTAACCGACCAAATCAGGACACTTTTGAAAGTGAGAAGGTTCTATTAAAAACATTGGAAGATAGATGTAAACTGCACAGCCTTGGGCAAGGTGGTAAATAAGTCTGGCTTAAATTTTTAAAAGTAAAAGACAAAAAAAGGCTGAGACAAAATTTCAGAATCTGATGATGTGAGGGTAATCATACACATATAGGTGGAAGAACCATAGTTGATAAGGTCTGTGAAGAAATACATTCAGGCACTGCTCATCAGGGTGGGAATTCTGGAGGTGTAGGTTCTCTCATTTGGACAATTCTAGATATGCAAATTGCCCAATGTGATTAATTTCTTAGCAAATTACCTCAAACTTGGTGGCTTAAAAGAACACAAATTTATTATGTCACAGTACTGGAAGCTAGAAATCTGAAATTAAAGTGTCTGTAGGCTTGAGGAAATAATCCTTTCTTGCCTCTTGCAGCTTCTGGTGTCTCCAGGCCTGCCTTGGCTTTTGGCATCATAATTCTGGCATCTGCCCCCACCTTCACATGGCCTGCCCCTCTTGTCTTTGTATGTCTTATGCTCTTCTTTCTATTAAGAGGGACAGAAATCTTTGCTGTCATTTCATTTAGCATCTGCCTGGTCTTTTGGGGCACCAGCATCCAAACCATGATGAAGTAAGGATCTCAGAGTCAGCTTCACTTAATGGCCTGAAAAGGAGGTGCTCAAGATTTCATTTGCCAGACTATGTTGCAAGTGGATGAAAAACCATCTAAAACTGGTCTCAGTAATAAAGCAAATTTATAAGCTCATGAAAAGTCAAGCATAGGATTAGCTTCAGGTGAGGCTTAAACCAGCAACTCTGTCAGGTCACTGAGGACCAGCTTCATTCCCAAGCTCCAGTTTGCCCTCCGCAGAGTTGTTTACTCACAAAACTGCCTTCACTTATGGTCCTATGATGGCCAATTATGGCTCCTGGGACGGTGAATAGTCTTCTTTAGGATCAACAGCGAAGGACAGTCCTCTTTTCAATGATGCAAATTGAACCACTAGAGTTTTTTGTCTTTTTTTTTAAGATTTATTTATTAATTTATACAAGCACTGGGTACAGTCAGAAGTGCGGGAGGATGAGAGAATTCACCAGAGCCAGAGCAGGGAACAGAACAGGCAGACTGATGAAATACACTGTTGAGGGGAGCAACGGGCGGCAGGAGAGGTCTGTGCGCCATGTGGGCCCCTTGCCGGCAGCCGGGGATCGAACTGGCCCTGCAGAGGCTGCGGGCAGCTTCGCAGCCCAGTGCTCAACCGCTGCACCACCAGTGGAGGCCCTTTTTTGTCTCTCTTTAATCCAGTTTGGTTTAAGGACATGGGAGACTCTGATTGGTTTAGGCAATTGGCACTCACTCCTACAGCTGGGATGTAATCAGGCTGAGATGTAAGATACGGTGAAGAAGAAAAATGATGAGGATCCTGGCAACATAACCACAATCAGAGAATGACTGCAAGTCTCATCAATTAATGAAAACGACTGGAAGTATTTACTGAGAGTTCAGCATGCACCACACACTGCACATGAATTCTGTTGTACATTCACCACAGCTATAAGAGATACTGTAATTATCTCCATTTTACAGATCAGGAAACAGGCGTAAGATGTTAAGTAGTTATTCAAAGTCACTCAGCTAGTAAGTGCATTATTTTGAAGGTGAGGAGGACAGTCTACTGTCATGGTCAAATTTACTTTCACACATCTTTTTCTGACAGTACTATGGTGGAAAGACTGGAGGGACAAGAGAAGATGCTGAGAAGTGAGTAACCTCAATAAGCAGCAATGTGTACCTGAACCATGACATGAGCAGCAGGGAATAGAAGTATCTGCAAGGAGAAATATTCAGGAAGTAGAATCAGGGGATTTGATAGCTGCACATAGAAGGACAATATAGGAATCAGTGATGAGCTCCAGGTCTCCAACTGGAATGAGTCAGCTCATTTACTGCCATTAACGGAAATTGTAAAAATAGTGTGTTTACATCTAGTACATCTGCTCACTTTGTACCAAGGACTTCACATGGATTTGCTCATTTAATCTTCACAATATCCTTATAATGCTATATTTCCAATGACCCAAAATCTCAGTTGCAGTTATCAATAGCATTTTTTTTTTTTTTTAGGTGATGTGTGTGTGTGAGTGGGGGATGGAGGTCAGCTAAGACACAGCTGAGGTTTGGCTAATATCTCTCATCCTCTACTTGGGACCAGTAGGTGAAAGAGGCCTGTCTTACCCAACAACACCATGTATTGCAAAGATGTAGCCAACTAAGCCAGTGTGATACTGGCTTAGGAAAGATTAAGAAATCAATATAATATTCCCTAAAGATTTGAAGACAGCATGAAGAAATGGAAGATGTGTCATTGCCATTTACAGTCTAAATCAATACACACACTTTAGAGAACAATTTGGCAATAGCTAGTACAGTTAAAAAATATCCTTAACCTATAAGCTACCAATTCCACTCTCATGCAGCAGAAAAGAATGCTATTATATGGAAACTGGATAGATGACAGAGGTGGCAATATGAATCAGGATGGAAAGGATAGACTCTTCAATAAATGGAATGAGGACATTAAGCATGAAAAATTGAAATTAGATTTCTATCATACACTAATACAAAAATAAATTTTGAATGAATAAAAGATCAAAAATTATCTTTATGAGAACACCTTAAGGCTTTGGAATGGAGAATAATTTCTTATAAAATCATAAGTCACTAAGGGAACAATTGATATATTTGAATATTAACTTAATATTAACTTAATATTAACTTAATTCAACTTAATATTAACTTAATATTCAAATAACATAACCTTTTAATGTCCTTTAATAACATAGCCAGACATTGTAACTAACATTACCTTTTACTACAATCACTTAATATCCAGAGAATATCTAGAATATTTATAAATCTGTAAAAATGGTAAACAACATACTGAAACCAGCAAAGTATATTAAGGAGGAATTGAAAAAGGACGGCATTTAAATTGCCAATATATATATGAGAGATTTCTTAACTTGAAGAAAAAAACAGATGAAAATCACAATGACATATTATTTCAGCCCCATCAATTTGGCAAAGATTAAAATGTTTGACATTATCAAGAGTTGGCAAGGGAAAAAAGTCAATGTCATGGGATATTGAAAAAGAAAAGATAGAGGACTTTTTTTTTTTTTAGATTAAAAGGGATTAAAGAAGACTAAACGTATATGACAATTAAATGCAATATTCAATAATGATCTTTGATGGAGGGGAAAATTATAAAGAACATTATTAAGTCAATGGAGGAAGGTAGGGACATGGAAAAATGGAAACTCTGTTATTGTTATTGGCCATATAAATGGATACCACCACTTTAGAGGATAATTTGGCAATTTCTAGTGAAGTTAAGTGTCTAGTCCCATAACTCATCAGTTTTACTCCTGAGATATTTCTCTTAAGAAATTATGTAAGTAGGGCCTCCCTGGTGGCACAAGGGGTTAAGTACCACACTATGAAGCAATCTGAACCCTCTGCAGCACCAGTTCGATCCCCGGACCGCCAGGGAGCAACCCATATGGCGCAGCAGACCTCTCCTGTCTCGCCCGCTGCTCCCCTCAGCAGTGTATTTCAGTTTAGTCTGCCTGTTCTGTTCCCAGTCTGTCTCTGGTGAGTGCTCTCACCCCCTGCTTCTCTGGCCTGTGCCCTAGCTCTTGTATGCATAAATAAATAATTCTTTAAAAAAAAAGAAATTATGTAAGTAGACAATTCAAGGCTCACTGTGGTGTTGCTTTCACAGAAAAGAATGACTAAATTAGATGTTCACTAGCTGCAGAATAAAGAAAGCAGCTATTTTCAGTAGAGAACTAGTTCCTAGTGTATCAATGTTTTAAAATTTCAAAAATAATATTAATGAGTGAAGAAAGCAATTCATAGAAAGATGAGTGCAATATTATACCATTTCTATGCTGTTAAAATAGTTCAAAACAATACTAAATTGTGTTGATGGAGCCATACACAAGTAGGCAATGCTGACAAATATGGAGAATGATAGATATCAAAAGAATGGAGAGGAATCTAATCTTCAATTGTATCTGTAATTTAATTAAAATAATTTAGGAACAATATAGCAAAACATTAACATGTGACAGAGCTGTGGGGAAAGGAGGGATGGGGGTCAAAATAAGAGGGTTGCAATTGTATGGGGAATATAAAAATAAAATTAAAAGTAAAAAAAGAAAATGGATTTTTTTCTATTATTCTCTCTATTATAAGCAGTAAAATATTCACAATATAATTTTGAAATCTTTGGCAAGACAGGGCAGATAAAAAGCTATTTTATTTACCTTCACTGTAAGCATGCTCTAACCTCAGGAGATGAAGCTCGCAAGAGAGGCTGATTTCAGAAGGTATTTCTTGCAAGAAGACAAGATTGCTGCAATGGTTTTGTGTCCATAGAGAGTACTAAATTGACACTGTGAGCAATGAGCTGACATTAAATTGTTACATTTCTAGAGTTTAAAAATGTGTGCATCTCTATTTGCAAGGGATTTAAGACAATGGCTGCTACGCCTCAGCTCTGTAGCCAAACAACTAAAGGAAGACAAATGACCTAAATGTTAATTGTTAATAAAACAAACCCACCAAGGGCTGGGCTCCTCTCAAGAGGAATCCCTGGCTATTATTGAACCAGGGGAAGTATCAAGATGGGGATCAGAGGGTCTGACGGCCCCTTCCCAATCCTTGCTACTAAAGGGGACCGCCGGTCAAGCACCTTCAAGCTCTTGAGGAAACCCCAGGCTGGCATCCCAGCTGTCCCTTGAACACCCTCAGCAAAATTGACTGCAACCCAGACTCTCGTCCTATCTTGGAATGTGGTTGAAACTTGGAGCTCAGACTGGGCTTGCATAGAGTCTATTCCTGCTTTTAAATATATAAATTTTATGCCTTAAGGTGTTCCACCCTCTAACCTGAGACCGAACAGGGTATTTAAGAATTCATGCATTTAATAAGCATTCAGAATAACGAGGTTTTCTTTTGTGCCAAGCAGTGGGCTGGAGTAAGCAGCTAGAGATGAACTAGGGTGAGTCCTGACCTTCAAGGAGCTCATAACCTTTTGTGGGAGGCAGATGTGAGTAGGAATGTTGTCAGAGAGAAGTGTGCTTCTTGTTAGAGAATGCTCTTGCACTGGGAAGAGGGGATAGGGCACATTGATGGCAGCTGATGAAGTTCTGTGGAGGAGGCTATGTCTGAACTGAGTTTGAAGGGTAAATCTGCAGCCAGGACAAGTGACCAAGAGAGCATATGAAAAGCTTGGGAGTTTAGAAGAGCAGGTTGATCTTGGGGCCCTGCCTTTGAAAGAGAAAAGTTGGAAAAGAGAGAGCCCCAAAATTTTCAAGGCATGTAGTACTGTAATTCAGCAATCGCCATGTTGAAGCCTGGTTGGGCTGCAGATTTCTAAATTTGGATTTCCAAATTTCCAATGTGGAACAGTGAATGCCTTGATTTGTGCCCAGACATGGTGGGCCTAACAATGCACACCTGTTTGATGGAGCTGTTTGTCCTTTCGCTCCTCCCCCTTTCAGTGTAATCTCAGGTTCTGCAAACAGTTCACCAAGAGGTCTGGGGCAACAGAGAGGAGAAGAAGCTGGAAAGAACATGGCAGAGTGTGAAGGAGTCCTGTCAACCCCCTCAGACTTCCTGTACACCCTGGAGTCAGAATGCTGAAGTTTGAGTCCTGTCTCTGGATTACAGTTATGTGTCTTAGGACAAATCATTCACCTCTCTGAGCGTTAGTTTGCATATTTGTCAAGTCAGGCTACTAGTAATTCCCACCGCATGGGGTGGTTGTATGGGCTAAGTAAAATGAGCTTATAAGGCAGATGGCACTATGCATATGCATATTACTTTTTTAAAAGTTAATGTTCATTATTGTTGTTATTACGTGCACATTTCTGTTATTAAAAAAAGAAGACCCTCTCAATGCTGTTTCACTCTGTCTTCTCTATGTAGCCACTGGACAGCGACTTCCATCAAACTTAACTTTGTGTTACAAAAACAACATCTACTGGATGTTCTTTCTCTTGGCCTAATGCCTTGGAGATCTTGACAGGGGACCCCCACCCCTGGTTAAAAAACCTGGTGGGGTCATTATAGATTTTCAAGGAGGGGAGACACACAACTAGATAATGCTGCTTGTGACATAATTTAATTATCTTGGGATCAACTTTATACCACATGCCTAAAACATTTTATAAGTTCTCATGTCTGCATTTGTCAACAGCCTTGATTTTTCATTTTTGGGGAGAACATATTCAGGCTTACTGTGTCTATTATACTACTCCCAACCTAGAGATGTTGTATTTTTGCATGTTGTTGAAAAAAGTCTTTGTCATTCTCTAGGCTATCATTCCCTGCATGAGTCAGATATTTGCTTCTCAACTGTCTGGTCTCTGCAAGCGGATGAGCCTTTCCAAGTCCCACAGCACTTCTCTCTGAGGAACTCTGGCTTGGCTGCCACCTACTGGCGAGTTTCGTGAGGAAAAAAATAGCTCTTGAGAAACACTTCAAATGTCCCCTTCTAATGAGACCCTCCTCTGCTGTGAGTCATTCCGGATGATAGCGTGATAGGTATTTACTCATCTTTGTAAAAGATGACTAAGTGCTTCTGGCAAAATTGCAGGCTGTCTTTGAAAAACAATTCCATTTTGTTTTCTTCAAATATGAATTTTGGGATCTCCTAAGTATATTAATGATTTTTCTTTTCAAAATGTACCCTAGCAGCAAAGAACTAGGCTGCATGGAGGAAGGGGAGGGTGTACCGCTAATATCTATCAAGACTTTAGAATGTACCAAATTCTGTTTTAAGCACCGAGAATATCTCACTTAATCCTTATTTCAGTTCTGGAGTAGGCAATGTAATAAAAACAAAGGTAATGTTTTTCTTATTCACTGTCGCTGTTGTGGTTGTTATTTTTTAAATGAGAGAATTTCTGAGGGGCAAGACTGACATTCTCACCAGGTCTGTCAGTGACCAAGTCTGTTACCTTTCCTGAGGGATGCCTTTGCTTCTCTGCCTGCTGGGTTCCACTCTCAGCTCACCCCGCAGGGATCTGGTGAGCCCAAAATGCATCCTTCTGAGCACTTGTTATCAGTCCTGATCCAAACACAGTCCCTTTCCTCATGGACTGTAGTCTAGTGGGAGAAAAAAATAAATAAGAACATAGCTTGCAACATAGCTTGACAAAAGCGATAGTGAGGTGAGCACAGGGGGCAGGAGGCCAAATAAGTGACTCATAGTGTAACTGTGGGGCACTCAGAGTAGAATTCCCGGAGGAGGTGATGGAGGTAATTGCTATGGGAAGAAGGGGATCAAGGCAGGACATTTCAAGAAGAATAAGGGACCAGAGGTGCAAATGTGTGCCAAGTCCGAGGAAGACATTGGAGAATTTCAGGGAGGGATCAAAGAAGTGGTGGTTCATGTTGACCTTTTTTTCTTTTTTAAGATTTATTTATTAATACAAGAACTGGGGTACAGGCCAGAGGTGTGGGAGGGTAAGAGAATTTACCAGAGAGACCTGGGAGCAGAACAGGCAGATGAACCGAAGATACTGCTGAGGGGAGCAGCGGGCGAGGCAGGAGAGGTCTGCTGCACCATGTGGGAATCTCCCTGGCTAGCTGGGAATCAAACCTGCGCTGCAGAGGCTGTGGACAGCCTCACAGCACTGTGCTCAACCCGTTGTGCCACCGGGGAGGCCCCTCATGTTGACTTTTGTGTTCTGTGTCTGTCAGCATGCTGGCAACCTCATTCTGAAAAGAACAATGTTTTGCAAAGGAAAGTTTCTAGGGGGAGATTTTTCTTTTCCTTTGTGACCTGAGATAGATTTGTGGATGCTGCCCCTGGGTCTCCCTGGGCAGCTGGGCAGTAATGCTGTGATAAAGCTTCAGGCTTCATCTCAGGTCTGGTGGACTGGACAACATCATGCTTGCAAGACATCATAGCACTGCAGGTTACACCCTGATGCATGCTCAACCCCTACATTGGGAAGATGTCTCTTGTCTCTTTCCTATTAGACATCACTACAGAGGAGAAAGAAACCACTGCAATAGAATGGGTTGAAGAGAAGACTCACGGTGGTGCATGCTGCCAGTAACTTCTATAGATGGTGTGAAGAAACTGGAAGCTCTTCTCTAAGGGAGAACACGGAGAAGGCCACTTTTCCCTTTGTTTCTCCATGGTCCTCCATGTTGGTCTTCAGCACAATTCCCTTAGCTGCATATTTACTGGGCAAAGTCATTTTACCAAGTCATGAGTGAAGCATGCGGAAGACGGTTACAGGTCTGCAGTGCATGTAAGCAACTGGATTCGACTTCATACTCTGGCAGCTGCCTGATCATTTTTGTCTCTCCTGTTACTACCTGCCTAATTGGGTCACTTCACCTGGACCCTTTAGACTTTCTTGGTTAACTTTCCACACTTAACATTTTGATTCGGTTAAAACAGTTGTTCCATAGCTTCTTGAATCCCAGCCTGGTGTTTCTTCAGAATTTTGCTGTGTGTCTCTCAATCAAATCTCCCCTCATGGGGAGAAATTGTACTCCAGTGATTGCGTTCCTTTATTTAGGTTTCTGCAGTAGCAGTGTGAGACCGACTAGGACCATAGCTAAAGTCCAAAACAGGAGAAATTGTTATGGTAACTTGCTGTGGAATATGGGAGGATTTGGCACCAATTCTTCCATTTTTTGACTTACATTTAGCATCCTGTTAAATCTTTTTTTTTTTTTTTTTTTTTTTGGAGAATCTGTCTTATTTTTTTTTTTTTATTTATTTTTTTTTTATTTTTTTTTTAAATATTAAATTTATTTTTTATATTCCCCATACAATTGCAAACGCCCCATTCTGACCCCAATCCTTCCCCTCCCGCCCCCCCCCCCCCAAAAAGAGTCTCTGGTTCATAGTTTTTGTTGATTTTGATTTTCACTTTCTTATATTCATTTTCCTGGTCCCTTATTTAAGTTTTCTAGATTCCTGCTATGAGTGAGACCATCCGGTATTTTTCTTTTTCTTTTTGGCTTATTTCGCTGAGCATGATCCCTTCCAGTGCCATCCATGTTGCTGCAAATTGCATGTGTTTATCTTTTTTGAATGCTGAGTAATATTCCATGGTATATATGTACCACATCTTCTTGATCCAGTCATCTATTTTTGGGCATTTGGGCTGTTTCCAAAGCTTAGCTATTGTAAACAGTGCTGCTATAACATAGGGGTGCAGGTGCTCTTTGGAATTGATGTTTCTGTGTCCTTTGGGTAAATACCTAGGAGTGGAATTGCTGGATCATATGGAAGCTCTATGTTTAGTAGGTCCAGAAATCTCCACACAGCTCTCCATAGTGGTTGGACCAGTTTGCACTCCCACCAACAGTGCAGAAGAGTTCCTTTTTCTCCACATCCTCGCCAACATTTGTTGTTGCTAGTTTTTTTAATATGTGCCATTCTCACTGGTGTGAGATGGTATCTCATGGTAGTTTTGATTTGCATTTCCCTGATGACAAGTGATGTTGAACATTTTTTCATATGTCTGTTGGCCATTTGCATTTCCTCTTCAGAGAAGTTTCTTTTTAGCTCTTCTGCCCATTTTTTGACTGGATTATTTTCTTTGTTGTTGCTGAGTCTCATCAGCTCTTTGCAGATTTTTGTGATCAGTCCTTTATCATTAGTGTTGTGTGCAAAAATGTTCTCCCAGTTGGTGGGGTTTCTCTTTGTTTTTGTTATTGTCTCTTTTGCTGTGCAGAAGCTCTTTAATTTGATGTAGTCCCAGCTGTTTATCTTTCTCTTCACTATCACTGCTTTGGGTGATGTGTCTGTAAAGATGTCTTTGATGTGCAAATCCCGTAGTGTTTCGCCTATATTCCTTCTATGTATTTTATGGTTTCAGGTCTTATGTCTAGTTCTTTAATCCATTTTGAGTTGATTTTTGTGTATGGTGTGAGGTAGTGGTCAAGCTTCATTCTTTTGCATGTAGCGACCCAGTTTTCCAGCACCATTTATTGAACAAACTTTCTTTGCTCCAATGCATAGTCTTTGCTCCTTTGTCAAAGATTAGTTGACCATAAATCTTGGGTTTTTTCTGGATTTTCTATTCGATTCCATTGGTCTGTATGTCTGTTCTTGTTCCAATACCATGCAGTTTTGATGATTATGGCTTTGTAGTATAGTTTGAAGTCTGGGAGTGTGATGCCTCCATTTCCTTCTTTTTTTCAGTAGAGCTTTGGCTATTCGGGGTTTTTGGTGATTCCATATGAATTTCATCAATAATTGTTCTATTTCTTTGAGAATGCCATGAGATTTTGATTGGAATAGCATTGAATCTGTATTGGCTTTGGTAGGATGGCCATTTTAATAATGTTTATTCTTCCAATCCATGAGCAGGGGATGTCTTTCCATTTCTTTGTGTCTTCTTCTATTTCTTTTAACAGTGTTTTATAGTTTTCTTTGTATAGGTCCTTTACCTCTTTTGTTAGATTTATTCCCAAATATTGATTTTTTTTGTTTCGATAATAAAAGGGTGGTTTTTTTGATTTCTTCTTCTTCAGATTTATTGTTTGTGTATAGGAAGGCTACTGACTTTTGCGTGTTGATTTTGTATCCTGCCACTTTACTGAATTGATTGATGAGTTGAATTAGTTTTTCTGTGGAGATTTTGGGGTTCTCTATGTATATTATCATATCATCTGCAAATAGTGATAGTTTGACTCTTCTTTTTCTATTTGGATTCCTTGGATGTCTTTCTCTTGTCTTATTGCTCTGGCTAGGACTTCCAGTATTATATTGAAAAGCAGTGGTGAGAGTGGACATCCTTGTCTTGTTCCAGATCTTAATGGAATTGCTTTCAGCTTTTCACCATTGAGAATGATACTGGCTGTTGGCTTGTCATAGATGGCCTTTATGATGTTGAGGTATGTTCCTTGTATCCCAAGAATTTCAAGGCTTTTATCATGAATGGGTGTTGCACTTTGTCGAAAGCTTTCTCAGCATCTATTGATATTATCATATGGTTTTTATATTTCTTTTTGTTGATGTGTTGGAGAACGTTGATTGATTTTCGGATGTTAAACCATCCTTGTGCCCCTGGAATGAATCCAACTTGGTCGTGGTGAATTATCTTATGGATACATTGTTGGATTCTGATAGCTAAAATTTTATTGAGGATTTTTGCATCAGTGTTCATTAGGGAGATTGGCCTGTAGTTTTCCTTTTTTGTGTTGTCCTTATTTGGTTTTGGTATTAGTGTAATATTGGCTTCATAGAACGTGTTTGGTATTGTCCCTTCCTTCTCAATTTTTTGGAAGAGTTTGTGAAGGATAGGCACTAATTCGTCTCTGAATGTTTGGTAGAATTCATTTGTAAATCCATCAGGTCCTGGGCTTTTGTTTTTGGGAGGTTTTTAATTACCATTTCAATTTCGCTGCTTGTAATTGGTCTGTTTAGGTGTTCTATTTCTTCTTTATCTAGCTTTGGGTGATTGTAGAGTTGTAGGAATTTGTCCATCTCCTCTAGATTGTTGAACTTGTTTCCATATAACTGTTCATAGTAGTTACTGATTATTCTTTTGATTTCTGCTGTGTCCGTTGTGATTCTCCTCTTTCATTTATGATTCTGTGTATTTGTGCTTTTTCCTTTTTTCCTTTGTGAGCCTGGCTAGGGGTTTGTCTATTTTATTTATTTTTTCAAAGAACCAGCTCTTGGTTTCATTGATCTTTTGGATTGTTTTTTTAGTTTCAATTTCATTTATTTCTGCTTTGTTTTTATTATTTCTTTTCTTCTACTGGTTCTGGGTTTTTTTGTTGTTCTTTTTCTAGATCTTTGAGCTTCGAGATTAGGTTGTTTCTTTGAGTTCTTTCTTGTTTCTTGATGTGAGCTTCTATTGCTATATATTTTCCTCTTATTACTGCTTTTGCTGCATCCCATACATTTAGGATATTGGTGTCCTCCTTGTCATTCAATTCAAAGAATTTTTTAATTTCTTCTTTGATCTCCTCGTTAGTCCAGTGGTCTTCCAGTAGTGTGGCTTTTAATCTCCATGAGGTAGGATAGTTCCTTGCCTTCTTTTTATGATTTATTTCTAGTTTGATGCCTTCGTGGTCAGAAAAGATGGTTGGTATGATTTCAATCTTGGTGTATCTGTTGATGTTTGTCTTGTGCCCCAGTATGTGATCGATCCTGGAGAATGATCCGTGTGCGCTTGAGAAAAATGTGTACTCCGTTTTTTTGGGTTTAGTGTTCTATAGATGTCTGTTAAGCCCAAATGCTCTAGGTCCTTATTTAGAGCTTTAGTTTCTTTACTTATTTTTTGTCTTGTTGATCTATCCATTGTTGATAGTGGTGTGTTGAAGTCTCCCACTACATATGTGTTTTCTCTGATGTCTGTTTTCAGAGAGGACAACAGTTGTCTGATATATTTTGGTGCTCTTTCGTTTGGTGAGTATATGTTAATGAGTGTTATTTCTTCTTGAAGTATTGTCCCCTTAATCATAATGTAGTGACCATTGGGGTCTCTTTTTATTTTTTTGAGTTTGAAGTCTGTTTTATCTGATATAAGTATAGCTGTTCCTGCTTTCTTTTTGGCCCATTTGCTTGTAGGATTGTTTTCCATCCTTTGACTTTGAGCCTATTTTTATCTTTTGTAGCTAAATGTGTTTCCTGGAGACAGCAAAAGGTTGGGTTTTGTTTCTTAATCCAGGCTGCAACTCTGTGTCTTTTTATTGAAGAGTTTAGTCCATTTACATTTAGAGTTAATATTGATATGTTAGCATCTGTATTTGCCATTATGTTTGTCTTTCCTTTGATTTTATTTATTTATTCTTTTAATAACTTTTTTTTTTTTTGGTCTTCTTTCGTTGTTATTCGTCCCTCTGAGGTTCTGGCTTTAGGATTCCTTGTAGTATTTTTTGGAGTGGGGGTTTAGTCGCAATGAAATTCCGGAGTTTCTCTTTGTCTGGGAAGGTCCATATTCTTTCTTCATGGAGGAAAGAGAGCTTTGCGGGATAGAGTATTCTTGGTTGGCATCTGTTTTCTTGGAGTCTGTTGACTATGTCCCTCCACTCTCTCCTTGCCCGTAGTGTTTCTTCAGAGAAGTCTGATGTCAGCCTGATTGGTTTTCCTTTGAATGTTATCTGTTTCTTCCCTCTTGTCAGCTTCATTATTTTTTCCTTGTCCTGGATTCTTGGGAGCTTTACTATTATGTGTCTTGCTGTGTTTTTCCTTTCGTCGTGGAAGTTTGGTGTTCTTCTTGCTTCTTGTATATCAATTTTCAGCTCCTTCTTCTCATTTGGGAAGTTCTCTTCAATTATATCCATGAATATTTTCTCTGTTCCTACATCTCTCTCCTCTCCTTCTGGAATTCCTATAACTCTTATATTTCCTTTCCTCATGGAGTCAGATAGTTCCCGGAGTCTTTCTTCATTCTTTTTCCTTCGTACTTCTCTTTCCTTTTCTGTTTTGGTTCTTTTTATTTCTGTGTCTTCAAGATTACTTATTCGTTCTTCCATTTCATCTATTCTGCTTTCATTGCTTTTCCCAGAGTTCTTTAGTTCCTCCATTAATTCTTTGATCTCCTGCATTTCTCTTACTTCCCTCTTTAGGGACTCAATTTCCTTCTTCTGATCTATCACTTTTTTAATCATGGCAATTTTAAATTCTCTTTCTGGAAGGCTCAGAAGTTTCCAAGTTGCTGTCGTTGCAATCTGGGGAGTGGTTTTCTTTTTGTGGTGTGCTTCTTTCCTGAGGAGTTTTTAGGTTGCGTGTGGTTCTTCTACTCCCTACTGTCTGTTTTCTAATTTGTCGTATGCGTTGGGACACTGTGTTGCTCGGACTGACTGACATCTTGGGTGAACTTCTCCGCTCCCCTCTGGCTCTTCCAGGAGCCATCTCTGTCTTCTGGGGAGCTTTCTGCTGGTTTTAGGCGTTTTTACTGAAGAAATGTCCCTGTTCTCAAATGGCGAAGCGGGATGCAGTCCCTGCGCCTCCGGTTTCAGGCACAGTCTTCTGCGCACCCGGTCTGCCCCGGACGTGGGTGCCGCTCCCTCTGTGGGCTCAGACTGCTGGTCGGAAGGGGCCTGGCGTGGAATAACTTCCGGCTGGCCACTGGGTCCTCCAGAAACCTTCTGCCCTTTTCAAGCAGTCTTAAGAAATGTCCTGTTTTATAGGGTGTTAGTGACTTTTTTTTTCCTGGTCGCTAGGTGGCGCCAGAGATCTCTCCTATTGTCCTTGGGGGGGCTGTTTTTCGCCTCCCCCACCCCGTGGGACAGAGAACAGAGCGGGAATGGTAGGGTACACCTCAACAGCTTTGGGTGCTGTGTCTGCCTTGTGCCCCACCATCGTGGAGAAACACGCCCCGAATTTTCGTGCCCCGGGTCTCAGTTCAAAGCCCTCAGTTCCAGGACGCGGGCTGTAGCCCAGTTCAGTGGCGCGGGAATGGCGCCTTTTGCACAGCTCCCGTGCCTGGGCGCCTGGTTCCTGCTCACTCAGGGAGGGACCTTCACCTCAGTGAGGACCTCCGTGCGTCTCCCCGCAAGCCTAGGTCATCTCCCTGAAAGCCTAGGTCGCAGGCGCGGGGACCTGGGCAGCTGTGATCCAGGTCTGCACTTGCTTTTCAAGCGCGCCGAGCGCGGCCTCTTTCCCGCGCCAGCTTACCGGCAGCCCGGGCTGTGTGCGCGTCGTCTCCTGGGGTCTTTGTTCTTCTCTGTTCGCTCACCGCCGCGGCGGATCCTGCAGGGTTCGCCTCAGCTCCCGTTCACGGGGTGTGGTGGCTGCAATAGTTCCTTTCCACTCCCAGTCCCGCTTGCTGCGTCGTTTGTTCTTGTGGGCCGTTTTGGTTTGTTGTTTCCTCCTCTCTGCCGGTCGGGGAGTGCCGCCTCTGTGGGCGGGGGAGGGGAGCAGGGTTCTGCGCTTCCCTCCCTTCTAGTCCTCTTTTATGGCCACTTTCTTCTTCGGGCAGTTCGCTGGCGTCACCCGTTTATCTTCCGTGTCCCGGTTCTCACTGGGACCTGCCGCTTTTCCTCCCTATTCACTTTTTTTAATGGGAGATCTTACTCGCAGCGTCTCCTCGCCGCCATGTTGCTCCGCCCCCTCCTTAAATCTTTTTTTGTACTCTGATGGTTAAGAACACGGACTCAAGTCCTGTCACTGTCTAACTTGAATAATCTTAGGCAATTTATTTAATCTCTTTGTGCTTCATTTTCTTCATCTGTGAACTGGCATCATAATCACACTTCATTCATTGTGCTGTTCAGATGATAAATGAGCCACAACTGCCCAGCACTGAGCAGAGCCCAGCCCACAGGAAGCTCTATTGAGCACTTGCTGTCTTCTGGTGGTTTAGCATTTGCTTCTCTGACTGCTTCCTGTGGTTCCTTCAATCATGATCAAATCATCATTTACTTCCCCCAGGTCTTATTGAGATGATATTTGCCTGAAGGAGTTCACAGTGTTGGTCAGAAAGAGACTTCCACAACACTAAAGAACACCCACAGGGCCGTAGGAAAGTCCTTGCACACCCAGGGACCAGTTCACTCTTCCTACTCAACAAAATCACACTTCCTCTAGTGCCACCTTCCAAAGGCCCAGTTATGAGTTGTTGTAGTTAGTGTGCTATTTCTTCTGAATCATCTAAAATAAACTTGTGTAGTAGATGTAACACTTTTATATTGGATTTCCCTGTTAAATTTTGTAATTTATGTTCCTAGAGGACAATATTTTATGGTGTGTTATTTTACACCTTTTAGTCGTAGAGTCTGCTTCATTTATTTCTTTGTTCTTGACTGGAGTTAGAATAGATGTCTACCTTGGTATTTTCAATATATTCCATAAGCCTGAACCAAAGCCTGACATGGAACTTTGCAACTACAATTTCCTCCTCTTCAGAATTCCTCTGTGCAGTAATAAAGTACTGTTACTCCTTAGTCATTTTGTTTGTGATGAAAGAGCCAAAAATTACATCCTGCTGGAAATTTGTCTCGAAAACAAAATTCTATTTTTATTTGGATTTGTTTTCTTCATGTATATTATGTTTCAGTCTTTTTTTTTGTTTTTGTTTTTTAAAAAGATTTATTTATTTATTTATACAAGCACTGGGTACAGTCAGAAGCGAGGGAGGGTGAGAGAATCCACCAGAGCCAGAGCGGGGAACAGAACAGGCAGAAGGACCAAAGCACATTGCTGAGGGGAGCAGGAGAGGTCTGCACGCCATGTGGGATCCTCACCTGGTGGCCAGGGATCGAACCGGCGCTGCAGAGGCTGCGGGCAGCCTCGCAGCCCAGTGCTCAACTGTTGCACCACCAGGGAGGCCTAGTCTTTGTTTTGTTTTTTTGGAATTCTAACATTCTAGCTTTCTCTGTTTTATCGTAGGGAAGGTGAAAATTTAAGAAAACAATTTTTAATACTTGAATTCAGTTTTACTTTTATTTTTGCAAATATGTAAGTGATAAAATGATCTTTCCTGATGTTAGCTCTTCTGCTCTATAGAAGGGACCACAATAGACTCAACTTGTGACTTTGCAAGTAAGTAGTGGCATTTTTGTTCACTGCAGTAATTTTTGACAGAAATTTCTAGGTGGCTCTAGAGGAAGTGCGAAATTTCTTAGTGATTTCTGAGAAAACAGCTCAGAAATTCTGAGCTTTAATACAGGGTATAAAACATTTGAATAGGTTGCCATTAGTGTACATTCTATGATTGAGTCCCCTAGTCTGTAGGTGATTTCAAATTCATATACATCACCTTTTCATAAAAGGATGGGAAAATGATAAGCCCATGTAGCACCTCCTTGGTGAAAGTGTTCATGTATCTGCTGTTTGTGAAATAACAAGTCCCCATGTTGCACCCTGAGCTAGTGGTAGCCCTGGGTGCCCTTTGGCAGCTCTATGAAGTAAGTGGAGGACATCAAGGGTGCCTCACCTCACCTCTCTTAAATCCCACTCTGGTGTCCGAGCCCGCGGACTGGTCAACGAGGTTCTTGGGGGGAGAGCAGCGACCTGAAAGAACAGGGGTACACCACGGAGGGAGACACGTACACTCGGTTCAGCTAAAGCATGTCTCTTTTACTTTCGGTTTCGGCGGGGCTTTATAGCTGGGGACCGGAAGCGGAAGAAGCAGGCCAACAGTGCCTAGCCAATGATTAAACACATAACCTTATTTGGTGCGCCGGAGGCCGTCATGCGCACTGGGCCAAAAGAAGCACAGCTAATCCCGGAAGGGCACATGCCCTTATTTGGTGCGCCGGAGGTCGTCATGCGCACTGGGCCGAAAGGAGCACAGCCAATCACGGAAGGGGGAAGTATCCTGATGCCACGAGGTAAGGCGCCAACACTCTGGGATCCCTTTTTCTGTGGATAGTCTTTGGCATTGCTATTGTCTTTCTTCCGTCTCTTCTTTCTTGCTTCTTTGGAAAGAAAAGATAAATATGTAAAATTTACTTTTGACGCCTAATTTCATTTTAAAACCCTCTGTCTCTATACTTATCATCTATATTAATGATTTTAAAATTAATTTATTTGATTTTTCCAAAAAAAATAAACATGTATAGGATGTATTTACTGAAAAACTTATATACTTATAAAGAAATCAAGGAGTTCTAAATAAATAGACATACCATGTTCATGGATTAGAAGATTCAACCAAATAAAGATGTCAGTTATTCCCAAACCTATAAGTTCAATGCCATTCCTGAAAAAAAACCCTGTAAGATTTTTGTAGATGTAAACAAATTCATGCTAAAATTTATATGAAAAGATAAAAGATTTAGAATTAAACAATTTTGAAAAATTAAAGTGGGAGGAATTACCTTACTCAATTTTAAGACTAACTGCATACTATAGTAATCAAGACAGTGTGGTGATATCAAAGGTTAGAAACATAGATCAACAGAACAGAATAAAGAATTAAGAAACCAACACATATGTGTTCAACTGATCTTTTAATTTCAAAAGCAATTCAATTGAGGAAATATAGTCTTTTCAACAAATGATACTAGAGCAATTAGACATCCATAGGCCAAAACCAACCAACCAACCAACCAACCAACCAACCAAACAACAGGCTTCAACTAAACTTACACATTAAGTGGAAACTTAAAATAGATTAAACACAAAAGATAGAACAATTAAATGTTTAGTGGAAAATGGGAGAAAATCTTCAAACCTACTTTAGATAAGTTCCTAAATGTGACACCAAAAATATCATTCATAAAAGAAAAAGATCAATAAATTAGACTTCATCAAAATGAAAAGGTTTTTGTGATCTAATTGACTTTAGATATTAATCTAATTGACTTTAGATATTAATCAAAGGATTCATGAATCAGGGAGCACTCCATCCAGTGAGTAGAAGTGGATTACAAGGGGTTTGCACAAAATGGGTAGTTTTCACAGTTAGAAAGCTGGTGAGAAAAGGTTATCAAAAGAAAAGAAGTATTATTTTTTGCATAGTCACCTTTCTTCAGGGGAAGGCAGAGGGATCTTAGGCAGATCACTTTACTAATGCAAATCAGGAAACTCCAGATTGATTGGTTTAGAGTTACATTTTTGGTAGAAGATGCAATTAGGTTAGGTATCATGTCTGTGTGGGCTCTGGCATACATGACTCTTTTTTGGGTCTATTCTTTTTATATTTTTAACAGGAAACCTCAAAAAATATGACATTCAAAGAATGTCAAGCAACTGAGGCTACAATCTTCGCTACAGGGAGGGATCTTGGCTTCAAAGGGGAGGAAGAAACAGAAAGTTGAGAAGAGCAAATATATGGTTAACAGGTATTTGCCCTGCCATGCTGGTAAGTGTTTCTGATTTTGAAGATGCTCAAATCAGACCGCCACAAGATTATTTGCCCTGCCATGCTGGTAAGTGTTTCTGATATTGAAGATGCTCAAATCAGACCGCCACAAGATTCTCAGAGTTGTTTTCCTTAAAATACCCTGCTCTGGCATGCACATTCCTTATGAACTAAGAACAGTGAAGACCCTGAAAGCTGAAGAGAAACTCCTGCCTTTTCTCTTATCCTTTTTCCCTACCTCTAGTGAAAGAAGTGATCATTGTTCCCCTTAATGATCTAGAAGAATGTAGTTTGGGGTATCATCCAGGTATAGGTTTCTGAGTAGACATGTCTTCTCTGAGAAACTCATCATTAATTTCAGAGTAAAGATGAAATTATTACCTCCTTGTCATGCAAAGTCTCCCTCCTCTTGGTCTGGAGTATCTTACCTCATGCCTTGGTTTAGGATTTAAACTCCTCTGCAGTAAAATAATGAGGGACCTACATAATCATTATAGTTCCCTTGTGTGCAGATTATTAAAATTCATCTTTGCCAACCCACCTGATGCTGTTTTGATTACTTGACCAGTGTGAGAATTCAGAGGGGTGGGAGAATTGTCCTGACAATATAAAAAATTATGTCTGTCAATAGCACTCTTCTGGTTTAGGCTTTTCTCTCTAAATTATTTTAGGCAAGAGGCAAAAACCTTCTTCTGTCAATTGGGCTTTAATTACCTTCATCACAAAACAATCCACATGCCAAAGTGGCACATTTTGAGGTCTTATATTCTGCTTCACTGCCTCGTTGTTACACTTTTGTTTGCTTTCCTCCTGTTAATCTGTCTTTTGTCAGAGAAAATAAAAAAGTTTTACTCTGCAAAATGAATGAATAGGACTGAAAAAACAAGCTCCAGACTGGAAGAGATTTAGCTACAAAACATGTATCTGACAAAAGATTTACATCTAGAATATAAAAGTTTTACAACTCAGCTATGAAAATTACAAAATACAAAAAATTCAATTAGAAAATAGGCTAAAGATAAATAGACAGTCACCAAAGAGGGTATACAGATGGCAAATGAGCACCTGAAAAATTGTTCACCATCATTAAGCACTAGGGAAATATAAATTAAACTTCACAGCACACCTATTGGGACAGTTAACATTTAAAAATGCTGATATATCAAATGCTGGCAAGGATGCTGAGCAGTTGGGTCACTCATATATTGCTGGTAATAATGTAAAATGATACAGCCACTATGGGAAATCACACTCCTAGGCATTTATCCCAAGAAATGAAAAATTATATCTACACAAAAATGTGTACACAAATGTTCGTAGAGCTATTTGTAATGCCAAAAATTTGGGAAAAGTCATATATCCTTCAATGGGTGAATGATTAAACAATGGTGACACATCCATACCATATGGAACTCTACTCGCAATAAAATAAATAAATTACTGATTCATGCAGTGGTTTGAATGAATCCAAGAAAACTATGCTGAAAGATGAATCTCAAGGAAATTATGAAGAAAGAGCTGATCCAAGGGGTTACTAACTGTGTCATTTCATTTATATCATATTATTGAAATCATGGAATTATAGAAATTGAGAACAGATTGATGGTCACCAGGAATCAGGGAGTGAACATAACCATAAAGGGGTAGCATGAGGGATCTTTGTGGGGATGGAGTCATTGTATATCTTGTGATAAAATTGCATACAACTATATAAAACACACACATATACATGAGTGCATTTAAAACTAGGAGAGCTGTATAATGTCTATGGATTGTACTAATATTAACTTCCTGACTTTGATATTGTACTATCTCCTCAGTCTTCCCTGTTTTAACTCCCACATAGGCACATACAACCTGGAGAAAAACCATAAATGTCAGCGATCTCCTCCATGCAAATATTTCCCAAGTACCCAAGTAATGTTTGCAGCTCAAAGTCATCTCTATCACTGTCTCAATTTTCCAGAAATGATTTGGGTTTTTTTTTTTTAGCTTTCACTTGTAAATCTCATATTTAACTTGTTTAAGAAAACAATACATTATTCTGCAAATAAGCTTCAGATTTTCCACCTGCCATCTATGATGTTGTTGCCTCTCCTTTCATCACTTTGTGTCCACTATCTGCTTGCTCTCCAGTTGTGTTTAACTTGTCTCTTATTTTTCCTTCTTTCTATGGACATCCTAGTTCAGGTTCTTATGATTTCATATCAGCTCTTTGCAATAGTCCTCAAACTATTCCCCCACCTTGGGTCACTTTGTTCCTTAATGACATTCCCTCCAAACACTGCTGCCAATGTAACCTCCCTCAAACATCATTCTCAGTCTGACGTTTGTCTGCTCAAAAACTTTCAATGACTTCATTTTCTAAAGGAACAAGTTCAAACTCCTTATTTACAATTCAACCTTCCTTTTATTGATCTCGATTTATCTTTACAAAGTTGGTTCCCACTGTTTTCCTAAAAGAACCAAATAGGCTGGTAGACTCATAATGTCTTAAACACACTGGCAAATTCCCATGTTGGTGCCTTTATTCCAGCTATTTCATCTGCCCAGAATGCTTCTCCATGTTGACATTTCTGTTTTTTCCCATTCCTATAGATCTTGGCCTACCTCTCATTTACTTCTCAGTTTCCAAACACTGTCTCTGAACCTGCATATTCATTGTTTACCTCTAATTTGTCGTACCACAAACATTGACCAGGTTTACTTTGTCCATTTCAGCATATTATGCCTGTGTCCAGCACTTCATAAGATGTTCCTCAAGAGCAGAGGCCATGCCATACATATATGTATTTACCAGTTTACTTTGCACAGTCCTCTGCAAGCATCCAGAGCTCAGGACATGTCTCTGGCTCATTTATGGGCCTGAATAATAGACATTATGTAGGGGAAAATTAGCTTATTGTGTCTCATTCTTTCTTAACCTTGAGTACAAAGTCATATAGATTATCATGAAGTCACATAAAAGTGAATATGAAGTGATTAACACTCATGCTGATAAGTGGCTGCCTCCTGGGAATTACTGAAACAGTGTTTCTTGGGATGTGTTATGGTTTGGCCAAAGGGGTCCATATCCATCCATCCAGACAAGCAATCAGTGCTTGCAGCGCTCAGATGAAGGAAGAAAAGCCATTTGCAGAAATCAATTCAATAAAGATGCAGGGCTTAAAAAATCACACTTTCAGCAAATATGTAAGCAAAAGCTAAGAAGTCAGCAGGAAGTGGACATTCCAGCAGGGAAAATGAGAGAAAATCCAACATAAGATAGAAGCAGGTCCCCAGGCTGTGGCAAGTATTACAAGGTGGGCCTCTGTGTAGCCCCCACCACACAGGACAGTCCCTTCTCCTACGTCAAGAGAACAGGAGTTTGATGCTAGAATCCAATTGGGTTATCACAAAGTAGTGTCTGAATATTGTTCTTATTAGTGCACTTGGGTTCTGCCATGTTCAGCAAATTCCTTTGTTGTCTTTACAATTTCCAGCTTGAAGGACACACCTGGGTTATGCCTAGGCTGGGTGGACCCAGGTGACTCTTCCAGAGTGAACAGAGACCAGGGAGAAGCCCTCTCAGAAATTTCTTCATGCAATGCACTTTTATTGTTGTGTCAGTTACAAAGCTCAACTTTAAAGTTGAACAGGAGGGAGTGAAGAGGGAGTAGAGGACTAACATCGACTGAACACGTACTATATGCTAGGCCCTCTGTATAGCAATTCAGGGACGTTATCTGAAATCCTTGCAGGAGTAATCAAAGTTGAAACTTCATTGCACAAAAAAAGACACGGAAGTTTAAAAGTGGCGACGCCAACTTGACTGATATCACAGCTGGGAAACTTTGAAGTTGGACTCCATCCATCTCTAAAACTTACAGTGTACAGCTTCCTTTCAGCTCCTGAAGATCTGTAGCTGCATGCAGGCTTCCTTCTCCAAGCCATTGGAGTCTCTAAAGTAGGAACTGTTTCTGTGACTTAACACAACAACATAAACAATGGCCTTTGCTACTTGGTGAAGGGGTTTCAAAACTCCTGTAGGAAGTGACAGGTGTATCAATGCAGCTTGCAAGTCCTTCCGAGGGCAGCATGGGACAGTCCCTGATTGCATGCGTGCCCTGCTGTCGTCAGTGTGTTATTCAGGGTTATTACTCAGCGCCAGGTAAAGGGAAACTGGATAGAAAAGAACACATAAGAATAGCTTCCTTTTTATTTTTTATTATTTTTATTATTATTATTTTTTGCTTTGCAACCCTTACACACATTATTCAATTTAATTCTCATTTTCCAAGAAAGGAATCAGTCTCCAAAAGGGTAAGGAAGTTCACAAGTTCACACAGCCCTTGCTGAGCAGGGCCACCCAGACTCAGGCATCCTGTCTCTAGAACTCATTCTTCCTCTGCTGTGCTGCAGATGCAACAGTTGACAGACTTGCCTGTTCTTTTCACCAGGGTCGAAGTTGTCCCAGCAGCAGCCTTGACCTGGCAGCCTGGGGTTGTGTTCCAAACTCTCCCTCCCACAGTTTCTTGAGGCCTGGATTCTTTTTAAAAAGGGAGTAAATCCTTTCATTCCATGAAAGATGTAGCAAACTGCAAACGGTAATAAGAAGAAAGGTAGCAGCCTTAATTTAAATTTGCACTAAAGTGAAAATAGGCAGCAACCAATGGAAAAAGTTCTAGGCTTTGGATTCAGACAGAACTGAATTCAAACCTGGCTCAATTATTAGATGGGAAATGTGTGACCTTGAGCTTGTTGATTCACCTCTCTGAGCCTTAGATTCCTCATCTAGCAAGTGAGACACTACTTATTACTAACGGCGAGCAGAAAGAGTACACAAAAGCGCCCCCTACTGTGCCTGGCACATATTACATGCTGCATCAACCATAATCATTCTGTTCATGATCATCACAACTTACTCATATTTTTGAGTTCCCCAAACGGATAACCATAGAGAAGAATTAGAAAATGTTGTTTGCTGACTTTCCTCCCTTTATTTGGTAGCTCTACAATTGTGGGCACATCACTTACCCTCTTAGCCCTAGGTTCGTCATATTAAAACCAGACTGTTGTGAGGATAAGTGAAATAATGTATGTGAAAGTCCTTTGTAATGTGGGAAAATCTATGTCCATAGATTTTATCTTACACTTGTGAGTACAGAAATAGTATTAGCCTATGGCGATGACACTATGGATCAGAATACAGACCAAGGGTTACAGAGTGTTGATGGTAGAATCTTGCTGGAGCTGTAAAGAAATTGTGCCTTCATGCTATACTTTATCAGTATGCATATATATAAATGGACATAGAAACTTTATACTGATATAGAATAATGTTGTATGAGCACATAAGTCTTCTATTTGTGCAGCACATAAATTCAGTATTTGGCTTGTCCTTTTGTTTTGCAATACTTTCTAGCACTATCCTCAGGCCAATCTGAGAATAAATACATATTGACACACAAAAATAAAACCTGATTCCGAAAGCTGTGTCACCAAACACCCAGAAGGAACCCTGAGGTCATAATCAGTCCTACTGGTAATATAACCCTGACACGGAGATCTGAGAGGGCCAGGATCGCCAGGAAGCATTTACTCACATGGGCTTCCTTGGAGGCAAACAGAAAGCAAATAAAGAAGAAGCTGTTTGTAAGATTCCCCAGACAAATAAGGTCAGGAATCAGCTTCACAGAGCAGAAAGCTCCTTTGAAGATGTCTGCAAGCAGATGCTGTTCGCTACTCTTTCTGCTCTGAGGTCTGGGAGCCCAGGCCACCATGTGCAGGACCCTCAGAGTCTAAAGAGAAAGGTGTTGTCACAGTCACAAAATGCCTTTTCTATGTTCTTAGTGTTTATCGACTTGCTACAAATTCTTGGGGTGTGTTTTACTAGAGGATTCTCTTGACTCCAGAGTACTTGTTAATATGACCTGACATACGGAACAGTTTTACTTTAGGGAGTAAATACAGTCTTTTAGGATATAATTAAGTGCAAGAGGGAAAAACACAGGTGATTTTATTGGAGCTACTAGCCAAGTGGATATATTGATAGTTAACAGCCATCAAGCTCCTGAAATGTGAAATCTAATTAAATTCAATTTGATTAACGAGATTAATCACCCCAAATAGGATAATGTGATAAATAATCCCTCACCCAGGGAAAATCATCATTACAATGCTACAGGTGCCTCATCTTGAGGAGTGCTGAAATGCAAAAATCCAAGTTCATGAACTGAATGGTATGACTGACAATGAGGTGCTGTCCTGAAGGCCTGGAGACATGACTGCTGCTTCTCCCACAGACTCTGCTTGCAGCCCAGCCAGCTGGTTGTGCTCTGAGCCCCAGAGGTATTTCCTTCACTCAGTATTAATTTCCAAACACTGCTATTACAAATTATCACAAACTAGTGGCTTAAAAGGACACAAAATCTTATTCTTTTATAGTTTTATAGATCAGAAGTCTGATATGATTCTCTCTGTGCTGATATCAAGGTGTTGGCAGGAATGTATTTTTTTTTGGTGAGTAATTTTCTTGCCTGTTCCAGCAGAAGCCTCCAACCTTCCTGTCCATGGCCCCTTTCTCCACCTGCCACACCAGTAGAGTAACAGCTTTGACTCCCTCCCTCTGACTCTGCATCCAGTTTAGCACACACATTTAGTGTGCACACATCTGTCAAAACCCATAGAACATACAACACCAGGAGTGAGCCCTAATCTGTGAACTTTGAGTGATAATGATGTGTCAATGTAGGTTCATCGTTTGTAACAAACGTGCCACTGTGGTGGTGGATGTTGGTAGTGGGCAGAGTGTTGGGGGAAAGGATGTGCAATCCATTTCACATCAGGATTGCCTTGTAACAAGAGGACATGCACATCTAGGGTAGGGAGTAGAGGGAAATCTCTACTTTCTGCTCAACTCTTCTGTGAATTAAACATTCTTCAAAAATATGTACACTTTTTAAAGCCTTTTAAGGGGAAATTGATCTGAGCTATATTTCAGAAAAGGTTGGGAACCTCTGCATTCAGAGATGAGCATCTTGAACGGAGACCTACATTTATTTTAACTTTATATCCTTAGAGCTGCACAAATGCCTGCTGAATCCCTGACGAAAGATGAGAGGAAATAGGGTTGTGGTGCTGTTTCATGCAGCCCAGGGGCAGCTTCCATAACTGATTTTTTGCAGTGTGGCAGCCCCTCCTGGAGTCCAGGGCTGAAGTGGGGACCTGGACCCAGCGCTATATAACTCTATGCCAAGTCCTTCTCTACTGTCCCACTCCAGGCTCACAATAACCTACAGGTAAATATTAACATTTTCATTCCTTTTATTGATGCAACATTGGTTGACACAACTGTTTGTGTTTTAGGATCTTTCCCTTCAGGTGTTGTTACCACACCACACCCACAACCCAAACCCCCACTCTCTACCGCAGTACTGCTGCTCTTCGCTGTCTTCTTGTCCCTCCTCCTTCTCTTTCCCGGTCTAGTAGCTTCAGTTCTAGAGTCAACTTTTTAGGGTTTGTTGCTAATTTGGTTTTATTTAACCTTTTGTTTGATTTCTTTAAGCTCCATATGTAAATGACACCTTCTGGTCTTGCTCCTTCTGACTTACTTCACTTAGCACATTTCCCTCCTGCTCCCTCCACGTTGCTACAAATGGCAAGAATCATTTTTGATAGCTGAGTGGTATTCCATTATGCATATATACCACATCTTTCTGACCCATTCATCTGTATTTGGGCATTTAGGTTGTTTCCATAACTTGGCTATCGCAAATGGTGCTGCAGTGAAGGTAGAAGTCCAGGTTTCTCTTAAATTGTTTTTGTATTCTTCAGGTAGATACCTAGGAGTGGAATTGCTGGGTCATACTGCAGATCCATTTCTTTTGAACGATCTCCATACCGTTTTCCATAAGAGCTCAACCAATCTATAGTCCCACCAATTAATGTGAGAGGATTCCTTTTCTCACACATCCTTGCCAACCCTTGTTGTTTCTGCTCTTTTTGCTATGGGCCATTCCCACAGGTGTGAGGTGGCATCTCATTGTGATTTTGATTTGCATTTCCCTAATGAACATTTTGCATGTGCCTGTTGGTCATCTGTAGGTCTTCTTTGGGAAAGTAACTATTTAGCTCTTCTAACCATTTTTTTTTTAATTGGGGTATTTGTTTTCTTTTTGTTGAGTTATACAAGTTCTTTGTAGATCTTGGATATCAACCCCACGTCAGATGTAGGATGTGCAATTATTTTTTCCTATTCAGTTGGGAGTCTTTTTGTTTTAGTGACAGTTTCTTTCACTGTGCACATTTTTTTTTCAGTTTGATGTAGTCTCTATTATTTATATTTTCTTTTTTCCCCCTCTCCCTGTTGGAGGGAAATCCACAAAGCCATCACTGCAGCCTATGTGGTGAAGAATTTTGCCTATGTCTTCTTCTATGTATTTTACAGCTTCAGGTTTTGCATCCAAGTCTTTCACTCATATTGAGTTAAGTTTTGTGTGTGATGGGTTAATAATACTTTTTTGCATGTGGCTGTCCAGTTTTTCAACATCATTTATTGAAGAAACCCATTTCTCTGATGTGTACTCTTGGATCCTTTTTTGTAAATTAAGTGTCCATATAATTGTGGGTTTATTTTTCAACTCTCAATTCTATTCCATCGGTCTTTGTGTCTGTGTTCCAGTATATCCTGTATAGGTTAAAATACCTTTGCAGTAGTTTGAAGTCTGGGAGTGTGATACCATTGTTCCTCCTTTTGTCAGGATTGCTTTGGCTATTTGGGGTCTTTTGTGGTTCCATATGAGTTTCAGTATTATTTGTGCTATTTCTTTGAAGAGGGGCTCACAAAAGTTAAGTAACTTGCTGAATAACAGATTGAAGAATCTGAATTCAAATCTAGGTTTGTGTAGTTTCACGCCAATCTTCCTCCTCAAGTGATAAAAGTAAGGAAAAGCTTTTATTTGTGTGTTTTTAGTTCTGGGTATAAAAAACGTGTGGGAAAATAAACCTGCATATCTCATGAAGTACCAGGGGAGGGTTCGCTGTTAAAGGCAGATTTGTATTTTCATGGCTGGTTGCCAGTGAAGAATTCCCACCCATAACGTGCCAGTGGGGCCTGTGACTGTCCCAGAAAAGGGAAGTAATGGCTAACTAAGGCCACCACATTGACCAAAAAGTGCTAGAGTAGAGAGCTACCAGCAGAGGGTGCTGTGCAGACATGGTGGACCCTGATCATCCCCTGGGGACCCTGCCAAACACAAACACAACAAACACACAAAGCCCAGAGCAGGCAGGGCTAAGCAGGGAATGGGAAATGTCTTTTTGAGCTAAATTCACTTCCTTCCCTTGAGACAAAGCTTTGGAGAGTGGTTTTACCTCTTGCAAGATAAACCAATTGTGGTTTTCTTCCTCTTACATAATGCTTCCTTTTTACCACATGCATGTCAAGAGGCAGTGCAGAGAAGTAGAAAGAGCAGTGAAAGTGAGCAAGTCCAATCCCAGATCTCCATTTTAATAAGGTGCGGGTTTTCTTTGAATTTCCTTTTCGTCTTCTGAATATCAAAGGCTTACATTTACAGGTCTGTTCTGAAGACTAAAGAGAATGTCTTACAGGTCTGTTCTGAAGACTAAAGACTAAAGAGCAATGGTCTTATTAAAAATAGTTACATTTTCAAAATAAAAATAGAAGAGTGACAAGGTTTTCCATTTTTGCAAATCTTTTCAACAGTTGGCTTTCACATATTTTTTTCATTCAGACTGTTGTGATAGCACACATCATGTAGCTTCTAGAAAATTCTATAGTATACTCATAAAGTAATGGGAGCAAAAATGCAAAGAACACTGTGACAGATACATCTCTGTGAAAGTGGAGAGAGCATCACAGCACAGTGAATAGGCATCTTTTTCCCCAACCCCATTTACATTTAGTCACCTTGGACTACAATTCCCAGCAGGCCATTAACCAGACTTCCTGAATGGGGGACACCTGGGAAAGAGTGAGGTGGATATGGATTGGTGGTTTGACAAAGCAGGGGTGGGGGTGGAGAGATAACACAGAGGAGAGCCATGTAAAGACACTTGAAAGAGATATGTGGACAAGACACATGTGGGAAGGATCTTCCTGGTCCTTGGCAGAGACAATGGCAGCCATAATTTTGACCTCATGGTGAATTATGAAGTACATTTTGAATTTTGGATCTCTCCTTCCAGCTCTTTGGAACCTATCTCATCCCTTCCTTGTGGTTCCCCACCAGCAGGTGCCTTAGACTTGTGGGAAGCTTTGGGCCTCCGCTACCCCACTCCAGGTGGAGCCAGTTTGGGTGGGCATTTGCCCACAAGGGGATGGGTAATTTTTGGAGTTCTATTGGAAACTATTATTTGAAATTCTTCTTTTTCTATGCACACCATTTCTACTAAAATTGTTCACACTAAGAGTCTGCAACCTTTGCCTTTTTGCATGTAGATGGCTGGATCTCCTTTTAGAATGTGCACCCCTTAACATTTTGGGGTCCTCTGGTCCCTCTCAGTTACATACTTACAACATATTTGTGTTCAAAGCAAATAGCTTTGCTCCAGGTACTCAATAAGAGATAGTGATTACATTGTTCTCCTGAGTGCTCATCCCAATTGTGGATAGTGTTTCTAGCCTGTAATACAAGACGATCTAGGTGGTAATTTGGTCCTTGGGAAAAGTATCTGACATGAGGGTTATGAGAGACTTTTCTCAGCATGCAAAGGACCTGAAATGAAATTGAGTAATCAATGAGATGAATCAGACATTGCGCAGTTGGAACAAGCCTGAGTTTATGGCCTGGCCTTCCACTATTTCTCAAGGTGATGTCTATCCTGAACATACAAAATCCAGAAGTCACTCTGTGAGCAGTTGGTTAACCAAACATTCTATTTTAAATTAACATAAAATCTGCTTTTCAATGATTTCCAAAATGTTTCATTTCCTTCCTGCTTTTGATGATGAGATGCATTTACTTTGCTCCCATCTCCTCCCCAGCAGGTGTCCAAGCCCAAATCTGATGAATCCTGCATTAACAACTTTTGCCTCCTGCTGAGATGTGTGCCACTTCTGTGGGCCTGAATTGCCCTGCATCCGCCCAGGTGGGCATGAGGCCTTCTGCAGTCACCTGCTAACACCAACCAGCAAGGCTGTTTCCACGGCAGAACAGGTGGGCTGTGTCTGGGCCTCTTTTGAGATCTGTCACCTAGATTCCTCTTCTTCCCTACCTCCTATGCTTCTAGCCAAACTTTTTCTCCTTGATCCATGGACTCTCTCAGACCTCTTTGCAATCCTCATTTCCTCCCTGCTTCTCTCTGTCCACTCATCCTGAACCCTCTCGACTGTCACTGCTCAAGCCCTTCCTCCCCTCTCTTTTCCACATAGTGTAGTAGGACGCCCTTCGTGTCCCAGGATCATGCTGTGCTCTCTTGTATATAATGAAAATGCTGTCTACAAAGAGCAGCTGTACCCATTTTTTTTAGATGAGGAAAACATGGCATTAAGTAAATTGCCCAGAAATTAAGTAACTTGCCCAGGTTCCATAGTGTGTTGTCACTGAGACAAGGTTGCGACCCTATGGCCACCAGATTTGCCACCTCACTCTCGATGTGTCTTGTAAGTAGCTGCTTTGTTTGAGGTGGTCCCTCTTCACTGTCTTTCCCATATACCACCTTTGCAATATCTCACCACATGCGTGCACACACACACACACACACACATGCACACACGCCCTACGATGGAGCCCTCCAAAAGGATCTTCTAGTGGACTACAAACTGATTGTGTACCTGTGATGTTCCAGGAACTGCTGTAGGCCCTGGGCAAAGAGAAGGGGCCAGGCCTTTTCTCATGGAACTTTCCATTTCTTTCTGCACTGACATTGAGTCTTATTCAGTCTCTTTTGCTACCCCAACTGTCTTCTGTCTTTATCCCAGAAACACTTTTATCTTGTCCAGATAAGGACTAGAGAGTTGTGCTCTGTATTTAGCAACTTCCTCCCAGCCTCTGTTGTTTCAAGGACACTCTGTCTGCCATTCCCCATTTGGTTCCTAGCCTTTAAGCCATAAGCTGGCCAGGAGCCACTGCTTTTCCTCACGCCTACTTTCCTTCATACCCACTACAAGAGAAAATCACCATTTCAGGGAAGCAGGCCTTCCTGGGACCTCTCACATACTCACAGAAGCCCTACCTCCCATTGTCTGTTGAAGACTAAAAGCTGGCATTGGCCCAAGTAGCTGCTAAGTGATGGCACCTTGGCCTCTGTCAAGATGCCAGGGCCCAGTGAAGCCAACAGCATGCCAACTCCCCCCTGAGGGCTGGCTCTGAGTAAGAAAGAGACAAGTTATAGAAAAGGAAACTGAAGTTGAGGAGACTAGGGTTCATTCCTTCATTCATTTTTTTTTTTAAGATTTATTTATTTATACAAGCACTGGGTACAGTCAGAAGTGTGGGAGGGTGAGAGAATTCACCAGAGCCAGAACAGGGAGCAAAACAGGCAGACAGACGAAGTACACTGCTGAGGGGAGCAGCAGGTGGGGCAGGAGAGGTCTGTGCACCATATGGGACCCTCGCCCGGCAGCCAGGGATCCAACCAGGTTGCAGAGGCTGCGGGCAGCTTTGCAACCCAGCGCTCAACCGCTGCGCCACTGAGGAGGCCCCATTCATTCATTTTTATTTACCTTCTTTGTTTCAGGGGCTATTCTTGGCTTGGGTGATAGCAATGAATGAAACTAAAGAATCTACCCTTGTAGAGTTTGCAATATATTTTGAAAGATAAAACATAAACAAATAAATATATACAATAATGTCAGATAGTGATCACTATTATAATGAAAAATAAAGCAGTGTCTGCAGATAGAGCTAAAGGAAGTAATAATGGATAATATTTTAGACAGCATGCTGAGAGAGGAACTTTCTGGCAGCAGTGGCATTTAAGTGAAATACTGAGTGAAGTAGGCCTATCCGAGGGAGAGCATTTCTGACAGAGAAAACCTTTGCAAAGTCCCTATGGTGGGAGCGTGCTTGTTGGTTTTGACTAGAAGAGGACGCCAGCACGACTGGAGGGAGAAGGAAGGCAAAGGAGGAGTGGAGGTGGGACCCCAAGGTCCTCATCACATGGGGTCATGTGAGCCTAAGACTTCTGATATAAAGTAAATGTCTATGAATGGGAAATTTTTCCTTAATAATAATGTATGTGTGCAAAATAGTTGTGAAAGAATTTTGGGAATTTTAAATGAGAAGGCTTTCCCCTCCCCCCATAATATTACATTTATGTTACTTGTTGAATGTAAATGTACTGATTTTTGTAATCATATCCAAGTATTAAAAGACTGATACTTGTGAATTTTATTAAACATTAGAAATGTTGGGTAACATTGACCATGTTTAAATATTTAAAGTAAATTAAAATTTTACGTTAAATTTATGTATTTTGGTTTCTTAGTTATGTAAGTAGTCTAAGACGATTTAGAGGATTATTGATTATTTAGTTTCAAATAACTGTTATCAGGGCCTCCCCTGGTGGCGCACTGGTTGAGCACTGGGCTGTGAAGCTGCCTGCAGCCTCTGCAGCTCTGGTTCGATCCCCGGCTGCCTGTGAGGGTCCCACATGGCGTGACAGACCTCTCCTGCCACGCCCACTGCCCCCCTCAGCAGTGTATTTCATCAGTCTGCCTGTTCTGTTCCCTGCTCTGGCTCTGGTGAATCCTCTCACCCTCCTGCGCTTCTGACTGTACCCAGTGCTTGTATAGATAAATAAACAAATCTTTTAAAAAAAATTGTCTCAAAAAAAAAAAAACTGTTATTCATTTAACAAGTGCCTGCATAAGATTACGATACTTAAATTATTTTTACTGTGTGTTAAGAAAACAGTTCCTTTTTGACATTGTCTTTAAGAGATGTAAAAAAGAATAATTGCTTAAAAACTCTTTGATTGTCAGGGTGTTTTTCTTTGAACATGACTCCTGCTGACTAGATCACAAGAATAATTGACTTTACACAGGTTTCAGGAGTATGTGCACAGGGCAAGGGCGCAGAACTATTAAAGTGAAACAGCTTTCCCTGTAGTACTTTCTACATAGGCTCAAAGTCTTCTCTTCTGGGGAGTATAAATGGACTAAGCATAAAACGTCTGCAAAGTGACTGTGTCCAAGTTGGTTTATAGAAGGAGGATGGTGGTATTTAACTCAGAATAACTCATAGATACCACAAGACTGTAACTTCCATGTAGTACTTGAAATGTTTCCCTTTTGATTTAAAAATGACCTCACAGATAAACGCACTGACAGCCACATGCATTCATGCGTGCGTGCATGCACACCCCGCCCCCCCACACACACACCTTGAGCTGGGGTACTTTTGGGTTCCCTCTGACTTTACTATTTTTACATTCTTATAATGGAATACTTTATGTTTTCTGACCTTGTAATTGGTGAAGTTCAAGACACACTACCTCAAAATATGACACTTGACATAGTGAATATTTTGGACTGAGGGTGTTCGGGAGAATGGCAGGAGAAGGAATGTCATTTTGACCTTCCCTCCATTCTTCTCCCTTGAAAGAGGTCATAACACTTCATGTGAATGATGCCCTCCCTTTATCCCTGAAGTCTAAATCTGATGCCGTCCTTATCTCTGAAGACTATTACACTTACCGTATATGCTTTAATCTACCATATTTCTACATGACTGCCCATTCTTCATGAGGCCCAGCATAAAAATATTTAGGTCCACTCTTTCTTTGTGAACTTCATTTCCTTTCAAAGGCTTCTGTGCCATGTAAAACCTCTGTTAAATAAATTTATAAATTTCTCTCCTTTTCATCTATGCTAATGCATGTTTACCTTGCCACCAAGCAATTAATTTTCCTATACTGTCTACTTGGAGACAACATCAGATCCCACAGGTCAAGGCATTCCCCCAGCCAAAGGCTCCCCCACTTAAGATGCCAGTGGCAAGTCCTGGGTGTTTCCTGCGCTCTGACTTATTTGGCTATAAATTCAAGGCTCCATGGTCCCTCCTTGGGACATGATTAATTTACTAGAACAGCTTATTCAGAGAAATATTTACTTACATTTATCATTTTATTATAAAATATATAAAGGATACATATGACAGTCAGGTGAAAGGTACATAAATGAGGTTCAGAAAGTGTTTGAGTACAGGCTTCTCTCCCCATGGAACTGGAGTACATCCCAACAAATGGATGTGTTCACCAACCCAGAAACTCAGAAAATCTTGATATTCAAGAGTTTTTATAGAATTTAGTCTGTAGCTCCTCTCTGGTGGTAGGTTGGACTGAAATTTCCATCCCTTTCATTAATTGTGCTTTCTGGTGACCAGCCCCGACAAGGTTATCCAAGATCCTCACCCTAAGTCACCCCATTTGAATAAACTTAGGTGTGCTCCAGTCTTGGTATACTGCAAAAGTCACTCTTATGACTCAGAAAATGCCAAAGGTTGTAGAAGCTTTTGTTCCAGGAGTCAGGCAAGGACAGACTTGATATATCTCTTATACCACATCTGTCTTTGGCAGTTTCATTTTCAGACCCAGTCAGGGACTCTAAAAGGGAAACCTGTTCCTGCCCTACAGGTTCCCGCTATAAAAATAAGCAAAATACCTGTCTGTCCCCAGTACTTTGCTCCTTGCTTCTACATGTTAGCTTATTTAATCTCCACAACACCATGAGCTAATTTTAATATTTTCAACGCTACAAATGAGAAACTTCAGGCTCTGAGAACTTGCCTGCCTTGCCTGAGAGCACTGGAGCTGAAGGCTCTCCCTGTGATACTAAACCACTTCCTGGAACCATGGTATCCCATCTTGTGTGTGCCCGCACTGCTCTGCGACTCTCTTTCTTGCAGCCCTATGGTGAGATGAAAACAACCCAACACAAAATAAAACTCCTAACCTGTGATTTAAGTTTATGCAACTCAACCACCCCTACAGAACACACGGTCAGGACTGAGTTCAATGAAGCCTGGGTGACTCTTGGTTTCTAGCACACTGATAGCCTCTTAACTTTTGAGATTGTGGCTTCAGTGCTATATCTCTGGAAGCTACTGATTATGTTTCTGTAAGAAGGTGTTTATACATCAATTCCAAAGAGCACCTGCATCCCTATGTTTATAGCAGCACTATTTATAATAGCTAAGCTTTGGAAACAACCCAAATGCCCAAAAATGGATGACTGGATCAAGAAGATGTGATACATATATACCATGGAATATTACTCAGCATTCAGAAAAGATAAACACATGCAATTTGCAGCAACATGGATGGAGCTGGAAGGGATCATACTCAGCGAAATAAGCCAGAAAGAAAAAGAAAAATACCGGATGGTCTCACTCATAGCAGTAATCTAGAAAATTTAAATAAGGGACCAGGAAAAAGAATAACTATAAGAAAGTGAAACTCAAAATCAAACAACTATGAACCAGAGACACTCTATGGGGGGTGGGGGTCGGGGAAAGGAGGGGTCAAAATAAGGGGGTTGCAATTGTATGGGGAATATAAAAATAAAATTTAAATTTAAAAAAAAGATGCTGGAACTGATAAATGAAAGCCACCATTTGCATTATTCAGCCAGTACTTTGTAAGGGCCTGAGTATTCTCTACAAATACTATAGTGAGATACCTATGCAATGAATTTGAAAAAGTTGAGCACCTTTACTTATAAAAATTGTATTTATAAAACAAAATTATAATTTATCTGATAGTATAAAAAAAAACTTAAATAAGGGACCAGGAAAAAGAATAACTATAAGAAAGAAAATATCAAAATCAATAAACAACTATGAACCAGAGACACTCTATGGGGCCGGGGGTGGGGGCAGGGAAAGGAGGGCTTGGGGTCAAAATAAGGGGGTTGTAATTGTATGGCAAATATAAAAATAAAATTTAAACAAAAAAATAAATAAAAGATTTACCAGAAATTAAAAAAAAAAAATCCAATATTTTTTGGAATGAATCTGAGGCTGGAAATAATATGTTTAAATCTGTTCACAATGTAATTAATGATGTAACACTGTTTGCTAAGATACCAAGGGTATTAAAATTTTTGACAAGTCAAATTTTTGAAAATAAAAGAAAATCTTGTTGGAACTGTAAAAAAAAAAAAAAAAGGTGTTTTTATAGATGTCTGCATTGGAGAGGTTGAGGAGACTAGACTAGCTTTGAGTCATAATGAGTTTTGCCATCCATGACATCACTTCTTACGCAAAGAGGGTTACAAATCACTTGCTCCCTGGAGGCCCTGAGGTGCCATCTGGAGGAGGTCCAGGACACTTGCTTTCCTTCATCACAGGGGAAATGCTGATTTCTAAGCTCCCTTCTGTCCTGAGCTGCATTATGCTCAGCATATTCATTACAATCTTTTAAGCAGGAGCAAGAGTAAGCCTTATTTTCCAAACACTCAAAATAGCAAAATTCAAATAGAAAGAACAGACAAATTAGGGACTGACTCATCACAAAATAATTATTTGCTTTAAGATTCACTGATGATTTCATTTGTGTAACAGACTCCCCAAAGTTTTTTAAAATGTCATTTTGTAACAGGGTGGTCCCCAGGAAAGGGGGAGGTTCCAGGTTCCCTGCCCCACCCAAAGGGATGGTGGAGCTGAGCAGGGAGAGGAGAAGCTGCAGAGGAGACTGAGGAAGGAAGCAGGATGGAGCCAGAAGGAGACCTGGAGGAGGCGCATGGAGCCTAGAGACATGTGAAGAAACTGTGCTTGTCTTTTGGTCGTGGACAGGGTGACACAGATGTGGGTGAGACCCGTGGGGAGGTGACAGTGGCAGCTTTTATCTTGATGTTGATTTTGCTCTTTTCCTTCCGGGCTTGTCTGGTTATTTCTGACCCTTTGCTGTGGGTCCCCACTGGAAGATGCTTTAGACTTGTGGCAGGCTTTGGGGCCTTGCTCTGGGCCAATCCCATTTGGATGGAGTTTTACCCACAAGGGGACGGGTAACTCTGGGTGCTTGATTTAGAAACTAGATTCTTTGCCTTTCCTGTACTGTTTCCTAATTGTATTAATGTTCCTTCTCATTAAAGTCTCATGTTTTGTGTTAATGCGGTGGATGGCAGAACCCTATATAAAGTAGGCAGGTTTGCGGAGTTTGGGCTGCCCCTCTCCCTGCCCTGTAACAATTTGATTAATAAAAACTCTATAAAATATCTAATAGCATGTGACAATGGATGTTCTTTTAGGGTTTTATAGATTTCAAAAGGATTTGACTTGTGTTTTTTATATTTTACTTCATCTGTATGACTGCTTTGCAAGATAGAGTGAGTATTGTCGTTTCCAAGTTTCTAGATGAGAAAACTGAGGCAAAGAGATTTAAGTCCTTTGCCAATAGTTATGTAACTGGGCAGTGTCAGAACTGAAGATAGACCTCAAATCTTTTGACTCCGTCAAAACATTTTTTCCTTTGTAAGCCTACTTCTTTCTCGATTTATATTTTCCTATGAGACCGAACTCAGGTAATTAGAAGCAATTTCAGAGTATATTCAAATTTGTAATAGAGATCCACTTGTAAAATGTAATTTGACTTTTTCCAGAGATGGATAAGGTTCTGAGGAGAAGACATAAAAATATACAAAGTATGCAAGGTATATATTTTCATGTCCTCTTCTCAGAAGCTAACTACACATCTACCTTCAATGAAACTTTTTTTAAAACACGAATGGTTAGGTCATAGTACAAATACCTGCAAGAACAATTTTCTAGGTGTAGGTTTGTTTAGTGTGAGGGTGTCTTTTTAAAATGAAGGATTTAGCTAAAACTGAAAAGCAGAAATCCGAACGTGGTCAGAGTGAGCCCGTCTGAGGACTGGTGAAAAGAGTCATATTTTCAAAGTGGATGACTCCTGGGTTTAGAGATTTATGCCATTTCCTTCAGTCAAACCTAATGAAATTAATCTGTACTTATCTCCTCTAGAAGAGGAGTTATAATTAATCATATGCAATTGAAGATCATCAGGGATAAATTCTGCCTAGCTTTAGGACCTGGGTCTAGATTATATTAAAGATCTAGCCTATAATGTTCCTCATACATTGATAACTCTAGTGATTATACCATTCCCCTCAGAAGTCTTCCGTAGTTCCCCAGTGCCTCTTGGACCTAACACTGTGTTCACAGCCCTCCATTGTCTCTCCCAACCTGTTCTTATAGCCTTTATGTGATCCTACTGTATCAGGGTGGTCCCCAGGAAAAGGGGAGTTTCCAGGTTTCCTGCCCCACACAAGGTAAGGTGGAGCTGAGCAGGAAGAGAGAGGAAGCCGGAGAAAGAGATTGAGAGGAAGGAAGCAGGATGGAGCCAGAAAGAGACCTGGAGGAGGCACATGGAGCAGAGAGATTTGTGAAGAAACTACACTTGCGTTTTGGTCCTGGACGGGTTGAAACAGATGTAGGTGAGAGACCCGTGGGGATGTTAACAATGGCAGCTTTTACCTTGATTTTGATTTTGTTCTATTCCTCCCTGACTTGTCTGGCTGTTTCTGACTATTTTTTATGCGTCTCCAACTGAAGGTGCTTTAGACTTATGGGAGGCTTTTGGCCCTCGGTGACCCTGTTTTGGGCCAATCCTGTTTGACTGGACATTTACCCAAGAGAGGAAGGGTAACTTTGAGTGCTGGATTTGGAAATTATTTCTTTGGTTTTTCTGTATTGCACACTAATTGCATTAAATTTCCTTTCCATTGAAGGTCTTACACACTAGAGTATGTTTTGTCTTGATGTGGAGGACGGAATAACCTACTTAGTATGGGCAGGTTTTAGGGTTGTGGGGTGCACTCTCCTTGCCCTGTAACATTACTACCCCTCTAGGGAGCTGTATGGCTTGGTAGCCCACATCAGAGTGCTCACGGCTTGCAAAAAGCATAGATTTTTTTTGGGTTTTATCCATGATCCTTCACTAAGATACCTTTTCTTTTCCCCTTCCTGCTAAATTCTACCCTTTTGTTAAGGCTTGCCAAGGTGCAAAGGGGATTATTCTGCATTCTCCTAGGCTGGCAAATAATTAACCAAGCATCAGATTGATAAGGGAAAAAAAACCAAAAGAATGTTTAATAACAACATGAATACCTCTTATATACATGGGAGAGACCCAGCACCACTGAGTAACTAGTCATGTGACCTTAGATACCATCTTAAATAATTTTAGACAAGAAAGGTGGATGAGAGATGGAGAGGGAAGATCTGTTAGAGAGGTTACTGAGAGAGCATAAATGACAAACATATGAGATTTAACTTCTGCCTTCCCCAAAAGAAGAGATAAGGAGATACTCTTCCTTGGAAAGATCCTTACGGAGAGAAGCTTACATATAAATATCAAAAGCAATCTCTACCCAGTCTTTTTTTTTGCCAGAAAGAGAAACTGGGGGGTGGGTGATGGGTGGGATGGGCAGATTTTTGCTCCCTTATAGGATTAAACAAAATAGTTCATTTTTCATGAAGTCACTACCTGGCTAGAATTCTTCCTTCTCTGTGTTCTGTGTTGGTTCATCTCTATCACTTTTGTAACAACCATCAGTTTCTTATGTCTTGGTATTATGTGTATGTTTTAAGTTCTTTGTTAGACCATGTCTAACCTATCTCTGTATCTCCAGTGTGCCCAGCAGTTATCTGACACATAATTAGTGAGTAACTAGTAAAATCACTTGTGGAATTGAATTTTGGAAATTTATTTCAAATGAAATTACAAAGTTTTCCCTTAAAAGTCTTGCTTGGAAGAAAATGAAATTATTTTAATTTCTCTATCTTGTAGTCACCAACAAAAGTAAGGGTGTAAATTGTTGGGGAGTAGTTATGGAAGCTGACCACGTAACTGTAATCTAAAAAGGGGAGGTTCCATGTACCCTGTCCCATTTCATGAAGGGTGGAACTGTGCATCAAGGGGAAGCTAAAAAAGACTTGGGAGGGGAGTCTTAGTGAGAAAACTTGGAGGAGGTACATGGAGCAGAGAGACATATGAAGAAGCCACACTTACTTCTTGGCTTTGGACTTGTACCAGGGACGTGGGGGACATGGAAGTGAAACAATGCTATGAGGTGCTGTAGCAGGTCAAAAGATAGTGCCCAATAGAAGACATATCACTGTCTGTGGGTTCCTCACCTGTGTGCACAATTGCAAGACTGCTTATGCTCAGGGGACAACAACAATGGGGTTTATTTAATAAACAAGGAAAACAAAGAATTTCTAAGGCCAGAAATGGCCAGCTCTCTCACCCCAGATTGTGTTCACAGTTTTCAGAAGTCCCAAACAAGGGCCTCCCTGGTGGCACAGGGGTTAAAGTCTCAGGCTATCAAGTTATCGCCAGCCAGTACGACTTGAGTTTGATCCCCAGTCAGGGAGCTAACCCACATGGTGCAGCAGACCTCTCCTGTCTCATCCGCTGCTCCCCTCAGCAGTGTATTTCAGTAGCTCTGCTTGTTCTGCTCCCCACTCTGTCTTTGGTGAATACTCTCACACCCCGCACCTCTGGTTTATACCCCAGTTCTTGAATGCATAAATAAATAAATAAAAATAAATCTGAAAAAAAAAAAAAGAAGTCCCAAACAAAAGGCCACTCATCCAAGATGGTGCTGTCCCACCAACAAGGGCCTGGAGCTTGCGACAGCCAGCAAGCAGCAGGCCCATGCAGCCACAGCAGGAGATGCTCATAAGTGGGCTACTGAGATACACCACTGCAGTACAGCAACAGTCTGAAGGTGGGGACAGGGGACCAGCAGAAGATGGGGACAGGCAGAACCAAACACCGGACCTGGCAGTAATGGAGGCAGCAGCACCAAGAGGCAGTGCCGGACAATGAGGAGAAGTTAACAACTCTTATAAGTGACTGGACATAGAGTGTTTTCTTCCTTCAGAGGTTGGCTGCTGGATGCTTCTTCTTTCTTCTTTCTTTGCCGGAGGCTGGGTACCGAGTCTTTCTTCCTTCTTCAGAGGCCAGGAACAGAGTGTCTAAAGCTGGCTGGCTCCTGCCTTGCCTTGTATCCTCTTTCAGGGTCTCCCATCCTACCTGCCTGATTAAGCCATTTTCAATTCTAAGCGACTGATTGGACCATTTTAGGACCAATCAGCCCATTTGGCACCAAATGATTAGCTAGTGAACGGATGAACATTATTGGCTCATTTTGTTTGCATTTCATTGGTTCATTCTACAGTCTAGGCACAAAATATATAATAAAAAGGAAGACCACAACTTGTGTGCTGGGGGGCCAGTTTTTGGAGACACTTGGAAGAGACATAGGTGAGAGACCTAAGGGAAGGCTGGCAATGGCAACCTTTATCTTTGACTTGTAATTTGATTTTTTTAATATTTTATTTTATATAATCCTTACATCATTTTTCATTTTTGCACAATGTATGCATTTTCATTTTGGTTATATTCCCCATACAATTGCACCCTCCCTTATTTTGACCCTAGTCCTTCTTCTCCCCACTCCTCCCCGCCCCCCCATAGTGTGTCTCTGGTTTATAGCTGCTTGTTGATTTTCATTTTTACTTTGTATTAATTAGTCTTTTTCCTGGTCTCTTACTTAGGTTTTCTAAATTCTTGCTATGAGTGAGACCATCTGGTATTTTTCTTTTTCTTTCTGACTTATTTCGCTGAGCATGATCCTTTCTAGCTCTATCCACGTTGCTGCAAATTGCGTGTGTTTATTTTTTTTGATTGCTGAGTAATATTCCATTGTGTATATGTACCACATCTTGATCCAGTCATCTATTTTGGGGCATTTGGGTTGTTTCCATACCTTAGCTATTGTAAATAGTGCTGCTATAAACATAGGGGTGCAGGTGTTCTTTGGAATTGATGTTTCTGTGTCCTTTGGGTAAATACCTAGGAGTGGAATTGCTGGATCATATGGAAGCTCTATCTTCAGTAGGTTGAGGAATCTCCACACAGCTCTCCATAGTGGTTGGACCAGTTTGCACTCCCACCAGCAATGCAGGAGAGTTCCTTTTTCTCCACAACCTCGCCAACATTTGTTGTTGCTAGTTTTTTTAACATGTGACATTCTCACTGGTGTAAGATGGTATCTCATTGTAGTTTTGATTTGCATTTCCTTGATTACAAGTGATGTTGAACATTTTTTCATATGCCTGTTGGCCATTTGCATTTCCTCTTCAGAGAAGTTTCTTTTTAGCTCTTCTGCCCATTTTTTGACTGGATTATTTTCTTTGTTTTTGTTGAGTCTCATCAGCTCTTTGTAGATTTTTGTGATCAGTCCTTTATCATTAGTGTTGTGTGCAAAAATGTTCTCCCAGTTGGTGGGCTTTCTCTTTGTTTTGGTTATTGTTTCTTTTACTGTGCAGAAGCTCTTTAATTTGACGTAGTCCCAGCTGTTTATCTTTGCCTTCACTATCACTGCTTTGGGTGATGTGTCTGTAAAGATGTCTTTGAGGTGCATGTCATGTAGTGTTTCACCTATATTTCCTTCTATGTATTTTATGGTGTCAGTCTCATTATTAAAATCATAATCAATCATCTTCTCTGACTATGTAATTTGATTTTGCTCCTTTCCTTCCAGACTTGCCTGGCTCTGTCTGCCCTTTTCCTATATATCCCCGCCAGAAGGTGCCTTAGACTGTGGCAAGTTCTTGGGCTTCAGTGGCCCTGCTTTTGTTCAACCCTATTTGACTAGGCATTTACCCACAAGGGGATAGGGAACTTTGTGTGTTTCATTGGGAAATATAACATTTTTCTTCTTTGTATACAAACTATTTCTTTAAGTTCTTTTCTATTGAAGGTCTTATGAGCTGAGAGTATGCTCACCTTTATGCAGCAGATGGTAGAACCTATTTAGAGCATGCAGGTTTGGGGATCCCCTCAACCTGTGAGCTAACAAAGCTATACCACATGTGTGAGCTGAGAAAAAACTCTGTGTACTGCGTTAATAGGAGAATTTTATCTAATAACTAAAAGCTAAATGGCCATTTAAAATAGTTACAAAGTATTCTATGGGGGGGGGCGGAGAGCAAATATTGTTTAAAAATGAACAAGGATGTAAAAAATAAAATAATAAAAATAAAAAAATAAAAAACAAAGTATAATGGCATTTCTTTTTAGGTCTCCATTGAAAACGCACAGTTCCAGTATCATAGCGCTAGCAACATTTATAAAACAAAAATACTTTCTTTCAGTTAAACAATATATAGAGTTGCTTGAGTGGGTACCTAATCTCTCAAGCAAGAAGAACTGAATCTAAAACCCCGAACACTCTTGGCTTTCATTTTGGCAAACAAAATTTTGTTTCCTTTCCTCAAGGACAACATTCTTCACCAAAGGAGGTACTTTGTCCTGACTGGAAAAAGAACAATCTTGGAAAATGGAAAAAAAAGTGCAAAGGTTTCAGCGTTATGAGAGAGTCCTGAGTCTTGCCACTCCAGCCCTGTGATTTCCTGAATGCACACTGCTGGGGAAACTAAGAGACCCTGAGAGCTGAGAGCCTTGTCTCTACCCTCTGACCAAATAGTGGAATGGAGCTTCAGGGCACATAAGACACTGCCGGCAGGCTTTCTGAAAGAACCTTCCACTCTGCTCCTCCTTAACTGCCCCTCTTTGGGGTGATGGGGACTCCTGCTTCTACTCAAGTCCCATGTGGCCCCCTTCAGCTGGCCCCCACCTGCCTCTTCTGCATCAGCACTTGGGCAGGTGGCATGCCCCTGCATTCTTGAGGGACTGTGGCAGAAGCTGTCTTGCTCTCTGGTGGATTCAGCTTGGTAGCCCATTTTATTATTTTTTTAAAATTTGTTTTAGAAGTGGGGTACAGGCCAGAGTCATGGGGGTTGAAAAGATTCACCAGAGACAGAGCGGGTAGCAGAACAGGCAGATGGACAGAAACACACTGCTGAGGGGCAGCAGTGGGCAACACAGGAGAGGTCTGCCGCACCCTGTGGGTAGCTCCCTGCCAGCTGGGGCTCGAACTCGCACCCCAAAGGTTGCGGATAGCTTCAGAGCACTGCACTCAACCTGCTGTACCACCAGGGAGGCCCCAGGTAACCCATTTTAAACTTTGGTTCTCTCTTCTCTCCCAGCTCTTTGGGTTCTGAACAATCTCTTCCTTGTGTTTCTGGCCAGGAGGTTGGTTTGGATTCGTTCTCCTGCAGGGTCTGCTCTTGGGCTTTGACCACTTGACTTTCGGTCCTGCCTGCTTGGCTGAACATTTGGCCATGAGGGGATGGTTGACTTCAGTGTTTGAGAGTCCATATCTTGAAATCTTTTTCTCCCCTACTCATCTTCTCCCACTGTCTATTCCCTTTGAACCTCTTGCCAATTAAGAATCTTTGGACACACCAGAGTTTGATTAGTTTGATTTTACCCATATGGGTGAACATGAATGCTTACAAATGGCAACATATATTTTTCTTCTTAAAAGTTTGGGGTCCTGGTATCCCTTGATTTTGCCTGGTACCAGTTTTCCCCTCTCTCTTAATAACTTCTTTTTTAATTAATTAATTAATTTATTTTTATTTATTTATACAAGCACTGGGTACAGTCAGAAGTGCGGGAGGGTGAGAGAATTCACCAGAGCCAGAGTGGGGAGCAGAGTAGGCAGAAGGACCGAAGTACACTGCTGAGGGGAGCAGCGGGCGGCAGGAGGGGTCTGCGCACCTCTTAATAACTTTTGATCTCTCTTTCTCTCTCTCTCTCTCTCTCTCTCTCTCTCTCTCACACACACACACACACACACACACACACACACACACACACACAAATACACACCCCTAGGCTTAAAGACACTAATAGCTCATACACGTCCATTACTGTTAGTCCCAGGAACCTTGATTACACTCAGATTCCCAGCTCTATCTGGGTTATTTTACCCATGGAAAGTTGTTGAAATTTGTGATTGCCATTGAAAATCTCTGATTTCACAATATAAGCTTATATTTTAGCTTTCACCCTTCCTCCTCAAGCCTATTTTTCCTTCTATCCTCTTCAGCTACTGATCTTGCTGGGTATAAAGCCATACCCAGCATGGATGCCTGGCTGACCTGCAGTTCTCTCTCCACTCTACTTTCAGTGCAGAACGTGGCCTCCACATACCCCTTTTCACTCCTTTCCCTATGGAGATTTGAACAGGTTTAACTGCAAACTTCTCTGTAGGTGTGGACTCTAATCATCCTCATCATATTAAAGCAGACCCTTTTTTGCTTTAGCTTATGAGCTGGTGTTAATCTGAGTAGGTCCAGTTAAAAATAAGTTTAGGACTAATCAAATGACTTGGGTAGCAGATACCCTGTACTTATCCTGGATACAAGAAAAGAAGCACAGAGCCTCAGGCTGCTTGCGATCAACTTGTTCTCAGAAGATTCAGCCATGGGACCAAGCCAATATCCAGAGAGGAAGGCTCACAGAAACCCTAGTTTATTTATTTGTTTTCCATTTTAAGAATTTTTATTATTATTTTTAAATTTTACATATTTTTACATCATTCTTCATTTTTGTACAATGTATGTTTTCTCATCTCAACTATAGTCCCTGTGAAATTCCCACCACCAATTCATCCATGTACCATCACCCCAGTCCCTTGTGCTCTTTCCACCCCTGTTTTGATCCTATTCCCCTCGTCCCCCCTGTAGAATGTCTCTGATTTATGATTGCCTGTTAATTTTGATATTTACTTTATTATAATTACTCTTCATTCATTCATTTATTTTCCTGATCCCTTATTTGGGTCCTCTACATTCCTCCTAAAAGTGAAACTGTTCGGCATATTTCTTTTTCTTTCTGGCTTATTTCACTGAGCAAGATCCCTTCCAGCTCTATCCAAGTTGCTGCAAATGGCATGAGTTTTATTGTTTTAGATTACTGAGTAATATTCCATTGCATATATATACTACATCTTCTTGATTCAGTCATCTATTTTGGGCATTTGTGTTGTTTCTGTAGCTTACCTGTTGTAAATAGTGCTGCAATAAACATAGGGGTGCAGGTGTCCATTTGAATTAATGTTTTTGTGTCCTTTGGGTAGATCTTTAGGAGTGGAATTTTTGGGTCATATGGGAGCTCCATTTTTAGCAGTTTGAGGAACCGCCACACAGCTTTTCATAGTGGTTGGGCCAGTTTGCACTCCTACCAGCAGTGCAGGGGAGTTCCTTTTTCTCCACATCCTCGCCAACATTTGTTGGTGCTAGTTTTTTTAATATGTGCCATTCTCACTGGTGTGAGATGGTATCTCATTGTGGTTTTGATTTGCATTTCCCTGATTACAAGTGATGTTGAACATTTTTTCATATGCCTGTTGGCCATTTGCATTTCCTCTTTGGAGAAATTTCTGTTTAGCACTTCTGCCCATTTTTTTTGACTGGGTTATTTACTTTGTTTTTGTTGAGTCTCGTCAGTACTTTGTAGATTTTTATGATTAGTCCCTTATCATTAGTATTGTATATAAAAATTTTCTGCCAATCCGTGGGGTGTCTCTTTGATTTGGTAACTGCCTCTTTTGCTGTACGGAAGCTCTTTAATTTGATGTAGTCCCAGCTGTTTATCCTTTCCTTCACTATCTTTGCTTTGGGTGATGTGTCTTTAAAGATATTACTGAGGTGTATGTCATGTAGTCTTTTGCCTATGTTTTCTACTATATATTTTATGGAGAAACCCTAGTTTAATTGAGCCTGAAGTCCAACTCCTTTTGTTTGTTTCAATTAGAAGACAGTGATTGTTTAAGCTACTTGGTTTTCTGTTACTTGCAGCTACAAATAACCTGACATCCAAATCACCTGTAAACCCAGGAAATGCCTGCCCTCACCCAAAGAGAGAACCCCTCTCCCATGGAAGAAGTAGGCAGGCCTCTATCAAATCCAAATCCAGTCATTTCCTGCTTCCTTTCTCCTATTGATATTCAATTTCTACTCCTGGTAGCCTTCTCCATTAAAAAACAAAAAACAAAAAAACAACTCAGAATTAATTTGAGCTTTAAGATTTAACTTCAACTTAATTTTTATTTCATTTCAGCAATACATATTTGAAAGTTAGACAATGAAATAGTTCCTAAAAGGAAAAGTCCCCACCAAAACTTCCCACCTCAGTTTCCCTCCAGATGCAATCTCTGTCAATTCTTATCATTGTTCTGCAGTTTAGCTGTTGCTAAATAACATTTTTTATACATCATTGTTTAACTTTCACTATTAAGCATTTTCAGTAATGTAAGATGGGGGCTTAGATTTCTTATCCCTTCCCGCTTGCGTACTTATCCCTGCCCCTCATTTTTTGAGAGAAGTTTTATCAGTGTTTTTCTGTTTACATTGTCCTGTATGTAAATGCTATTCACAACTGAGCCATGTAGTGTGCTACAATTATATTTCTCTCTTACACAACAGTTTCTCTGGCCCTAGGATCTAGTAATGACAATCTTTTCATTTATTTTTTGATATCCATTCCAAGATCTCCACGTTTATCTCCAAGAAAAACGTAAATACCTCCCAAAGTGAAAATCAGTTTCTTATTACTCTGCTATACGCAAACATCCTGGGAATTTTCTTCATCTTTCTACTGTGTTGTTTTCCTTATTTTCTAGATGCCATATTTCTCCTCTATCATGGTTTAATCTCTTATTTTAGAGGAGCACATCCTCCAGTACTATCTGATAAAAACTGCAAAAGTGATTTTAAAAAGTTAAGATGTTTCATACTGAAAATGTCCCTTGTTGGCTCTTGTTGGCTCTTTTATTTGTTGGCACGCTTCCTGTTTAGGCTTTTTCCTCCAACACGTAGTAGTCATTGATTGATCCCTATTAAAAGTGAGGCTCTAATTGGTTGGTTAAAGGCTTTGAGAGGAAGGGATTAGTGTCCCTATACTGTCAAGTAAAGAGTAGGTGAGAGACCTATTTTTATTAGGGTAATCTCCACTGTCAATACCTGTTGGTAATTTTTCATGACTGGACATTTTCTACCAAAAAGATCCTCTAGGCTTCTGGCTCCTGAGGGAGGGAAGAACACTGAGACACTTTACTATGAAGTCTTCAATTTAGTCCCTCCTTGGCTTCAAATACCATCTCTCTCCCACCCTCCAGTGCCAACAGTCAACAACTCTAAAGTGAAAACCTCAGTATTCAGTGATAGTGAGAAGAGGTAGGGGCTTGGTGGAGAAAGGCGCTTTCACTTAGACTTTCAACCAACCCTCCTGGAGGTTTTCAGGGCTAGCAGTAAGGTTAGTGTCCAGTCAACATTCTGCACTGGTGTTGTTAAAATTCTTACTATCTGTGTGAATTTGAATAAGTTTCTTAATTTCTCTGAACTTCAGCTTCCTCATCTATAAAATGGAAACACTGGGCTTTAGTATGAGGGTTAAGATATATTAATGAGTGCGAGGTGCTGGCACAGTCCATCCAGCATGAAGAGGGCACTCACTATTGGCAGGACAGTGGTCATGATGATGATAGTTAAGTTAGTAGTATCCTTAGCCTTGTTTCATTGCACAGAAAGGACCCCTCCCACCATCCAGTGCTCTCAAAAGGAAATTCCATGGCACCCTACTCATGTTCTGTCAGATTGTTTTTTTTTGTTTGTTTTCTTGCACAGAAGAATTGGGGTGTAGGCCAGAAGCACGAGGGTTGAGAGGATGCACCAGACAGAGTGGGGAGCAGAACAGGAAGATCTACTGAAATACACTGCTGAGGGGAGCAGCAGGTGAGACAGGAGAGGTCTGCTGTGCCATGTGGGTTAGCTCCCTGGCTGGGAATTGAACTCACGCTGTAGAGGTGATAGTGCTGAGACTTAACCCCAAGAATGTTTATAAAGTTATCATGGTACCCCAAGGAGCCCTTCAGAGGCACCTCAATTCTAGCTCTCACCCCAATGGATTATCAGACAGAAGTGGGAACTTCAGTGAAGTCATTGAAAACAAACCTCAAGAGTAAAGTTAAATTTCCCCCTATTCCACACAACCTTTCCATTCCCTAGAGTAATGCCCTAGGTCTTCTTCTTGTGTTTCCTGTCCTTCTTAATCTCCTAGAAAGAGAGAGACAAAGGGAACATTTTTGCCTTCAGTGTGCTACAGCACTCCCTCAATGCAAAATGAAGTCCCTACTTCCTCCACCTTCTTACCAGATCTTTCTTGCCCTAAGACTTCGCCTTCTTTTGCTTTCACTGTTCTTATTTGAGACCTTGACTCTGCTTTCTTAGAAAGCAGGCTTCCTTATCACAAAGTCTTTCTCCTCATATCTTAGGGTGCTTTTCTTATATGCTCTGGGCCTCCAGTAATTTTGTTAATTGGCTATATCTCCAGGGATTGAAAAGGGAAGAAGAATTGGAGAAGCTGAGGGAAGTTAAGGTTATCTTAAAATTAGTAATTTGGAATGCCTGGTAGACCAAAAATATGGTTCAGTATACAGTGCTCAATATTTTTTCCCAGTCTAACATTTCAGGTTAAAGAGTCTAATAGAGATTTTTCCTCCTTCATTCTTCATTTAGACTCAACAACTGAAAATACACAAAATGAAAATTTTAAGGATGGTCCTATTAACAAAATAATGGTCAACAGATGTTAGGAATTGACTTTTGTTGGAATGTGCACACAGGGTCACTATGGAGGTGATGTGAGAATGAAGGTGGACACAAGGATACAAGAACAAGCCTCACTTAATAAAACCTTACACTGGTGTTTCCTTTTTTGACCATACACAGATAGGAAAGCTGCACTTTGTTTTCTGTAGATTACACTTTCTGAATGCATACCTTAGTCTGTCCTTAAAATTCTCTCCAGCAAAGTAATAGAGCAATGGGTTGAAGCAGCTGTTGGCTGCTGCCAAGGTCAGTGTGATGACCACAGATTTATGTAACTTGTCCATGCATTTGTTCTTTTTCCACTCAACCAGGTGGAGGGTTCGCAGGACGTGATAGGGCAGGAAACACAGGAGGAAGATGATCAAGGCAATGATGATGGTGGTCAATGCCTTCCTGTGAGAAACCCGCAGCCCTGATTCTGGGACCTCCACCTTTAGCAAGGCTCGGATGATTAGCAGGTAACAGATGCTAAGTGTGCAAAATGGCAACAGGAAGCCCATCACCAGGGCGACATAGTTCATAGTCTTTAATTTAGGAGCTGTCTTGAGATTCAGTTCTAAGCATGACGTGACATTGCCTTTCTCCTCAGAGCCATTTTTCAGAAGTATTGCTGGAGATACCATCATAAGGAACCATATGATTCCACAGAGAATCCAGGCACTCCTGATGCTGGTGATATGGAGGAGCCGGAAGGGGTGAACTGTTGCCAGGAAGCGCACAACACTCAACACGGTCAGGAAATAAATGCTGCTGTACATGTTGACATACAAGGAATAGGACATAATCCTGCAGGCTATATCCCCAAATAACCAATTGGAGCCTCTGAGGTAATAGTCAGCCCTGAAGGGCAATGTACTTATAAACAGAAGGTCTGAAATGGCCAGGTTTAGCATGAAAACATTCACAGATGTGGACTTCTTATAAGGCTGCAGGAAAACATATATGGAAAAGCCATTACCTAGGAATCCCCAGACAAATATTATCAAGTACACAATGGGATAAAAATTCTTCTTGAAGTCTTCACTTATGCAGTTGCTGTTGCTGTCATTACTACTAAAATTGCCATTGGGTCCCATTTCTGAGGTGGAGATGGACAGAAGAAAGGATGGAAGTCTTTTTTCTGTGCTGGATTGAAAAAAAAGAGACACAGACAAAATAGTTACTTTCTCTTCACTGCTTATATCTTCCTAGTTTTTAATAAAACTGGGAGAAGTATTAACTTTTCTTTTTAAACTTGAGTCAAAAAATCATTGGTTAAGTCTTCATAATATGCACGTTTACATTTCATGATAGATTCCTGGGATTCTGAATAAACAATAATTTATTGCATTGAAGTTAAAGTATTAAACTTAGAGAATTTTAGCTTATGCCCATGTTGATATGAGTGCCTTGTGACACTGCAGTCTAAATTTATTGAACAACAGGTTTTGCATCAGCATCTGTGGAAGACAGAAGGAAGTGACACATTTTTAACTGCTGAAAGAAAAGCCCAGTAACCAGCAAAAATATCCTTCAGGTATATGGGAGAAAGCAGGAGATTCTCAAATGATGAAAACCTAACAGCATTTGTAGTCAATAGACCTACCGTCAAAGAATGACTAAGAAAAGAATAAATTTTAACAAAAGGAATATCAGAAAAGAAAAACAAGCACAATAAACACAAAAACTATTATATCATGACCATAAATGGTAATAATGACAAAATATATTATAAATAAGGTAGGGTAAAGTGACATAAAGGAAATAAGGATTTCATACTTTATTTTTATATGTGTGTATATATATGTATGTGTATATATAATGTACATTATAGATATGTATGTTTTTATATATATAAAATTTGTCACAGTCTACTGGCATCATCATTTTACCAGTTTAAGTGGAATGTGAAAACCTTACTTTTTTAATATGTGTATATATATGTTTACACACATACATGCACATATATATATAAAATACATTAGACAAATGAAAATGAAGTCATAGAATACCAGAATCTATGGGATACAGCAAAAGCAGTACTAAGAGGGAAGTATATAACAATACAGGTTCACATCAAAAAATAAGAAAGAACTCAAATGAATAATCCAACCTTACACATTAAGGAGTTAGAAAATGAAGAACAAACAAAACCAAAAGCCAGTAGAAGGAAGGATAATAATAATAATAATCATAAATAAATGAAATAGCAATCAAAAAGAGTCCAAAAGATCAATGATACCAAAAACTGGTTCTTGAAAAATAAAATAGACAAACCTCTGTTAGGCTTACAAGGAGAAAAGGGGGAAACTCTAATAAACAGAATCAGAAATCAAAGAGGAGAAGTAACAACAAACATCTCAGAAATAAAGTGGGCCATCAGACTAATTTGAACATCTATCTACATGCTAATATTGAATAATGTAAAAGAAGTGGAAAATTTCTTTTTTGTAAATTTTTTTATTAATGTTTTTTACATCATTATCATCCCCATAGTTCTCCCACTATCTTATCACCCATGAACCATCACCATATTCCCTTGTGTTCTTCTGTCCACTGTTTTGCCCCCCCTCCCACCTCCCTCTTTGCTGTATGCCTCAGTTCTTTTTTTTTAAAAGATTTATTTTTATTTATTTATGCATACAAGAACTGGGGACTAGACCAGAGGTGGAGGGTGGTGAGAGGATTCACCAGAGACAGAGTGGGGAGGAGGACAGGCGGATCTACTGAAATACACTGCTGAGGGGAGCAGCAGGTGAGACAGGAGAGGTCTCCTGTGCATAGGGGTTAGCTCCCTGGCTGGGGACTAACTCATGCCTCAGTGGCTGGTGATAGCTTGATAATGCTGACACTTTATCCTCTGTGCCACTAGGGAGGCCCCTGTATGCCTCAGTTTTATGGTCAGCTTGCTAGTTTTAACTTTTTTTTTGACCTTTCTTTGGTTTCTCTATATTCTATATATACGTGAAGCCATCCTGTGTTTGTTTTTTTAGAAATGGAAAATTTCTTAAAGTTATACAATCTTCCAAACTGAATGAGGAATAAATATAAAACCCAAACAGACCAATTACAAGTAAGGAAACTGAAAGAGTAAACAAAAATCTCCCAAGACTCAAGATCCCAGGCCAGATAATTTTACAAGCATGCTCTACCAAACTTCAAAGATGAACTAAAACTCTTTCTCAAACTCTTCCAAATTAGGAAAAATGGAATATTTCCAAACACGCTTTCTGAGGCTAGTATTACTTTGATACCAAAAGCATACTAAGACATCACACAAAAAAAGAAAATTACAGACCAATATCCCTGTTGAATATAGATGCAAAAATCCTCAACAAAATCTTAGCAAGCTGAATTGAATAATGCATTGAAAGAATCAATCATGATTTATTCCAGAGATTTAAAGAGCTTCAACATCCAAAAATCAATGAATGCTAATTCACCATATCAACAAAAGGAAATATAAGAATCATATGGTCATAGTAATAGATGGTAGTAAAGCATTTTGATAAGATTAATCATATATTTATGATAAGAATGAATGATAAAAGGGCCTCCCTAGTGGTGCAAGGTGTTAAGACATAACTTATGAAGCTATCTGCAGCCACTGTAGCACGAGTTCAATCCCCAGCCAGGGAGTACCCACATGGTGCAACAGACCTCTCCTGACTCGCCTGCTGCTTCCCTCAGCAGTGTATTTCAGTCAATCCGCCTGTTCTGTTCCCCACTCTGTCTCTGGTGAATCCTCTCACTCTCCACACCTCTGGCCTATAACCCAGTTCTTGTATGCATAAATAAAAAAGTCTTTTTAAAAAAAGAATGTATGATAAAAGCTCAAAAATGGGGATAGACGGAACATACCTCAACATAATAAAGGTCATATATGACAAACTCACAGCTAACATTATCAATGGTGAAAAGATAAAAGGTTTTCCACTAAGATCTGGTATAAGTAAAGGATATCTATGTTTGCCACTACAATTCAACATAGTAGTGGGAGTCCTAGTTAGAGCAATAAGACAAGAGAAAGATGTTAAAGGAATCCAAATTGGGAAAGAAGTAAAACTATCATAATTTGCAGATGACATGATGATATATGATAAAAGCTACACTAAATATACACTAAAAACTACACTAAAACACTATTAGAAATAACAAATCACTACAGTAGAGTGGTAAGTTACAAAATCAACCTACAAAAACTGGTTGTATTCACATATACAAACAATAAACTGGAAGAGAAAGAAATCAAGAAAACAACCTCCTATCTCTATTGCATCAAAAAATATTAAATATCTAGGTATAAGCTTAACAAAGGAGGTGAAGAAGCTGTGCAATGAAAACCTTAAAACATTATTAAAACAAATAAGAGATGACACAAGGAAATGGAAAAATATTCTCTTTTCATTGATTGGAAGAATTTACATTGGTAAAATGACCCATCCTACTGAAAGCAATGTACAGATTAAAGGCAATTCCTATCAAAGCTTTAGTGGTATTCTTCACATAGAACAAAAATTATTGAAATTTATACAGAACCACAAAAGACCTCAGACAGCCAAATCAATCCTAATCAAAAAGCAGAAGAAGGGGGTATCAGTCTCCCAGACTTCAAATTATGCTATCAAGCCATAGCGATCAAAAGAGTACAGCTGTAGGGTAAATGGTTTTCAGGCTTTTTTGCTCTCCCACCATTATATCTGGTTGCTGCACTACATGTAAAATCTCAATAAAAGCCTGAGAAAGCCACGGAGGGCTCCAGGACTCTCCTTTACCCGGTCTGCTCCAATAGAAGAAAAACCTGCTCTGCGCCCATCCTGGCACTACATTGGTCGCTGGCTCTCTTCACGTCTCCTTGCCCTCCAGTTGCTGTGCAACCGCCTCTGAAGTTGGCTGCCACGCCCTGTCCCCCACATGCATGGCTGGTGCTCTGGGTTTGCCCAGGGCCCACCAGCTGGTGCTCAGGGCTCAGCAGCTGACCATACTACACTGGCCCAGCTTCCAGCATTTGCCAACAGGGCCGGGCAGGATGCCCTTACCCACAAGGCCTGCCTCCTCTCACCATGTGTGGCCAGCTCCAGTCCTCTCCTTGGTGAGGCAGCGCCATCTTCTATGTGTAAATTTTAACTAGGATTCTGCAACACAGACACTATCTGGAGCAGGACACTGTATTAGGTCACGCATCAGTCTATAAACTCTCAGCTCTCTGTTGTCTCACTCCCTATAAATTCTGTTGTTGTCCTTTCTCCCTGTGTATCTGTTTTGAGTCCTGACTGCAATCAAAAGCATGGGAGGAATGGCCAATTGGTGTCATCCTCTTTTATTCTGGGTTTTCTGTTTCATTTTGATTAAATCGAATTTCTTACATTGGTTTTAATGACTTAAAGTTTGCTATTTCTACAACTTGTTTAAAATTTAAAATTATACGTAAAGTTATTTTCAACTAATAATAATCACAAATGCCTTTTTAAAAGGTTTAATTTTATGAAATTCTTACATTACTGTAAATCCTAAAGATATAATATATTGCTAAAATTATAATATCCCTACAACTAACTTAAAAGACTTCAGACAAATAACTAAGTTAATTAATAATCTTTGGATGCATAGACTATTTCTTCAAAAGAAATTCATATCATTAATATAATCTTTGTTTCTTAGATGGCAGTGGATGAACAAAATATGCAAATGATAACATATGATTATACATCAAAATTGTTTAAACTACATGAAATGAAAGCTAGTACACAGAAACATATCTAAATAATTCTTGATTTTTCTCTTTTTCTGCGCCTCAAGACAAGAAAATTTGATTACCTTGGTTAAAGATAGTAATGATTAGGGGCCTCCCTGGTGGCGCAAGGGGTTAAGACGCAACCTATGAAGCAATACGTAGCCACTGCGGCATGAGTTCCATCCCCGGGCAGGGAGTTACTCACATGGCTCAGGAGACCCCTCCTGACTTGCCCGCTGCCCCCTCAGCAGTGTATTTCAGTCAATCTGCCTGTTCTGTTCCCCACTCTGTCTCGGGTGAATCCTTTCACCCTCCACAGCTCTGGCCTGTACCCCAGTTCTTATATGCATAAATAAATAAAAAAACTTTTAAAAAGATATTAATAATTAATATATCTTGCATAAAAGAGATAAATATATATTGCATATAAAATAATGATACAATTTGTTGCTTATTAGGAAAACAGTTAATTCAGAAGGCAAATTTAATATGATACACATTGTTTTACTTAACAGATTTAATTTAAAACTATAAACATTTTACATTTATTACCTATTAACATTTTGTTATAGTAATAGTGTACAAAAAGAGCAAAATTAGAATTTAGGTTTTCTAATGTAAAATAATTATTTTAAGCTCATATTAGTAAAATTCATTTTTATCAATAGAATATTATGTTAACTTGTATTGCTTCCTTCCCCAAATGCAGAATAAGGAAGTTATTAATATGGCTTTTGTGACAAACTATCTGTAAGTTAACCACAAAGGCCAGAGGTATCACAAGATTATTACTTAATCCTATGTAAAGAGGGACATGGGAATATATTTCTAACAATGCTTTAAATTTAATTAATTTGAAACTATTATGACAGCACTTTTGTTTGCCAAATTAAGTAATAAAAGACTGACAAATTACAAAGAAAACTGATTTTCTTACTAAGGTTTACATAACAGATGATAATATTGACATAATTATCTTTCAAGGAGGACACATTTTTTAAGTTAAAAGATGCATACACACACTTAAATACAAAAATTTCTAAAAGTACTGTGTCAAAAGATTTTTTCCCTGGATTTTAGATACACAACATTTTTTCTTTTTTTGTCATGAAAAGTCTGAACATGCACTAGGAGTTCTGACTCAATTACATGGGAATCATCAGAATAAAAACAGGCCCTGATGGGTGTAGGAGAGGGAGGAATTTCTCCTTGAATGTCTAGAAAAGAACAGGTAGATTCAGAGGATATATTTTCTTGGCATGAATATGATATTCTGGGTCTCTATTTTTCAGTCTGTTATAAGAACCATTAGCCAATTTTGCTTCTGCAAAGTCTTGCTTCCTTGAAACTTAATCCCAAATTACCTAACATTAGCACAAATCCTATAACAATTCCTTTGCAACATCCTTTTTATGAGCCATCCCAGTTTTGTACGTTGTGCCTTCTGTGATAGAAATCAATAAGTCCAACTTTGTTCAACTGCAGGCATGTTCCTAATGGCCTTTGTCTAGAACACATTCACAATGAGAATCCACATAATGATCTAAAGAATTAAAGAGGATGGTAAAAGATTAAATTAACCTACCTAAGTGACAGTTGCAAATATATTTCTCATGTAACAAGGATATTTTCAAATTCTTCTCAGAGACCTATATGAAGAGGTAATGCAGAAAGCATGATTGGCATGTAAATGATGTAAAATAAGAACTTTTTTTCTTTAACTTAGTTCTTCCCAAAGTATTTTCCACAGATTATGAATTCCATCAAGATGCTCTGTAAAAGACTCCCAATATTCAAATCAGCCTAAGAAACAGCAAGCTCTAACATCTCTCTCTTAGAGATTTATAATGCATATTAACAGTTCATGGTGTCATCACAGGGAGGAAAAACTCCGAAGGGCTATCCTTCCTCTTTTTGATCCTGAAAACATTCTTTACATATTAACACATGCTAATGTCTTACAGGACTACTGTTCTATAAAATCTTTTTTTTTTTAAAGATTTATTTATTTATACAAGCACTGGGTACAGTCAGAAGTGCGGAAGGGTGAGAGAATTCACCAGAGCCAGAGCGGGGAGCAGAACAGGCAGACTGACGAAATACACTGCTGAGGGGAGCAGCGGGCGGCAGGAGAGGTCTGTCGCGCCAAGTGGGATCCTTGCCTGCGGCCGGGATCAAACTGGTGCTGCAGAGGCTGCAGGCAGCTTTGCAGCCCAGTGTTCAACCGCTGCACCACCAGGGGAGGCCCTGTTCTATAAAATCTTACCTGTGAAATGCTAATGCTATTATATAATTTATCTGGAATATGGTTTGAGGGCATATATTTTCTTGACCTGAGTATGATAGTCTGGGTCTCTGTTTTTTAGTCTGTTGTAAGAACTGCTAGCCTTTTTTTTTTTTTAATCAAAGAGAATTCCCATCTAATAGGTCTGATCAACTACCGAGTGTTCACTTTGGAGTCCAGGAGTTCTAAGCACTTTTGGGTAAATTAGTTTTTCTGGGCATTCATTACCTCATTGATAAAATGTAGATTGTGTCAATTTCAGAGGGTTGCGTTTTCACAAAGTACTCCAAACAGGGAGGTTTAAAAAACAGAAATTTATTCTCTCAAGTTCTAGAGGCTAGAAGTTTATAAGATCAAGGTGTCAGCAGGGAAAATTTTCCTTCAAAGGCTGTAGGGAAGAATTCTTCCTGGCCTCTTCTAGCTTTGAATCCTTGGAGTTCCTTGGCTTGTGGCTGCATCACTCCAGCCTCTTAACTTTGAAACTCAGATGGTGTTTTCCTACTTTGACTTCACATCATCCTCCCATTATGTGTTTTGTGTCTGTGTCTTCTTCTGCTGAGAACACTAACCAATTGGGCTTAGGACCCATCCAATATGATGTCATCTTAACAGTCACTGCAAAAATCCTATTTCCTAACAGGTTTCATTCATAGGAGCCTGGGATTAGGACATGAACATATCTTGGCAGGGGTGAGGGGTAATAATTCATCTCACAAGGATAGGTAGCATCTATTTAATAGAGTTGTAAGGATTAAGTGAGAGATTGAGAGAAAGTATACTTGACACTGGGTAAATGCTCCCTAGTTGCTCCACTCTCGTGAATAAATGTAGGTGTGGGGTCCCTAGCCCCACACTTGTTCTCATACCCACATCTTTGTTCTCGAGGATATTATCTTGGTGCCCAGAGCTCCTGCTTGTCAGCTAGGTGTAGGGTCATTCAGGGGGCCTCTCACCAAGGGCACAAGTCCTGGTATGAGGAACATACTGGGAAACCAGTATCTGCTGAAAACAGCAGGCGGGTACTAGAATAGAGATTATATGCTTAGACTGGCAGGAACAATGGAGGCCCCCATGCAATAACCCCTGGTCATGCCACCCTACCTTACATCCCCAATAATGCACCCTCTATGCATGTACACTCCCAGTATGTACACACCATACATGCTTGTCCTACCTTTGTACTTGATGCTAATAAATATGAGACTGCTTTTAGACTGGGGTGACAGCCCCTCTACACCCTCTTCGGGTACAGCCCCTCTAGGCTTCTCATTGCTTCACATGGACTTTGAGTAATCTCTCTCATCCCATGCCACACCCAACACTGCCACCCTGTAAGGCAACATGTAGAAACAAGCTAGCTTCAGCATCTGTCATCACAGTGATAGCAGGCATGAGTTGTTGACCATAATTCTCACATTTACATAAAGTATAAAAAATAGAATCTTGTTTGTTAGAAAGGCATACTCTCCAAAAACACTGCTTACTTCTAGATATTTGTAATTAAAATCTCTTAATACAACTGCAATCCTTTGTTGGAGTCTATTCCTACCATAGGAACCTCCTGATAAGCCCTCTACTTAGGCCTTTCTGGATGAGTGGCTTGTGGATCATGAAATGAAAGATTCCAATAAAGGAAAAGTAGAATCCCCTTTAATTATAAATATACAAATCAGAATTCTTTGTTAAATATAGTCCCTTATGAATTTGAGTTCCATAAATTAATTCTTGAGACCTAGGAGTAGAGTAACAAAATAGAATTTCTCCTATTAAGAGCTGAGGGTTACATCCAATTTCTAAGATGACACCAGGACCTTAGTTCTGATCACATGGATAATGGCTCTCTCCTTTTGATCTGTCACAACAGCAATTCTGAGGTTTCTAGCTTGAGTCATAGGGAGAATGGAGGGACCATTAGCTGGGGTGAGGAGCACCCATCCTAGAATTTGGGAGCAATGTCACAATTATATGTCAACTCTGAATAGGCAGAGCACTAGAGCCAGTTAACAAGGAGAAGTCTAGGGGATAAGGAGACAAGGCAAGGGAATTAATGTAACAGGGTGGTCCCCAGGAAAAGGGGAGGTTCCAGGTTCCCTGCCCCACCAAAAGAAGGGTGGAGTTGAGCAGGGAGGAGAAGAAACTGCAGAGGAGACTGAGGAAGGAAGGAAGTAGGGTGGAGAGCAAGAAGGAGACCTGAGGAGGCACATGGAGCAGAGAGACATGTGAAGAAACTGCGCTTGCTTCTTGGCCTTGGACTGGTTGGAACAGATGTAACCCATGGGGAGGTTAACAATGGCAGCTTTTATCTTGATTTTGATTTTGCTCTTTTCCTCCCAGATTTGTGTGACTATTTCTAACCCTTTTCTATGCGTCCTCACTGGAAGGTGCTTTAGACTTTCGGGCCTTGCTTTGGGCCAATCCTGTTTGGGTGAACTTTTACCCATGAGGGGTGGTAACTTCAGGTGCTAGATTTGGAAACTCTATTCTTTGTCTTGTCTGTATTGCACACTAATTGTATTCAAGTTCCTTTCCATTAAACGTCTTATGTGTTTTGTCTTGATGTGGTGGATGGCAGAACTGATTTAGAGCAGGCAGGTTTGGGGGTTCTGGGGGTCTCCTCTCCCTGCCCTGAAACAATCAGCCTGGCATGTAACCACCCAGAGGGATTCTCATGGAAATGCTCCATTACAAATGTTCTATTTTGAAAAGGACAGAATCCTGCCCATATGCCCATGCAAAAGCTACTTTGGTGTGAAGATCCTGACTTTGGAATCAGAATTCTGAAGAATCCTAGGGAAAACTTGTATCTAACAGGCCCTGGACGTGTTTGAAAAAGTAAAATTAGACTTGAAAGTAATCAATTCCTTAAACTTTTTGACAATGAAGACGACCATTTTTTCTCTCATCTCAGTATCAACAGGGCCTGTGAATTACAATTAGAAGGGCAGCCTGGAGGGTTGGACCTCAGCCCCGTACCCTCTCTTGCTGGGGTGTGTCAAGCCTTCAGGACACTGATAAGGTCCAGGGTAAGTCCGTTATCATAGATAGACCATGGAATCCAGCAGATATGACCACAGACAAGAGTTCATACAAACACAAAGTGGCTACAGATGGGTCAAAGGAAATGAGGGGTACAGGGTCTAGCAACAGGGATGACCTGAGCAACTGGGGAAGCAGGCACAACTCCTGGGGAGGCCAGTGTGCAAGCATCAAGGCCCTTTTACTGCCAGAGTTTGGTTCAAGGAGTAGACTTGGGATCTGAGAGGAGGCCTGGCTAGTGAGGAAGGTCCTGAGTTCTGGAGAGCCTGAACAAAGTTTTGGACACAGAGTGTCCACAGACCAGGGATACCAAGACAGGGATCCATTTCTCCTAATGAGCAGGGACTAGATCTCTGAGTAAGGCAGAAGCCCAATTTTAGAAATGAGGCACAGGTTTAGGATCCAATCCACCCCACAAGTAACACTGAGTCCCAGCATTACTTTGATTCCTCTGCTTGAGATTTGGATTGCTTTTGGTCCCCTCAAGGGGCTGGAGAGCTATCCCTGGACAGCTGTCAGGCAGCTGTAGGGAGAGGATAAGTACTGAAGCTGGTGCTCTGATTCCAATAGCATCTTCACCCCTAGAAAGTGAAAGAAAGAAACACAAACACCCTTTTTAGAAGCCTCATTTAGCTAACAGCCACAGGCTAAAAGTGGGGCCAGCTCAGATCTAGAATTCCATTTAGTTCTTTCTATAGTTTATCTTGAGGAAACTTTAAAACATTTTGATTGTCTTTTCCTGCCATATAATATACATTTGGCTCCACCATGCTGCAGCCATTCATTAGACCGTTCAAAAAAAAAAGGAAAGGAAAAAAATTGCCTGCTGGATGTGGCTGTAAAAATCAGCCAGACCAATTAAGTATGTGACAGGAAATGGGAAAACAGATGAAGGGGTAAATTCAGGGGAAATTAGGAAATAAATTGACAGCATAATTTCTGCCTTAAAAAAAAGGGAGAGAGGGAGCGTGTACACAGCTTCCTGTGCTGAAAGGGGGCCTGGAACAAAGAAATAATTAAGACTTTGTTTCCTGCAAAGGAATAATAAAACAACAAAGAAGAAACAACAGAGAGATTTTGTATTTCAGTTATGAAGAAAATCAAAAGTGCTTCATGACCAGTTAAATTCTGATGAAGACAAACAGCTGATGTTGATACTTGAAATGTTTTTATGCTCATAACAAAGATGCAAAGCCTCATAGAAGTTAATTTCATTTATACTTGGGGAAAAATTATTCTTATGTACCCCCAAAGCATCATTAGACCTTGTTGCAGATACCTCTGCCCCCATCACAACAGACCTGCACCCACAGGGAGCTTACCTTCAGCTCTTAGCTAGGGGCGGGCAACCTGCGCTCAGAACTGAAAGACCGAGGGGACCGCTTCCCCGGCACCGGCATTTTGCAGCAGGGACCTTTCTTGCTGGAGACTGTGTGAACCCAGCAGAAGGCTCACCGAGGAGACAGAGGTTAAGCTGGGAGGCTTGCCCACGCCGGGCGCCTTCTAGCCTGCAGTTCCAGCCCAGAGGGGAGCAGCACCCACCGCTGGGGCAGACCGACCGGGCGTGCAGGGGAGCGCGTTCCCGCATCATCGCCATTTTGCAGCAGGGACCTTTATTTGGTGGAGACTGTGTGAAACAAGTAGAAGGCTCACCGAGGAGCCAGAGGTAAGCTGGGAGGCTTGCTGATGACGGGCGCCTTCTAGCCTGCAGTCCCAGCCTAGAGGGAAGCGGCACCCACTGCTGGGGCAGACCGGGCGTGCAGGGGAGCGTGCCCAGCACCGGCATTTGCAGCAGGGACCCTTCTTTGGTGGAGACTGTGTGAACCCAGCAGAAGTTCCCCAGAGGAGCCAGAGGTGAGCTGGGAAGGTCGCCCAAGATGCCGGCCAGTACCAGCAACACAGTGTCACAAGGAATACGGCAAATTAGAAAACAGGCAGTAGGGAGTAGAAAAACCACATGCAACCCAGCAACTCCTCAGCAAAAAAGCACACCGCAAAAAGAAAACCATCTACCAGATTGCAATGACAGTAACTTGGAAGTACTTCTGAGCCTTCCAGATAGAGAATTTAAAATTGCTGTGATTAAAAAACTGACAGAAGTCATAAAGGAAAACAATGATAAGGGGAAAATAATTAATGACCAGAAGAATGAAATTGAGTCCCTAAAGAGGGAAGTAAAAGAAATGCAGGAGATCAAAGAATTAATGGAGACTCTAAAGAACTCTGGGAAAAGCAATGAAAGCAGAATAGATGAAATGGAAGAACGAATAAGTACTCTTGAAGACACAGAAATGAACTAAAACAGAAAAGGAAAAAGTACGAAGGAAAAAGACCAAAGAAAGACTTCGGGAACTATCTGACTCCATGAGGAAAGGAAATATAAGAGTTATAGGAATCCCAGAAGGAGAGGAGAGAGATGTAGGAACAGAGAAAACATTCAAGGATATAATTGAAGAGAACTTCCCAAACGCGAAGAAGGAGCTGAAAATTGATATACAAGAAGCAAGAAGAACACCAAACTTCCATGACGAAAGGAAAAATACAGCAAGACACATAATAGTAAAGCTCCCAAGAATCCAAGACAAGGAAAAAATAATGAAACTGACAAGAGGGAAGAAACAGATAACATTCAAAGGGAAACCAATCAGACCGACATCAGACTTCTCTGAAGAAACACTACGGGCAAGGAGAGAGTGGAGGGACATAGTCAACAGACTCCAAGAAAACAGATGCCAACCAAGAATACTCTATCCCGCAAAGCTCTCCTTCCTCTATGAAGAAAGAATAAGGACCTTCCCAGACAAACAGAAACTCTGGAATTTTATTACTACTAAACCCCCACTCCAAAAAATACTACAAGGAGTCCTAAAGCCAGAACCTCAGAGGGACAAATAACAACAAAAGAAGGCCAAAAAAAAAAGTAATTAAAAGAATAAATAAATAAAATCAAAGGAAAGACAAACGCAATGGCAAACACAGATGCTAACATATCAATACTAACTCTAAATGTAAATGGACTAAACTCTTCAATAAAAAGACACAGAGTTGCAGGCTGGATTAAGAAACAAAACCCAACCTTTTGCTGTCTCCAGGAAACACATTTAGCTGCAAAAGATAAAAATAGACTCAAGTTAAAGGATGGAAAACAATTCTACAAGCAAATGGACCAAAAAAGAAGGCAGGAACAGGAAAAGCTATACTCATATCAGATAAAACAGATTTCAAACTTAAAAAGATAAAAAGAGACCCCAGTGGTCATTACATTATGATCAAGGGGACAATACTTCAAGAAGAAATAACACTCATTAACATATATTCACCAAACGAAGGAGCACCAAAATATATCAGACAACTATTGGCATCTCTGAAAACAGACATCAGAGAAAACACATACGTAGTGGGAGACTTCAACACACCACTATCAACAATGGATAGATCAACAAGACAAAAAATAAGGAATGACACTAAAGCTCTAAATAAGGATCTAGAGTGCTTGGGCTTAACAGACATATATAGAACACTAAACACAAAAAAATCTGAGTATACATTTTTCTCAAGCGCACACGGATCATTCTCCAGGATCGATCATATACTGGGGCACAAGACAAACATCAACAGATACACCAATATTGAAATCATACCAACCATCTTTTCTGACCATGAAGGCATCAAACTAGAAATAAACCATAAAAAGAAGGCAAGGTACTCTCCTACCTCATGGAGATTGAAACCCACACTACTGGAAGTCCACTGGACTAACGAGGAGATAAAAAAAGAAATAAAAAATTCTTTGAATTGAATGACAAGGAATACAAATGACAAATGACAAATGACAAGGACTACAATTTCCTAAATGTATGGGATGCAGCAAAAGCAGTAATAAGAGGAAAATATATAGCAATAGAAGCTCACATCAAGAAACAAGAAAGAACTCAAAGAAACAACCTAATCTCGAAGCTCAAAGATCTAGAAAAAGAACAACAAAAAAAACCCCAAAACCAGTAGAAGAAAAGAAATAATAAAAACCAAAGCAGAAATAAATGAAATAGAATCTAAAAAAACAATCCAAAAGGTCAATGAAACCAAGAGCTGGTTCTTCGAAAAAATAAATAAAATAGATAAACCCCTAGCCAGGCTCACAAGGGAAAAAAGGGAGAAAGCACAAATAAATAGGATAATAAATGAAAGAGGAGAAATCGCAACGGACACAGCAGAAATCAAAAGAATAATTAATAACTACTATGAACAGTTATATGGAAACAAGTTCAACAATCTAGAGGAGATGGACAAATTCCTACAACTGTACAATCACCCAAAGCTAGATAAAGAAGAAATAGAACACCTAAACAGACCAATTACAAGCAGCGAAATTGAAATGGTAATAAAAAACCTCCCCAAAAACAAAAGCCCAGGACCTGATGGATTTACAAATGAATTCTACCAAACATTCAGAGACGAATTGGTGCCTATCCTTCACAAACTCTTCCAAAAAATTGAGAAGGAAGGTATAATACCAAACATGTTCTATGAAGCCAACATTACACTAATACCAAAACCGAACAAGGACAACACAAAAAAAGAAAACTATAGGCCAGTCTCCCTAATGAACACTGATGCAAAAATCCTCAATAAAATTTCAGCTATCAGAATCCAACAATGTATCCATAAGATAATTCACCATGACCAAGTAGGATTCATTCCAGGGACACAAGGATGGTTCAACATCTGAAAATCAATCAACATTATCCAACACATCAACAAAAAGAAATATAAAAACCATATGATAATATCAATAGATGCCGAGAAAGCTTTCGACAAAGTGCAACACCCATTCATGAAAAAAAGCCCTTGAAATTTTTGGGATACAAGGAACATACCTCAACATCATAAAGGCCATATACGACAAGCCAACAGCCAGTATCATTCTCAATGGTGAAAAGCTGAAAGCATTTCCATTAATATCTGGAACAAGACAAGGATGTCCACTCTCCCCACTGCTTTTCAATATAATACTGGAAGTCCTAGCCAGAGCAATAAAACAAGAGAAAGACATCCAAGGAATCCAAATAGGAAAAGAAGAAGTCAAACTATCACTATTTGCAGATGATATGATAATCTACATAGAGAACCCCAAAAACTCCATAGAAAAACTAATTAAACTCATCAATCAGTTCAGCAAAGTGGCAGGATACAAAATCATCATGCAAAAGTCAGAAGCCTTCCTATACACTAACAATAAATCTGAAGAAGAAGAAATGACAAAAACCATCCCCTTTATTATCGAAACAAAAAAAATCAAATACTTGGGAATAAATCTAACAAAAGAGGTAAAGGACCTTTACAAAGAAAACTATAAAACACTGTTAAAAGAAATAGAAGAAGATACAAAGATATGGAAAGACATCCCCTGGTCATGGATTGGAAGAATAAACATTATTAAAATGGCCATCCTACCAAAAGCAATATACCAATTCAATGCTATTCCAATAAAAATTTCAATGTTATTCTTCAAAGAAATAGAACAATTATTGATGAAATTCATATGGAATCACAAAAAACCCCGAATAGCCAAAGCTCTCCTGAAAAAAAAAGAAGGGAATGTAGGCATCACACTCCCAGATTTCAGGCTATACTACAAAGCCATAATCATCAAAACTGCATGGTATTGGAACAAGAACAGACACACAGACCAATGGAATCAAATAGAAAATCCAGAAATAAACCCACAGATTTATGGTCAACTAATATTTGACAAAGGAGCAAAGAATATGCATTGGAGCAAAGAAAGTCTGTTCAATAAATGGTGCTGGGAAAACTGGGTCGCTACATGCAAAAGAATGAAGCTTGACTACTATCTCACACCATACGCAAAAACCAACTCAAAATGGATTAAAGAACTAGACATAAAACCTGAAACCATAAAATACATAGAAGGAAATATAGGCGAAACACTATGGGATATGCACATCAAAGACATCTTTACAGACACATCATCCAAAGGAGTGATAGTGAAGGCAAAGATAAACAGCTGGGACTACATCAAATTAAAGAGCTTCTGCACAGCAAAAGAGACAATAACCAAAACAAAGAGAAAGCCCACCAACTGGGAGAGCATTTTTGCACACAACACTAATGATAAAGGATTGATCACAAAAATCTACAAAGAGCTGATGAGACTCAACAACAACAAAGAAAATAATCCAGTCAAAAAATGGGTAGAAGAGCTAAAAAGAAACTTCTCTGAAGAGGAAATGCAAATGGCCAACAGGCATATGAAAAAATGTTCAACATCACTTGCAATCAGGGAAATGCAAATCAAAACTACCATGAGATACCATCTTACACCAGTGAGAATGTCACATATTAAAAAAACTAGCAACAACAAATGTTGGCGAGGGTGTGGAGAAAAAGGAACTCTCCTGCACTGTTGGTGGGAGTGCAAACTGGTCCAACCACTATGGAGAGCTGTGTGGAGATTTCTGGACCTACTAAACATAGAGCTTCCATATGATCCAGCAATTCCACTCCTAGGTATTTACCCAAAGGACACAGAAACATCAATTCCAAAGAACACCTGCACCCCTATGTTTATAGCAGCACTATTTACAATAGCTAAGCTTTGGAAACAGCCCAAATGCCCAAAAATAGATGACTGGATCAAGAAGATGTGGTACATATATACCATGGAATATTACTCAGCATTCAAAAAAGATAAACACATGCAATTTGCAGCAACATGGATGGCGCTGGAAGGGATCATGCTCAGCGAAATAAGCCAGAAAGAAAAAGAAAAATACCGGATGGTCTCACTCATAGCAGGAATCTAGAAAACTTAAATAAGGGACCAGGAAAATGAATAACTATAAGAAAGTGAAAATCAAAATCAACAAAAATCTATGAACCGAGACACTTTTGGGGGGGTGGGTGGCGGGAGGGGAGGGATTGGGGTCAAAATGGGGGGGTTGCAATTGTATGGGGAATATAAAAATAAAATTTATTATTAAAAAAAAAAAAAAGAACTGAAAGACCGAGGCACTTGCACACACCAACATAAACATCCTGAATGAGGAAGTTAGGACATGGCTACAGACAGTTAGGACGGGGTGCCCCAAACTCCCAAGCCCATTTAGCAATCTGAATAAGAAACAAAAGAAGCAATCAGTGGGAACCAGGAGGGCGCCCCCTCCTCCCAGGCTAGTTGTCTCAAACCCATTTATGAAACTAAATGGGGAACAATTGATGGGAGTTAGGGTGCTCCTCAACCCAGGAAAGAGTGGAATGTTCAGAACACCAGCACAATAACACAATGGTAAAGCAATGGACCAAAGCTGGTTGGGGGAAGACAGGCCAGGTAATGTGGGAAACTGAGTGGGCCTCTGTAGCCTAGGGGCCCCTGTGGGCCCAGCCAATCAGCAAGAGGCACAATGTGGAGATGCCCAATGGCTGAACCCCCACTTCTTGCCCACTGTACTCATACAAGCTCCTACTTCTTGTGGGTCCCAGTGTTATCCACTTGGGGGCCCTCTCTACAGAGAACTTTCCTGTCCTTCCTCTTATCTATCAATAAATCTCTTGCTTTTTCTGTAACTTTGGTCTCAATGTTGAATTCTTTCCCCACTGAAGACAAGAACTAAGAGTAGCTTCCAGAGGCCACCAGACCCTCAAGGCCCTCTGTGATATCTTGAAGAGCAGTAGGCAAGTGTGTAATTACACAACCAGTGGTCTGTGACGTGGTAAAATGCTAAAGAGCAGATAAACTTCTGGAGAAGTTTGCATCATCTTTACAAGGATTTAATGATAGGATTTTGAATCAAGAATGTGGTTTTGGGCCTCCCCTGGTGGAGCAGGCAGTTGAGTGCTGCACTGTGAAGCTGTTTGCAGCCTGCAGGCGAGGGTCCCACATGGCGCTGCAGACCTCTCCTGTCTCGCCCACTGCTCCCCTTGGCAGTGTATTTCGTCAGTCTGCCTGTTCTGTTCCCTGCTCTGTCTCTGGTGAATCCTCTCATCCTTCTGCGCATCTGGCCTGTACCCTGGTTCTTGTATAAATAAATAAAACTTTAAAAAAAAAAAGAATGGGGTTTTGTGAGTAGCACCAACAGGGGAGAACAACAGTACCTCTCCCCGAAGTGTCTGGTTGGAAGGAGAACTGGCAGATTGGTCTCACTGCAAAGTTCCTTATGTGTAGTCAATCGATTAATTCTCAGCTAGCCCTAGGAACTCTGAAGCAATCATTTTATAGATGAGGAAAGCCGAAGTTCAGATATATGGACTAGCTCGTATGCCCAAGTTCACTCGTCATTAGTGGTGGGAAGGCGCGTGAGCCCAGCTACTAGCTCCTGGTCACAACACTGTCCTGCTATTATCCTGGGGACCACCCTGTTACACTGCCTGCCCTTGAGCCACATGATTTCTGACCCAAAGGAACTCCAGGGTAGGGAGTAAATCAGACAATTTGATAGACAAAGCTCTATTCCAGGTGAGAAGGTACTGGACACAGCAAGGTGAGACGTGTCCTCAGAATGAAAGATAAAGAGTGCCTCGGGGATCTGTGGAGCAGCTCCAGATGAGGGAGAGTGTTCTAAGGTGCTGAGGGGAAGGGTTGGAGAAGGAGGAGGATCAGGGTCCAGACAGGGCATCAGAGTGTTAAGAGACCTGTGGCTGAGAGCACATGGCAAGTCTGGGGAACTACAAGGAACATAGTGTAGGTGGGCATGACTGGAGGAAGGAGCAGGAAGGGTGTGGTTTGACTGACCATCCTTGATATGGAGTGTGGGTTTGATCCTGAGGGCAACCAGAATTCTTGAATTGAAGGGAAGCAGATTTGCCTTTTAGATCATTATCACAACAGATAGAGGACAGTTTAAGAGTAAAGTTCAGGTTCAGACACTGGTAGGGATCCTATTGTGTTTCTCCAGAGCAGAGAGGATTGAGAGATCAAAACAATAGCAAATTGACTAGAGAAGTGGAGGGAATCATTATGAACAGTTAGGGAAAGGGAAGTCAAGGATCCTTGAAGGTATTTTGGGGAGATAAAGGTGCCTTGCATTAATAAAAGGGACATAAAAGGAAGATGCTGTTTAGGGGGAAAACAGGTTCAACTTGGGGCATTCAAATTTGAGGTATTCCTGAGACCTGCAAGTAGAGCTCTCCCATTGCAGTCTAGAGCTGGGAGGTGAGCCTGATGATGTAGGTGCCATCCGTCCTTGATGGCAACTGAGGCCAGGGGAAAATGAGTTCATGCAGGGGTGTGAGAGCTCAAAGACAGAACTCTGGGAGCATCAACAATTAAGTCACAGAAAACAGAAGCCTGGAAAGATAACTGAGAATGACTGGCCAAGTAACAAGATGTTACAGAGAGGGAGTGTTACAGAGTAATCTCCATAAAAGGGTGGTTCCAGCTATACCTAATGAAGGGTGAAGCTGAGCAGGAGAAGCTGGCGAAGACTTGCAAGAAGACTTGGAGGAGACACATGTGAGGGGAGCAGAGACAAGTGAAGGAGGACCTGCTTGCTTCTCAGCTTTGGACTTGCAGCAGACACTTGGGGGACTTAGAGGAGAAACATATAGAGGCACAGAAGAGACATGGGTGAGAGACTCGTGGGGAGGCTAACAATGGCAGCCTTTACCTTGTTTTGTCCTCTGATTTTGTTCCTATCATCCCAGACACACCTGACCCCTTCTGTCCCTTTCATATGTTTCCGGGCCAGAAGGTGCTTGGATATGTAATAAGCTGTTGGACCTCAGTGGCCCTGTTATAGGGCAGCCCCGATACAAAATGGGGTGCCTGACTGTGGGTCCTCACCCGCGTGCTTAAAAGGACTTATCAATGCTCTACTGCAGGCACACGCGAAAGGTTAATAAAAGGTTTATTTACAAGGGAAGGGCAAATGAGGAAATGTATAGCTGGGGGGGGGGGAGTTATAAATGCGTCCTACCCGATCAGGAATCCCAAATGGCACTCTGAGAGCTGGCCGCAAGCCAGGAGCCGTGAAGCCAGGAGGCGAGCGACAGAGCGAGCGAGCCCAAGGCCCACGTGTTTGGTTTTTATACCCAACCTGGCTGCTTAACTCCACCCTCAGGTCCCAGCCACCTTCCCTTTGGTGGTGACAGGATTTGTCTTTCCCAATGTCTTGATGACTTTGGTCTGGAGTGGGGGTGGAGTCCACAGAGCCTGTATGGGATTAGCTCAAAGCCTGTATGGGATTAGCTCCTTTCCCCCTAATGCAACAGGGTGGTCCCCAGGAAAGGGGGAGGTTCCCTGCCCCACCCAAGGGAGGGTGGAGCTGAGCAGGAAGAGGAGAAGCTGCAGAAGAGACTGAGGAAGGAAGGAAGCAGGATGGAGCCTAGAGACACGTGAAGAAACTGCGCTTGTCTTTTGGTCGTGGACTGGGTGACACAGATGTGGGTGAGACCCGTGGGGAGGTGACAATGGCAGCTTTTATCTTGATGTTGATTTTGCTCTTTTCCTTCCGGGCTTGTCTGGTTGTTTGTGACCCATTTCTGTGGGTCCCCACTGGAAGATGCTTTAGACTTGTGGCAGGCTTTGGGGCCTTGTTCTGGGCCAATCCCATATGGATGGACTTTTACCCACGAGGGGATGGGTAACTTTGGGTGCTTCATTTAGAAACTAGACTTTTTGCCTTACCTGTATTGTTTCCTAGTTTTATTAAAGTTCCTTCCCATTAAAGTCTCCTATGTTTTGTGTTGATGCGGCGGATGGCAGAACCCATGTAGAATAGGCAGGTTTGCGGGGTTTGGGCTGCCCCTCTCCCTGTCCTATAACACTAACAGCCCTACTTCGGGTCAACCATGTTTGGTTGGTATTTACCCATAAGAGGTTAGGTAAGCTATTATCCTTTCTTCTCTTCTATTTCTATGCACACTATTCTATTAAATTCCTTTCACAGTGGGAATATGTTTTGTCGTTATGGGGTGAATGGCAGAACCTCTTCAAGCAACAGGGTGGTCCCCAGGAAAGGGGGAGGTTCCCTGCCCCACCCAAGGGAGGGTGGAGCTGAGCAGGAAGAGGAGAAGCTGCAGAAGAGACTGAGGAAGGAAGCAGGATGGAGCAAGGAGACTTGGAGGAGGCGCATGGAGCCTAGAGACACGTGAAGAAACTGCGCTTGTCTTTTGGTCGTGGACGGGGTGACACAGATGTGGGTGAGACCCGTGGGGAGGTGACAATGGCAGCTTTTATCTTGATGTTGATTTTGCTCTTTTCCTTCCGGGCTTGTCTGGTTGTTCCTGACCCTTTTCTGTGGGTCCCCACTGGAAGATGCTTTAGACTTGTGGTAGACTTTGGGGCCTTGTTCTGGGCCGATCCCATATGGATGGACTTTTACCCACGAGGGGATGGGTAACTTTGGGTGCTTCATTTAGAAACTAGACTCTTTGCCTTTCCTGTATTGTTTCCTAGTTTTATTAAAGTTCCTTCCCATTAAAGTCTCCTATGTTTTGTGTTGATGCGGCGGATGGCAGAACCCATGTAGAATAGGCAGGTTTACAGGGTTTGGGCTGACCCTCTCCCTGTCCTATAACAGATTTGGCGACCACGAAGATTTAGGACAGCCATCCGTGGTTAGTCAGCCCCATGGGGAAATTGGGCTTCCCTATGGCACTGGCTACCATAAGCGCAAATGTGATTTTTGGTTTCTCCGGTGTGTTTGTTTCATATGTCGATTTGCTGTTGAAAAACTGGCTTGGGCTTTGTGAAGATCTGTGTGTCTGTATGTAATTTGTTTGTAGTGACTTGCTAAGAGATTTTGATTTTGTGGAAATTGTTCTGTGCCAGTTTTACTCAAAAGATTAGGCAGTACATTGGACCATGTGGCCAGATCAAAGATGGCGTCTGAGGCCACTTGGAACTTTTTTTTTTCTTTCTTTTTGTAATCTCTGCTGTCTCATTAGCATTTCTAAAGGCAATAATGGTTCTTCAGTGGTATGTTGCTTTGTCTTTGGCTACTTCCTGCTCTCTGCCTGATGGATTTTGCAAGCCAACTGTGGAGCAGTGGTGTTTTAATTAGCAAATGTATGCCTGGGTGTTAAGGAAAGAGTAGCCTTAAGCAGTAACTGGTAATCGCTGGTATCCTTGATGGATTCTTGGAGATAACTTGAATTTTTGCAAAGTCTGGATCAGAAAAATTAACAAGATTTTGTCTGAGTCTAAAAGGATTTGCTGCTGTGAATTTTGTCTACACAATTTGTTTTGGGCATGTTTGCCATTTTGAATACTGGATTTGTTCAATTGCTGGTGTAAGACAAGATTCTAAGTTTCTGCTTCCTACTGAGGAAGGTCTGTTGTGGAAAGCACTCTTTAGGGTGCATCATGTAACTGTACCAGGTTTTCATACCTGTGTTGTTGTTGCCCCTCCCTAGTGTGGGGGAGGTGTAATCTGTGCTTAGATGTTTAATCTGCTCTTTCAGCTTCTGTCCCAGAGTGGCTAACAGAAGTAAGGAGATGACTCCTTTTAATTGAAAGTTAATTACTGATAATTTGATTTTGCTTTTTCAGGTTCTATTCCAGGAAACCCAAGGAGTGCCTGCTTGGTGGCTAACAAGAGATGACTCCTTTTGCTTAAAAGTTAACTGTTATTTTTATTCTTTCAGTTGCTGTACAGAATACCCCAGGATTGACTTCTAACAAAAAGTCTTCAACACTGAAAACCCTAATGTGATAAACAAGGTCGTGTAACTCTTGTGATTAATAAAACTTTTCCTTCCTATTTCCAAAGTCTTAGGTTTGTAGGATGACAACCGCAAATTTTTCTGCCAGCAACACTCCACATTTTTTTTGGACTTTGACATTTTTTTTCTGAGCCTATGGAGTAAAACTGCAGTTACATAACATTCCACGTGGCATAACTAAAAAAAAAAAAAACTGTCTTTGTCTACATGTTGTATGTCTGTATGTCCTTGTGTCTGTCTTGACCTCCAGTGATCGACAAATTGGTATACATGGTGCCCATAGACGTTGGGGGGAAAAAAAAAAAGAGTCTCCGGTTATGAGAAAAACAAAAAGTTATGGTTTGATTGTCAACATTGTGCTACTGAACTAAGCCGGTGCCTTCATAGAGATTGAATATTGTTGTTTCTGCTAATTTTCTGATATTTATGGCAAAGCTTCCCAGAAATCTAAATTCAAGTATAAATTTGGCAGCCTGTCATTTGACTGATGCAAGGAAATTTTGTGGAACCTCAGTAGAGCTCCTGAGACACTCCACAAAGTTTCTCCTTTTCCTCCTGGGAAGGCATTACATGAATTTGTTCTATTTGGCTTTTACCTAATGAAGTAAAACTGGAAGAGAAGCATTGTCACTTGGGAAAATGGTAAAACTTTGGTTATGTACAAAATGTTAACAGTAGTATCGGGTATGTATGTAAATTGTCAATGGTGATTGTCACCTTGTAATATTGTATAATTCAATTGTTTCACATCTACAGAAATTGTTTCTGGAAATATAGGGAGAAAAGGTCTCAACAGATTCCTATTGATGGAACTGTTGAGAGTAAAAAACTTTCCTACAAAGGACTGAATAGACCTGGAAATACACCTGACATTTACTAAGTTTTCTCTGACATAATACTGGTAATTTTTTTATGCATTTTGTCCTGAATCCACAAAGTTTTGTTTTATTTTGTTTTGTTTTGTTTTGAGTAACCAGGATCTGCAGAAAGGTTGTAATTTTTTTCCAGCAAAACTAACTTGTCACATTTTCTCTCCCCTTGATACCAACACAGCATACAAATAGTGGTAGTAATTTTTGCTACTTATCTCAGAGTCTGTTTTTGCATAACTTCCATAGGGATTTTGTCTGTTTTAACGAAAAATTGGACATGAGTTTGATTGTGTGGCTTTGTGTGGAGTTCTTCCAAAAAGTTGAAAAAGAGCTGAACCAAGAAGAGGAGAACCTGTTTGCCTTGTTTGTAGGGTTCCAGAGACCTCCAAAGAAGGTGAGGAAGCTTGCCTCCATTGGCAGGACTGGACAACCCGGCCAACGAAAATGCCCTGGTACCCTCGAGAAGAGGAAAGCCCAGGTGGAGTCTGATGAGACTAACTTTGTACCTGAAGCCTACGTCGACTGGATGCCAATGGTTCGCTCTGATCCTATATGGAGTATTTCAACAAAGCCAGCTAAAAATTGCTGTTAGTTATTTTCTGCCCTGTGATTTTATGCAAAAATAGGAAAAATGGTTTTAAAGTAGATTTAGTTTGCAAACTTTTGCTATGCTGTTAAAGTTTGGGATCAAGGTTGAGAGAATTCGTTTTTGCATAAGTTGAACCATTTTAACATTTTTTCCCTGTGATTTTGATATATTTGCTATCTTGTTTTAGCCAATGCTCCAACTTTTTTTCTTTTGGCTTGGATAATGGACTATTTTTAAGTAATGAAACTGTCATACTGGACATTCATGGACAATGCTGCTGACTAATTGTTGCTTCTCTTACACACATTGTAACCCTGAAAAAAAACAGTCTCCTAAGACTACACCCTAACATTTGTGCCACCATAGATATGGTGGAATAAAAATTAAAAGGGGGGATTGCAACAGGGTGGTCCCCAGGAAAGGGGGAGGTTCCCTGCCCCACCCAAGGGAGGGTGGAGCTGAGCAGGAAGAGGAGAAGCTGCAGAAGAGACTGAGGAAGGAAGCAGGATGGAGCAAGGAGACTTGGAGGAGGCGCATGGAGCCTAGAGACAAGTGAAGAAACTGCGCTTGTCTTTTGGTCGTGGACGGGGTGACACAGATGTGGGTGAGACCCGTGGGGAGGTGACAATGGCAGCTTTTATCTTGATGTTGATTTTGCTCTTTTCCTTCCGGGCTTGTCTGGTTGTTCCTGACCCTTTTCTGTGGGTCCCCACTGGAAGATGCTTTAGACTTGTGGTAGACTTTGGGGCCTTGTTCTGGGCCGATCCCATATGGATGGACTTTTACCCACGAGGGGATGGGTAACTTTGGGTGCTTCATTTAGAAACTAGACTCTTTGCCTTTCCTGTATTGTTTCCTAGTTTTATTAAAGTTCCTTCCCATTAAAGTCTCCTATGTTTTGTGTTGATGCGGCGGATGGCAGAACCCATGTAGAATAGGCAGGTTTACAGGGTTTGGGCTGACCCTCTCCCTGTCCTATAACATTCAGAGTGAAGCTTTGGGGTCAGGGAAATCCCTCTGTTCACACAGTAACAAAGAGACGAATCAAGAAAGCAGTGTCAAGGAAGCTAAAAGAAAGACAGCTTTAAGGAGGAGGTTATGGTCAGTGTGTTAGGGGGAAAGGATGTCCTGAGCTAATCCCATACAGGCTTTGTGGACCCCACCCCCACTCCAGACCAAAGTCATCAAGACATTGGGAAAGACAAATCCCATCACCACCAAAGGGAAGGTGGCTGGGACCTGAGGGTGGAGTTAAGCAGCCAGGTTGGGTATAAAAAACCAAACATGTGGGCCTTGGGGGGGCTCGCTCTGTCGCTCACCTCCTGGCTTCACGGCTCCTGGCTGGCGGCCAGCTCTCAGAGTGCCATTCGGGATTCCTGATCGGTGGATCAGGTAGGACTCATTTAAAACTTTGTCTCCCACTTTTCTCCCAGAGCTGTACATTTCCTCATTTCCCCTTCCCTTGTAAATAAACCTTTTATTAACCTTTTGTTATAGGACAGGGAGAGGGGCACCCCAGACCCCCACAAACCTGCCTATTCTAAATGGGTTCTGCCATCCGCCGCATCAACACAAAACATATGACGCTTTAATGGGAAGGAACTTTAATAAAAACTAGGAAACAATACAGGTAAGGCAAAGAGTCTAGTAGAGCATTGATAAGTCCTTTTAAGCGCGCAGGTGAGGACCCACAGTCAGGCACCCTGTTTTGTATTGGGGCTTCCCTATAACAAGTGGGGATAAAAAGTCAGTACTTTTGCCCACTGGTAAAATATCTGCAGCTTGCAGATTTGCTGTAAACCACTAGGCGTTAAACAGCATTTATAGTTTTGGAGTTCCCTAAGGAGGAAATTCCCCAATTGGCTTCTTTGTACTGCAGAGATTCTCTTAACAGTCAGTGGAGCCTGGAGGAACGTTTCAGTCAGAGTCCTGGAGCCCGCTAATTCATCCTGCAGGGTGACTGAAGTCTCCCTTCTGCAGTCTGTTTTATTGTCTCAGTTTTGTCTTCCGGTTAGGACTCCACATTGGGAAGCTGCAAAGCTTACACGGCCTTATCCTCCTGGATTCCAAGAAAACTGTGCCTGACTTGCCTGGAGTTGGAGAGTTTTCTGTCAGGGGAGTGAGCCCTTGCAGCAAGGCTGGGAAGGTTTTTATTTTTAAAATAGTTTATTTATTTATATATATATATTTTATATCATTGTTCTTTTTTTCTTTTTTTTTTTTTTTACAGTGCTTGCTTTCTTTTCTTAGGCATAGTCCCTATAGAATTTCCACCACCAGTTTACCCCTGCACCATCACTATCGTCCCTTATGCTCTTCCTGTTGGAGGACAGGAATTAAAAAAAAAAACAAAACTGAAAAAGGTGAAAGGTCCATGCAGGAGGCCAGAATGCAGAAGCCAACCACGAAGCCCACCTGGGGGGCAGGAATGGGGATACCTGGCGGGAGGATTCAGGCAGTGAGCCTCCCCCCTCCCCCTATGAGTCTCTTCTCAGACAAAGAACCTCTACCTGCCCCAGGAAACTGCCCCCGCCCAACAAACTTTTTCCCTCCATAGGAGCCCAACTTCCCACCTGACCCCTCCTTACCCTATAAAAAAAACCCTGCTTCCCCCTAACAACGCGTGTGGCTTCACTGACCCCCACCTTGGGTGCGTGAGGTCCGCCTGGAGCGCACTAAACTTTCCCTCCCTTTGAGAAATTTAGCCTGGCTCTCCTTTTCTTTACCGCGCCGAACCTTTCAAAAGGAAGCACCACAAGACCAGAAACCTGGCTCACACAAGGAGGTGGGGGTAGAAGAGATTAGCATAGCCATTGACACAGTTATGGAAACTAGGATCCTTAGGCACAGAGGACATAGTTGTGGAAAGTAAGATCCTTAGGTGCCAATGCCTAGATTACAAAGCATAACATCCAAGGGTGTATCTGAGGGCAGGGCCCATCCAAAGGTAAAGATATGGAGATTGAGCCCATTGTGGAATCTCAGGTCCCTTTCAAATTCTGCAGTTATCCAAAATTAGCAAGGCAACTAAGCTGAAGGCTCAGAAGAAGAGAGCCCTCCCAAACAGAAAAAGACTATCAGTGCAGTCTCTGCACAGGCTCCGGGCAGCACTCCCACTGCCCACTTGTGACTATGCAGGTGCTTCTATTTACCAACTCTCTCCTCTGTAGGGCAGCAGCTTTCTGGGTGTCCATGACCTGTACATGCCAGGACTTCTCCTCATGGACCTCCCTCAGCTGAGGCAGCTCCCCTCAAGGATGCCCACCTGCAACCATGCAGGCCTCTCTTAGCAAACCGGTCCCTTCCGGGGCAGCTTTTTCTGTCTGCTTGTGTCTCTGCAAGTGTCCTTCATTCTTCTGTCCCTTTCCCTAATAAACCTGTTCTTTAAATATAACTAACTTTTCTGTCTCATGGAGAAACTCACCTGGGAAACTCGCTGCGTGTCGTGAAACCTTTCTCAGAGTGAACCCAAGGACCCCACACTCCAAAGCCACCTACTCCTAAAAACCACAACATATCCACCCTCATTTTGATCTCCCCCTCCCCTGCAGAATGTCTCTGATTTATCATTGTCTGTTTATTTTTGTTTTGTTTTATACTGTTACTATTTTTTTTCCCTGATTCCTTATTTGGTTCCCCTATATTCCTCCTTTAAGTGAAACTGTTGGGGGAAAGGATGTCTTGAGCTAATTCCATACAGGCTTTGTGGACTCTACCCCCACTCCAGACTAAAGCCATTAAGACATTGGGAAAGACAAATCCCATCACCACCAAAGGGAAGGTTGCTGGGACCTGAGGGTGGAGTTAAGCAGCCAGGTTTTGTATAAAGATTTATTTATTGACTTACACAAGCACTGGGAACAGTCAGAAGCGCAGGAGGGTGAGAGAATTCACCAGAGCCAGAGCGAGGAATAGAACATGCAGACTGACAAGCACACTGCTGAGGGGAGCAGCTGGCGGCAGGAGAGGTCTGCAGCGCCATGTAGGACCCTCGCAGCAGCCGGGGATTGAACCTGCGCCGCAGAGGCTGCGGGCAGCTTTGCAGCCCAGCGCTCAACCGCTGCGCCACCAGGGGAGGCCCCAGGTTTGGTATAAAACCAGACACGTGAGTGTTGAGGGGCTCTCCCTTCTTGGCTTCATGGCTCTTGGCTTGCGGCCAGCTCTCAGAGTGCCATTGGGAATCCAGGTCAGCGGAACGGGTAGGACGCATTTAAGACTTTAACTCCCTCTTTTTTCCCTGAGTTGTACATTTTCTTATTTCCCCTTTCCCTTGTAAATAAACCTATTATTAACCTTTCGTGTGTGCCTGCAGTTAAGTATTAATAAGTCCCTCACATGGGTGAGGACCCACAGTCACCTACAGGCAACCCGTTTTATATCGGGGTTGCCCTGGAAGAGTTAGGTGCCCAACGTAGGGAAAGGATGTCCTGAGCTAATCCCATACAGGCTTTGTGGACCCCACCCCCACTCCAGACCAAAGCCATCAAGACGTTGGGAAAGACAAATCCCATCACCACCAAAGGGAAGGTGGCTGGGAACTGAGGGTGGAGTTAGGCAGCCATGTTTGGTATAAAACCAGACACGTGGGTCTTGGGGGGCTCTCTCTTCATGGCTTCACGGCTCTTGGCCTGCGGCCAGCTCTCAGAGTGCTTTTTGAATGTGTGCCGTTCTCATTGGTGTAAGGTGGCATCTCATTGTGGTCATCTTACCAAAAGCAATGTACAGATTCATTCCAATAAAATTCTCAATGCCATTCTTCAAAGAAATAGAACAAATATTGATGAAATTCATATGGAGCCACAAAAAACCTCGAATAGCCAAAGTTCTCCTGACCAAAACAAAAGAGAATGGAGGCACCACACTCCCAGACTTCACACTATACTATAAAGGGTGGGAAGGTTTTAACAAGCAATTGCCACGACAAGCAGAGCAGCAGAGAATCCTCATGGGGTGGGGGTGGAGGGTGTATAGTGCTGAGTACTTTCTCCCTGTAATTGCCTAATGGAATTGCCTTCTTTTAAAACTTTCCAGTCCCCCACCATCTCACTCAGATTCCTCAGGAACCCAGCAGAATGGGACCAGTATGAAGAGGGACAATGTTGATAAACCCATTTCTCTGACCTGCCTCCTGACCAAATTCTAGAATGTTCAGAGAAGTTTCAGAAACTCTTAAAATACCTTCTGAATTTCACCATCTTGGTTTCCTGTTTTAGGGCATCCCCTGTGGCATGAAGTTTTCTAATTAGAACACTTTCTTTCAGTCACAGAACTTGGGCTGTCAACTTGTTTGGTGATTTCTCCCAGGGTGATCCACAAATGCCCTTCGCCTTCTGCTGTCTCCCTCCCTCTCCTCACGCTGCAGAGCCTTCTTGAAACTGACTGTGAGTCCCAGTTTGGGGATACTTACAGTACGGCCTTGTTGTGATCTTCTTCCTCTAAAAGGAGAACGTCGCTCAGCCCACAGGATGTATGGTAAACGGCATCCACCAGCAAAGATACACAGGGGCAGATGGAGGAGGCACCTCCAGAACATGTGTATTACTTGAGCTACTCTGAAGGCAAAGATCTTCCCAAATCCACCATTTGGAAAGTTTTGATGTGGCCAAAATGTCAGATCCTTTAAGTATCCATATAGGACTGTGGGTTTGGCAATCACTGCCTTTTTTCTATCTTTTGCTGACAAGTTTTCCCCTCTGTTTGCTTGGTTTGCCAGTTTCACATCCTTCTCCAAAGTTCCTTTTTTCTTTTTTTTTTAAATTGAAGTAACTGACAGATAATATTATACTAGTTTTAGGTGTACAATAGATGATTCAATATTTGTGTACAATTTGAAATGAGCACCACAGTAAGTCTAGCTGACATCTATTAACATACATAATAATGATTTTTTTTTCTTGGGATGAGGACTTAAATCTACTCCATTATCGATAATTTTTTGGATAATTTTCCTGTACAAAAAGATGACTCTAGATTATAGACTCATTTGGGGATAACTACGCCTTAAAATTGGAGACTTCTCATAAATTTCTTTCTTTCTTAAGTGATTTTAAGGGAATAACTTATCCCCAGGGATGCAGCAAAGGCTGAATATTATCGGAGGTATTATTTACATCTGTCAGGGGCCTGTCTCTACCTCCAAATCTTTATCCCTGACGTCCTTTTTCTTGCTTCCCCTCTGGGATCTATGTTTTATTGTCTCAGTTTTGTCCTCTGGTTAGGAGCCCACATTTGGAAGTTACAAAGCTCAAAAAGCCTCTGCTAAATCCCATTCTTGCATTATTTAATATTCCCCAAACACTAGCTTGTATCCCACATCCATTTTAGCCACTAATATGCAGTAACAATAAATAAACAAACACAAATTCAACATAAACCAAACAACATATAAGGAGAGCTTGAGTTCCTTGGAGGTGACTTCATTTTTTTAAAGCATATTTTAACTAAATATCTTCTGTCTCTCTTTTCTCAGTTCTTCTCTGTCAATATAATTTATGACCTTATAATTCTGATTATGGATTTAATTTTCTAAGAACACCTCAATTTTTTGTCACTTTTTAATACAGTTCTAATATAGTTTTCTAATACAGTGTATTAAGGAAGATTGAAGATACCTGTTATTAAACCAATTTCTGCATCTGAAAGTTTCTGCATCTGTGTCTGATTCCCAGATCTTCTGATTCCAAACACAGAAGAAGGGGGAAAAAAATCAGCAAGTGTTAACTCAGATGTCACTGCCTTACTATTCTAGAAATGTTCTAGTGGTATGTCAATGTTCAGACTCTCCCTGCCCACAATCACAGCAACTACGTGTCATGACTCTCGAGTCCACTTATTCAGAATCAAACTCCTTCTCTCTCTCTTCCCTCCTACCTAGGCATTCATATTCCACGATGAAATTCACTTCTTAGAAAAAAAGAATTATTTATAAAGGTAGTTTCTTAAACATAATGTCTCCTGGAATGACATAGAAGCATTAAGCATCATGGAAAACTTTTGGGGAGTAAATCACCACAGCGTTCATATCTTAGCACTATCTCTTGCTATCTGTGTGAGCATGAGCAAACACTGGCCTCTCGGTGATTTTGAATGGAGGTGACATTGGTGAAAGGCTCCAACTCAGCTGCCCTGAGCCTGGTAGTTGTACATTTAATGCATTATCATTTTTGTTCAGCCATGTTGCCAAGAGAAGAAAAGTCTAAGCACTTTTTAGTATGCCAGGTGTAGGATCCCTGTATATACAGTAAGAAATAAACAGGCAAGGAGAGAATGTTTCAATATGTCTGGAAAAAACAAAAATCTTAGTAATTTCCCAAGACAGTGCTCTAGGCACGTTCTCACAAGGGGGCAGTGGGCATCTGCAATCCACAGAGGGGCGGGCAAGGAGCTGCTCTGCAGGTCATCTACCACCCAGTCTCCTCCCACCAACCCCTTTCTCCCTCCCACGCACCTGTTCAGGACCCTCCCAGTGCAGGCTGACTTTTGTCACCTGGACAATAGACTCAGTCCCCTGAATGACTCCCTGCTTCCACTCTTGCTGCTTTAAATCCATTCTCTACTTGGCTGCCAGATCATGTACCTCGCCAATGTTACTCTTCAGCTCAACACTCATCATTGCTTCAGAATAAAGTTCAACTCAGGTTCTTCACAATATGGATCTTGTCATCCACCATCTTTTCTCCCCACTTTCCCTTCAGGAAAATCCACTTCTTCCTCATGTAACTTATTTCAATGCCCTGAATACACCAGGATCTCTCACCTATTCACTCTGAGCTCTAGCTTATTATCTGGCTAATTATAACTTACCTGGCCTCAGGGTTCTTTCCAGACATCACTTCTTCACAAAAGCCTTTCTCTGACACCTCCCCGCCCCAGGTTTTGGCTGCTGCTCCATGTGCACCTGCAGGTCCTCAGACTGCCTGGGCTACCACCCACCCTGGGGACAGCACCAGCTCCCCTATAGCTCCACCCTCTAGGGTGTTGACCCAGGGAAGGCGCAGATGGGGTTTCACTTGTCTATAACCCCAGGCCCAACACAGCCTGTGATGCACAGATATGTTCAAATAAGTGACCAAAGAATGAGTATGAAGCTATTACCCAGACTTCTCATTTTATATCTCATGATAATGTCGGGGGTGAGGGGGGGCACATCCCAATGTTCATTTGCAACAAAATGACATCAGTGCACTTTTCCTCATAACTTCTGTCTCTGAAATTTAAATCAAAGGTCTGCAGACAGGAATGCAGGGTTAGTGGCATGGCGTGGGGCGGAGGGGGTGGCCACAAAGAGGAGTCCAGTGGTGCTCTTTTTAAAAAAAAAAAAAGATTTATTTATTTATACAAGAACCAGGGTACAGGCCAGATGCATGGGAGGTGAGAGGATTCACCAGAGACAGAGCGGGAAACAGAACAGGCAGAATCACTGAAATACACTGCTGAGGGGAGCAGTGGGTGAGACAGGAGAGGTCTGCCCTGCCATGTGGGTATCTTCCATCTGGCAAGGATCCAACCGGCACTGCAGTCTTCAACATAGGAAGTAACACTGTTTATATCGCTGAAGGTTACAATTGTCTTTTTGACTCTGAACTAACAAGAGATCTGTGTCTGCTACAGTTAACAAGGGAAACATCTTAAAATCCCTCAGAAAATTTACAAGAGAGAAAAAGCTATTGTTAAGATAAGAATCAGGGGGCCTCCCCGGTGGTGCAGTGGGTTGAGCACAGTACTGTGAAGCTGTCTGCAGCCTCTGCAGCATGTGTTCAATCCCGGCTGGTCAGGGAGATACCCACATGGTGCAGCAGACCTCTCCTGCCTGGCCCGCTGCTCCCCTCAGCAGTGTATTTCAGTGGATTTGCCTGTTCTGCTCCCCACTCTCTCTCTCTCTGGTGAATTCTCTCAACCACTGGCCTGTACCCTAGCTCTTGTATAAATAAAATAAATCTTAAAAAAAAGGTAAGAATCAAATCATAAAGAAATCAACTAACCTTAAGGAATCTAAGATGCCTCCAAATACTCTAAACAGTTGTGCTTTCTATACTAAAAATGCAAACCAGGTAAAATGCTCTTTACCCCTCTTAGTGGTACACTTACATGGAAATAGGCTTTTTTCCCCATGAGAAAAAAGTTCATTTTTTTTAATAAAGTACAATAATTTTTTTTATAATGTATATAGAGGTAACAATGGCAAACTGGATCCTTTAAAATTCTTCTAGTTTAAGGGGAGGGAAGAGCACAAGGGACTATGGTGATGGTTCACAGATGACTTGGTGGTGGGGATTTTATGGGGACCTGAGAGGACAATGTACAAAAATGAACAATGATGTAATATATATATATATATATATTACATCATTGTTCAATGACATAAAATATATATATAATATATTATGTCATTGTTCATTATTCATATAAATATCTTAAAAATAAAATAAAATTCTTCCAGTTTAACTCATCATTAAACTTCCTGAGCAGTTAAGCTCCTCCCTTCCTTCTCCTACCCTTCTCTTCCTCTTTCTGTCCCTCCACTCCTTTCCTTCTTCCTGTTTTCTCTCAATATGCTTCCTCACTTTTTTTGAAAGCTCTCTTCGAAACACTAAAATGCCAAAAATGTCCATGTCTGGCATGGACACTCCTCCAAGTTTGGGATTATTTGGCTCCAGCTCACTGTTCCTCTCTATACAAGCATCAGACTATGCCCACATCATCAGTCCATAGGAGAACATTTCCTTTAAATGTTGTCAAAGATAGAAAAGGCAAATAGGCTTAACAGAAATAAGCATAGGCTATTACTCAAGTCCACATTTGATGAATTTATTTATACTTTCCTATTTATTCTTAATGAAGCTCTTGCATTCGGTTTTATGCAAAGGCTCTATCCTCAGACATCCTTCACCCAGTAGAAGGGTGCGACCCAAACGCAAGTAACTCTAGTACAAAGAAGGAGTGGGCAGTCCCCTAAGAGAAGCTTAGTTATAGTTCTGAGTGGAGCCAGGGGTCGGGGGTTTCTGAAATGGATTAAATGAGATTTTATCGCAAAGCTGAGCAACCCAGGCAAAATGTTGGCCTCTCTGCATTATTCAGCTTGGCTGCTGCTTTAACTAGAGCTCACTGGGTAATTGCACAATCCCTTGTTAGGCTTTTACTTTTTAGACTTAGCCTTGGAAGACTAGATGTCTGGGGTGAAACACAAAATTAGAAAAACAAGAGGAGGCCCCAAGTCTGGAATACGTACAAGATACAAAATCCCAAGGTGATTTTGCAATGAGCACATTACAAAGTATGATCTTTTTTCCCAAACAGCTGTTTCTTAGATGATGCAGAACCTTATGACCCCTATAGATAGAGAGGCTGGGCATTACAATGAATAAGTCAAGTGCTTTTGAGTTGGAAGGAACCAACACTCAAGTCTCAGCTCTACCTCTTGGTCACTTTTACTTCTCTCTAAGCTTCAAAACCCTCATCTGCAGGGAGGACTAAAGTGAACATTAACGAAGACAATAGGAATAACATGATTAACTTGACACCTGACACTTGGCAAATTTTCAGTTGATGCTACCTAATAAAAACATTTGTAAGAATAATGTATAAAGCTCAGAGAATTAAGGGTTGCCAATTTGTGGCCAAATGAAAGGAATTGGGAATATTTCATCTAGGGAAGGCTCAGCCAGAAAGTCAATTCTATTTAATCGACTTTACATTCTTATTACACAAGTAGTGCATGTTGGCAGTTTTAAAAAAAAGATAATATAAGCCGAAAAAGCTTAAATTACAAACTTTACCACCAATCAGAAAAATATAAATTTTTGTGCATGTTTCCTTTTATCTTTCTTTAAATATACACATTTTAAACAAAAATGAGTATATATAACAATGCTACTTTGTACCTTACTTCTTTCTTATCCTGTACCACAGTTTCCCTTCTGTGCTGATTAATAAACATCGATGTTATCAGAAGTACTGATTGTGGTCCCAAAGAGGCAAACACATTTTAAGCACACACTCTTGAAAACTCCCTCTCATGTGTCTCTAAGTAAAAACCATTTTCAGACTTCGCATCCTCTCCTACCAAAACAAGACCTTGAATGGAAAAAAAAAAAAAAATAATCTCACATAATGCTATCTCTCCAGCCTCACGGTGGGACACTCATACCTGACTCAGTCTTTGAGAAATAGAAAAGATGCTATATGGTCAAAAATAGGGAAATGCTTGAGGAAAATACAGCAAATCTCTTCAATGTAATACTAATCAAGTCAAGATGATGAAGAATTTATAGCAATGTGAAAAAAAAGTGTGTTCTAGTGGAAAAAATTAATGCAAAGTCATACTGTTTGAAAAAAGTTAAGAAAATCAAACTAAAATTATATGCATATACAAAAAGAAAAGGAACGAAATATACCCAAAATAACAAGAGAGTCTCAGCTGCTGTTTTTGTTTTCTTCTTTTTTTGTGTACCTTCCCAATTGCCAGGTTTAAAAAAATGTATAAGGGAACAAAATAAATTTACTTTTCAAAAATTATTCTTACTATGAAGTGATAAGCAAGACATAATTCTCAACACCGAATTAACAAAGCAAAGATTAAAATGCTCACCTGAAGGTGTCTTTCTTTCAGCTGCCTTGGTTTCTGCCTCCTCTATCTCTCCTGCCTGCCTCCTCCAAATAATGCAGCTCATTTAAAAAGAAAAGTGAAAGAGCAAATTATATTTTATGAACACTGTGAGCCAATAGCAAGTTTTGGCCAGTGCGTAATAGAACTTAGTGTAGGCTTCCTTCTCAAGAAGAGGAGGATTTCCAGTTAAGGAGGCCTTTTAAACTGGCAAAACTTGGATTCGCCCCACCCCTATAATTAATTAGCATGTTTCGAATACAGATCAAGGCGCTATGAGGGTTAAAGCCTGGGATTTTAAATGGCTTTTAGTTCTAAATGGTTATTGTTTCCATGACAACACTAACATCAACACCACTGCATATGTCCAGCACTTTAGCATTTTTTTGGAGCACTTTCCATACCTACTCGTTTTTCAACTTTCTTGTACTCAGGCCAGGAGGCCTTACCCGCTCTGCTGAAAATCCTCAATTGAAAGTCACCTGTGAACTTCCCCTCTTCAAACTTCATCTTCCTTCCCCAATTTGTGCACAGTTTACCAATGCCGTTTTCTTGAAAATTTCTCCTTATCCCTCTGATTCGGTTTCTTTTTCTACCTCTTGGATTTTTCCATCGCTGCCTGTTTCTGATGCCACTTCTTCCACCCCATTTCCAATATAGACGTTCCCCAAAGGATTTCTTTCCTCTTCTCTTGCTTTTATCTACCTTTTCCACACCCATGGCCAACTTTAATACAGTCAAGGAGAGCTTTTTTCTTTCTCTACCAAACTACATTCCCCCCCTTTATTCCATTTAATCGAATGACACCACAATTATTCAGCCAGTTCACCCATCCGCAAACCTATAAGACTTCCTTAATGCCTCTCTTTCTCCCATAACCAACCTTCAAGCCAACAAATGCCATGTGTTCTATCTGAAAAATATATCTCAAATCCAATCATTTCTCACTTCCCCCCATGCTCATTAAAATTTTCATCATTTATTCAATGGAAAGCTATAGTAATACTAGGCAAGAAGAAAATGGCATTCAAATTAGAAAAAACAATGTCATTTTATTTCTGTCTGTACATGATATAAACTCATATGTAGAAAATCCTAGAGTACACACACACACACACACACACACACATAATATACCAGTTAGAACTAATAAACAAATTTGGCAAAGTTGCAAGATAAAAAAGCAGCACATAAAAAATCTGTTGCATTCCTACATACTAATAATGAACACCCCCCAAATTAAGAAACAACTCCACTTACAATAGCATCAAAAAGGATAAAATACTTCTTGCTTTGGTGTTGTTTGTTCTCTTTCTAGTACCTTGAGGTGAGAGGTAATGCTTTTTGATTTGAGCTTTTTCTTGTTCTTGATGTAGGCCTGTATTGCTATATACTTTCCTGCTATACTTCTCTTGCTGCTTCCCATAGATTCTGATATGTTGTGTCTTTGTTTATCTCCAGGTATTTCTTTTCCTCTTTGATTTTCTTGTTCATCCAATGGTCATTCAGTAGTATGTTGCTCAATCTCCATATATTAGAGGATTTGTCCTGCTTTCTTTTTATGGTTGATTTCTACTTTGATACCATTGTGATCAAAGAATATACTTGATATCATTGAAATCTTCATGGCTCCATTAATATTTTTTTGGTGACCCCACATATGGTCTATTTTGAAGAATGTTCTGTGTACACTTGAGTAGAATGTGTGCGCAGTTTTTGGGAGAGCAATGTCCTATAAATGTCTTTTAGGTCCATGACATCTAAGACCTTGTTAAGGATATTATTTGAATTGACTGTTTTTTTAAAAACTGTTTGGATTTTAATTATTATGCAGAAGTGAAATAGCAGACCCTTCGTTTTGTACAATCATGCCCAATAATGGTCATATCCCAAACTTTAAAAAAAAATTGAATATATACAAATGGCCAAGGAACACATTAAAAGATACTTAGCATCACTATTCAATAAGGAAATACAAATTAAAACTACAATGAGATACCACTTCAAACCTAGTAGGATGACTATTACCAAATCTAAAATAAAGAAGTGAACAACAAAAATACAAGTGTTGGCCAGGATGTAAAGAAAGTGAACCCTGTGGACTGCTGATTAAAATGTAAAATAGTGCAGTCACTATGGAAAACAGTATAACAGACTTAACAAGTTTAAAAAATAGAATTACCATACAGCCCTTCTACTTCTTAGTATATGGTCCAATTCTACTTCTGAGTATATGGCCCAGAGAAGTGAAGCCAGATGCCTGAAGAGATCATTTTTACACCCATGTTTGTAGCACTATTTCTCACAAAACATGGAAGCAATCATCCACTTACAGATTAATGGCAAAATAACAGTTGGTATATATATTCATACAATGGAATATTATTCAGCCTTTAAAAGGAAGTAAATTCTCACATGTGCTACATCATGGATAATTTTTTTTAAAAGATTTATTTATTTATGCAAGCACAGGGTACAGTCAGAAACGCAGGAGGGTGAGAGAATTTACCAGAGCCAGAGCGGGGAACAGAACAGACAGACTGATGAAATACACTGCTGAGGGGAGCAGTGGGCGCAGCAGGAGAGGTCTGCGCGCCATGTGGGACCCGGGCCGAAGGCCAGAGATTGAACCGGTGCTACAGAACCTGCGGGCAGCTCCACAGCCCAGCACTCAACCGATGCGCCACCAGGGGTGGACCGTCATGGATAATTTTTAAGTCATTATACTAAGTGAAATTAGTCATAAAAAGACAAATACTGCATGGTTCCACTTATATGAGATATCTAAAATAGTCAAATTCGTAGATATAGAACTTAGAGCGGGGTTTCCAGGGGCTAGAGGGAGGAGGAAATGAGGCACTATTATTCAATTAGTATAGAGTTTCAGTCTTGTAAGATGGAAAGTTTTTGGAGCTAATGAGGATGATTATAGAACAGTGTGAATGGACTAAATGCTACTGAACTGTAGATTTGAAAATGGTTATGGGGCCTTCCTGGTGGCGCGGGCAGTTGAACGCAGTGCTGTGAAGCTGTCCGCCGCCTCTGCAATGCCAGTTCTATCTCCGCCAGTGTTGGAGTAACCCACATGGCAAGCAGACCTCTCCTGTCTCACCGGCTGCTCCCCTTGGCAGTGTATTTCGTCAGTCTGCCTGTTCTGTTCCCTGCTCTGTCTCTGGTGAATCCTCTCACCCTCCCGTGCATCTGGACTGTACCCCGGCTCTTGTATAAACAAAAAATAATAATAATAAAAAATAAACAAAAATGATTAAAATGGGACGTTTTAAGTATATTATGCTACAACTAAAATATTGTTCTTCATAAATTGGAATAAGTCTTAAAACATGCTCTAGGGCCTCCCCGGTGGTGCAGCGGTTGAGCGCTGGGCAGTGAAGCGGCCTGCAGCCTCTGCAGCACCGGTTCGATCCCCGGCCGCTGGCGAGGGTCCCACATGGTGCGCAGACCTCTCTTGCCGCCCGCTGCTCCCCTCAGCAGTGTACTTCGGTCCTTCTGCCTGTTCTGCTCCCTGCTCTGGCTCTGGTGAATTCTCTCACCCTCCCACGCTTCTGACTGTACCCAGTGCTTGTATGAATAAATAAATAAATCTTAAAAAAAAAAAAATGCTCTAGTAATATCCTACGTAATTGTCAAGATTTTAAAGATGGAATGAAATTGTCTCATCCCCCTACTCAAAACCTGGCAATGACTTTCCAACTTATTTTGAGAATAAAAATATTTATCATGATCCATAAAGGCTCAACTTGATCCATTCCTCCTATGCCTCTGTACAAATTACCTGTTGCTTCAAGGATTTTCCTGCTGCTATTCCAGACTCCTGTGCCCAAATGCCCTCAACCCCTCACTTCATTTAGGTCTCTGCTTAATGCCATCACTTAAGAGACAACTTTCCTGACCCCTGTTTCTAAAAGAGCTCCCCCCATACACACACTACCAACTTGACCCACTTTATTCTGCTTTATAGTGCTCAACACCACTACTTCTTATAATATGACACATCAGTTGGTACATTGTTGGAAACCCAGGCTTTCCCCCAGACTCCTTGGGGTTCTGGCTGGAACACAGCCATCTCAGAAGAACTTTCCTTATTCTCTTCCCACACTTAGGGCTGTAGCCATTCCAGCCTTCATAATCACATGCCTGCCCATGGAAACAGTCACCCCTTGGACATAGAGCTACACAAATCATAGGCACCAACTCACTGAAGAGGGCAACACTACCCTTTGGGACACTAGGCTGGGCAATTTTCAGGTACCCCAGGCACATTTACACAGGGAAGTGATAAAAGGTTAGCAGGCGGCATAACCTTAGCCCCGTACACACCCCGTGCCTTAGGAACTGGAAGGTCTGGAAAAGGTCCAGAGAAGAGTCCTCCAAAGCAGGGTTCCTCAAGCAGTAGCCCATCATGTCCAAGTCTACAGGTCTACTTCTGCCTTCATTGTCCCACTCAACTTCTTATTCAAGTCACACTTTTATTATTTGTTATCTTGTTCCTTTCCCACGCTCCAGTCAAAATGAGCTATTTATTTATCTCCAAAAATAAATCACACTATTTTGGGGCCTTAGAGATGCACAGAGTAGCAAGTGGTTTAATTGTATTGCATGGGAATTAGCAGATGTTTCCTTCAAAATCAAGGAAGTCTTCATTAGTTTTACTGGAAATGTAACAGACCTTATAATCTATCATGACCCACAATGTGGACAAGCTCACTTCCAGCATGCAGGCAATGTCACACCAGATTTGGAACACAGGGTCAGGTCTGAAAAGCTGCTAACACCCAAAATGTCTCCCTGTCATTCCCCACTGCCCTTATTAAGGTCCTCTGCTGCCACCAAGGCCTTAAGAAAGACACCCCTAGTTCTGGACACACACTCATCCAAGGTCTTCCCCAACCTTTGAAACCACAGATTCTAGCATCCTGTTACCTTCTTTTCCACTCTGACCTTGGCCTTGTGCCAAGAGCTGGAACCGACTCCTTCTCATGCCATCTGTAGCTCCCATAAGTGACAAAAATCTTGAAACTTAGAGGAAGCCAAAAAAAACTCCTCCTTGAAATATCTGGACTAGTGCTGCTGTAATGACAGAGGAAGGTGGTCTTGGAACCACTGTTTGAATGTTCCATCATCTTTGGCAATAACTATGGCCAAAACAGTATGGGACTGACCTTTGCACCACAGAAGCCAGGGTGAGAGCAGCAGTTCTCAGTGCTGCTGCTGTGCAGGGCTGTGAAAAGGGCTGCACTGAGGCTACTGCTCTGAGAACGAGGCACTTCCTGGGCCTGGGACTCAGCTTTTAATATCTGACTGACCCAAGTGGAAATTCACAGGGTACAAGTTACAACATTGATGTTCTTACTTTCAGGGGAAAAGCTTGAAAGAGTAATTCTACAAACAATCATTATAGGTTTTCATTCCCTTCCCAAAATGCTATAATAAAGTAATGTTCATCTGATTAAAATAAAGTGAAAAAAATTCTCACTCTCAGAGCTAACAGTTGCATATCAGGTTTTCAAGGAGCAGAACAAGGCTCCTAACACTTTTCAAGAGGGTTAGAAAGATGGGAAAGACTTTCATCCCAAAATCTGAACCTGTAAACCTCAGGAAGAACAGAAATCTCTTCAAAGCTCTTATTTTTAGAACAATATGGGATTTCTAGCCACTTCATAGGCATTATCTTCACTGAATAGTGCCCATCAAAAACTTTTTGTTCAGCTTGGCCTGGTGACGTAAAGAGATGAAATCTCACTTCAAACAGGGAACAATTATTTAGCTAAAGAAAGGGCTTGTGACCTTAAAATGACAATAATCCTGAGAGAGCAGGGAAATGAACCAACATAATTTCTGATTTGTTGCTCCTGATGACCTTGAGAAAAATAAAAAATGGCAGCATGTTTAAATTATGCAGTCACAAATAACCTGGAAGCCACGGGCCAGCAGATGCCATCAGAAGATGAGAATCAGCTTTTATTTTGAAGGACAGCTCGGTGTGTTTCTGGATGAGAAAGTGAATTAAGGAGAATAGGGCCAGTCTCCCGTCAATTACAGTAATGCTTTAGTTACAGATCTGTTTACTTAGACCTTAAAATACACAAACTTGAATTTAGCAGATATATTCTTGGGAACACAAATCTGGGGTTTTTAAAGGATCAGAAATACTGTTAAATTTCTGGGAAAGTCTTTTTTATTTGGGTTATTGATGAAAGGAAAGGATAGAAGCAAAACTTGAAAACACATAGCGTTTAGAACTTAGAAAGCAGCAAATTTTAAGTACAAGAGGGCCATTCTGTGACAAAGAATCACCTAGTATAGGGGCCTCCCTGGTGGCCTAGGGGTTGAGTTTCAGCACTATCACCCCTAAAGTCTGAGATCCATCCCCATTTAGGGAGCTTATCCACATGATGCAGCAGACCTCTCCTGTCTCGCCCGCTGTTCCCTCAGCAGTGTATTTCAGTAGATCTCCCTGTACAGTGCCCCACTCTGTCTCTGGAGAATCCTTTCCCCCCCTGCACATCTGGCCTAAATTCCAGTTCTTCTATGCATAAATAAATGAATATTAAAACAAAAATCACCCAGTGTAGTGACTGAATGGGTGGCACCAAAGATATGTCTACATTCTAGTTCCAGAATCTGAAAATTTTACCTTATATGACAAAAGTTGTGACAAAATTAAGGACCTTGAGGGGAAGAATCTATCCTGGATTATGTAGGTGGGACCCAAAAAGCAATCATTTTGGATTCCACTTTAGGACAATTATCCAAAAGGCTTTGACAGACCCACACAGAGGAGAAGTCACCTGCAGTAGTTAGAACAATGTGACCATAAGTCAAGAAATACTTAATGTCACTAACAGAAAAATGGCAAATATCCCCCCTAGGCCCTCCAGGAGAACATGGTAGTGTTCATACCTTGATTTCAGATGAATTTCTTCCATTTGAAAGCGCCAAATTTGTGCTTGTTATGGCAACGCCAGGGAGCTCCTACCTTTTAAGCGACAAGGGCTTTAAATTCAAGGGGAAAATTGATTGGTTGCCATCAACTATCTATGAACTATAATTAATCCATGGTGAGGTTTCATCCATTTACTGTAATCTGTTTTGGTGTTCAATCTCTCATGTTTAATTCTCCCTTCAAAGGAGCAACTTAGCTTCCCAAGCGGTGTGGGCTCTGGCCAGGGCCTACGGCTGGTCACTCCAGTCCACTGGGGAACGGAAGGGATGAAGAAGAACTGCTCTACATATTGGTTGTGCATTATCTCTACCCCACGCCACGCACACTTAGTACTTTTTTCTTTGATAGCCACCAGGGTTTCCTGCCTTCAAGGCATCCTGGACTCTAGCCCCCCAGAGTGCTTTTTGAAATATATTCAGCAAATTGGTGATGGATTGCCAATTTAGGAACTCCAGCTCACCTCTGCCAAGACAAGAGGTGAGTTCTTCTTATAGATGACTGAGTGAGAATGAGAGTCAGGAGACTCCACACATGGACCCTCAGAGATGCAGAGACAGGCTATGGGAGAGGGCTTTCTTTGTGAAGGGCACAAATGTGGAGAGGGGGCGAGGGCTACCTGCACACTCTTCTTTGCCCTCACCAGACCACCTTTCCTCTGTTTCAGTCTTTTCTCTCAGAGATCCCTGGAAGCTCTTGCTGCCCATTCTAAGCCTTTTAGAGGAAACAAGTCAAGTCATTTAGGATAAATTATTGCCTGAGTATGTAGCATTATGTAAAAGAGCCACCTAATTAGGATCACAACAAAATTCATGGTACAAAAGAGAATCTAAATCTTAGTTTAAAATCTGTAATTGCTAGGCCTCCCCCGGTGGTGTAGCAGTTGAGTGCTGGGCTGTGAAGCTGCCCACAGCCCCTGCAGCGCTGGTTCGTTCCCTGGCCACCTGCGAGGGTCCTACATGGTGCGCAGATCTCTCCTGCTGCGCCCGCTGCTCCCCTCAGCAGTGTACTTCGTCAGTCTGCCTGTTCTGCTCCCCGCTCTGGCTCTGGTGAAATCTCTCACCCTCCTGCGCTTCTGACTGTACCCAGTGCTTGTATAAATAAATAAAAAAAAAATCTGTAATTGCTATCGTTCTGTTTTTTTGTTTTTGTTTTCCAAATCCCAGTGGTGGTGTTATGAGCCTTGCTTGACTAGAACTCAAGACCCTCTCCCTGCCCTTGATGATTTCAGATTAGGCAGGTGGATACCTTCACCCTCACCTTTGCAGCAGTTACTGGTCAGGTAAGAACACTGGTTGGTCTGGCCTGACTTCGTTGGTCTGGTTGTATCGTATTGGGAATCCACAGGGACCCCCAACTGTGCTTCCTGCATGTTCAGCACTTACAAGTCACCAGAAAAGGAAAGGAAAGAAAAGCAAAGGAAAGGAGAGGAGAGGAGAGGAGAGAAGACAAAGATAAGTAAGATCAGCTCTTGGACACATGGACATTTCTGCAGTAAATTTAGTTTCTTTGCACTAAAATGAGTCATAGTAAGATTCCTCCAAAGACAACATTTTAGTCCATTCCCATCTAGACATTTTTTAAGGGACTGTTTGTTCATTTGTCACTTCCACTGTTTGACTTAAATCTGTTTTTCCCTACTTGCTCTATAACACAAACATTTTTTCCCTGTTAGCATAAATATTTTAATGATTGAATTCTATTCCATCAACAGGATGAACTACAGTTGGGAAAATAAACTACTTTTGTTATTATTTCTCTCTCTGAAGCTTTTCCCAAATTTAGAGTGTCATACTGTGTGGATGGTGCTGGATTGCTTTCAAGTAATAGAGTGTACAGAGGGAGTCTGTAAGCTTGGTGTTTCCTAAAGATGATGGAAAAAGCTGTTGAGACAAATGGCAAATAAACTACCAAAAAAGCCCAAACAATGTTCTTCTCTCTACCTTCCCTAGACCAAGTCAGAGTTTGAGGCCAGGGTTTTAAGAATTAATGTAGGTGGCTCAGGGAGAGAGGCCTGGCTCCCCTGGACAACCCACCAGTCCCAGGCAGAGTGAATGTGCAGCAGGACCAGTGGTGTTGCCCTGACATCCCCATATACCCCTGCGACACCCCCCCCTACATGCTTCTCCCCAACCTGGCTTAGCCAGCCCAGGCACTGTGTGTGCATAGGTATTTAAACAGGAGGCAGGGCCTCCCTGGTGGCCTAGGACTTAAGGCTCCACACTACCACCACGATGACCCACTGCAACAGCTTGAGTTCTATCCTGGCCAGGGAGCTACCCACATGGCACAGCAGACCTCTCCTGTCTCACCTGCTGCTCCACCATTCAGCAGTGTATTTCAGTCAGTCTGTCTGTTCTGCTCCCCACTCTGTCTCTGGTGAATCCTCTCACCCCCTACAAGTTTGGCCTACACCCCAGTTCTTCTATGTAAAGATTTAAAAATAAAAACAAAAAGCAAAAAACCCCTTCCATTTAACAAAATAAAAATTTAAAAAAACAAACAGCAGGCACACTGGCAGTGTAAGGTTAACAGCTTGATGGTACATGGGCCTGCTGTTTCTCCTCCTTTCCCAGCTGCAGACAGAAGAATTACCCAGCTTAAGGAGCAAACTCCAGTGACATCTGGGGAAAAGAGGACTGGGGAAAGTTGGAGATAAGGACAGGAGGGGAGATAGGTTGGAAACAAAATCTCTCCTCAGATGAAGACCCTGGAGCCAAACCATTTCATTCAATCCATCTCCATCGAGACTCTGGAGCCCATAGAGTGTCCCAGGACTGGAGCCTGTTCACCCTCATATGTTCTTTGCCTCTCTCCCGCTCACTCTCTATGGGGTACAGTGGGGGGACTCAGCTCTAAAGGCTGCCTCGCTGAGACTCCCGGTCTACCCAGCTTCTGGTGGAAAGTGAACTGTGGGAGAATGGGAGAAAGAAGCCAGGGAACCTTTTCCCATCCACGCTTCAGGCAGCATTTCTGATGTCAAAGCTCTGTCTCCTCTGTTCCTCCCATACCAACCTATTTGGCCCATCTAGCCCCCAGCTTCTGTCAGTAATCCCAGGGCCTGTTTGTCTCCTCCCTCTGTGCCATGATGATGAGTCTTCTGCCAAGCTAAACTCTGGTAACTCAGTATCCCTCTTGGTCTCTCAGCTCTTCCATCACCTGTGCAACCTTCCCTGTTTTTAGTATTCAGAGTGGGCTTTGTGTTCCTGGTGGGGCTCTGGCAACTATCCCACCAAAGCTACTCTCATGAGTACCTCACTCTATGGGAGGCACATGTTCATCACACTCAAACACCCCAACAGCAGCTAGTGGGAGGCCTCCACATGCTCAATCCATGTCAGGCACTGCTACATATCTCATTTAGTCATTACAACCCTCTAAGGAGGTATTGTCCCATCTATCAACTTATAAATGATGAGTTACTTACATTTCAGAGGGGCTGAGTAATTATGTGTCCTCTTACTACTAGTAAATGCTAGGGATGCAAACCACAAATCTCTTTGACATTGTAAACCCATTCTGCCCTTACTAGGGAATCTATCCTTCTAATTCAAAATCACTCACAAACTACCAGCTCAATACTACCAAATGATGGGCTCCTCTTAGCATTGCTTATCATTTATTAATTCAGCAGCATTGTTTCCTCTGTTTATCAGGCTTCTCTCCATCTTCAGCTGAAGATGAGAGCAGCAGAAGCCTCTTAAATGGAGGATGCTAATAGAATGGCACATGCTGATGGCCCAAGTAAACAATAACACAAAAATGCATCATGCCTTTAAGTATCTAAAGAGTATTTTGCTGCTGCTCTCATTGCTGGAGACTTCAGAATTCCACAGAGCCCAGGAAATTGTATTATTTCATCTAAGTCATTAAGGACATCCCAAGCGCCAAGCCATTTAGGAGCTGCCCGGAGAGGCCAATTAACTTTGCTTCTCACAGATGAGCCACGAGGCTCCAGGGGATGACAGCCCAGGACACCATTAGTGCCACCCTCCTTGTGCTGGGAAAGGGGATGCTGTGCAAGGAAAGGTGCTCTGCTGGGAGGCCAGCCGGGGTCCATCCTGGTGGAGTGGAGAGAGGCAGAGTTGGCAAAGGAGTGGGTATTGCTATAAAGCAAACAGATGGGAAACATGCAGCAGGGAAAGCATTCTGGAATCTAAAGTTCCCACACTCCAGAGATGTGTTTATAAATTCCTTCCATGGTGGATGTAAAAATACTTTTCTGTTTTGAACATGTCAAGTAATGAGGAGTCTGGAAGGATGAAACCTCAGGAAACCTAATAGGGTATGTTCAGGCACCAGCTTGAGGAAACAGGCTGTTGTTTTCCCACTCTGTGGAAAGGGGTAAAAAAGAATAAATGAGTTTCTCCTTAGGGATCATAATCAGAACATCTTAGGTGTCTTTGTAGCCCCACTGTACCATGGCTGACTCATTCTAGGTGCCAAAGAATGTACGTTGTATGGACAAAGAAAGGAATGAAATAATCTCACCGACTTCAAAAAATACATCCAATCGCTCCCTTCCTTCATTCCATCTATTTTGTTCAACAAACTTTAGGGAGGCCTATGCCAGTCTCTGGGCCAGGCACATACAGAAACAATCAAGACATGGGTCCTACCCACCGAGGGGTCACTACCTGGTCAAGAGAGACGAGAGGCAAACACTTGTGAGCCCTTGGGCCGGTGGACCTGGGGAAGTCGTGGTCGCCCAATGGTCCCCTAGCACCTAAAGGAGTCTCTCTGGGGAAGACAATCCTGCTGGGTATGAAAATTATAATCAGTTATTTTCTAAATTGGCCACAGGCCTGGGCCAGGGCTAACCCACTGTAAGGAAGCAGCAGCTGGCCATCCGTTTCACTCCTCCTCAGTCCAGGCATACCCACACCACTGCCTGACTGGTGTCGGCAGCTGGTCTTCCTGAGGAAGAGCACATCAGAATGGCTTCCTAGAGGTGGTGGGACAGAAACTGGCTCTGGGAGAGGACCAAGTGCCCAGGCAGGGGGAAAACTTCAGGGCAGAGGGAATCTCAGGAATTGGAGAGCTCTCTGTGGAGCCAGAGGCCATCCTGGGCCCCTCTCATCCCGCGTCCTCTTTTCCAACTCTATGTCCGTGTGCTGTGACTTACCCTCTCTGAACGATTTTGCTTCTTGTGAAATGACAGTAACAATGTAGCAGCAAGGTGGGGCCGATCTGGAAGGTGAGTTAATACATGCGAAGCACCCATCCAAGGATTGGACAACACACAGTATTTGCCAAGTTTTCAGAAAGGAAAGAAGTATGGATCAGAAATAGAACCTACTAGTAATCGAGGTGCTCAGATAAGACATACAACAACTATACTCCAGGAGAACAGGAAAGTTTCACAGAGGAAATGGATGAATTAAGTCCTTTAAAGTTGATTATCTTGTAGGAAGGTGGGATGGCTAGCTTTGTGTGTCACTTTGGCTGGGCTAAGGGGACCAGTTGTTTGGTCAAATACCAGTCTAGATGTTTCTGTGAAGATATGTTTTAAAATGATATTAACATTTAAATATGTATATTTGAGTAAAGCAAATTACTCCATTATGTGGGGTGGCTCTCATCCAAACAGTTGAAAGCCTTAAGAGAAAGACTGAGGTTCCCCAAATTAGAAGGGATTCTTTTTTTTAAGATTTATGTATTTATGTATACAAGAACTGGGGTACAGGCCAGAGGTAGGGGAGTGAGAGGATTCACTAGAGACAGAGTGGGGAACAGAATAGGCAGATTGACTGAAATGCACTGCTGAGGGGAGCAGCAGGCAAGTCAGGAGAGGTCTGCTATGCTGTGTGGGTAGCTCCCGGGCCAGGGATCGAATTCATGCTACAGTGGCTGCAAATAGCTTCATAGTGCTGTGCTTAAGCCTTGCGCCACCAGGGAGGCCCAGAAGGAATTCTTGGAGCAGCAACATAGAAACCCTGCCTGAACCGTCAACTTTATGAAATTTGACCTCAAGACTACATCAACTGGAATTTCCCATCTACCAGTTTTCCTGTGTTGTTGCTGTTATATTTTAACTTGCCAGCCCCACATTTGCATGAGTCAATTCCTTAAACCACTTTCTCTCTCTCTCAATGCATGCATTCATGCATGTCGTGTGTGTTGGTACTGTTTCTCTCAAAAATCAAGACTAATAAGACAGGATATGAGAGAGATTTTGAGAAAAGGCAACATGACATAAATTTATAAAGAATGAGCAGGAAATATTATACACAGGGAAAATAACGGTAATAACTGTTCGGTCTGGAGAATGTAGTGCCTTTGAATAAGAAGGGAAAAAGACAATTATCAAACAAACAATCCAGCTCTCTCAGTTTGGCAGCTTCTGCTTTGTGGTCTCCTTAGTCTCTGCTCCATATTCTATTAAAATAGGCCTTCCAAAGACTCTACACTTTCAAACAGATTTTTTAAGAAATTCACTTCACTGATAACAGCAGGAAAAGCTATTTATTGGCACTTAGCAGAAACTTCCAGGTACTTTTATGGATGGCTTATACCCTCTTTCCAACTAAATTATAAGCTTTCTTAGGTACTCCCAGTGCATAGCCTGCCATTCTAAAGACTTAATAACTGTTGGTCAAATTGAGTTGAGTTGAATATTCTTCCCATGGACCTCAGATTGCTCCATTAAGATGTATTAAATTCCCACAAATGGAATCATTCCAGGCAGCCCCAGGGGATGGGTACTCATCTAGAAACTGCTCTCACCTCTCTTATTTTCCTTTCTCCATCTACACACATATTAAATCCTATTCCTACTCCTTGTTCCCTTTTGTAGCTGGCCTCTTCCCAACAGTCAGCAACTACAAGCACTGGTTGAATGTAGAGTCCAATACTTGACATCTGGTGGTAGAAGAAAGGAACAGAACTTGAGGCTTTTGGTTTCTTGGTCACTTTCTCTATCCCACCTCACCTGTCTGGGCCCCCACACTCAGCCTCCACCCTTTACCATAAATCACACCATCTCCAAATCTCTATTTTAAACATCCTGCCCATCTTCCATTGCCACCACCTCTTTACCTGACGACTCATCCAAGTACCCCTACTCTAGTTACACCTTAAGCTAACAAGACCCCTCTCCCCAGTAGATATATGCACACATGTGTGCTCATGGGCACACACAGTAGGCAAGAAGCCACTCTCAAATCTCCTTCTCCAAATTAGTGCCCCTGGTTCAGTCCTTTAGCTCCTTTCCTACAAATATCCTTGGTTCCCTGCTTCTCTCCTGCTGTTGCAGTCACCTGGCAAAACTCCAACCCCAATGAAATCTTTCAGCCTTTATCATGCCCACACTCTAACAGCCAAAACTGGGTGAAAAAAAAAATCAAACAATCCTACTACTTGAATTTACTTTAACTTATGACAGTTCTTCGATGGACATCACATTTCCCTGGTAAGTCGAGTTCCTTCCCTTTGATGCAGATAAATTAGAAAAATCTTTTAGTTTTTCAAAACTGAGTTTCGTTTTGAGAAACAAGGCAAGAAAATGTGTTAGACTAGGTAGGAATAAAGCAATGCTCTCTGCCCATTTCCATCATGTCCAGAAATTAACTGAAAAGGTACATCTTGTCAATAGACATTGAACCTGCACCTTCTAGCTCTACACTTTTGTCCTTTTCTTTTTCAAAAAGATTTTATTTATTTTATATAAGAACCAGGGGTACAGGCCAGATGCACAGGGGGGTAAGAGGATTCACCAGAGACAGAGTGGGGACCAGAACAGGCAGGCTGATGAAATACACTGCTGAGGGGAGCAGCGGGCGAGACGGGTGAGGTCTGCTTGCCATGTGGGTTTCTCCGAGGCCAGCGGGGATCAAACTGGCACTGCAGAGGCTGCAGACAGCTTCACAGCGCTGCGCTCAACCGCCGGCGCCACCAGGGGAGGCCCACTTTTGTCCTTTTCACTCCACTCCTCTTTACCTACAATACTGTTGTCAAAGCTCCTAGATTTATTCATTAACAGTGTACTATAACATAGGCTTCTCTTATAGGATCCTCAGCAACCTCTTAAGCCACTGATTTGGCTCATTTTGAGGGCCAAAACCTTGAGTACGTATATACAGAGGGATTCATCTAAACACCAAAGCAACAAATATTACCATGATTATAGAATGTCAAGATAGAAGGACAATTACCTGCTATCTTACCTTTCTCAGCAACAATATTTCCTTTAATTCATCCTCACATTTGTTGATGAATCTAATGGTAAATGCTTTAAATGTGGCATTTCAATCTTTTCCCAGAAGCCCCAAAACAGCAATTACAACCCACAAATATTTTTGCAACATTCAATCATATTTTGTTCTCTCAGTTTTGTATCTTTAATTGGAGGGTGTTTTTAGATCTTTTATTTATCCCATTGTCTCTTAAGGTCTTACTGGATCTCTGGCTCCACCAACAAAAACAAACACAAACAAAAACAACAAAAAAAATTCCAAAAGTTCATGTGGCCATGCTAGCTGCCCATCACACATGGGTCTGGTGTGGCCCAGGAATGACTGGCTGGCCTGTAGAACAGGACATGGGGGATAATACTTTCCCCACCTTCATGGATTCATAATCTCTGACCTAAAAACCTCCGCCCTTAGGAGTCCATTAAGATAGAAACGATATTCTTTTAGTGATTTTCAATTTCCCAGAAAGCTAATGGAGGCTATAATCCAATCACTTGGGCCTCACAAGATAAAACATCACTCATCTCATTAAACAAGTAAGGTTAATGGCTACTCACTGTCTGTGGATAGACTTTGGGCTATTAGCTTCCAAAAGTTGGGCAGAACCCAATTTTGCCTGTATTTTCCCTAATTCTTCTGTGATTCAAGTTTCACTGAGTCCTGTTCCTGGTTAGTAATGTGGGGCCACATCCTAAGTAAAGTTCCTTCTCCTGCCCACAATATATTTCCATGAATTCCCAGGGAGTATCTCACTAAGGTTCAAGTCCCATTAGCCCCATGTCGTTTCTAGCCTTCATCTGCCCCAGCTCTCTTTGCTGGTCATTGCCACATCCCCAGGAGCAATTGCCCCCATATACCTCCTCTGCCACTTCTCACTTCCCTTCAGGAATAATGAAGGTCTTGAGGGTTGGGTTGTTTGGCAGATTTTAGTGAAGATGTGAAGAATATGTGTATCTCCATAATCTACTAGAGAAATAAGAAGCAACACTCACTGTTCATTCCCCAATATCTTAGTTTTCTGTGAAAGTTTTTTTCTGTTGTTTGCATCCCCTTTAGTGCTGTCTTCAGACCTATACATGGGCGATGAAGATACAGGAAAGCATAGGAGTAAGGGCTGGAAATTAACTAGGCACCTGGGTATTGGTACAAATGGGGAGATATGCTCTAACTCCAGGGTTCCCATCCATGCCTCTGCCATGCCCCAAGATAAAAAGCTTTGTGGACACTTCAGTAAAGAAAAATCTGGTACATTTTCCTCTTAGTTTTCAGTGCAGACACATTTCTATGAGGGACAGCAATGAGACACTGGATTGAAGACAGAAGTTTAGGGTGCAGACTTGCTGTCTAAGCATACATCCGCACCCCAGGGCTAGAATGATGAAACTGATTGCTCTCAGGCAGCCTGTAGAAGTCAATACAATCCCAGAATCTATTAGGATATAATAAAGACAGAAAAGAGAGAAAACCTCATTTCGCTGTGTGTGATAGGAGAGAAATAGAATAAGTAAAAAGAATTCCAGGTGAAGAATGTTTAAGCCAGAAAGCAAGGTCATTTACTCAAAATCTTTGTGACTATAGCCCTCAAATGTCTTGAGAGCAAAAAAATAGAAACCTGTGTTAGCTGGCTTATACAGAAAAGAAATCTATCAGAAAACCCCTGGGGAGCTGGGAGAATTACCAGAAAGGGCAGCCAACTAGAATTGGAAGAAAGACAAGGACAGAAAAGTGTGTCGTCTCTGACCCCATCTGGGTCAAGCTTTAGGACAGCTTACTTGAGGCACCACTGCCACTGCTGCTGGCATTTTACACCGCCCTGGGACCACTTCAGTGACTGAACCACTACCTGATACTGGCCTCCTTCACTGCCATGGGGCCTCTGGACAAAGGGGGTCACCATACCCAGAAGATTCTGAGCTGCCCTTGCTCCAAACTCAAAGTCTGTGGAGAAGCCCACTGTGGCCAAGTTTGGGCCATAAGCCCCTTCCGGAGTTGCTGAGGGGCAACAAAGGCAGCCACTTGTCCTAACCCCTATTGGGAGATGCTTCCCAACACTTGCCCAATGGCGGTTTCCTCCAGCAAGGGAGAAAGGGATTTCAGGTAATGGTCACCCTATTACTAGTTTTCTAGGGCTGCCCTAACAAAATACCACAGACATTTATTTGCTCACAGATCTGGGTGCTGGAAAGAGGTCGGCAGATTTCGTTTCTCTGAAGCTTTCTTTCCTGCTGCGGCTTCATGTGGTCTTTCTTTTGTTTTTGTTTTAATTTTTAAAAAGATTTATTTATTTATGCACACAAGAGCTGGAGTACAGGCCAGTGATGTCAGGGGTGAGAGGATCCACCAGAGACAGAGTGGAGAACAGAACAGGCAGACTGACTGAAATACACTGCTGAGGGGAGCAGCGAGCGAGACAGGAGAGGTCTGCTGCGCCATGTGGGTTGCTCCCAGGCTGGCCAGGGGATAGAACTCATGCTTCAGAGGCTGTGGATTGTTTCATAGTGTGGTGCTTGGCCCCTGCATCACCAGGAAGGCCCTGTGGTCTTTCTTTTGTGTGCACACCAATCTGCTGCCTGTGTATCCACATTTCCTCTCCTTACAGGGACAATCATTAAATTGGGTTAGGGTCCACCCTTAGAGCCACATTTTAATTTAATCATCTCTTTAAAGTCACATTTTGAAGTACAGGGGTAGTAGGACTTCAGTTGATAAATTTGGGGGTGGGGCTCACAATTCAGTCCATAACACCCTCCTAGATGGAAAATGTCTACTCAAGTGAATAAATACAGAGAAATTAAATGAGAACTAGGTCATACATGTTCAAATATAGGGCTAACTTGGGAGGAAACTTCCCTTAGCAGGAAACCCACAGTTAATTGTAATCAAGCAGCCAGTTTTCTGTCTTGATTCTTAGTCTGATAGACAAGCTGCATCAACGTCATCTGGGGGCTTAGAAGACAGAATTGACCTTCACGTGCCCTCCTAAGTCAGCACCCGCACTTCCAGGGCAGGCCAGTGATTATTTTACACGACACAGTGGGAGACCTTGCCTTAGCAATGTTTGAGAATGGAGGTTTGCTTTTTTGCAGAGGACTGGGGGTGGGTCCACATGCTTCCGTGGCTCTGACTGAACCCTGTCACAGAAGAGGGAACAAATTGCCATAGCTATGCCAACAGGCCTCCTGCCTTAGGACAGGGGCATTATTCAGGCAGCACAGAAATACCTAATTCAGAGTCACCATAACAAGGGTGGTGTTGTTAGGGGGAAAGGATGTCCTGAGATAATCTCATACAGGCTTTGTGGACTCCACCCCCACTCCAGACTAAAGCCATCAGGACATTGGGAAAGACAAATCCCATCACCACCAAGGGGAGGGTGGCTGGGACCTGAGGGTGGAGTTGGGCAGCCAGGTTGGATATAAAAACCAAACACGTGGGCCTTGCTCTCTCTCTGGCTCGCGATCACTTGCCTCCTGGCTTCACCGCTCCTGGCTGGCGGCCAGCTCTCAGAGCGCCATTTTGGGATTCCTGATCGGCGGATTGGGTAGGACTCATTTAAAACTTTGTCTCCCACTTTTCTCCCAGAGCTGTACATTTCCTCATTTCCCTTTCCCTTGTAAATAAACCTTTTATTAACCTTTCACGTGTGCCTGCAGTAGAGCATTGATAAGTCCTTTTAAGCGCGCGGGTGAGGACCCACAGTCAGGCACCCCGTTTTGTATCGGGGTTGCTCTACAACAGTGTGAACCCTCTCAAATCGATTTCTGGGTTGAGGGGGTAAGCTAAGCAATCGTTTGATACTTATTTTAAGACTTTCATGTAGTGGACCTTAAGCAACTCTCTGCCCTTCTACCACTTCCTTGAGCAAGTTTCCTAAGCTCTTTGTGACTTAGTTTTCTTATCTGAAAATAGAGGTAATAGCATCTACATTCCAAGACTGTGGGAGGATTGATTAGATTAATATTTGTAAAGTCTGAGAGCACATCTGCACATAGTAAGTTTTATATAGGCCAGCTATTATTCTTTTTATTTCAGGAAAGTTAAAGTGGTCTCATGTCTTCCATTTTGGTTTTAGTTTATTCTTAGAAGGAGTTAGCATTCAACAAGAGAATTTATTTCCTATGACTCATCTGCCTACCTAAAGATTTTTCCAGAATTTAAATTCCTCTCACAAGTATTTTCAAACTATAAAATTCTCTTTGACTTTAGAACCAATTTTGGAAGCTGTTCCAGTCTGACTGGGGAATAAATTTACCAGTGAAAGTTAAGTTACTGGAATGAAAGAGTCAGCTGGTAGCCTGAGGAAAAGAAGATAGTGCCTTTCTCATTCTAGAGAGGAGAGCTGAAAGGAAAACCGTAGGTTGGGGAAAAAAACAATACAAAGCATTTTATACTTCCACAGAGATGTTCTGGGGGGAGAGAGGGGTGGAGATGGAGAGGGAGAGGGAGGGGGAGAGGCAGAGAGAGAGGGAGGGATAGAGAGAGAGAGAGAGAGGGTGAAAGAGAGAGAAATTTAAAGCAGGGAACTAAAAAAAAGACACACAATTTTACTACGTTGATGTACCAGAAAAGATAACAATTACCCCACTTCACTTATAATATCCATCAGCCCCTCGCCTGAGGGAGAAGAAAATCTGTAGACTAGAAAGTACAAAGTCAACAGTGAAAAAAGCAGCATGCCTGGTGTTCTGGTCACTATCATGGGAAAAGAATTGTGCACCTTCAAATATGGGCTGCCAGTAAGACGGGACATGTGCTTGATAGCATTTACTTTTGTTTTGATCTTGATATCTTGATCTCTGAAACTCAGAAGATAGAAGTATGGCAAATCCATGGTCAGGTGTCCTAAACATTGCTCGAGGAGCAGTGCAGGATGGCAACAAATGCCAGGTGAAAAGTGATCCACTTTCTTACTAGGAGGGGTCTAGATCTGGGAAATTTTTCACTGTGAGAACAGCTTCTGCCTTGTTAGAAATAGGTTGGATCCCTACCAAGCAAGTATAATTGGTGCTTTTAAATTTACAAGAGAATTACTAAGTGTGTCCTTAAAGTCCAGAATGTCTGAGTTTTCTCCTTTTTTTCCCCATTGTTTTTCTTAGAAGTCTGCATTGGTGTCAGCTTGGAAATGGACCAAATCCTTTACTTTGGAAACCAGCCGATTAGTTTTGGAATGGAAAAGGGATTGATTGACTCTTTGTCACTTGATGCCATTACTCCAGTTCTGCCAAGGGACTAGATGTTATTCCCCTTTAGTTATTTACTGACCTTGAAAGCACATGACAGAAGAAATAAAAATCCAGCTTGAGAGAAGGTGACACTGAAACTAATATCCTCTGCATGGAATATTCTCATGGTTTTTTACATGCCTGATTTCTTCCCATCCTTTAGGACTCACTTCAAATATTACCTGCCCACAACAGCCTTCCCAATCACCTATCTACTGTGGATACTCTGTCTGATGGTTAATTTTGTGTGTCACCTTGGTTGGGCATAATTCCCAGATATGTAGGTAGACACTATCTGGATGTATCTATGAATGTTTTGGGGTGAGATTTACATTTAAATCAGTAGACATTGAGTAAAGCAGATTGACCTCTCCAAGATGGGTGACCACATCCAGTTAAGTGCCTGAATAGAAGAGGCGGACTTCCCCTCAGCAAGACAGAATTCTGCCAGCAGATGGCATTCAGACTTCATCTGCACCATTGGCTTTTCCAGGTTCTTCAAAGGACTACCTGCCCCATAAGATTTTGGATTTACCAAGCCTCCACAAGTATTAAGGAGTCGATTCCTTAAAATGAATGTCTATATATATATGCACAATCCTTTGGTTCTGTTTCCCTAGAAAACCATGCTAATATACCTACACCTACACACATCACATTCTTTTCTTCAGCTCTCATTTATGTCCTTCAGAGTCTCATTATAGTATGCAGCCATTTTATTCATTGTTTCATGTTTCTTTAGTGTCTTTACTGAAGTTTCATGAGGGCCAGACTGGTTTGCCTTGTTCGCTCTTCCTGTGTTCTCCAGTCTACTTAGCAGCTGCATGGTGAATGAGTAAATGGGTAAGATTCTCCCAAAGATTATTCACAGGGGTAATTTATAGTAAACTGCATTTCTAATGTGTGTGATTATATTGTGTTAAAAAATGCTAACAGTCACAATGAGATTACACTTCATACCCACATGATGGCTAGAATTACACATACAAAAAACAGATAATAACAAGTGTTGGTGAAGAGGTAGGGAAATCTGAACACTCATACATTGTTGGCAGGAATACAAACTGGTACAATTACTGTCAAAACCAATTTGGCTGTTCCACAAAAAATTAAATTATCCTAGATGCAATAATCCCATTTCTAGGTATATATCCAAGAGAAATTGTTAACTTTATTCATAGATACTTAATTTTTTTTATGTAATTATAAATGGGATTGTTTTCTTGATTTCTTTCTCTTGGAGTTTGTGGTACAAAGAAACACAAAATATTTTTGTATATTGATTTTGTAGCCCATTACTTCACTATGTCGATTTTTTATTTCTAGTAATTTTTTAGTGGTGTCTTCAGTATATTATTATTATATGACATCATATTATTATGTTATCTACAAATGGTGATAGTTTTCCCTCTTTTCTAAGTTGGATTCCTTTTGTATCTTTCTCCTGCCTAATTTCTCTAATTATGACTTCCAACACTATGTTGCATAATAGTGGTCAGAGTGAATATCTTTTCCTTATACCTCATCTTAGATGAAAAACTTTCAGTTTTTCACTATTGAGCATGATATTATCTGTGAGTTTGTCATATGTAGACTTTATTATGTTGCTATTCTTCCATCCCCATTTTATTGAGAGTTTTTATCATAAATGTATGTTGAATCTTAAAAAAAAAAGTATGTTGAATCTTGTCAAATGTTTTCTCTGTGTCTATTGATATGATAATACTATTTTCATTTCTCCTTTTATTAATGTGGTAAATTACATCAATTGACTTGCATATGTTGAACCATCCTTGCATGCCTGGGATAATCCCACTTGGTCATGATGTATGATTCTTCTAATGTGTGGTTGTATTCAGTTTGCTAAGGTTTTGTTCAGGATTTTGCATCTATGTTCATCAGTAATATTGATTTAGAAAATATATACTTTAGAAATGAAAAATCAATTCTGACTATAAATTTTCAATTCCTAAAAGTGAAAGGTAGGTGCTAAAATCCCACTTTGAAAATTATTTAGGAGCAATCACCAGAAACCTAGCTTTTAGCATGCAAACTAATCATGGGTCATCTTCTGAACTGTGAGTAGAGTTGTGGGGAACCAGGCAATTCCCCCCAAAATAATTGGGTAGCAACAGGCCTGGCTTTACGAGACAAGTATTAGTATTAGCTCTCTGTTAGAAACTGATTAACAGCTTTCTGCATAAGGGAAATGGAGGTGCATAGCCCTTCAGAGAAAACAGCACAAAAACTTGAATATGGGGAATTCTGAGTATGGTAAAAAGGATCAGGGGCCAGGAGCAGTTGATTTTGTAATATGAATGTTAGAAATTGAATTCTCTGCCAATAATGGGCCTATGCAATAGGTGTTTGCTGGTGTACTGAGAACTAAGTATCATTGCCCACCAGTGTGCATAATTTAAATCTGATCACCAGGAAACAGCTTCCTAACTCAAACTGAGGAACAGTCTACAAACTCATTGGCTCATACTTCTAAAAAAATTCAATGTTATGAAATATAAGATAGTCACTGAACATTTGTAGATTAAAGGCAAATAAAACAACATTACAACTGAACATAACATACAGTCTTGAATTTTCTTCTGTTGTAAAGTATACTATTAGGCCAAGTATATTAAGATAAAATATGTATAAGATTTGTAGAGTATATAATAATACTATATCAGTGTTAACTTCCTGGTTTTGATAATTGTGTTTATATAAGAACATTCTCTCTATTTACAACATTGAAATATTTAACAGTACAGAGATACCATGTCTTTGTCTTACTTATAAATGACCCAGAAAAATAATGATGGAGGGGAAAAGGAGGAGATTTTTTCATGAATAAAGCCATGTTTCTGCTAGCAGGGAGGAAGGGAAGAATGGATACTTGATCTCACAATAAGCACACCTATCTTAATTAGGTGTTCCTTTATTGCTGAAAAAATAATGTATAAATTTTACTCTAAATTACTAAAATATCCAATGTATGTAGCAGAACATAAAGTGATATTTTTTCCTGTGATCCTGGAATTATTCAGATATATTAACAACCCCACATTCAGAGCGCTACAAGCAGTTGGGTTTAGCTAGCTACCTTAGAGCCTAAGAAAAGCACCAATTCAGAGCCAATTTTAATTCCCCCCTCCACCTCCCTCAATTCATCATAAGAAGAAACTCAAGAGGTAAAGGAGTCTTTGAGTTCCTGACTATTATAATGTTCATGAAAAGAAACTATTTCCTCCCATTCTCCAAAACCAAGGGAAAGTATCAGATTTGAAAGAATCAGTTATCAAGATTTGGAGAGACTACAAGAAGTGGAGAATTGCATTTTATTCTCGAGTTGAACATCAACTTATCTAATTGATATTTAATCTACTCCTGGTACTTGAGTAAGGGGAAGAAAAACTGTAGGAAGCTAAAAAGGTAGAAAGAGGTTTCAACAGTGGAACATCTTATATCTACCATTTGACAAGAAAAACATGTATATATTTCATATAGTTCAAAGACTCTAATGAAAACAACTAGGCTTGTGTCATGTTACTTACACCAAATCAAAGATAGTCAACCTATAGGAAAGGAGAATCTCAGGAACAAGAGGCCATGGAATGGACCACCTTTGGTGTAGACAGGGCCAATGGGGTGGGGGGAGGAGAAAGTCAGTACAATTCACAGAGCCACGTGGTCTAGAAGACTGTCTATTAAATCAAAGATGATCTTGCTGAGGGATTCAAACCAACTCTTACATACATGTGTAGCCATATTTAACCTTACAACCCCCATGAACTAAGGTAGGTCTATTGATACTAAAAGAATGGGGAAGGGGAAGAGCGCTGAATGATTTTTGAGATGGAAATTTGAAATGAATAGGAATGCCACAGATCCCAAAATGTGACTGTTCTAAGACAAATATGCCTACATAGTTATGTAATATGACTGAGATATCAAAAAATAATGAGCTATGCATAGCAAAGTTTGATAAGATCAGTTGGGCAAAATTATTAGAAAAGTTTTTTTTTTGGAAAAGCTTCAAATAAACAGTTTAACCTTATTTTTAAAGTAACTAGAAAAAGAATAATTGAAATCAAAAGTAATGGTGTGAACTCATCAATCAAGACAGAGAGTGGCAGTTTGGTAAGAATGATCCTTCTGTATTACGCATACAGATCTATAAACCAATATAAATGTAAATTGAAAGTTTGGAGCAAAATATTTCGGCTAATAACACAAAATAAAAAGCAGAAACTTATTTTCTCATATCTGATAAATTAGACTTTCAGCCAAAAAAGGTAACTAGTGACAAAAACAGGTACTATATAATGATCAAGGGTACAATCCATCAAGAAGATGTAATTATCATCAGTATTTCCATACCTAACACAAGTATACTTAAATATATAAAATAGTTAAAACAGATCAAAAGCAGACATTGACAGCAACACAGTAATAGTGGGGGCTATCAACATACCACTTTCTTTGTGGACAGACCATCCAAATAGAAAGTAAACAAGGAAATAATGACGTAAGCGAAGTAATAGATTAGATGGTCTTAATAAGCTTATACAGAACTTTCCATCACAAAAGAAATGAAGACTCAATATTCTCAAGTGCACATGAACATTTTCCAGGAATAGATCATATGCAGAGACACAAAAAAGCTTTAATAAACATATGAAGATTAAAATCATATCAAACATCTTTTCCGATCACAATGGTATGAATCTAGAAATCAAATGTAAAGAGAAAATTAGAAAAAAAACAGAAGTGTGCAGACTAAATAAAATGCTTATGGATAACTCCTGGGTCAATGACTAAACCAATGGAGAAATAACAAATTATCTGGAGACCAACAAAAATGAAGAAACTAGTTATCAGATCCTATAGGATGCAACAAAAGCAGTATTAAAAAGAAAGTTCATAGCAATACAGACCCACATTAATAAATAAGAAAAGTCTCAAAATACCCATGGTATGACCCCCCCCCACCTTTGTAGGACTACCACTTTGTTCCAAGTCTATTATTCAAAAGGAAGGAAGGGAGAAAAAGTAAGAGGAAGGGAAGGAAAACAGAGCTGATATCTGCAACAGCCAGAATATAGTTTAATTTGCCTAGAGTCACCTTATCTAAATTAGAGTGGAATAATAGAGAAAAGTATTGACATATGTGCTCGTTTCTGTTATAATTTCAGCTACAGAGAAGACATTTTTTATGGGATTGGAGATGGGGAGAGAGTGCCTGAGTTCAAGTCCTAGCACTCCCATGTTGTATAAGCGTGGGGAAATCGTGTGATCTCTTGTACAAAAATCCTTTCCTGATAAAAGGTTGGTATCTACTCTGATTGAGTTGTTGTAAACCTTAGAAAGGTAATCATATGCAAAGCCTGAGCAGTGCCTGGAATATCATAAATGCTTAATCAAAGTTGGTTATTGTTATCACAGTAATTATCATCTTTAAAAGCATGGGACACAGAATGAGGATCAGAGTAAGAGTGGAGGGAAAGGAAGAATTTTCTACTGGCAACACTAAGTGAACAATCAAAACTGAGATTTGAATGAAGGTAAGCCAGTAGTCAAAGTCAGACAGAGAAACTCATCAAAGTCTGTGCACAATAGGTCCTGGAGTAGATGGAGGGTGTAATGTTTAAAATGACCTGGGACTGGTGTGTCAGGAGTGAGTAGACCAGGAGGTGCTGGGTAAACATTTGCAGCTGCATTTTATTGTCTCCAAAGATTGTGGAGCCATGCCCCAGGCCAAAAGACTTTGGTCTTGCCTACAGATCTTACACCTGCCATCCAGTTGTGGAAATACCATGAGAACAAACAGCATGACCAGATTAGAGGTCACATCTCTGGCCATTTAGGCCCAAGTAGCCATAGTCAATGGCTGAAGTTGAAGGGTGAAGGATGCTCATGTTACAGGTTTAGTAAATATTCCTTCCTGAATACACAATTATTTAAACTCACAAAGCAAAATACAGGCACACTGTCAGAAATGAGAATAACAAGCAGAATTGTGATGGTTGTGACTGACATAAAACTGAAGGAAACTGGCGATAATTTGAGAAATATATTGTATCTGAGAAGTCCTTCAGTTCTGTGGATGAACAGTTCTGTATGATGAATATAGATACTTGAGGAGTTAAATAGTACAGTGTCCAGCATTGGCATCTATTATCAGACAAACATAGGTTTGATCTCTGCTGTCCCACTTGGAAGCTGAATGTTTCTAGGTGAGTTACCTAATCACTGTAAAATTAGGTTTTCTCCTCTCTTTCCAGGACTAGTGACAGTACCAATCTCAAAGGGTTATTATAAATATTAAAATAAAACTTTTTGTTTTATAAGCTCTTTATTTTATATAAATCTGGCAGATAGTAGGAGTTCAATATATTTGTCTAACCCAAAGTGAGCAAGTTTCTTTGTCATATTAATTTCCTATGACTTTGAGGGTTATGCTAATTTATATAGATTTTTATAGATACCACACAATCTATATAAGCATATATCAATATAGAAAATATACATATTTGTATAATCAGCAATCTCCTCGACATCTTCACTTGGGTATCTAAAAGCTGTCTTAAATATGTCTAAAATTGAGCATCTAGTCTTCACATCTCAAATGTGCTCTTTCCACAGTCTTCCACATTTTAATCAAATGCCAACCCTAACATTCCAAGTGCTCAGGTATCCTGATGCCTCTCTTTTTTATGTTTATTTATTTATTTTTATTTTTATTTTTATTTATTTCTTTTTATTTCTTTTTATTTCCAATAGTACGAAATACTATTGGCTCTGATATCAAAATATGCCCCAAGTTGGTCACTTCTCACTATTCTATTACAACTCAGAACCACTTACAATTCACAACCTAATACCTCTCACTTGGATTATTACTGCTACTTCTGAGCTGCAGTTCCTACTTCCACCCTTGACCCTTGTTACAAGTTTCATTGTGTCTCTAGAACAGGTTTGTCTAAGTCCTAACATATAGTAACTGCAAATATGACCTTATTTAGAAATAGAGTCTTCCTAGAAGTAAAGTTAAGACAAGGTCAAATTGGGTCAGGATCCTAATACAACGACTGTTGCTCTCAGAGGAGAGAGAGATTTGGAGATACAGAGATACAAGGAAGAAGATCATGTGAAAATGGAGGCAGAAATTTGAGTTAGGTTACCAGGGAGCACCAATGTAAGCCAACAACTACCAGAAATTGTAAAAGACCAGGAAGAATTAATCTATAGAGCCTTTAAAGGGAGCATGGTCCTGATTACCCCTTGATCTTGGACTTCTAGCCTCCAGAACTATTAGAGAATAAATTTCTTTTTCTCTAAGAGGCCCAGTTTGTGATAATTTGTTATAGCAGGTCTAAAAAAATAAATAGATGTATTAGATTTATAAATTAGTTAGATTTATAGATTAAGTAAGTCTCTACAGTCTATATCAACATAGGCCCAAAAATGATTCTTTTAAAAGTTGATTCCAATCATATCACTCATCCATTCAAAACCCTGGCATGACCTCCATGTCAAAGCCCTCATAGTAGCTGGCAAACTCCTCCATAGTCTCCTTGTCCTACCTAGCCCTCTCACCTCCCTCCTTTTGTGCTCCCCTTGTTGACACCACACTACCAATAGCCTCCTTGCTATTCCTTACACACATCGAGCTGCTCCCACCACAAGGTCTCTGCCTCTGCCTGGGAAAGCAGATACTGACATGGCTACTCCCTTGCTTGCTTCAAGTCTCTGCTTAGGTGCCCTTTTCCAATGATGGTATACAGGCCCCACACCCCAAACCTTCTTACTCTTCTTTTTTTTTAACCCATCTTGCCTAATTAGCATCCTTTCACACACTATGTATTTATTATGTCTTCTTTCTCCCTAAAATAGAATATAATCTTATACCCACAAAGGAGTATTCATGACTGTTTCATCCACTTAAAGCAGACACACAGAAAGTTTAGTAAATATGTGTAGTGGTAATATTTAGTAATAATTTGTTAGTAAATATTTGAAAGAAATGAAGGAAAATAAAAGAGTTATTCTGTGGGGATAGAACTGTGATTCCTTAACAAAAGCCTTTAGAAGGGCAGATAATCCTCCTCCCAGTGGTTTATGAAGACTGAAATCTTGGGTCAATTCTTCTTCAGGCCACATCTCCCATATCCAATTTAAGCTCGGATCTCTCCAATTTAATCTAATGAGGATTAAATGAGAAAATGTATGTAAATACAACTAACATTGTTCCTAGCAGAATAGACATCTAAGAAGTTCCTATCTCTCTCTTTCTGATAAATACGGAATTTTATTATCTTGAATGAATGAGTCGGGACTTCTTTTGTGAGTCCCTCTAGGGATAGGGACAAGTGGTCCCGGGTCACTGCATCAGATAGATCCTGTCACATATACCAGAGACTGCTCTTCCAGACTTGTAGACTATGGCATGTCAACACACCTGAAGGGCAGAATTACACATGTAAGTCATGGAGATTCTGGGATCCTGCAGCAACAGTCCTTTTTGGAAGTAATTTTTGCTGTTAAGAACCTAGTCCTTGTCCTCAGGGCCCTCTGACATTTTGTTTCAAAGCACATCAGCACTGAGGATCCAGAAGAAAGAAACAATGATTATGTTCACTACCAAGCAGGGACATTGTGAGGGCAGCTCACACAGCCTCCCACTCTGGGCTCCCCAACCCCCCCCCCCCTGCCGCCTTGGGGCTTACCTTCCCAAGGAATGAAGTTGTTTAGCAAGGACTGTCTTTAGTGGAAGGAGACAGGTATCTCTAAAAGGAGAATCTAGGAAGTTGATATTTGTCCCAATTTACATTTCTCTTCTCTACTCTTTTACACCTTTGCTCACTCTTTTGCTCAAGCAAGATTTCATAGAATCTGAGTTTCATCCTCTATTGAATTCATAGTCATAATATCAATAAAACATAAAGCCATAGTTTGGTATCCCTGAAAGTAGTATGTTGACAAAGCATTTGAAAACGTCTAGGAAACAGAAATTTCAAATTAGAAAGACTTCTTCCTTTCATGTACACATTGCCTAATTTAACCTTCTCAAGTGTGGGTATTACCATTTTTGTAAGTGAGAAAACTAGGGACCAGATAAATTCAGGAAATGATGCAAGGTCACTGCTGTATTAATTTCTAACACTGACCAAAAAAAAATTACTACAAACTTGGTTTAAAACAACAGAAATGCATCTGTCACAGTTCTTGAAGCCAGAAGTCTTAAATCAAGTTGTCAGCAGACTGGAGTGTCTGGGGAGGGAAGTTTCCTTGCCTCCTCCTGGCTTCTGGTGACAACAGCCCTGAAAATACTTGGCTTGAAGCTATATTACTCCAAATCTCTGCCACCACCTCCACATGCCTCTCCGTGTGTCTCTGTGGATGTGAAATATCTCCCTATCCTTTCTCTTATAAGAATACCAATTATTGGGCCTCCCTGGTAACCCAGGGGTTAAATCTCAGCATTATCACCACTGCTACCTGAAATCAATTCCCAGCCAGGAAGCTCACCCACATAATGGTGCAGCAGACTGCTCCCTCCCGTCTCACCTGCTGCTCCCCTCAAAAAGTGTATTTCATGCAAATGGCCAAAAGGCATATGAAAAAATGTTCAACATCACTTGTAATCAGGGAAATGCAAATCAAAACCACAATGAGATACCATCTTACACCAGTGAGAATGGCACATATTAAAAAAAAAAAAAAACTAGCAACAACAAATGTTGGTGAGGATGTGGAGAAAAAGGAACTCTCCTGCGCTGCTGGTGGGAGTGCAAACTGGTCCAACCACTATGGAGAGCTGTGTGGAGATTTCTCAACCTACTAAAGATAGAACTTCCATATGATCCAGCAATTCCACTCCTAGGTATTTACCCAAAGGACACAGAAACATTAATTCAAAAGGGCACCTGCACCCCTATGTTTATAGCAGCACTATTTACAATAGCTAAGCTATGGAAACAACCCAAATGTCCAGAAATAGATGACTGGATCAAGAAGATGTGGTACATATACACAATGGAGTATTTACTCAGTAATCAAAAAAGATAAACTCATGTAATTTGAAGCAACATGAATGGAGTTGCAAGGGATCATGCTCAGCAAAATAAACCATAAAGAAAAAGAAAAATACCAAATGGTCTCACTCATAGCAGGAATTTAGAAAACCTAAATAAGGGACCAGGAGAAAGACTAATTGCGATAAAGTAAAAATCAAAATGAACAAGCAACTATAGACCAGAGACACACTACAGTGAGGGGCAGGGGGAGGAGAAGAGAGATTAGGGTCAGAAAAAGGGGGTGGGAATTGTATGGGGACTATAACCAAAATGAAAATGCATACATTATGCAAAAATGAAAAATGATGTAAGAATTATATAAAATAAAATAATTTATTAAAAAAAAGTGTATTTCAGTACATCTGCCTGTTCTGCTCCCCACTCTGTCTCTGGTGAATCCTCTCAACTCCCCACCTCTGGCTTACACTCCAGTTCTTCTATTCAAAAATAAACAAATAAAATCTTTAAAAAAAGAAGAATACTGGTTATTGGATTTATGCCCCACTGTAAATGCTATGTCTAAATAAGGACACATTCATGGGTACCAGGGTTAGGTCTTGAATGTACAAAGCTGTTGTTTTTTCTCCTGGGTAGGAGACACACAACTCAACCTACTATAGTCACTAAGAAGTGATAAAGCCAGACTCAAACCCAGTTCTATCTGATATAGAATTTCAACTTCACACTGTCTTCCCCTGTGATCCCAGAGGAACTAGCACAAGCCATCCCGGACTTGTGTCTGGCTTGAAGTCAAGTGTCTCTTGAAATTGTCTACTTTTCATAAGAAAAACATTTTAGTTTAGAATTTCCCATAATTTATTTGGACTAAAATAGAATGTAATCTCTAGGTTCTAAGAATTCTTTGGGAAGTACATGTAATGTTATTCTAACCCTAATTGTGCTTTTTTACTTTCTTTTTCTTCCTTCTCCCTGAGGGATCTGGAAGCTTTTCTGAGAAATAGGGTCCTCACACACACTATCATGGACTTTTAGCTAGAGCGCCCAGGTTAACATGACATTTGTAAAGATGCTCTTGACATAGGAAGAGATGACTTACCTGTAAATTTTGATTTTTTTTTAATAAAAAGGATTTCTCAATAAAGGATTAGTTTAGCAAATGTGGGTTGCCTAAACCCTGCACATTTCAAAGGCTTGATCCTAGCTCAGCTCTCAGGAGAGAATCTCTAAGTCATTAGAATATTCTACCTGATAAAAGTATTTGTGTTTACCCAAGGGTCTAGGATCCAAGGGTCTTGGGACTTAGCTTTCCAAGGAATAAAGTCACTCAACAGAGTCTGTCTTTAGTGGAAAAAGCTATAGGTATCACTGAAAGGACAATCTAAGACATTGACATTTGTCCCAATTCAAATTTCTCTTTTCTTGTTCAAGGTTATCAGCTTGATCTCTGGAGGGAGTGGAATCAGGTCAACCACCATGCTGGCAGTTAGTCAGGTCTACATGATAGTGAACCACAAGAAAAACTGAAAACCAAGGCTTAGGTGGGTTTCTCTTATAATAATACTTCACGTGTACTGTCATGCATTGTTGCGTGGGGAATGAAGCAATGTCCAGCTTGTGCCTGGCCTCTCCTGGATTCCATCTATCCATCTTTATTCTGAAGTATATCATAATCTGTGTCATTTCACCACAATAGAATAGAACCATGATTATAAACAATGATGATTTCTGTGAGTCCTTCAAGTGAATTATTGAATCTGAGAATGATCTAGATTTTATTATCTAATAGAAATCCATAATTATTTTAACAATTCATGCTTCCTTGAATACTCAGATCTGGCAAGGTTCTGCTGAATTATAAACTCCATTACAGTGAGCACGATGCCTTTCAATGGAAATTCTCATACCTCACCTTCCCACAATACACATATGGTGTTTTGCATGTAGTAGGTGTTCGATAAGGAGCAAATGAACATGACATTCGGTTTCGAACCATAATAAAGTAGAGTATCCCATAATCAGAACTGACTTGTATGCCATATATGAGACCTTCTGAATGGACCCAGCTTACACAATGAATATCATCTTAGGTTGAATAATGTGAGACTCTACCTGATAGAGCAATTTCCCTGAACTGAGATTAATTTAGTGGGGAGCAATGCTGAGAGCTAGCAATTGAACTGCAGCTTGGAAACAGATGCCTTGACCCTTGCAGAAAAACAGCCTTATCCTCAACATTTTTTATATTTTACAAGAAAAATAAATTTAGTGGATTCTCCCAGATTGGTCAAAAGTCTTAGCCTTAGAAGAGACAAAACTTGTTAAATTGTGGCAAATATAAGATCTCTAATTATCGAGGGCTAGTATCTTCTCAGGGATCTGTTTTGTTTGCTTTAGATAGGGTGAAATCTTTTTAGTACATGATGCCAAGTAGCAAGCTGAAGGGCAAATTGTTGGGTGTATACGGAGAGACAGTGGAAACTATTAACATAGGGTGAAGGCCATTCTCTGCTGCCATCCAGAATTAGGTGAATATTCTACACTGTTTGACTTTGTTCAGTGTGTCTGTTTTGTCGGGTGTGTGTGTGTGTGTTTTACCATCTCATGTGTGTTTTACCATCTCAGTAAAATTGTATTAGGTAAAAAAATTATACACAATAAAATAGGTAGATCAATTGATTTTTGACAAGGATGACAAGACAATTCAGTGGAGAGAGTAGTCTTTCCAAAATGATGGCACTGGGCCTATTGGATAGTCACATGGAAAAGAATCAAGTTGAACCTTTATTTTACATCATCACTAACAAAGACTAACTCAAAGGATCAAAGGGCAAATGTAAGACTTAAAAACTATAATACTTTTAGAGGAAAACCTAGGGATTAATCTGTAAACTTGGACTAGGCAATGATTTTTTTTTTTAAGATTTATTTTATTTATACAAGAGCCGGGTACAGTCCAGATGTGTGGGAGGGTGAGAGGATTCACCAGAGACAGAGCAGGGAACAGAACAGGCAGAAAGACCAAAACACACTGCTGAGGGGAGCAGTGGGTGAGACAGGAGAGGTCTGCCATGCCATGTGGGTTGCTCCAAGGCTGGCAGGGATTGAACTGGCACTGCAGAGGCTGCGGACAGCTTCACAGTGCTGCGCTTAACTGCCTGTGCCGCCAGGGAGGCCCCTAGGCAATGATTATTAATATGACACCCAAAGCACAAGCTCAGACAACATAAAAATACCACAAATGAGGTAAATTAAATAATAGACATATTTATTGCTCAAAGTTCTGGGGGCTAGAAGTCTGAGATCAGGTTCCAGCATGGTCTGTGTCTGAGGAGAGCCCTCTTCTGGTTTACAGAGAGCGCCTTCTTAGTGTGTTCTCACAAAGACAGGAGAGAGAATCAGAGAGAAGGACAGACAGAGACTGAGAGACAGAAAGCACAGCTCTGACCTCCTCCTCTTTTTTAAGGGCATTAATACCATTCACAAAGGCTTCACCCTCTTGACCTAATTACTACCAAAGACCTCACTCTCCATAACATTGCATAGGGAGCTGGGACTTCAGCGGGAGAATTTGGAAGGAACACAAACTTTCGTCTATAACAAATGAAAAAAACTTATACATAAATGTTCTTAGTAGCATTATTCTTAATGCCCAAAAAAAGTAAAAACAACTCAAATTCATCAGCTGATAAAGAAAATGGGACACTCTACCATATAATGGAATATTATTTAATTATGAAAAGAATTAAAGCACTAATACCTGATATACAAAGATGATCTTTGAAAACATGATGCTAAGTGAAAGACAGCAGTCTCAAAGGTGCTGCAGGAGGCCTTGTTGCTCCAGCCAGATAGGATACTGACAAGCAGCAAAGACAAAGGGCCTCACACCATGGGGCTGAAGATATGGCATCCCTTTGCTTTTTGTTCATGGACATAGAGAGAGAAAAATTTATCAGAAAGTATATTAGGCAATAAATTATATGTATCAGCATATTGTAAGTAAATAGCATGAAATATTGTTTGTTTAGAAATTAATTATTAAACAGTTTGGCCCACTTGACAATGGGAGATGGTTTATTAAACATGCCTGACAAGCATTACAATACAACTATTATTGTAAGTTCTTTTTTGCCTTCCCTTGCAGTTTCTTGGGAAAGTTTTTAAATGAAACTATTTGAGTTAAGAAGTTTCTAGGTAGAGAAAGTTCTGATAGCTGAGTAGCAGCCAGCCCCTGGTGTGAAGGCCATGAGAATAAGAAAAGTCTTTTTTTGCTTAGGCTTTGGCTAATAGGGATGTACTGGTGGCTATCTACTGGCTTAGGTTATTGTTTGGTTGAAACAATGAGTTCTAGTGTAAGGCTTAGTTTTTTATTAGCCTTGAAGGTTGCCTTCTTGCTGAGAGCATGTAGTGGTCAAAAGCCCATAGAAAAAGAGATGCACTGATTGTTTCTGCTTTGTTTCTATGCACATGATAATGTAATCTCAATGCTTGCAAAAAATGTATAAATAAAGAACCTGCTGAGCCTTTCGGGCAGAAGATACTAGCACCTCACCAAGTGTCAGTGTCTCCTCATTCTACCTCATCCCCTTCCCCTCAGCCCCTAAGTTTCAGATCATTCGTATTCGCCGCTGTCTCATCCTTTCAGGAACCCTGACACGACATTTTGCCGGAGGCTGGTCCCCGGCACAAAGGAACACATATTGTATGCTCTATTCATATGAAATGTCCAGAATAGGTACATCTATGAAGATAGAAATAGATTAGTGATTGCCCACAGCTTGGGGAAATAACGAGGTTTTGCAGGAGGGCAGGAGATGTGTGTACCTGATGGCTAAGGGATACAGGGCTTCTTTTTAGGATGATAAAAATATCTTAAAATTGATTGTGGTGAAGGATACTTCTGTGAATATTCTCAAAATCATTAAACAGTGCACTTGAAAGAGTGAGTTGTAAGGAATGTTATATCTCAAAAATATTTGAAAAGCTGTCTGTTTTTAAAAGGGTTAAGATTGAGCAAATCTTCCTCGAAAGCAATGGCTTGTGCAAAAAAGTCACATAGGTTAATTTCTTCCCCATATCTCCCAGCCAAGGAGAAAAGAACTGACAACTGTTGAGCGTGTCCTTGGCACAGGCAATTTTTATTCTGCCAAGACTATGCGGTAGTAGAGGAGGAGGCCAGGTCACTCTCGAGGAACGACCCCGCTACACTATAAACACTTATACTATTAATCTTTATCCCAGCTTTCTCCAAATGGACATTTGGCTTTTACCAGAGTTACTGTGCACTGGAGAGAAGAAAATGATCAGTGTTCTGAGATTACGCGAAGTCAGAACTGACACCAGTTCCAGAAGACACAAAGCATCACTGTGGTCTACCTGTCAGAGGAGTTGCTTGTGGAGGCCAGGAGATCCGTGGCATTTTAGCTCAGGTCTGTCTCACAGTGGGCACAGTGGTCTCAGTCCCCATCCTGTGGTTACTTCATTTCCCTGTTGCACAATGGAAATAGAGCGGCTGGCAGAATCCCCATCTGGACAGAAATGTTCAGCCTGATTCCACAGCCTGCGTTCTCTTAGAGCAAAAGACTCATTTACTATTAGGCTCCAGCAGCCCTGTAATTTAGTCCTGGAATTTACTTTCTGTATAATGAAGTTATAGATGATGATCTGGTTTCTCAGTACAGAGCGGATTAGAGGCAGCAAATTGGAAGGGAATACAAATTAGGCAGAATCATCCCGATGACAGCCACAAGGAGTAAGTACTGAGGATGCTCCTTGAGACAGAGCTTACACAAACGGGACAGGCACTCTCTCTGCAAAGAGCCAAGCAGCCTTTGGGGGCTGGACGAAGCTGCTACTGGCTTCCACAAGCAAACCTAGAGCAGCCTTAAACTGAGTAGGCATCAGAATTACATGGGGGGCTTGTTAAAACACTGCTTGCTTGGCTCTACTCCTAGAGTTTCTGATTCAGTGGGTATGGGTTGGGACCCGAGAAAGTACATTTCTAACAAGTTCTCAGGGATGCAGGTTCTGCTGCCCTGGTGGCTCGATTTGAGAAATGTGGGCCTATATTCTAGCCCAGGGCACTATATAGTGCTCCTAAAAAAGATTCTGAGTCTACAAGAAAAGACTCAACCTTGCCGGATTCTTATATTATAAGGCAGAGGTATATAGTGCATTTTAAATAATTTTGATCAAAATTAGAATAAAAAATTGGGGGGGCATTTAAAGAGGTAAAGTTTGGAAACTGGAAAAATTCACACATACACTTTTCACATCTCCTGGGGTGCAACCTCCCCTGCTTACCTTATATGTGTCCCCCACCAGCAAGATCTGTTCCCTACTGTCCAAACCTTGCTTTCCTTCATTTCACAGCATTATCATAACTGGACATTATGACATTGACCTGCATATATGGTCTTCTTCCCCACCCCCATAAAAAGTACTCTCCCTGAGGGCAGACCTAGTTTTCTTTTGTTCACCTTGGTATCTCTAGAATCTAGAACACATTCAGGCACTTGATGGAGTCCTAATAATTTTTGAATGAATAAATAAAGAAAACATTACCTTAGCTATAATATGTCAAAGGAGGGATGTATGTGTGTGGTGTGAGCATGTACATAGTGTAAGTGTGGTGTTTCAGTGTGTGTGTATAAATTATATGTATGTACGGTGTGTGGCACCTGCATGTGGTGTGTATAGTGTATGCATGTAGCATTTGGTTTGTGTATGTGTGCACATGTGTACACATAGCATGCACATAGTGCGTGTGTGTGATGTGGGTGGGTGGTGTGTATGAGTGTGTGTAGTGTGTATGTGGGTGTAATGTGCGTGTTAGTGTGTATTAGTGTGTGTGGTATATCTGTGTGTAGTGCGTGTGTGTGTGTGGTATTTGTATACAGATGGTGTTAGTGTGAGTGCATTTAGAGGAAGTCAGAATGCAGGAAAAGGACTAATTCTTGGAAAAGTATAATAGAAGGAAAAAAACCCTTGTCTCTGCACTTCCTTTGAAAATTTGAAGAGAGCAGTAAATGGGAGGCGTGAAACTGCTTTTGGTGAAGAAGCTGCTTTCCTCCTCAATCCATATGCTAAGAAAGCAGTTTCAGCCTCAGGAGGGCCAGGACCCCACCAGGAGACGGTACTTATGTGCAAACTCAGTTTGCGGGTCCCCAGGCAAGCAGGGTACTTGGCGAGCAGAGCTGGGGCTTCTTCATGACACTCCTAGGACGACATGTCGCCAGGGCCTGAGAGTCCCACTCGGTTCCTCTGTCACCTAAGCCCAGCATTTGCTGGCAAAGGGAGGGAGGTCTGTGTGGCGACACCTGGGTGTTGCTGAGAAACAATGAAAGTTTCTGGTGGTGGAAAAGTACAGAGAAAGGAAAACCATGTCTCTCCTCCTCCGCCCTCCTCTACCAAACCACATCTTGTGTTTTTCTCACAGTTGCCCTCCAAAGGAACCCTCTACACACTTTCCTGACACAGAAATATATTAAACCAGAAAGAGAAGCGCAGCTAGTCTACCTTTTTGATTGCCAGATGAGACAACTAAGGTCAGGAAACAGAGGAGAATCGCCAAAGTTAGTAGCAGATCCAAGACTAGAATTCAGCTTTGTCCATCAAGAGAACTTTCCACTGCATGTCACAGTGGGCTGTGAGTTCCTACAGAGAGAAACTCTTATGTTCATCTCATGGGCACTGTGTCTGATATATAATAGATCTCAGGAAATAGTTGAGGAATGAATAGATAGATAATTCACTTTGATCTGCTCCTATGTGTGTTCTGCAGAAGACAGTATGATTATGTGTGCCAGACAGGCATCTGTTGAAGTAAGAGATTGTGAGGGATGTGATCGAGAAATTGGAGAAGGGTATTTAGGACTGGTGTGGCTAGAGAAAATTAATTTCATGAAGGCATCTCTTTCCTGAGGCTTGTCAGAAGTTGTTTGGGTCTGGAAGCCCAATCTTGACAGCGCACTTGTATTTGAGTACTGGGAATTACCTTAAGCTAACCAAATTCACAGGAGACTGGAAAGCAATTAATTAATTTTTAGCGTGCCAAGCAACTGGGTGTTTGAATTAGCTAATTGTCCATTTTCTCCCTGTGGAGAAATCTAATTGGGAAACCATATCCCTTAATTTTGAGTCCCAGAGAGCCAATCTTAGCCTTTATTACTGGCATTCCAACCTCAAGCAGAATGAATAATCACTCAAATAGTTATTTCTTCATAGAAGGTAAGTTGTAGAAAGGCAGGAATCTTTGCCTTTTTTGTTCACTGCTATATACCCAGCACCTTTTTGGGTTGACACACGGCATGTGCTCAATGAATATTTGTTGAATGCAGAATTCTTTAATTATAAAATTGGGACAAAGAAAATTTGTGTATTGTGCTACTGGTGTTGATAAGCTTATGTGGATATAGTCATCTCTGCTAAGTAAATGTGCTGCCCCACATGTGATGGGCATGTGTGCCCACTGGCATCTCCACTGGATGCTACTGAAGATACTGGTAATATTTTGCTCCCTGACCTCCTTTATATTCTGCAGCTATGTCCTTGGGTTGCTTGGCACATTCTTTTTCAAACAAAGTACAAACTAGTTGCAACTTTCATCTCTGCACCTATCTTCCACTCATCCTCCAACCACAAGGTGGCACCCTGGTCACCTTCCTTAAGCTGAAACCTCCCAAGTTCCTATTTGTATTTCCTGGGGAAGTCCTATTTGGTACATATTCAGGAAAGCTTCTTGTTTTTTCCACAGAGACAACTGAATTTCCAAGTTCAAGGATCCCAATAGTCTAACATTCAGAAGGAGACTTGGGACATGCCAGCACCAGGAGATAAACTTGAAGCCCTGCCTGCCTCCTAATGTGGGATCTTCCTGAGTCATTGACGATCAGCTCCACCATTCACTATCAATTCTAATGAATGTGTTTGTAATGCCATACAGTTTTCCAGCACTCTTACACAAAGAAGTATAGAGAAAATAAAAATATTATAAGTTAGTTCAAGGAAACGGGGACAAGAGGGTACTCCCCTGAGCTACAAGGAGGAGTGGTGTGGTGGTTAAGATGGAACATAGCATCTTTTGGTCTGATGCTCAGAATAACCACCCTTTACAAGTACAGCAGGTATGACAGAGACTTTTCACAGAGAAGGGCACGCGAGTACTGAGGTTCATGCCTTGACTAAGTTGGTGCTGCTAATAAAACACAGAGCTGGGTTTTTTTCTGACTCCATAGGACTCCAATTCAGAATTCTTCCATTATATCCTCTGTCTCTGTAAACTAAGGGTGTCAATAAGGGTCAACTTGAAGTGGATGGTAGTGACTGAACCCAGCGATGTGCCCAGGTCCTAGGGGGTAAGAAGGTTAGCAACAAAGCAGGGACTAAGACCACCAGGTAGCCTCAGTACTGAGGCTGCTGAAAGTGGACCACCAGGTAGCCTCCATTCTCTTCTTACCCTCACCAGAACTGCTCTCCCTACCCTTTCTTCTGTTAACCTACATCAAAGTGACAGTCAAGAAATTAAAAAGGAATAAATCTTACAAGGATAAAGAGAACACAATAAAACACATGATGGACAAGAAATGTTAATGTTTTTAGATGATGATATAGGTTGTGCAGAACATCTGGAGGATAAACTTAATATAATGATACAGAAAGTAGCACAAAGAGATGGATCATTGAAAGAAAGGGTAAGAAAATTAGGGAATCCATATCAGGTGGTACATGCCTGACTAATAGAAGATCCAGAAAGGGAGAACTGAAAAAATAGAGGGAAGAAAATTTTGAAGAAAAAGAATATTTGACAGGACTGAAGGAAATTAGTCTCTGGATTATAAGAAGCCTACCAAATATCCAATACAATGAATGAAAATGACTCACCCACAGCACCTCATCATGAAATTTCAGAAATTCTGGGATAGAGAGAATACCCTAAACACTTCTAGAAAGGAAGCACAACCAATATAGAGAACTGAAAAAGCAGAATGACTTTGGACTTTTCAACAACACTTGAAGCTAAGATATGATAGCTATTTCAACATTCTAGGAAGCCAATCTGTCAGTTAAAATGCATAATTAAGACATTTTCACATGCACAATAACTCAAAAATTTTATCTCATGCATGCTTTGTCAAGAGCTCACAATCAAAAGAGTACGTATGAGAAAAGGGGGGAATAATGTTCACAGGAAGAAGCAAGATAGTGGTTCCAGAAAACTAGCCAGTCCTCCTGGAGGAGTTCCAGGACTGATGTGGAGACAGAGAGACCCCTCCACTTTCAGCAGAAAAGATGGCAGTTCTAAGAGAGGGCTCCAGAGGAATGAACGGAGCAGATAAATACTGATGTCTTTGATCATACCTTACAAATTACTTGGATTCTTTAAGAAGAATTAAGGAGTGTTATAAAAAGATAACTAAATAAATAGCAAAAGGGAGGCAAATATTAACTTCTGAACAATCTAAACATTGTACAAGAAAAGAAGTGTGAATTGTTGGCTCAGCAGTGGAATTTCCATAGTGCTAATAATGAAAATTCTAAATATAGATTTTATAAAAATAATTATGATTCAACTCTACTGTTAGCTGGAGGAGAGAAAAGAAAAAAAGTAGGGGATGGAAGGCAGCTAAATGTTTATTTACCCTAATAGGACAATTGCTGCTGTCTGACACTGATGATTCAGGAAAGAGCAGTATGTGTATATTCCTTAGAAATCTGGAGTTAAATTTGAAAAAAAAAAAAAGAGATTTAGAAGGTTCTGTTTAAATTATATACTTAAAATTATATTTGACAACTGTGCTGGTAAAAAGATTAATGTGATACAGATTGGATTCAGTGTTGTGCATTCATTAATATGTGTTTTGTCTTCTGATTTCAGGAGAAATTAAAACATTTTCATGGGCCCCTAAAATCTCAAGGGCCTATCACCCCAGAACTACTGCACCTCCTGGGGAATTCAGACCTGAGAAGCAGAGGCAGAAAATAGAGGCAGCTGACGGAAGCACTCTGCCACCCTCTGCAGGTTATGAGAGAAGAGTCAAAAACAAAGAACTGATTAAGTCCAGATGGGACAAAGAGTGGTCATGTATGTATTACCTGGTGTTTGTTAGGCAGGATTATGTGTACTGTGCTAAGTAATTTGCAGACTCATTTCACTGAGTTTTTCAGTTTTTCTTCGAGGTGTGTCTCACAGCTCTAATGCCCAGTTGCCCCACAGGTTAGATTTTGCCCCCGCGTGCACCCAAGCAATCAATGTCAGTCCAAAGCTATGTGACTGCCAAATTTAGCTCTTCCCACCTGCTTGTCAACCATTCTGTTCCTGTCACCCTCTGAATCTTCCCTCATCCACCCACACCCTGCCTTGCATGGAAAATAAACAGCAGTGACCTAAAAGTGTGAAGTCAGAATCTGACACACTTTAAAACTTCACAAACATATGTTCCTTTGTACGTACAAAGATCAGAATCTTGATGGCATCTTTCCTTTCCAGTCTATAAAATCCCTTGCTGGCCCTTGGTGCTCCCATTTCATGAGCATTGTGCCACTAGCCTCACTGGCAAAGGCTGAGGATCCTCCTCTGTTGTTACATCTTGCGAAGACTGTGCTGTGTGGAGAGCACCACTCCAGCAGTGTGCGCCCACTGGGGGGTGAAATTCACAGCCCGGGGGTAATCCCAACATCACCTCACTCCCCTCAGCCATTGCCTACATGTGTCTGTGCCTGAGAGAGGCAGTGAGGAAGGTGGGGAGGGAACAGCTTGCATTTATATTGAATCCCAGGTTTTAGTTAACTCATCAAAACACTAAGCTGCCCTGACCAATTCTTTAGTGGAAGCCAGAAAGCTAACCCCTGGTATACCCAGCTTGAAACGATTTAGGTTGCAGAAAAATCTAGCAACAGACCTGTCAAACACTGCAACCTATCACCTGAGAAGATATGTTAGGAAGACTCCATTTATCCCAACAAGGTAGTTTTCCTTCCATCATTTCCCCACCACTATCCCTTGTTAGGGGTTTTCTTAATATTTGTCTTCTTCTTGGTATGAGATGAAATCTTGTTGTGGTTTTTACCTGTATCTCCCGTATAAAAGCAGTGGTGTATGGGCTTCTGGAGAAAATCTTGGTGAATTGTCTGTTTACATTTAATACCCATTATTAATTGGGTTGTTTGGGTTTTTGTTGTTAAGTTGAACATGTTTTTTGAATATTAACCCCTTGTCCATTGTAAACTGTGAATATTTTCTCCCATTCAGTAGAATGTGTTTTTAAGCTGTATTTTCTTTTGTTTCTTAAAAGCTCTTTTATTTCAGGTAATACCTACTGTTTATTTTGGTTTTTATTTCTCTTGCCATAAAGGTCAATTTTTTAAAATACGTTAATCATATCTGTCTCAAAGCATGTTGCCAATGTTTCTTCTATATATTTATTGTTGCAGGCCTGAACAATTTTTCTTGTGTATGTGGTTAGAGATGAGTTAAATTTTATATTTGGTTTTCTAGCACCATTCATTAGTTACTCTTGTTTATTCATTGTATGGTTCTCGCTCCTCGATTGTGAATTAAGTATTGATATATATGTGTATTTATTTCTGGGCTTTTGATATTTCATTAATCCCTGTGTCTACTTCTATTCTAATACCACATTGTTTTCATTATTGTTGCTTTAAACTTTATTATAATAAAATAGTTTATATTTAAATATATTATATCCCCTTCCTCTAGTTCAATCTTAACCATCTATGTTATTTTCTGAAGGCAATTCAGGACTGTATTAAGAAGACATCATATTTAAATGCTTGTTGTTCCCAAAAGAAAAAATAATAATAGTTACTATTTGAGGCCTTTATGATTCCATATAAATTTTAACATGTTAGGTCAATTTATTTGAAGAATACGGTTGGTATTTTAGTGGGACTTGCATTAAATTTATATATTATTTTTGGTCGAATAGTTATTTTGACTACATTTATTCTCCCTACTGAGAGCATGGAATTTTTCCATTTCCCTAATGCACAACCTACAGCCTTCAATAACATCTGTAGTTTCCATTATATAAGTCCTTTACCTCTTTGTTAATTTTTTATCATGAATGGGTGCTGAACGTTGTCAAATTCTTTCTCTGCATCTATTTATATCATGATTTTAATATTTTCTTTTGTGGAATAATGCATTATATTCATAGATTTATGTATTTTAAACTATCTATGCATCCTAGAATAAATCCCACCTGATCATGATATATAATTCTTGTAATGTATTGTTGACTCAATTTGTTAGTATTCTGTTGAAGATTTTCACATTGTAGGGTAAATGATTTTCAGGCTTTTCTGCCCTCCACCATTAGGATTGCATGCCTGATGGTGGGCACCTGCATTTGTTAAATTATTATAAGTTGTGTTGTTTACTTTCCTGGGCGGTGGGTGCAGCATTGAGATATTCACCGAGAGAAGCAAAGGCAGGTGAGAGAAGGGGAGAAAGAAAGCCAGGGATTTCTAGTTTTATGTCATTACTGTCAGAAGTAGCAGTTGGTATGATTTTTATCTTTGTACTTTTATTGACAATTGCATAGTTGTGGACTTTTAAATGCTAGGCCCTGAACAAATTTGTCAAAGTACTATCCTTCAAGTTGTATCATGGGTGGTGTGAGGGCCACTAGTTCTAAAGTCCTGCCCCAGCAGACAAGAGAAGCAGGTGGCTAGGACAAAGCTCACAGACTCATGGACATGTCACATGTGCACACGTGCATAGGTAAAGGTAAATATGAGAACAGTGCAGTACTTATCTGACACCATCACCAGGATTCAGAATGAGGCAACAAAGGAGTCAAAAAAAGGTGTCACGTAGTCATGCACTGAAAAGGGGTTATGACACTCCAGGGTGCAGGGGGGAGATGGAAATGGGTGCTTGTCCCAAAGTAAAAATCAGTCACTGTCACATCTTGCTGAAGGATGGCCTGGCTGACTTCCAGGGGTCAAGCAGAACTGCTCTTTCTTTCTTTACTCACCCATCACCCGCCCAAACAGACTAACAACCACCTTGCACACTGGTCACCTCCCACAGTGGCAGGAAGGGGGAGATGTCAATTTAAAGTGGCCTGTGATGGGGACATGTACCAGGGTCGAATCCAGAATTCTGTTCATGAAACAGAAACCAACTGTGAGGAAATAATCAACACCATCATTCTTTACTCCAATGAGCAACATCACAGGAATCACTAACTTTTATAATACCTTTAGTTGCTCTGGAAGGCCTTTATGTGTTAGTTCTTACGTTAAAGCAAGGTTAGTAGTTAACTCTCCCTCTTGTGGAAAAAGAACAGGCTGAGCAGGCCTGCCAATAATCATTCTTCTAATCTGTGCAGGGAAAACATCTCATAAAGGAGGTACCTTCTAAGATGTGCCTGATATCCATGAGAGATAATACATGTTGGGCATAAATTAATAGGTTATGTTTTGAGGTAGTACTGGCATAAAGGTTGAAAAGTGGCCAACAGGACCTCCCCTGGTGGTGCAGCGGTTGAGCGCTGGGCTGCGAAGCTGCCTGCAGCCTCTGCAGCGCTGGTTTGATCCCCTGTGGCCGCTGGGTGAGGGTCCCACATGGTGCGCAGACCTCTCCTGCCGCCCGCTGCTCCCCTCAGTAGTGTATTTTGTCAGTCTGCCTGCTCTGCTCCCCGCTCTGGCTCTGGTGAATTCTCTCACCCTCCCGCGCTTTTGACTATACCCAGTGCTTGTATAAATAAATTAATTAATTAAAAAAAAAAAAAGAAAAGTGGTCAACAAATATTATTAGTTTTCTCACATCAGTGATGCTGGAAAAGGTCAAGCTCTGTGTATTGTCACCGAATGAAACATGAGGCTGCGTCCCAGTTCCACATATTACTCCCAGAAGCCCTGTAGTGAAAAACTTCTTGTGACTCAGCTCAGAGGTTATATGGGAGGAACAAACTCTGAGAATCAATTGAAAAAGACATTAAGAGGTCATCCAGTTTAACTTCCTAATTTCAGAAAGACCTCAGCTCCCGTGACCAATTTATAAGCATGTGGGAGTGGATTGGAGGGTTTCAGTGGTTCACCTAAGATCACAAGGCCAAAGAAGAACATTAAGTGTGAAAGCTCTCATTTCTGCCTTTTGTTGCAATCTATCTCCACTGTTTTGTTGCTCCCCCAGTTCAGGAAGAATTTAAGGATTGTTTGCTGTTCGGTGTAGATTTTTGCCACCCAACCATTATCTATAAATCCTTCCACCCATTCATCCATCCATCCATACTTACATCATTGCATATACTTACCTAGTTTGACAGCAAACATTTACTAGGACCTACTCTGTTACAAGTTCTCTAATAATCCCAGGAGTAGAAGTAGAAAAATAGGTAAGAGACAGCTCCTTCCCTTAAGTATTTGCAGCTCAGTGGAAAGGCCTGTACATCCTCACCTTCCTGCCAGACCCAGACTCAAGCTAACAAGAATAGAGGATTGGGCAGGGGCAGTAAAGGTGAAGTGGAATGGGGAAGGGCCATAGAGGAGGACTGGAAAGAAAAGGGATTTCCAATAAGGAGCATGGGAGGAAAACACCAGAGCAGCTTGGGAACTGAAGGAGGCCATGCTGCCTGGCCTCGGTGGGGTATAAAATAGATGGTCTGGATAACAGAAGGTGCAACCAGCAAAAGTCAGATTCTATGCTCCTGTGACCTCCTGGCTAACTTGAGTCCTGAGTCAGTAAGAGAAATCAGAGGGACAGGCTGGGGAGGTGAGTCTAGAGTCAAACTATGGAAACCTTGAACATCAGGGTAGTGGTTCAGATTTGACTCTACAATGACTGTCCTCTCTTTTGCACCTAAATGGTGGGTCAATCCAGCGTGATTTGTATAATTAATATCCTGTTCCTAAGAGCTTTTAAAATGTTCCTCCTGTCTAGCCTGCTTCTAAGACCTCTTGGAGGACTCTGCCTATTCTGTCCTTCACTTGAGGTACCCTAGTATCGACCAGTGTTCATTTCTGGTTGATTTTTGGTAGTTGCTTTTCAACTCTGTGTGTGGCCAAGTTATTAGTACTTTATTTCATCAAAGGAGTCAAAATGTGTTTATCTTCTTCACCCCAAATATGCTTATCTCTAATGGTACAAACACTCCCTTGTGATTATGCCTTCCTGTTGTGCCTCCCCATGCAGTTAACCAGGAATAAACCCACCCTTTGCAATTACCCATTCTGCTGGCTGTGTAACTCTGTGTAATTAGCTCCCTGCTTGCCTCCCAGAGTGTGGTATCAGCTCAGGTTAAGCCAGCTAATATAGAGTCTGCCAGGTTCCAACACAGACTCTGCTGTAGGCAGAGGTCAAACATTGGCTAAACCTGAGGAGAGACCACAGCCCTTCTGCAGGTAGAAACTTGTGAGGATATCTTTGTTGTGAAAACAGTCAAGATAGAAACTTCCAAAAGTAACAGGTGAAGACTTCGGTTGTCACTATTCTCACATGATCCTCAAATTACTATATTATATAGTACACACACACACACACACAAATGGAAAACAAAGTGCTATCTCCAAATATTAACTTAAAATTTGAGAGTCAACAAACACTACTTAGTTAGATCAAGAACAGTTCCCAGGCAACAGTTCTATTATCGGATTTGTAACTCACAGGATTTCATAACCCACATCAATAAGGGATTTGAGAACTACTGTCCTTCGCATTCCATGGTTGAAATGAAGGATTTTTCTTACTTCATCTAAGAAGGTGAAAAAAGTGGTGTCAGAGGTGGGAAAGAAGAGCTAAAACTAAAGATCAAGAGAACAAACAATCAGAGAAATGAATACACAAACCTGAGGATAAGCACCAGTATAAAGTGAGGCAACTGGTTTACATCCTTGTTTGTGTTTCAGAGGTAGAGGGTCTCCCCCTTCAGGTGCTGTTACTACAACACACCCAACATTTCTGCAGTCTGGGGGCTGAGACTTAGGCAGAGCCTTGGTGTGTTCCAATGAGGCTTCCCTCTCTCTGAGCAGTCCCCGTGTCTGCCTGCTCCTGGAGGGAAACAGATAGTGGCGGGGAGGAAGGGGGTGTCTCACTTACCTGAACTTTGCTCTCCTCACTGTGGGTAACATCTGCCCACTCACCACTGCACTGGACTCAAGCCTGTTTGTATCTCCCTTGGCTAGATCTACAGCAATCAGCTTTGCCCTTCTCTGTCCAGGGACCACCTCTTCCTCCCTTCTCCCCCCACTCACTCTTACATTTTCCCCAGAGCTGAATTTCCTCCTTGTGTCTCCTGTTGAACTCATATGTGTTGGTCCCTGATGATTATGAGCTACTCTGGTTTCCCCCCACATCACAGGATCCTCTGAGTTTGGTGCATAGCTGGACTTCTCAGCTCGTTCTCCGCAAAGCAAAGCAGGGATCTTTCTATGATGCCACCTTCTGGGCGAGTCCATGCCCCTACCCGCACCATGGTCAAGCAGTCAGTAGCAGATTTACCATTATTTGTTTTTTCTAACTCTTTGTCAACTCAGTGGTGTCCATTATCTGCCTTCTGATGTTGTTAGATAAGTACATGCATACTTCATTTAGGTAATAATAACACAGGTGTCCCCTGCTTTTCAGAAATTCATGCTAAGCCTGCTTACTTTTACTGAAGACCTGTATTAGTACCTTTTTTATAACATTGGAGGGAAGAAGAGTATAGGTTCATTTTAGGTGAATAAAGTAGTTCCAGGTTATGTAGTGTTATTTGGATATAAAGGATAAATGAAAAACAATTCAAGGAGATATGAAAATTAAGACATTTAATCCTGTACAGAGTTGCCATGTAAAATACAAGCCACTCTGTTATATCCAGTTTCAGATAAATAATGACTACTTTTTAGTGTAAATATGTTCTAAGTACTGTATATTTTAAAACTCTTTATCTGAACTTCAAATTTAACCAGACATCCTGTATTTTTATTTGTTAAATCTGAAACCCTACTATTACGGGAAGAATGAAGACTCTCATCAAGCTTGACATGAGAATGGTATTTAAAACATAAGGGAAAGGTCAGTGAGAGGTCATCCAGCAAACACCACAAAGGGTTTTTAATAGAGGATGTTGGAAGAACATGCGGTAAAGCATCAGCTTCTCGATCCATGAAAGGCTGGCTTTGTTTCTTAGCGGGATGAAGTCTGCCCTCACTAACCTCAATTTACAGCCAAATTGGAAAATTCCTGGAATAGAACTGGTTACCATGAGAACACCTGGCAATCAAGCACTGAAGGGCCTGAGCCTGGAGTGACTGCTCCATGAAGAAGGCCAGGGAGGGTGAGAGCCATGGTAGCTGGATTCTCTAAACTTTAGCATATAAAGAACGGGTGACTCTTTTGTAGGACTAATTAACAATACAAGTGTTTCTATCTGCACTTATTGGCCAATGTTCAATGTTTTAGTATAAAAGTAGACAGGTCTTCGGACAGAGTCACTCAGCTGATTGATGGTAGAGCTGACACAAGTGACTGGCGAGCAATATGCTGTCATCCTGTGTCATATGCCTTGGAATTCACTTTCCCACTTGATAGCTAAGACTTTAATTCTTACAGGGTAGAATAAAACCACATTTTCCAGAGGGATAATTCTTTATGTGGTGTGTATAAGACAAATTTCAAGCTCTCAATTTCCTCAATAATTCTTTTTGTCTGAGTTGCTCTAATTTAGAAAATCACTATACACCAAAATCATTCTTGCTATTCTCCTTTTCATTGCTATCTAGGAGAATTTGGTCCTGCCAATTTAGAGATGATGTAGATTGAACGTTCTCATCCCTTCTTCTATCTTCATTTACTCTGTCTCTATTAAGTAAGGATGTGTAACCATTGTTTAAATCTAAGCCACATATTTATTTGGGGAGTAGGAAAATGCTTAAGGAGTTACCATGAAGTTGGATTTCTGTTTATTTCAGTATATTTCTACATCATTGATAGAATTTGGAAACATTTCCCGTGACCTTTGGATACCTGGCATGTTTTAAAAACTACCCACTTCAACAACAAATCTTGGTTTTGATAGAATATCTGTCAAGGAGAGAGGGAAAAAATGCACAAACCCAAACAGCATTTTCCTTTTTCTTTGATATACAGCACATCATAACTAAATCCAGGTTCCCTGATCTAAAAGAACCAGGCATTGATTTAGAAACAATACCCCAAATATGTCATCAACCATGACAGAATCCCTGAACACAATCATAGATTCTTTACACTCACAAATGACTTTTACTGCAACTCCAGAAGAAGCTACAAAGTTTGAGAAGCCATCCTGTCATTTTTTTTTTTATAGAGGCATTTTTATTTTATTTTATTTTATTTATTTATTTGTTTGTTCGTTTTGTTTATACATGCACTGGGTACAGTCAGAAGCGCGGGAGGGCGAGAGAATTCACCAGAGCCAGAGCGGGGAGCAGAGCAGGCAGAAGGACCGAAGCACACTGAGGGGAGCAGCGGGCGGCAGGAGAGGTCTGCGCCCCATGTGGGACCCTCCTCTGGTGGCCGGGGAGCAGCCGGGAATCGAACCAGCGCCGCAGAGGCCGCGGGCAGCCTCGCAACCCAGCGCTCAACCGCTGCGCCACCGGGGAGGCCCCCATCCTGTCATTCTTGAGATGTGTAATGAGAAGACTTACATGTTTGTATCTGAGAAAACAGAATCTGTATTTACTTGGATGGCATATTTTAGAAGTTCACATGGCAGTAATAAGGACTAGACAAAGGACATGCAATACTCTGAGTGCCTGATCCCTACCACACATTGAGCTAGACACTTGGAAAATAGAAGGATGAATTTTCCTCTTCCTCCTCAAAGGGCAATGTGACAGGTAGCTAAGTGATTACAACACAAGCAAAATATCCTACATGTTTCTAAAAAGTACAAAATGTTATAGTATTAAGAGGAAGGAGAGAGACTTGTGCTATAGAGTAAAGGATTTGAAAGAGGTTTTGGACAAATTGAGATGAGGGTCAAGGCAAGCCAGTAGATGGAATAGGATAAAAACATGTGAGAAAGCATTTTCTTGTTCCATCAGTAGGATGCAAGGTACAGCAGGTGCTGAGCCTAGAAAGGTAGGTTGGGGTCAGGTGGTGCTGGACCAAAGTGCCCCTCGACAGACAGTAAATCCACCCCACATTCTCCCTCTCACCCAAGCTTCTGGCTTAGTTATCTGTGGCCCTCTTGAGCACTTTGTCCAGCTACCTACCTACTGGGAAAACTCTTCAACCGTCAGTATGAGCAGAGAGCTGCTGTAAGTAGCTTTTGCCTCTTTTGCTAAATTGCTTTTGGGTATCCAAAGTTATCTTCAATACCTCAGGAGAAACAAGGATGGAAGAATTATTTTCCAGGATGCCTAACCTTTTAAAATGAGAACAGCACACCACAGTCCCAGCCTCTAACCCCAAAGGAAAGCCATTGTCTGCTCATGGCCAGAGCAACAGTGGGTGCATAAAGGGAACCACTTGATCGGAAATGACCTTCTAGACTCAGGTGTCATAGTATGGCTCTCAGGTGAATTGGGTCGACTCCCCAACACTGGAAGATGTTAACCCCCTCGGGGACTCTACAGAATTCACTTTGTTCAAAAATTGATTGCCCCAGAATGTGCCCGTGGTAGCTAACTCAGCATGCTGCGCCTCACCTCCATTTAGGCACCACACCCTCTTAACAAAAGGCAAACATGCACCTCTTACCATCCCGTATCTTCCTACAGTCGCTGTCTCGGGTATAGAAAATGTACGTCAAACAACAGCACAATGGGACAATTCAGATCTAAGAGGGGAGAGTCCCTGAGATTAAAGCAAGGGAGTTTTCATGAAGGAAATCCAGCGGGCACCGCCAGGATTTGTGGGCTTCAACTGCTCACTCACCTCAGTATCAGAATGCAAGAGTGCAATACTTGCCACTGAAAAGATTTTGTTGAATGGAAAATATTCAAGTCAACTTTTTTCCATCAGAAAACAATTCTAATTTGTTGATTGACTTGACAATGAGGGTTGACTTTGTCCACCAGGCAAAATGGGGCTGTTTTCCATAAATTGGATCAGCTCACTCTGCAAATATTTGAAGTACAGAAATATGTGGGAAAGATCATCCTTTATAACTATTAAACTGATGTTATAAATTTAGATGTCAACTTAAAAGTGTGCAAGGGAACATCTGATGGTTAGCAATTATTTCAGGGGGCGTTATAAGAGACGCCTGAAGACCCCTGAATCTTTAGGTTTTCTGCAAACTAACAAATGCTGGAAAATCGCAGAGTAGAGATTCTAGTTTTGCTCTGCAGAGGGCAGCATTGGTAAAATGTTATGGGCTATAAAAAGATTTTTTTTTTCCTAATGGCTCTTTCTAGGCTAAATTTCCTCCTCCTCCCTTCAGGCGATTTTAATTAGAATAGGAATGAACTTCAGGATTTGTAAGCTTGAGAAAAGAATCACATCTTCCTAGAGCCAAAACTGTAATTTTCTAATTTTTCTTTTTTTTTTAAGATTTATTTAATTTATTTATGCATACAAGAACTGGAGTCTAGGCTAGAACTGTGTGTGTTTGGGTTGGGGGGAGGTGGTGGTGAGAGGATTCACTAAAGACAGAGTGGGGAGCAGAACAGATCTACTGAAATACAAACATACTGCTGAGGGGAGCATGGGCCTGTGAGACAGGAGAGGTCTGCTGCGCCAGGGTTAGCTCCCTGGCATCGGATTGAACTCATGCTGCAGGGGCCTATGATAGCTAGATAGTGCTGAGACTTTAACCCCTGCACCACCAGGGAGGCCCTTGTTGTTTTATTTTTTACAAATTTCTACATTTCGAGTGTACCAGTGCCCAGCACCCCATGTGCATTCCAAAAATGTTTCCTGAATACACAGTCACACTACTTCCTGCTCTGAAGAAGCTTTTAGTTAAACATGCAGGGCAATTGCAGGTCCAGAAGAACTGAGCCAGAATAACCTTGAACCTGAAAGCCAGCTCACTCAAACTGCTGAGTCTGACTGTGCTCAGAAGGGGCCGGAGCCACGCGTAATTAAAAAGGACTTTGGCACTGGCTGACAAGAAATGGCCCATTTGTAACTACAGTGTTTACAGTTCTCAGTGACTCCAGGAGATTATTTTCTGATGCCATTTCACTAAGAAAAATATGTAATTTCCTTATGATGAGTTAATTATTACCAGGTCCTGAATCCATGGCTGAAAATTTATATTTAAAGCACTTGGACTCATGATCCCAAGGTTGACATTGAACTCGACTATGTCAGGAACTGAAAGCTTCTCTCAAAGATGAGATAGGGAAGCGAGATAGGGTTGAAAGAGAAAACATGAAACAATGAGTTTTGACTCTCATGTTTCTAATTCCTCTTTTCAAGAATGTATCCTCTTTTCTCCCACCTACTCCCCATCCATTCTCTCTCCCAGGTAAGTGGCTACACACTTCTATTTCTGGATTCAAAAACCACCTTCCAGCAAATTTTAATGTGGGTGTTGGTTGTGAGTTTCACTATTTGTTTGATTGTAGTTGAAGTTAAAATTTATGGAAGGAAGCTGGCGTCAGGGAGGAACAGGTGTGGGAGGGACAAATGTGGGAGGGACAGGTGTGGAAGGATGCTTGTCCAGAAGGTGCCTGTGCTCTGTGCCTGATGCTGAGCTGCATGATGTGAAAGGAGCACTGCAGCTTCCAGTCTGTCTTCCTGCCAGTTTCCCATTAGAACAGAGTGTGGTACATTCAAGGGATTGAAAGTTACAAATATAATATCCAACAATAAGAATCACAAGCTTATTTTCTATTGCCAGCTTTCTGTCTGTTTGTTTTCTAATTAAATTCATCTCAATGTATTTCTGTGTGTGTGTACACATGCATAATAGATTATGTGTGGTTTACTATATGATATATACCTATTATAAATACATATATAAACACATGTTTAAGCGTATAATTAACTGCAAAATATAAGGTTTACTGTATTAGGAACTATATAACCTGCCAGGAAAGAATCTATTATCACCACCAAAGGCAAAGAGTTAATAACTAAATGCCCATATTCACATGGCACTTCCCTGAGCATGCAAAGCAGAAAGAGCACTTATTGAGTTTACCATGTGTAATAAACACCAGTGTGAGCACTTTCATAGAGGGAAAGACAGACTGAGAAACAGCTAGGGCCAGGCAGTAGACTAAATTTATAAAGACTAAATTAATAAACTCACTCTGTGATTGAATCTACAGAAAACAAGTGTCCACACCACATGACATCATGTCCTTGCCCATGCCCTGCTTCTTCACTTTCTCAAGGATGTAGCCTACTTACAGTCTTGACCTACTGGCAAACTAAACTGGTTATTGAGACATTGGCTTATTCCAGACTAACCCACTGGCTCCCTATTTCCAGATGGTAAGAGCAAGACCCAGAAGCCAAGGTGCAATGGACTGAATATTTACATGTTTTCTCTACTCCCAAATTCATTTGTTGAAATTCTAATCCCAGATGCGATGGTATTAGATATTAAGAAGTGGAGTCCTGGGCCTCCCCGGTGGTGCAGTGGGTTGAGCGCAGCACTGTGAAGCTGTCCTGCTTCCTCTACAGTGCAGGTTAGAGTTCTGGCCGGCCAGGGAGATACCCACATGGCGCGGCAGACCTCTCCTGACTTGCCCACTGCTCCCCTCAGCAGTGTATTTCAGTCAGTCTGCTTGTTCTGCTCCCCACTCTGTCTCTGGTGAATCCTCTCACCCTCCTGTGCCTCTGACTTGTACCCCCGTTCTTGTATAAAAATAAATGAATATTTAAAACAAACAAAAAAAGAAGTGGAATCATGAATAAAATTAGTGTCATTATAAAAGAGACCCCAGAGAGCTCCTCACCCTTCCCACCATGTGAGGACAAGGCAGGAAGATTAAGAACCAGAATGCAGGCTCTCACCGGACACCAAATATTTCTGCACCTTGATCTTGATCTTTCCAGTCCCCAGAACTATGTAAAATAAATTTCCGTGGTTTAAGCCACTCAACCTAAGGTATTTTTTGTTATAGCAGCCCAAATGAGTAAGACACAGGTAAAATCAGTGCTTATCATACATAGGCTTCAGGGTCTCAGAAACCAGTTTTATCATTGTGATACTTGAGAAGGTGATGAGGAAACTGGTGAATTTAAGTTTAGTAGAAAATTGCTTTCAGTTGTTGACTGTAAAACAGTGTAGGCCACCTTAAAACAGGGGTGCTTCCTGGGTGTCCTATAAGTCAGAAGAGTAAAAGGAAGGAGGATGACAAAGACATCATTGACATTCAGTGAGTTTCTGTCTGGCCTCGCTTATATTCTTACATAGGGTCTCCCTTGTAATCTCAAAGGGAGTCTGAAGTTCACCTAAGTAAAAACAATTTAATTCAATCATAGTTGGAAAAAATAATGTATGTCTTACAATATTTTCAGGAGAAGACATGGGAGTGTCTTTCTTGCACAAAAATCATTTATAAAATAATTAAATTCTCCAAAGACCAGGACCATTTATAGTGTATGTAATAAAGTGTATGTATATATTGTATGTTTTATATATATATATATATATATATATATATATATATATATATATATAATCTTTAGCCAGAAGATTCTAATGAAAAACAATACCCCCAGTTACTCCTACCGAGTACTTCCTATAAGCTTATTGAGTCATCTTTTCTACACCTCCAGACAATTGTGTGAGAAAACCAGGGCTTAGAGAAGTCATGGGTTAGCCAAAGGTCCCACAGCTAAGATCAGATGGGCTCAAAGATAAGTCTTTTGAGCAGGAAGCTTGTGTTCTTACCTGATTCTACCACACCCACTGCCTGGACTGACTGAACAAATGTTTACTTAAAAGAGAAAAGAAAAAAATTCCCATAGAGTGCTTCAAAAAGAAGAAAAGGATATTGCACTCTTTGGTGTCACCTGTGTGAATATGTCACTGGTAAATGCAATCTCATGGTTATAGTTGTTGTAGTAAAGCAGGTCCTCAAATAACATCATTTTGTTCAATGTTATTTCTTCTATAATGTTAATGAGAAAATAAAACAATCCTGGTTGATGTTGACGAAAACAATTATTTGAGGACCCGCTTTCTTTATACTTGTTTTGCTTAAAGTTGCATTTTCTAAGAAGCTATCAACCACCTTCAGTGAGGACTTACTGTATTTCCATCTGTTTTAAAAGGAGAGGCCAAGAGTTAAAATGACTCTGGGATCTTTGACATATATCCACCTCTTTCCTACTAGGCAAAAGGAGAACACGCTTTCTGGGGTAGAGTCAAGTCATTCCCTAAGTGCACTACTCCCCCAGGAAGAATTGGCTCCTATGCTCAGTGAAATAAGCCAGAAGAAAAAAGAAAAATATCGGATGGTTTCACTTATAGCAGGAATATAGGGGAATCAAATAAGACATCAGTGTAAAAAAAAATAATAACAGTACAAAACACAACAAAGCAAAAACAGACAATTATAAATCAAAGACAGGGGAAGAGGAGGGAAAGGGATCAGAGAGAAGGAGGGAGGAGCTCAAGGACTGAGGTGATGATGCCCAGGTACATTGGTGAGGGAAATTCTATGGGGACTACACCTGAGGGGGTGGGGGGAAGCAAACATTGTTTAAAAATGAACAATGATGTAAAATAAATTAATGAAAAATTATTTATCCAAAAAAAAGAAAGAAAGATACCTCTGTTGGTGGGGTTGAGCGCCTGGCTTCAGGAAGGATTAGGAATTCAGAGATGTAATCTAGCTCCTTTTGAAGACCCTGGCAGGGCTATGGTGTGAAATAGCTCATTGCTTGCAAACCTCGAGGATTTGAATGCTGGCCAGAGAAACAAACAAGGAGCTTTCCTCCTGATGTCACCGCTGAGTGCCCTTACTCACAGGATGCTGGCAGGCTGGTTTCCTGGACAGATGTTTCTCATCCACACCTGTGGACCTTAGGAAACCTAGGGTGACCTTGATTTCCTTTCCATCACTGCCCTTGAGATGTGGAGACTGACTCAAGATCCACACCAGGACCATCCACCCCAACAGCTTAGGGAGGGCACTTGGATCAATTCAGCATCAGATTGCCAGGTGTAATGCAGCCTCTTGGCAGATCTGGTCAAAGGTCAAGGTCAGCGATCCAATGGATCAGGTTGTTTTCTTGCTGCATGGTATGATTGGGCTTATATTTCATGGCTCATCCAGAAGCAGTGGGTTTTGTGTCTTGAACAATAGCTCCAGAGCTGGTGCCAGCCAAGAAAACCTCCCCTCTTGGGACTTTGGACTTCACATTAAGCCAAACCATCAGAGAGCTGCCTTTGTGCACTACATGACGCTGATTCCTGTAAAAATGTTAGTTTAAAATTACCTTTCCATACACTGCGACTTTTTGCATCAAAGGACATTATATCAGCTACAGGAATGTTTCTGTGATGGTGATTATGCAGATGCTATTGAAGATGTGGCCAAATGAAGCTAAAATCATTGACCCCCTCCCCCCCACCTTCTCAGGCCTCTTAGAAGAAATGTCTCTCAATTTGAAGGACCAGAATTTTTTTTTTAATATTTTTTTACACAATTCTTACATCATTTTTGCACAATGTATGCATTTTCATTTTGGTTGTATTCCCCATACAATTGCACCCCCCTTATTTTGACCCTAGTCCTTCCTCTCCCTGCCCCTCCTCCCCACGCCCCCACGACTAGGGTAGTGTGTCTCTGGTTTATAGTTGCTTATTGATTTTGATTTTTACTTTGTATTAATTAGTCTTTTTCCTGGTCCCTTATTTAGGTTTTCTAAATTCCTGCTTTGAGTGAGACCATCTGTTATAGATGACTGGATCAAGAACATGTGGTGCATATACACAATGGAATATTACTCAGCAATCAAAAAAAGATAAACACGTGCAGTCTGCAGCAACATGGATGAAACTAGAAGGGATCCTGTTCAGCGAAATAAGTCAGAAGGACCAGAAAATTTTTATTTCTTGTGAGTGTTACCATGTTTTTCTTTTTAGGCAACAATGAATCTTTTAACTTATAGTATTTCTTTCTCTGCTTTGGGTGCTAGGAAACCCAAAGCTAAATATGTTGGCCAGTTCCAACAATTTGTACAGTACTTTGTAGTTGCATTTTCTTCACTTACTTTACACTTGTATTCATCTTACTCTCTACCATTTCTTTCTTTTTGCCCTACTTGTTTCATCTCTAATTTGTTGTTTATATAATGCATGTATTCTAAAGATTCCTGGTATTATTCAGAATAGGCTACCTGAATTCACAAATAAGTCTAATATCTTAATATAACAAAGTTGATCCTTCACTTAGCCTAAGTCTAATGTGCATATTGCTAGGTGATTCCCCTTGAAGGGGTTGATAAGGGTGGGGGAGACATAGGAACCCATGTTTTTTAGCTCATCCATCTTCAACATGCAGCTCCATAGCAGCTACAAGAGGTAGAAAGTTAAGAAGCACATCAAATACTTAACTTCTTCAGACTGGCAATGACACCCACCATTTCCTCTCACATTCCAGAAATATCATCCAGATGCAAAGTTGTTGTGAAATATTGCTCCCAGTTAGGCAACCATTTCCTCAAAACAACTCTACACAAGAGTAAAAATAAATCCATGGTGTCTGACTTCTGTCTCTGCCTCACTCCCTAAATTCCTTTTTGAAACAGGAAAATTAAACTTTAGCTAAATTAGGAAATGCCTCTTCTTGCCAAAAAATAGCACTATTAATCAAGAAGTTTTTAAAAAAATATGAAAATCCACATCTGGACTCTGCTGGCTATTTCTGCTGGCTATTGTAAATAATGCAGAAGTGTGAGTTCTAGTTCTTGCCTTCAAGCTCATTGTGATGTTTTGTGTGAATCTTCCATACTTCAGCTTCCATGGTATATAAACATGGAAAATCTACGAAATCATGCTGTGGTAAATATGTTGTTCTACCAGGTCTCTTTTGCCCTCCCTGAACTTTATAAATGGAAGGATAAGATGCATTGAAGAGCTAGTTCTGTCTGTGGAATAAAAGATCCCTTCTGTAGCTACCTTTGGTGTGACCAGTGGAAGTAAATAAGCAGGGACTCCTCATTTCTAGTATTCACCCTGAGAAGGCCTTGGGTAAAAGGCTTAATTTCCTCCTACTTGGATTGCTGTCTGTAAATTGTTGATAATGGTATTTGCCTAGCTTACCTTCAGAATGAATTAGTGGTTGTTTCACCTTAAGACTACAGATGAAAGTTCTTTGTGTCAGCACAGTGCCCCATTGTCACTATCGTCATCAACACTATCTTGTGTCATGAAGATAAAGTGATGGAATTCCCACACAAAGTTTCCAAGAAACTTGACCTTTCTAACCTTTCCAATCTCCTCTTCTGAGCTTTTTTTTTTTTTTTAAATGACTAACCCACTTCTGCCTTCTTTGAAACCTTGCTGCCAGGGATGGAGAAAGTGACAGCTAGCTGTAATCCCTGAAGAGCCAAGTTTCACACATCTCAACTTGCTGGTGACTTTCTACCAGTTATGAAACCTGGATATTTCAATGATACTCCAAATCCACAGCATACCTCAGAAGCAGAGGGAAGGGAAATTTTGTAGGGGGACTTTTTTATTAATATCATAACTCCTCAAAAAATTATTTTCTTTCCCTCCTAGGACATCTCACTAAATAAATTTACCTTCTCTGCTTACTGAATGACATTATAAAGAGGGGTATTATTTCCTTTTAATTTAGTACTTTAGACTGGATCTCACACCCTGATTGCTTGTCAGTCTCTGCACTCAACAGAAGTTTAAATTCTGATAGGAGAATGGTAGTCTTTTCTCAGAGTACTATCATGGCTTGGCATGACATTCTGCTTTTGAAAGTGGGATCCAGGACCAGAGGTAGTGTGGGTAGTAAAGTGACAGGCGTCATAAAAGCAAATAAGGACCTGAGTTTGCTCTGGTCTGTAGAGTTAAATGTTCCCAATCAACTACCAGGAACAGTTAAATCAAATGGTGTCTTTACTAAGTCATCCTAGCCTCTGCAACTGGTCTAACTGGTGTCTTGATGCTTCTGAGAAACTATTAAAATGGAATAATTTGCTAAGTCAGTGTAAGCCTTTTCACTTATCACTGGAACATGTACCTCATTATTCTAAATTAACATTGAAATAGAAATGCTAGTCAGGATTGAAAGAACTGGAATGACTCAGCTACTTCTGTGTGTCTAGCCCCAGCATGTCTTCAAGTGAACAATGACAAGTTTCACAAGTGAATTGAAGTTTTGATTTTGAGGTTTTAGTGACTCACATGCTTAGTCAGACAAAATGATAATAGCAAATATTTTATAGCTCTTCCTGTATGCTAGACATTATTTTATTTTGCACAAAATAAGAAATTTAATCTCCAAAACCTTTGGTGATTTATTATCTCTACTTTAGAGAAAGGGAAACTGAGGCAAGAAAGGTTAAATATCTTATACAAAGTCTCATGGTTAGTCAGAAGCAGAGCCATGATTTGAACTCAGGTTTTCTATGCTTGTCACTAAACTAACTGATTTTTCACTGCTCTTTTTGTGGACACAGAGCATATCCAGAAGTCAATTCCTATTCTTAGATTGAATTTGAGTCAACTATTATATTTTTTCCATGCATTCCTGGAGAACATCTGAAATCTGATGAATCACAAAATAAGCTTGGACCAGTAGGGTTGAAGCCACCCAAGGACCATGAGATGCACACGGAAATACATGCTGATGGTGGGGGGTTAATTGTAGGTACTGAGAGCCTGGGCCCCTTCTCCCATGGAAGAGGAATAGTGAGTAGCAATCTCTGAGCCAGTGGGAGGCGCTTATAGACATAAGGTTTATAGCCACAACTAATAGCCATCTAATAGCCATAATTATGGTTTAATAGCCATAACTTGCTATTAAAGGTGAAGCTTTCCATATTCCATCCTTTACACCTTCTCTGTGGAAGACAGTGTTAAGATAATAAGACCCACAAACTGAGAGAAAATGTTTGCAAAACACATATCTGATAAAGGACTTTATCCAGAATATTAAAAAAAAAACCTTAAAATTCAACAATAAGAAAACAAACAATCCTATTTAAAATAGGTAAAAGATCTTAACAGTCACCTCACCAGAGAAAATATACAAACAGCAGATAAGCATATTAAAAGACATCCCATACCATTAGGGAATTTCAAATTAAAACAACTACTAGACACAATGATACACTTACTAGAATGGCTGACACCCGCCCCCCCCAAAAAAGACCCAATACCACCAAATTCTACCAAGAATGCAGAGTAGAAACTCTCATCCATTACTGATAGGAATACAAAATGGTACAGCCACATTGGAATCTTGCCAGTTTTTTAGAAACCTAAACACATTCCTATGGCAGTTACATCTCAACAAATCTGGAAAACAAAACAAAACAGTCTTCCATACAATCCAACAATCACACTATTAGCTATTAGGCCAAATTATTGGAAGCATATATCTACACAACAATGTGCTCATAAATGTTTATTGCAGCTTTATTCAATTTCCCCCAAACTGGACAATGTCCTAAACAAACCTTGGTATATTCAGACAATGGACTATTATTCAGTCATAAAAAGGAATGAACTAGCAAGCCATGGAGGAAATGTAAATGAATATTACTAAGTAAAAGAAACCAGTCTGAGTCTGAAAAGGCTACATACTGTATTTGCCCAACTATATGACATTCTGGAAAAAGCAAGCCTCTACAGATAATGGAAAAATAATCAGTGGTTGCCAAGCATTTGTTGGAGGGAGAAAGGAATGAGTAAGTGGAACACAGGTAATTTTTTAGGAATGAAACTATTCTGTATGATACCATAACGTACATGGTATTTTGTATTTGGTAAAGGTCATAAACTGTACAACACAAAGAGTAAACCCTGGATTATGAATCTAATTAACAGTAATATGTTAATATTGTTTCAACTATTATAACAAATGTATCACATTAATGAGGTGGTTAACAATAGGGAAAACTAGCAGAGGGTAGACAGGAAAAGGAGCATATGGAAATCCATGTATTATCTTCTCAATTTTTCTTGTATCTGAAATACTTTTTAAAACAAAATTAGTTGAAAAGAAGACAAAGAGGGAACTATGACAAACAAGATAAGAAAATTAGAGAATCAATCCAGGAAGTCCAAATCTGACCTATTGCTATAAAAATACAAGTCCCCAAAAGACAGGAGTTTTTTTCTCTTTAATTAACTGATATGCCCTAAGTATGATATTCTTGGCATAAAACAGAGGTCTGTAAAATATAAAACATAATGCTAGGTGTCCCCGAAAGTAAAGGCAGAGAAAATTAAAGGACATATTTGTCAAGGAATTAACATGAGATCATTTTCCAGAAGTAAAGACTGTATCTCCAGGCTCAGGCAAATAAAAGTGCCAACGAGGCACATATCTGTGGATCTTCAGAATACCAACAATAAGGAAAAGATTCTGAAAATTATGGAAAGGACTGAAAAAGAATGCCTTTGACGTTCTCAACCACACCAGAAGCTAGAAGATAATGGAGAAATGTCTTCCAAAATTTTGAAGGGATTTTTACAACCTAGAAATCTTTATCTTACTAAACTATCAATCAAAAAGGAAAGTAAAATAAAGGCATTTTCAAGCAATAAAGGGCATTAAATTTGCCTCCACCAATTCCTGGGAAGTTCCAGAAGGATGTGCTTTTGTAATAATAAGGGATCAACGATGGGTCCAAGTAAACAGGATCCAGAAAAGGCAGGAAAAGTTACTTCCCCAGGTGAAGGGAAATCTTAAACCACAGCTGGGAATCAGAGCCAGTGAGCAATCAGTCCAGACTGGAAGAGAGAGTGGAGAGAGCTCTGTTTTTTAAAAAATGAACATATGTTATTTATAATAAACATCAAATATCAATTTTATCTCCACTTGAGATGTTTCACTCCATAGAGAATGAAAAGGCTGGAATGAACTAAAATCTCTTATTTTAAAAGTTAAAGTTAACATAAATCCTCTGGTAGAAAAATTTATAAACCACAATGTAGCTTATTCAATTAAAGGATGAAACGGAAAAATATCAGTAGTTTTCGTGGGGAGGAACTCTCAGGATGGGGAGGGGAATCAGAAAGCAGCTAATCTCATTATGACCTTATAGTACTGCTTGACGTTTGAAGCAGTGACATGTATTATATTGTAAAAATACAAATTCAATTTAACAACCAAATGGGGGGGAGGAAGAAGAAAAGTTGTCATGGCAACACAAGCATCCCTCGGGCTGCCTATAGGTAGGTCACACTAGAGATGGTGAGGAAGACTGCAGGTGGCCATCCCCAATCTCTCATCTCTCCCAGAGAGATTCGGAGCCCAGCTTGTCTCCACTGTGACTTAGCAGGATAATTTTGGCGCATCTGCAATATTTGCGACTAAATCTTTATTCCACATGACCGGAATAATCAATTAATTTAGTGCACCTGCATTTTTGGTCTCCATTTCTGTGTCTCTCTAAATCTCTTACCTGGAATGCTTTGCAGGTTTAGAAAATGCTTTCAGTCATGCATTAACATCAGGGGCAGATACAGGTTTTATGAAAAACTAAATTTACATGATTCAAAGGACCCTGTGTAAGAAAAATAATGTAAAAGAATAAATCGAAAATTAGACATAAAGGTGAATATTTTGAATGAGACAATAGATCACCGTTACAAAATTTTAAAAGTTGTTAAATACCAAGAACCTACAGAAAAATGGCATAGAATTCTGTTAATTAAATGCCTTGCACATCTCTAAAATATTTTTTCTAGATAATTTTGCTATTTAATCTTTACTATCCTTTTGTCGTTTTTACATAGAGAGCATAAAAGGGAGTTCAATCTTCCCTTTGGCACAAGTCAATGAAATCTATTTTCTACAATGGATTGCTTGGAGTCTGGTTTCCAAGTCATTATAGGTAAGGTCATGTATATTTTTACGATTTTTTTTTATTAAAGATTTATTTATTTATTTTTTATTTATTTATTTATTTATTTTAAGATTTATTTATTTATTTATACAAGCATTGGGTACTGTCAGAAGCGGGGGAGGGTGAGAGAACTCACCAGAGCCAGAGCGGGGAGCAGAGCAGGCAGAAGGACCGAAGCACACTGCTGAGGGGAGCAGCGGGCGGCAGGAGAGGTCTGTGCGCCACATGGGACCCTCCTCCGATGGCCGGGGAGCAGCCGGGGATTGAACTGATGCCGCAGAGGCCGCAGGCAGCCTCGCAACCCAGCGCCCAACCGCTGCGCCACCTGGGAGGCCCAAGATTTATTTATTTTAAAGCACTGGGGTAAAAGCCAGAGGTGCAGGAGGGTGAGAGAATTTCACCAGAGACAGAGAGGGGAGCAGAACAGGCAGAAGGACTGAAATACACTGCTGAGGGGAGCAGTGGGAGCAACAGGAGAGGTCTGCAGCACCATGTGGTAATCCCCCTGGCAGGCCGGGAATTGAACCCACGCAGCAAAGGCTGTAGACAGCTTCACAGCGCTGAGCTTAACCCACTGCGCCACCGGGAAGGCCCTATTTTTACAATTATTATCCTGAATTTTGAAATTCCTGTATTTTTGCTTTTTTTAGTTTATAAGCTGTTGCAGACACCTGGCTTTTGTAGTAATGCTTCAGACTTGTTGCCTACAAACTCAGAAATTCTGATGTGTTTCTGCATGTGATTGCCATCAATGCAGGGAAGGAAAAATATATGCTCAATGTAAATCGTCTGTGTATGCTGCATTTCGAGTATATTCCTTACAGAGACTTGTATTTTGATTAGGCGTCTTTAAAAACTGAATTTTCCATTTACTGATGATGATTGGGAGAAAATTCTACAGACTATGTCTGGCTCTAACATTTCATTTTTTTAATTTTTTTTTTATTTTTTTTTTTTATAGAGGCATGCTTTATTTATTTGTTTGCTGGTTTGTTTGTTTGTTTTGTTTATACATGCACTGGGTACAGTCAGAAGCGCGGGAGGGTGAGAGAATTCACCAGAGCCAGAGCGGGGAGCAGAGCAGGCAGAAGGACCGAAGTACACTGCTGAGGGGAGCAGTGGGCGGCAGGAGAGGTCTGCACGCCATGTGGGACCCTCCTCTGGTGGCCGGGGAGCAGCCGGGGATCGAACCGGCGCCGCAGAGGCCGCGGGCAGCTTCGCAACCCAGCGCTCAACCGCTGCGCCACCGGGGAGGCCCATGGCTCTAACATTTCAGACCCGGTTTCTCCTGCGCGCTCCTCAGATTTCCTGTGTGAGATGCCACAGCAGCACGTATACATGCGGTGAAGTGGACTCTGTCCCCTGCATTTTGCTACCATAACTCCCCGGGAAGTAGTCATGTTGAGCAATAGGAGTATTCCTAGGGACAGCTTAACTCTACGTGGAAGAGACCACAGCACACATAAACACAACTCACTAACCCCAAACTAGATGTATTACAGCTCCAATTCAATTTCCCCCCATTGCCCATGGACACACACAGTGCTGCTGACAGATAAGAATAATGGAAAGGAAATCAAAGTACAGGAAACAAAGTCTTCACTGATTGTGGTTTAAAAATCCTTGCAAATTTTACAAAAACTGTGACAACCTCTTTGCAGGGTCTCCAAAGGGTCAGGGTAAGGGAGGAATCCTGCAACTAAGCATCATTCCCTCCAATTGGTGGTCAAACCAGAAACCTGCCTTTGGTCCTTTGGACCTGATGTGAAAACTGTCACAGCCTCTGCCCTGAGGTGGGGCACGCAGCGCGGGTGAAGGAGTAAGGATGGCACCTGGCTCACCTAAACTGACCTGAGCTATGTGACTTCAGCTATGTGACCTGAGCAAAGGACAAGGGAAAGTATGTTCACCTCAGAATCCCCTTGGATTGCCTTCTCTAACAGTAGGCAGGGAAGAGAGAGGCGGTTGGGGAGGCTGTGTTCAAGTGGAGAACGGAAGGAAAAGAAAAACAGCTTAACTGTTCTGGTCACAAAATCTACAAATGGGCACAGTTTGTAGTTGGAACTGAATCTTTGTTTCACATTCTCCAGGAAAACCAATTAATCCATTTATCACCTTTTTTTCCCCCTAAAAATCTCCATCTCTCCCTTTATTTGCATGTATATTTATGTGTTCTGTGGATTACAGCCACAATGGATTGCCACAAATTGCACTTTGGATCTCTCCTATCAGTTGTTTGAACAACAGAAATAAAAATTGCTAAAATTGTTCTATCTTTACTGATAGAACAAGCAAAATATGAGAAAGGTGATTTAAGGCAGAAGAACAACATAATACATCCCATGGCCACACAGAAATTATCAAGGGAAATCTGTTTAATTCTGGCTTCTGGGGAAACAACATTTGTTTGTTATCTTCTTCAATCCTCACACTAATCCTGAGAGGGAGGTGCTATTATTTGTATTTTGCAGATAAGGGCTTAAGCCTACAGTGAGAAACAAACCAAGGAGCTAGGGGCCTATCCAGGAGAGTTGTCTGACTCCTGTGCTCCTGTGTGTGGTGTTTGTGGTGTTTTGTGTTTTTTTTTTTTTTTTTCTCATGATGGCAGACTCATAACTGAAAACCACCTAGGCCATCAAATTCCCCGATGGCAAAGTCCTCCCCACCACATGGCTTGGTGTCCAGACCTGTCATGCTTTGGGCACCTGGAACCTCACAGAGGCAAAGAACCTCGTGTGTGCCTTTCTTGTACTTTACAGGGTGCTCAATGCTTGCCGAGTGATCCAGACAGTTAATTGACATAATTTATTATTTTTACAAAGAATTACCACTACCTTTAGAGACAAAGCCAAGTGATAAGAAAGTTTGTAGAAAATGAATTTTACAAATACTTTAAAATTTCGTTTTAGAAACTCTACATTAGAGAGCATTAAAGATTAACAGTGATGAGTTAGATGAGTAAAAAAATTCATTTTCTTTTTGAGTCATTGTAAATATATAGAAGCATATTTTCACTCTATACTCAGGAAACAGTCAGCTAAATATTTGCTTCCTCTCTGAGTTCATGTATCTGGAATGAACACTGATGTTTCTTGCTTGCATGTCTGGTGGTTGCTTCAAAATGAAGCCAAAACATTCCTAGTCTCCAGGAAGATTTGCTGACCATACACAGTTGGAAATTTTCAATTGCAATGAAGTAGGTTGTGGAGAATTTCCCAGAAGCTCCCACTCCAGAAGGGGGGGTTGCACATTTTTTTTCTTTTTCTTTTTTTTTCCAGTCTTCACAAAATGAAGACTCAAAGAAAAACAACTGCATTTAGTGAGTGAACTACCCTCCTGGTCCTGAGCTTACAGTTCCCTGAAAAACTGAGGGTTAAATAGAGGAAGAGGCTGAGGACACAAGCCCTTTGATTTTGTCAAAACTTCAGAAAGGTTTCTTGAGGAATAAGCAGACTGTCTCGTTTTCTGAAAACAAACAAACAAACAAAGAAAAAAAACATGAAACTTATTTCAGGGAATGGGGATTATTATTTTTCCTCCCACAGTCATGTATCAATATTTTAATCTCAGAGGCAGAGAAGGTCCTCTATGTTGTCCCATAAAAGAATAGAGACATAATGCCAGACCCATGTCTGCAATTGTTGAGTGACTATTCAAAAACCAACAATAATCATCACACTTGGGTGCCATCTTTCTAAAGGGGAGCCTGAATAGTAACAGCCTTGTCTTTAACTAACTTTTCCCTCCAAGACCCCTATCTCATTTTCTCAGAACTGTGAGGCATCTGTTCCTGAGTGCCCAGCCCCCTTGTGAATTCCACTATTTCAAGCGTACCTTTTATCTCACTAGATGCCCAAGGCTCTCTGGTGACTCTGGGATGCTCAGATCCCCCAAAGCTAGAACCATGGTGATAATTCCAGGTCCACCAGCACCAGCCTCATCAGAAGCTGGTTAGATACTTAGGATCCTAGCGCCCAGCCAAAACCTGCATCCCAACGAGACGAATGGTGACTTATTAGCTTCTGTGAAGTGCTGCTCTGCACCATTCTCATTGAGTACAGTTGAGCTTTGTTACCAACTTGCATGTCACCTAGGGTAGATTAGGACACACTTCTGGACCTTAGTTTTCTCATTTGCAAAATGAAGAAATAAAGCTATCTGCAGGTAGCAGCATGATTGAGAACGCTCCCTCCAAAGTCAGGTCATGCGCTTACCTCTGGGCCAAATGAGTCAACTCTCCAACCCTCAGTCTACTCATCTGCAAAAGAACAATATTAAGTACCCATAAGGTGGGGCGGCTGTGAAAATCTGCATTCGTTTGCCATTGCTGATATAATAAATTACCCCAGAATTAGTGGTATAAAATAATACCTCTGTCATCTTACAGTTCTGGAAGTCAGGAGTTTCAAATGGACTAAACTCAAGGTGTTAGCTGGGCCAGGTGACTCTAAAGAAAAGCCTATTCCTGGCTTTTCCAACTTCTAGGGATTGCCCACATTCCTTAGCTCATGGGCCCCTTCCATCTTCAAAGACCGCAATGGTCTTGTGAGCCTTCACGTAACATCACTATAATCTCTGCTTCTGTTATCACAGCTACTTTTTTGACACTGCTCCTGCTTTCACTCATAAGAATCCATGTGATGACATTGGGTCCACCAAATAATACAGGATAATCTCCCCATCACACTGTCAGTTGATCAATAACCTTCATTCCTTCTGCAACATTCATTCCTCTGTTGTATGTAACATAGCAGAGTCACAGGCTCCATACACTGGGACATACGTGTCTTTGGGGGTGGGTTATTGTTCTGCCCACTACCCAATATAAAGGGGTAATTATTGTGTCTGACAAATAATCAACACCCAATGAATGTCAGCTGCTTTTATCATGTGATTCCACCATGTAGGAGCAGAGCAGTGGACCAAGGGTGTTTTTGTGTTGAAATAACCAAGACAAATTTCCACAGAGTGTCTTCTGGTTCTGGCTTGTCTCACAGGCTATAACTTTGGCCACTGTGGCAAGCACACACCCTTGACTAGGGAACTACATATTCCCTGGCAAGACATCCACAGTGACCCACCCTCCATTCCACTTCTAAAACTTGCAAAGCTTTCATACACGGAGATAAGTCACAGCTCACAATGTAGCTGTAGAATCCATTTTTCTGAATTCTCTCCTGCAGATCACCTGCCCACTACCTCATTCACCTGGGAAATATTGAGCACCTATCACATGCTAGACTCTAGAAACATAACAAAGATGAGTGTTCCTTTTTCTCTCTTTTGAGCGCTAGCTCACTGTTGAGGTGCCTTACTCAGGAGAATGTCAATAGGATTCAGAGGGAGGCTGAGTGACCCTGGGCTCTCCAAGGCTCATTCCAATGGAGCAGCTTCCATTTGTTTCTGTTTTACATATTGGAGCTCTGTGTAAGATATTATTTAAAAATGGGGTTCCATTTCTAGTATGTGATACACAGGAGACACATATAAGATAATCTCTTTGTGTCTGAAAGCCACTGGTCTAGGATAGCAAGTCCTTTTCCAGTGGATTCTCAAGGTTTGGCCACTGTGGTCACTGGTCCCCTGGTTCTTTGGTGCTAAGCCTGGAAACTGCTTCTCCCATCAACCTCAGTTGTGCAGCCTTACTAGAATATGGGTATCAAGAAGCTGCTGCTCTCCTCTGTCATTTATGGCCTCAACTTCCCTTTTTTTCCCCACTTGTGGGTCCCATCATTTGGTCTACTTCTGGCATTTCTGCAGCACATCCTACCTTACTTCATTTCTGGTTCATTATCCCAGTTGCATTCTCAGAACCCCTGTAATATTACCTTTTCCAGAAAGTAATCCAACTCTGCCTCCCATTTACCTGTGAGAGAGGAGAAATCACCTTCTTCCTCAGCCAAGCCCTGCCCTCTCTCTCCTCACCACTGAGCAATAAAAATATCTAGCGTTCTTACACAGCTCTGCTTGACCTGGAGGCATTTGAAATTACTTAAATTAAGCTGTCTCATCATTTACTTTCAACCGCTTCTAATAACACCTTATATTTATAACTCTTTATAGTTCACAGAGCTCTTTAACTTTATCGCATTTAATTTGTGCCTCAAACGCCCTTATGAGGTAAGCAAGGCGGTGACTTTTATTCTTGTTTTGCAGAGTAGGAAACAGACTCAGAGAGGACCAGTGCCTTGCCCAAGGCTCTGCAGACTAAAGCAGCAAAACCAGCCACTAGTCAAGATTTTCCCAAGCACAGCACTCCCTGTACTGTGTGTGCGACCTAACTTCCAGAGCTTAGGAACGTTCAGGGCTTGTTTCATTTTTGCTTTTTTTGTTTTTTTTAAAGATTTATTTATTTATTTTATACAAGAACCAGGGTATAGGCCAGATGCACGGGAGGGTGAGAGGATTCACCAGAGACAGCGCGGGGAACAGAACAGATAGACTGATGAAATACACTGCTGAGGGGAGTAGTGGGCGAGACAGGAGAGGTCTGTCGTGCCATGTGGGACCCTCGCTGGCTGGCCGGGATCGAACCGGTGCTGCAGAGGCTGCTTACAGCTTCACAGCGCGGCGCTCAACCGCCTGCACCACCAGGGGAGGCCCAGAGCTTGTTTCATTTTTGTTTCAGAAACATCTGGCAAAAGAACAAGACAGAGCAGTTAACCCTGACCGCACACTGGAAAATTTCCCTGTCCTCTTCGTGTTAGCTGCATGTTGAACTTGGAACCTCAAACAAAGGGCAATAGGAGGAAGACAAAAAAAACTTCCTTTTACATTTCACTTTGATTTCCCCTTTGACCTCATAGAAAGGAAAGAAGCAGGAAATCTGCAATTTGGTCATTGTTTGGTCACTCTAATTATGTGATGCCACTTGAAAATTAAGCCAATTTTGTTATAGAAAACAATTTTCTTTTGTTGAAATAGGGCAACCTTTTGGGGTCTAGGAAGACACAAAATTCAGTCAGATTCTTCCCAGCACCCTCTGACCTGCAAGGAGATCAGTGGATCGCTAAGATGCTGCATTTTAATTTCTTGGTAGCAGACATACAACTCTCTCAGGACTCTACATATTAAGAAATACAAATGTAGGCTGAGAGATCATGAGATAATCAGTGCTGTCTTTCTTGTTTCCTCTCCTTTGCTCTCCTTGGAGAAGACTGTATAATTTAGGTTGTCCGCAGGCCTTAAGATAACATAAGCCTTCATGACATCTGAATTACTTGGGATTTTGAAAAAGTGTTTTCTTTTTTAAAAACTGTACTAAAAGAAATGACAGATTGCATCTTCAGAACCCAGCAAAAGTGTCACCCACCATGAACACTAATCAGCCTTCAATCAGCTTTCCCCTCACTGAGTCACTCAGAAACAGAAAAGGAATAAATGGTTTCAAACTCAAAAACAAAAGAAACACAGCTGACTGTGCAACACTATCTGAGTTCAAGAGTATAGAATCCTTTTCCCTGAAGGATGAACTCTGTGGTTTTGGATTAGGAACAGAGGATTTCGTATGATTCAGTCATGATTTAAATAAATATGTTGGTGGCAAACATAATGTAGAATAAATATACAGATGTTAATCTATAATGCTGCATACCTAAAACCTATGTAGTGCTATAAGATAATGCTATTTCCATGAAAATTTTTAGTGAAAAATAATAAATATTTATTCTAACTCTCCACTAAAGGCAATGATACTGTTAGCATGCAGGCAAAGGATACCCACGGACCCTACACTGTTAAGCAGTGGGTGCTCTGAAAGGGATTTGGCCATCAGTTTGCACAAAGGCAAAGAAAGCATGTTCTTAGTGTAAATGAGCTTTAACAGCATAGAGTACATAGGGAGAGAAGAGAAGGATATGCCTTTCCTGATTAAACTCCCCCAATTCTCCATTCCCTCATGCACAAATGCCCAACCAAAGAGGGTTGTCCAGAAGCGGGGCTACTGAGGCCCAAAAGCCTGCCCCAAGTCTAAGGTACCTTCTAAAAGGGAACTACAAGAAAGTAGTAAGGCATGTCTGGGACAAAAGGGACAAAATCAAAATATAAATCAATATAATAGCTGCCATTATTTCAGGCTCTACACATGTCTCTCAGGCACATGTTTGTTTTAAGTATCTCTCCCAAGTCTCTACATGTCTTTCCTCCACATGTCTCCTCCAGGTCCACCCTAATCCACCCACCAGAAGTACCAGCTGTAAGAGAGAGAGTCAGAGCCCCCAAGCCCACCTGTCTTCCATGTTATGTAGCATCACTTGGCCACTCAGCTCTGTCCCTAGTTCCCAGAAGCTCTTCTGCTCAGAGAGTCTGGTTCATGGCATACTGGGACCTATAATCCAAGGTGGCTGCATATAAGTGGGGACAAGGAAAATGCTACCTCCCCTTCACAGAGGTATGTCTGTAAAAAAATCTCAGTAGCAATAAACACACCTTTTGCCCATATGCTGGTTTCTAGATGCCATTCCATTGGTTTCTTTGAGAAAAAGAAAGGGAGAAAGTACAAGATGAACTGGTACTATACTAGAAAGTATAGTATGGAAACACCCCAAGTTTGTATGTATATAAAAAGAATATAAAATAGAATATGCAATGATTTTTGCTAAATGAAAGAATCAGTGTTAAAAGTCTACATACTGTTTGATTCCATCTATGTGATATTCTGGAAAAGGCAACTCTTATGGGGATGGTAAATAGAATAATAGTTGCCTAACATTTGGCATAAGGAAGTGAATTGAATAGGTGAAATGAGATTTTTAAGGATGGTAAAATATTCTGTAATGATAGATTTATGACCCTATGCCTTTGTCAAAAATACATGAAACTTTACAGAACAAAGAGTGAAACTTAATTATGTAAATTTAAAAAATACTTTAAGAGTTTAGGAGATCCCAATGTAGAATGCAAAATGCAAGAAAAGAATATCCCTTCCCTCCTTGTGCTAGCTTGGCTTTAGATTCTTTCCTGCTCTGACAACTGGCAATCCCAAGCCTAAATTCTTACAACTTAATCTCTAAAGGAATGAGGCCCATTCTTCTCCAGTATCTATAGACTGAAATTCAAGTATTACCCTGATTTGCCCAGACTGATAAACATAGCCTGATACAAATGCCCACCTGACAGTGATTGATAGCCTAGCTGGCACAGAGAGGACTGGGAATTTATGCCTGCCCCAGGAAGGAGGCTGATGGACAAAAACACTAATCACACAACTAATGATATGCAAAAGATGTTTTGAAGTCATTTGACCAAAAACAAACTTTAGCCATCTTTATGTGCTCATTCTCTTTTTTATTGATTTTACCATTATACTTGATTTATGTTTATGGGTATGATTCAGTTTCTTTTTTTGGGAAACTAAAGAATTCTTTGATAATAAAAATCATGTTAAGTGTTACCTGTTTTCCAATTTCAGATTTTACTGTATTGATTTTCTAAAAGAAAAGAACATACTATATTTACATATGTAATCTATTATGAATAGATAGTAAAAACTGCAATTGTTGATATATGGAGTTTATAAATGTGTGTGTGTATATATATATATATATATATATATATATATGAAATTCATATGGAACCACAAAAACGTCAAATAGCTCAAGCTGTCCTCACAGAAGGAGTATCACACTTTCTGGCTTCCAACTATACTACAAAGCCATAATAATTGAAACAGTATGGACTGGAACAAAAGCAGACACACAGACCAATGGAATTGAATAGAAAATCCAGAAATAACCCCACATATCTATGTCCATATCTAATCTTTGACAAAGAATATGCAATGAACAAGGACAGTTTATTCAATAAATGGTGCTGGGAAAACAGGACTGCTACTTGCGAAAGAATGAAGCTAGACTACTATCTCACACCATGCACAAATAACAACTCAAAATGGATAAAAGACCTGAATTTATAACCCCAAACCATAAAATATATAGAAGAAAATATAGGCAAAATACTACACGACATACATATCATAACATCTTTAAAGACACCTCCCCCAAAGCAAACAAAGTGGAGGAAAAGAAAAAAAAATGGGATTACATCAAACTTAAAAGGCTTCTGTACAGCAAAGGATACATTAACCAAAGAGACATCCCACTGATTGGGAGAAAATTTTTGCACACAATACAAGTGATAAGGGACTGATCACAAAAATCTACAAAGAACTCACACGACTCAACAAAAACAAAGTAAACAATCCAGTCAAAAAATAGACAGAAGAGCTAAAAAGACAGTTCTCCAAAAAGGAAATGCAAATGGCCAACAAGTATATGAAAAAAATGTTCAACATCCCTTATAATCAGGGAAATGCAAATTAAAACCACAATGAGATACCACCTTACAGTAGTGAGAATGGCACACATTAAAAAAGCAGGAAACAACAAATGTTGGTGAGGATGTGGAGAAAAATAAACTCTCCTACACTGCTGATGGGAATGCATACTGGTCCAACCACTATGGAAAGCTGTGTGGAGTTTCCTCAAACTACTAAAAATGGAGCTACCATATGACCCAGCAATTCCACTCCTAAGAATCTACTCAATGCAAAAACATTAATTCAAAGGATACTTGCACCACTATGTTTATTGCAGCACTATTTACAATAGGTAAGATATGGAAAAAAACAAAAATGCCCAAAAATAGATGACTGGATCAAGAAGATATGGTACATATACACAGTGGAATACTATTCAGCAACATGGCTGGAGCTAGAAGGGATCATGTTCACTGAAATAAGCCAGAAGCAGAAAGAAAAATATTGAATAGTTTCTCTTACAGGAGGAATGTAGGGGAACCAAATAAGGGATCAGGGGGAAAAAGTAACAATAATAATAATAATAATAATAATAACAACAACAACAATAAAATACAACAAAATTATCAGGTATTTATAAATAAGAGACATTCTGCGAGGGAGGGGAAGGAAAAGCGATCAAAACAGTGGAGAGAAGAGAACAGGGACTATGGTGAAGGTTCACAGGTGAATTGGTGGTGGGAATTTTATGGGGAATAAACAATGATGTAAAAGATATAAATAAAAAATATTAAAAAATTAGGCAATTACTTTGGTGGAAAGAGTGTAAATATATATTGCAATGTTCTAATAATATTGCAATTGTTAAAAAGAATTTGATTCCTATTGTATAAATATACTACATGAAATATAATAATTAATGTAACTGGATTAAACCCTTAAAGTTTCTCTCTCCATCATACCCTACCCTCCCAACCCTCCAAAGATTTAAAGTACAATGCAAGCTAAGGGAGTTAGGTGTCACAGATCCTGGGGCACAAAAGCTAGAATATCACTGATAAGTCTACTCCTCTGCAAGCTATCTGTCAGAAACCTGGAGAACTCACCTGCAGTGCCTCTGAGGAGGAAGATATTTTGATTTGATGTGACAAAGCCAAATGGGCCACATTAAATCTCAAGAAGCCATCCCTCATGTCTTCATTTGCAAAAATACCTACAAGGTATAGCAGGAAGAGATGAAACATCGCTTGAAGTCTATAGAAATTAAAGTCGGAACCTCATGCTATCCCTGGCCTTAACCTTACAGTCTTCAGAAGACTTTCCTCACCAATATGCTCATCTGGTACACATGTACACACACACCTACATACACACAAAGACGCACATTTCCCCAGTCTGTGCTCTGGGTAATTGAGTTGCTAGTGCACAGCCTGATAACCACTGATCTGTGCATCTGCTGACTTGAAGACAACCATGGTTTCAGTGTGTGTATATAAGAGACAGGCTGGGATCTTCCTCCTGGTTGGACTAGTGAGTGAAAGTGTTTCTTGTACTACACCAAAATTAGGTGAGACCATCCTTGAGGATTCTCTTTCTTGGGTGCAGTTTGGTTACCTCTGGCCACGCACTTTAGATCAGGTAACTTAGGTCATGATTGAGCACCCCATCTCAGCCAGTTCCTTAACCTGGGGGGAAGGTATTGGAGGTCTTACCTGTCTGGTCAATCTTCTACTTCTTTAGGAACAGAGGCACACCACAGAAGTCATCAGATCTCATCCAATGTTCTTTCATTTATCCTTACCATGCAGGCTCATCAGTGTTTCTCAATCTGGGAACTACTGACATTTTGAATCAGACAGCTCCTTGTGTGGGGACTGTCATGGGCATTATAAGATGTTTAGATCCCTACTTGCTCTGCAGTGGATGCCAGTAGCATGTCTCTAGCCAACTTGTGACAACTGAAAATGTGATGCTGCTAAATGTCCATTGGGGACAAACCCATTCTCGTGGTTGAGAGACATTGACATAATAGTGTACAAATTGAGTGACCATCAGGCTACAAAATCCTGAGAGAAACTGTTACATTAGTCTTACCATTATATACTTAGCAGTTATCTACACTATCATAATGCAGCCATCAAGTATATTTAAAAAATTATCAAGTGATCATAACAATTTGAACTGTGTTAGTTTTGCTTCTTTAAACTGTATTTCTGCTTCTGGTCAAGCGTATTTGATTCTTAAGGTCCCCTTTTCTTCACATCTTATTAAGATAAACTTTGCATTACACAACTTCTTTTAATTTTTTCTTACCTAAATAGGGGTTATGGGCCCACAAGTTGCAGAATTAGTCATTATAACACCTCTTGAAGAACCTCTTATTACTGTCACGAAGAAAAAGCCTGCAGTCTCACAGAGGAAGTAAAACCAAGACAAGGAGGGCCTCCCTGGTGGCGCAGCGGTTGAGTGCATGGTTGAGAAGCTGCCCGCAGCCTCTGCAGCACCAGTTCGATCCCTGGCTGCTCCCCGGCCACCGAAGGAGGGTCCCACATGGCGCACAGACCTCTCCTGCCGCCCGCTGCTCCCCTCAGCACTGTACTTCGGTCCTTCTGCCTGTTCTGCTCCCCGCTCTGGCTCTGGTGAATTCTCTCACCCTCCCGCGCTTCTGACTGTACCCAGTGCTTGTATAAATAAATAAAAATAAATCTTTAAAAAAAAAAAAAAACGAGACAAGGAAAGATGATCTTTTGTAAACATCCTCTTTATTTGCCATGGCCTTTTAATAAGATTACTTTTTCTTAGCTGTAACAGCAGTAGTATTTTTTAAGGAGTATTGTCTCCAATTACTCCAAAGAAGGGATAGCATTTATTTCTTATTCTTCATTTTTGCATTAAAAATTTGAGGATATTAAGTGCCCTTTACCTTTCTAGTCACAACTTCAGTTTTCATCCCTTCTTCTGGATGCTCGATGCAATTGTGTAGCATTCTTCTGGCCACTATTACCAGCAGTCTGAAACACTAACAGGATCTATTGCTTTTTCTTCTTGATGAATCACACAGCTTATTAAGAACAAATCAGGAACAGTGCAAATTTGGATGACTTGATAGTTGATGAAACAGAGACAGGAAGTTGTTTTATTAATTAAATGAAGGTTCAAATGGTCTTATGTTAAGGGTCCTTTGGTCACAGGCCTTTATAGTTCAAATATTTATATATAAATTTGATAATTACTCTTAAACAATTCAAGCAATTCAGATTTGGATACAAAGCAACCAGAAGAATGGGATTGATCTTTGGAAACATTATAAAATAATTAGGAAAAAGATTACTCTCTGTTGATACTCTGTAGAATCTGGGGGTGTTAGAACAGGGAGGGAATTTGGGGCTTATCTATCCTCCCAATTCCTTTATTTTACAGATGAGGGATCTGGGAGCCAGGGTAGTCTGGTGAGTTATGTAAGGCCAGCAGTTAGCTGGGGGGACAAAATAAGCTTGTCCCACAGTTTTCCCATTAGATCATTAATTTTTGGATATTTTTGGATATTTTTATAGTAAAGAAATGGTCATCTAGTTACATCCTAATTGTAGTTGTAGTACTAGATAGTTTATGAGTCTCCTAAAAGAGGTTTGCAGACAAACATGTGGACAAAGAATACAGGCTGTAGGCCTTAAACATTGACTTCTGGAAACATCTAGCTATTAGATGCATTTAAGTTTAGTGAGGGACTCAGAAGAAAATCAAGTTAAACACTTTCTGATTTAATTGAAAAGTAGATTGCATTAAAAACTATTTTGGCTAACAGAAGAGTCAAAAATTGCTGGGGGTAAAATGTCTTCTTCCAGTTCTCTTGGTTTCGGCAACCTTGAATAGAGGAAAGGAGATCTAATGGAAAGAATTTAAGGCAAAGAGACTATTACTGTTAAGATGCCTATCACTCCAGATAGAGATGGAAATTAGGATTCCCTAACATATAATTTCCTTTAGTGCGCAGGAATAACAGGCAGGAACCCTCACTCCACATCTTCTATTTCCCATTTTTAGTCAACAATGTGGTTACCCATCTTCATCCACATTACACTATTAACATTAGATTCCTTTTCCTATTACTCTAGGTAAGGAATCAATTTAAAATTTGTCAATGTTCTCCCATATTTTGTCCAAGTTTGGGCCCTTAATATGTGTATCATGGTTTTAAATTTGGTATGAATTATTAGTTGATCTGGAAAAAGTATACCAAGTTTGAATTTTCACTTGGAGACCATGTGGTTGACTACATGGCAGAACAGAAAACAACACCTGGAATCTCACAGATTGTCCATATGTGAAGCCACACTTAAAAATAACTAATTCTGTGGCTGAGATTCAGTTCTCACTGCCTTTTACCAGATCTCTCTCGTGTGTATGCTCTTTCTTTTTCTCTTCCTCTGAGGTCTGTGGTGCTTCCTGCAGACAAGGTATGAAATATCTCAAGTCAGAGAATGTCACTTTTTCTATGCTGGCAACAATTAACAAAGAAGACAGTGGTCGACATTAACTCTATTTGCGTTAGATTTGTTCTAGATACATCAGATGATTTTTCAGCATCATCAACCTCAGTATAGATTTGCTTTCAGCTACAGATTTGAGTGTGCTTTGGGCCTGTAAATCCATTTCAATGAACACTAGTTAAATACCTTTATTGAACTCACCGTATTGACATACTGTAGAAAATATGGTCTTTTAGGCTACAGTATCAATTTTATTTAGTCTGTTATGTTACACTAATTTGGATATATTTTCTGTAAATTTCTTAGTTTATTTTGTGTTTCACATGTCACTTATTTCTTTTTTGAAAACATCACAACTGTAAAAGTCATTTGCTTAGTTAATTTTTTATGCACTTTAAGTGTTGTAAAGTCACCATTTCAGATTCAGATTATGGATCTGTGTTACATAATGACCATAACCTGAAAATAATAATGTTAGTATTTATCAATATTTAATTCATACATGTTTACCTGATGATTTTCAAAATTCTCAAAATTAAATATCACTGACACCAATGGAATAAAAAAAATTTCTGAACATATTGGAATGGGTTTTTGAAGTCTTAAAGGAATAAAATAAGCAAGTTATCAGCATTAATCTTTCAAAACTCAAGGTGTTTGGAGAAGAGCCAATATTATAATGAGTTTGAAGCAAATTATCAAATTAATCCTGGTTGGTGCAATGACTGTCCTAACTTGTAAAGCCACCTGTTTCCATTTGAAGATGTCAACATCAAAAGTGAAACAGCCTTTACTTAGTGCCCACAATGCTCCAGGCAATGAAGAGGAAAACAAAATGAAAGAGCCTCACCCCAATGAGCTTATAATTACAGGGGAAGTAATGGGCAGGGTATTTTAAGGGAGAAATAAATAGAAATAACCAGATAATCTTGAGCAAGAAGAAATTTTAAGATGAGCTCAGAAAAATAATTCCTATCAAACTTCTCAGTATAATCACTGGAACCATTATACTGTATAATGTTGTTGGGGCTATTAGTATTAATAATAGTAATCATCATTTATTACGTGCGCAGGGTAGAGAACAATCCTGCAGCGGTAGGAAGATAGAACAGATAGGCTTGAAGAGATGTGTCTCTCCATTTCTACGATGCTATGCAGGATATAAATTCTAAGAACAAATGGTTCTAACCACTTCATTATCAAAGAAAGTACTGCCTGACCACATACAAGGCAGTGTCTTTTAAACTTTATTCCTTTAATGAAAGAAGATGATTCTTAATATGACTGACTCAACTGAAAAAAAAGAAACACTAGCATCAAGATTGGTAGATTTATTTTTTTAATATTTATTTTCTTATACTGCTGTTAATTTTTGGACAATGTTTGATTTCTCCCCTCAGGTGTAAAACCTGTGGTTCTCCCACCACCATAGCACCCGTGATCCATCACCACAGTCCCTGTGTTCTTCCCTCTTCTGTTTTGACCCTTGTCCTTCCCCCTTTTGTGCTGATCTATGGTCAGCTTGCCAGTTTTGTCTATTTCCTGATCCTTTGTTTGGTTTCTCTATATTCCACGTACAAGTGAAACAATCTCATATTTATTTTTTGTTAGCATAATCCCTTCCAGCTCCATCCATGTTGCCACAAATGGCATAATTTTTTTTTTTAACACTGAATAGTATTTCATTGTGTATATAAACCATATTGTGTATTATATACCTTCTTGATCCAGCCATCTGTTTTGGGGTACTTACGTTGTTTCCATATTGCAAGTAGTGCTGCAATAGGTACAGGAATACAAGTTTCTTTTTGGATTAGTGTTTTTGTGTCCTTTGAGTAGATTCCTAGGAGTAGAATCACAGGAGATCCATTTTATTGTTTTGAGCAAACTTCACACATCTTTCCATAGTAGTTGGACTAGTTTACATTCCCACCAGCAGTGTAAGAGGGTTCCTTTTTCACCACATCATCTCTATCACTTGTTTCTAGTTTTGTTCTTTTTTTTTTAATTTTATTATGGGCCATTTTCACAGGTGTGAGGTGGTATCTCATTGTGGCTTTGATTTTCATTTCCCTGATAATTAGTGATGTTGAACATGTTTTCATATGCCTGTTGGTCATTTGCATTTCTTCTTTGGAGAAGCATCTTTTTTGCCCTTCTGCCCATTTTTTGATTGCGTTATTTATTTTTGTTGAATTGTGTAACCTCTTTGTAGATCTTTGATATCAGTCCCTTATCAGATGTATGGTGTACAAATATTTTCTCCTATTCAGTTGGGTGTCTCTTTATTTTAGTTGCTGTCTCTTTTGCTGTACAGAAGTATTTTAGTGTGATGTAGTCCAGCTGTTTATCTTCGCCTTTGTTTTCCTTGCTTCTGGAGATGAGTCCTTAAAGATATTTCTCAGGTGCATGTGATGGAATGTTTTGCCTGTGCTTTCTTCTACATGTTTCTTGTCTTCTGATCTTACATCCACATCTTTTCTGTTTTGAGTTTATTGTTGTGTAAGGTGTTAGTAAAAACTGGTTTGTTTACTGTTTATTAGTTGGGGGTATCCATTTTACAGTTTTCTTTCCTCTTTAAGAAGTGGTCCACAAAATGGGTTTATCTTATAATTGTGTGCAATAAATCATGTCTTCCCTGGGATAAAGAATGGAACTTTATTTTTAAACTAGATCATAAGAAGCAACCTAGAAGACTAAGCACAGGGAAATGATATGTTCATATAGCAGATTTTCCCTTTCCTCTCTCCCTACACAACGTTCTCTTGTTTAAATCTCTCTTGAAAGCTTATATGGCTATCATATGGCTTTATGATTGACAAGGTTGCCTTTTATTCCTGCAGAAATACACCCTTCTCTAAAGGTAGGGTCATTACTTACTCCACAGCCAGTGTGCCTCAAAGCAATATTTTCCTTTCCTGTCTCATATTCTGCCAAGGGTTTAGACAGAGCAGCTGCTAACTATGATTCAAAGTCAACAAGGAATCGAGAACTATGATTCACAGTGTATATCACAATATATGTTACATTGTAGGACCTCATAGAAACCAGGTCATAAATAACAGTCTGAGTAAACTACAGGGAACCACTAGAATGGCAAAACTCAGGAGAACTATAAAGCAACGTTTATTGTTTAATGTCTCACAGATTTACACTGTTTCCAAAGGGCCAAAAAAATCAAGATTCTTCCTGGGGCCTTAGAGAAATAAAGAAAACCTATTTCTGTCTCTGGAAAAAAAAAAAAGACTGGAATTTTAGAAGAAAAATTAAAGAAATTTAGATATTGGGTGAAGCATTTTTAATTGAAAAATTGTTGATTCACATGCAGTGGTAACAAATAATACAAAGAATATTTTCTACCCAGTTTCCCCTAACTGTAGTAGTTTGTGAAAACAGTAGTACAATAATTAGTACAACTGGGATGTTGATTTTGATATAACTCCCCTGTCTTATTCATATATCCCTAGGTTAATATGTACATATTCTGGGTGTATTTAGTTCTATACAATTATATCATATCTGTAAATTCATGTATTTATCACTGCAGTTAACATATAGGACATTCTATCAAGGATTTCTCCTGCTGCTTTTTTATAACCACATCCAACTTTCCCTTCCCATCATCCTTAACCCCTGGCAACCATTCATCTGTTCTACATTTCTAAAATTTTGCATTTCAAAACTGCTACATAAAGGGAATAATATCTTTTGAGGTTGGCTTTTTTTACTTAGCATAATGTCATGGAGATTCATCAAAGTTACTGCATGTATCAACAGCCCATTCTTTTTTCATTGATGAGTAGTATTCCATGGTATGAATGTACCACATTTGTTTACATATAAATCTCTCAAAGAATATCTGGGGTGTTTCCAGTTACTAACTGTTACAGAATGCAGCTATGAATATTCATATACAGGCTTTCATTTCGTTTACCCCAGGATTCTATCTAGATCATATGATAAATGCATATTTGGCCTTACAAGAAAATGTCAGATAGTTTTCAGAATGACTGTATCATGTTACATTCCTTCCAACAATTGGAAGGGTGATCCTGTTTTCCTGCATCCTTACCTTCACTTGGTGGGGTCACTATCTTTTGTTTCAGCCATTCTGATGATTGTAAAGTAATATCTAAAGTCATGATCTTAAATGTTCACTTTTATCATCCTAATCCCTTACTTTTCCTTCAGTTTATTTCTTATTTAGTAGTTAATATGTACTGGCTCTATATTAACCAGTATATTAGACAGTGACAGAAAATAATTTTATGCAAAAAATATAGCTCCAGAGCTGGAAAAAATATGTTATTAGTAGAAAAAATTATTCCATACCCAACTCATTTCTTTGAATTCCCATGTATAGCATATGAATAATAAACCTGTTTTAAGTAAAGATTAAGATTGTTTCCTCTTCTTTGCACATGTGGGTAGGGTATAGTGAATTTTTAAAAATTGTGCTCTAGTTCTTACTAATGCAAAGAAAAAATGCAACAGTACTACACACGTGAATGAGATTTATTTCACTATCATTTTCATATATAAATTCCATTATTTGTTCCTCATCACATATACAAAAATTTTCTAACTTTTTAACATAGAGTTCAAGGCCTTCTTGATATTATTGCAATATTGTTAATGATAGCTCCTTTGATATTGGGTACAATAGGTTCAGCTACAATGTACAGAGGACTCATAAGAAGACATTAGCTGGTATGGCAGCTCAACAATCATTAGAGAACCAGGCTCCTTCTCACTTGTTGCTTTCCAATCCTTAATATGTGGCTTCCATATTGTAGCTACTGTAGAGCCTGCCATCACATCCACATATTGGCCAATAAGATGGAAGAAGAATGGAGGAGAAGACATATCCCTGACTTCTAAAAATACATTCAGGAAGTTTGACATATCACCTTATGCTTGTATCCCATTTTCCAGAACTTAACAATATACTACACCTACTTTCAAAGGTAGCTGCAAAGAGTAGTTTTGATTCTAAGAGGCTAATACCCAGCAAAAATTGAGGGTTTCTATTACCGAGGAAGAAAAGAACTGATATTCTGGGGCAATCAGTAGCTGTTGCTCTACCATCTTTCTCCTTTCCTCTTCTCCAAATGAGGAAATACAAGCTTGATTTCAGAACATTGACTGGATCATGCACGATACATCTTGTGGCCTTCTGCATGGATGCATGGATGTCATCCTCTCTAGGTTAGTTTGCTCCATTTCTTTCTTCCATGCAACTAAATTGGTAAACTGACCAAGATATGGCCTAATGGATGATCTAAGCACCTTTGTTTATGATCTCTTTCTCATTATTTAGAAGTATTTGAGCACTCAAATTTAATTGGCTGGTGGCTTCTTTAGCGTACACATGAACTGTGAATCACATGCTCCATCCCACTTGACCAGGAAGTTATGCATTAACAGGCTTGAAAACAGGCTAGATTACAGGCTTGAAAATAGATAATACTTAAAATCAAATGGAAACATTGGTTTTCATTTTATTTATTTTTTTTAAACATTTTTTTTTACTTTTTATTTTTTTAAGAGGCATGTATTTTTATTTATTTATGATTTTTATTTATTTGTTTGCTTTGTTTATACATGCACTGGGTACAGTAAGAAGCGCGGGAGGGTGAGAGAATTCACCAGAGCCAGAGCGGGGAGCAGAGCAGGCAGAAGGACCGAAGTACACTGCTGAGGGGAGCAGCGGGCGGCAGGAGAGGTCTGCGCGCCATGTGGGACCCTCCTCTGGTGGCCAGGGAGCAACCGGGGATCGAACCGGCGCCACAGAGGCCGTGGGCAGCTTCGCAACCCAGCGCTCAACTGCTGCGCCACCGGGGAGGCCCTGGTTTTCATTTTAAAGAAAGAATACTTTGAATAAAAGTCAGAACTTTAAAGTGATATTCAAATGATTGACATGGTAGTTAAATTGCTCTACAAAATAGAAGGAACCAAAGTGGCTGGAGGACAAGAGGTGGAAGATCAAAAAGAAACCATCTCCAGTAGGACTAGAATGGAGAGACAAGAAATCTCAATGGGGATTTTGTAGACTATATGGTTTTACCTTATCAATATACTCTTTTTTCTCTTCTATGAAATATTTAATTAATTATACACCATTCACTAAGGGTTTGCATGACTAGTCATGATGGAACTCAAAGAGAAGTAGATGATAGGTAACCATTTGGATTCTGCTACTTTCATCATAATAAAAGCAAGACAAACTAATTTAAGGAAGAGAGAGACAGGAAGAGAAAATTGGTTTATAAAACGTGGACATCCACATTTGGATTTGGACATAGTAACATTATTTTCTCACTTTCTTATCTCTTGTCTCTCTTCTCTTCGCCTTGCTTCCCCACCTCTCATATCTGTCTCTGTTTTCTTCTGTTGTTCTCTTTAATTTGCAATAAAGACAGGTTTCCTCCCTTCAGCTAGGGAAGGCACACACTGGCAGCTACAGATTCATATTTTCCCAGACTAACACCACCAGTGGAAAAAGCAATTGGCTCCTCTCCTTTGTGTATCAATGCAAGGGACTCCGTTCCTGCTGAATCCTGTGCCTGTTCCTAGATCAGACAAGCTTATAATGAGCCATAAGTGATTCAGTATGGGTCACATGATAACCCATAACCAGAGGGTTTGGACAGTGTGACTGGTAGCCCAATCCAAACTGACTTGGGGAAGAGTTCCCTAATGGAGCATTATGACTGAATGTGCTGCCCAGGCAAAATAAAATAAAACAACATAAAAATAACTCCAATCCACTCTACTATGTCAGGTTTTCTATTTTTAAACTACCTACTTGCATTTTAGATTAAATATTACTACAGAACTGAACAATTCATATTCTCTAACCACTATCAATTGTTTAATGCATTAGTGTGGCGGAAAATGGAAATTGACAGGCAAAAAAGGCTGACCATGCCTTTTCTGTCAAAAGGAAATCTCAGAAAGAACTGAGATTAGGGCCTCCCCGGAGGTGCAGCGATTGAGCGCTGGGTGAGAAGCTGCTGGCAGCCTCTGCAGCGCTGGTTCGATCCCCAGCTGCTGGTGAGGGTCCCACGTGGCGCACAGAGCTCTCCTGCCGCCCGCTGCTCCCCTCAGCAGTGTACTTCATCAGTCTGCCTGCTCTGCTCTCTGCTCTGGCTCTGGTGAGTTCTCTCACCTTCCCATGCCTCTGACTGTACCCAGTGCTTGTATAAATAAATAAATAAATCTTAAAAAAAAAAAAGAACTGAGATTAGCCTGACAGCTTTTTTCAGGCATACCCAATTCATGACAGAATTTCTAGAAGTAGCATTAGTATGTCAAAGTTGTGCATTTTTAGTGAACTACCAAATTCAGATTGTAATACAGAAAAGAGGTTCCAATGTACAGTTCCACCAATAGTACCTGAAAGTGACTGCTCCCTAGACCCTCACCATCAGTTATTAGAGAAATTCAAATTGAAGCATGTAATGCTAGGGCATATCTATTCAAATACCTAAATTTTTTTTTTCTTGCCCTCTAATTTATTGGAGTAATACAATCATAAACATTTTTTTTTAATATTTTATTTTATATAATTCTTACATCATTTTTCATCTTTGTACAATGTATGCATTTTCATTTTGGTTATATTCCCCATACAGTTGCACCCCACCCCTTACTTTGACTCTAGTTCTTCCTTTCCCTGCCCCTCCCTAATCCCCATCCCCCCCAATAGGGTGTCTCTGGTTTATAGTTGCTTGTTGATTTTGATTATTACTTTGCATTGATTAGTCTTTTTCCTGGTCTCTTATTTAGGTTTTCTAAATTCCTGCTATGAGTGAGACCATCCGGTATTTTTCTTTTTCTTTCTGGCTTATTTCACTGAGCATGATCCCTTCTAACTCCATCCATGTTGCTGCAAACTGCATGTGCTTATCTTTTTTTGATTGCTGAGTAATATTCCATTGTGTATATGTACCACATCTTCTTGATCCAGTCATCTATTTTTGGGCATTTGCGTTGTTTCCAAAGCTTAGCTATTATAAATAGTGCTGCTATAAACACAGGGGTGCAGGTGCCCTTTGGAATTACTGTTTCTGTGTCATTTGGGTAAATACCTGAGTGGAATTGCTGGATCATGTGGAAGCTCTATGTTTAGTAGGTCTAGAAATCTCCACACAGCTCTCCATAGTGGTTGGACCAGGTTGCACTCCCACCAGCAATGCAGGAGAGTTCCTTTTTCTCTACAACCTCGCCAACATTTGTTGTTGCTAGTTTTTTAATATGTGCCATTCTCACTGGTGTAAGATGGTATCTCATGGTAGTTTTGATTTGCATTTCCCTGATTACAAGTGATGTTGAACATTTTTTCATATGCCTGTTGGCCATTTGCATTTCCTCTTCAGAGAAGTTTCTTTTTAGCTCTTCTGCCCATTTTTTGACTGGATTATTTTCTTTGTTTTTGTTGAGTCTCATCAGCTCTTTGTAGATTTTTGTGATCAGTCCTTTATCATCAGCATTGTGTGCAAAAATGTTCTCCCAGTCGGTGGGGTTTCTCTTTGTTTTGGTTATTGTCTCTTTTGCTGTGTAGAAGCTCTTTAATTTGATGTAGTCCCAGCTGTTTATCTTTGTCTTCACTATCACTGCTTTGGGTGATGTGTCTGTAAAGATGTCTTTGAGGTGCATGTCATGTAGTATTTGGCCTGTATTTCCTTCTGCATATTTTATGGTTTCAGGTCTTATGTCTAGTTCTTTAATCCATTTTGAGTTGGTTTTTGTGAATGGTGTGAGGTAGCAGTCGAGCTTCATTCTTTTGCATGTAGCGACCCAGTTTTCCCAGCACCATTTATTGAACAAGCTTTCTTTGCACCAGTGCATATTCTTTGCTCCTTTGTCAAAGATTAGCTGACCATAAATCTGTGGGTTCATTTCTGGATTTTCTATTCAATTCCGTTGGTCTGTGTGTCTGTTCTTGTTCCAATACCATGCAGTTTTGATGATTATGGCTTTGTAGTATAATTTGAAGTCTGGGAGTATGATGCCTCCATTCCCTTCTTTTTTTTTCAGGAGAGCTTTGGTTATTCAGGGTTTTTGGTGATTCCATATGAATTTCATCAATAATTGTTCTATTTCTTTGAAGAATGTCATTGAAATTTTTATTGGAATAGCATTGAATCTGCATGTTGCTTTTGGTAGGATGACCATTTTAAAAATGTTAATTCTTCCAATCCATGAGCAGGGGATGTCTTTCCATTTCTTTGTGTCTTCTTCTATTTCTTTTAACAGTGTTTTATAGTTTTCTTTGTATAGGTCCTTTACCTCTTTTGTTAGATTTATTCCCACGTATTTGATTATTTTTGTTTCAATAATAAAAGGGATGGTTTTTTTTTAATTCTTCTTCAGATTTATTGTTTGTGTATAGGAAGGCTACTGACTTTTGCGTGTTGATTTTGTATCCTGCCACTTCACTAAACTGATTGATTAGTTGAATTAGTTTTTCTGTGGAGTTTTTGGGGTTCTCTATGTATATTATCATATCATCTGCAAATAGTGATAGTTTGATTTCTTCCTTTCCTATTTGGATTCCTTGCAAATACCTAAAATTTAAAGGACTGATCGTACCATACGTTATTAAGGGTGTGTATAAAGTAGAACTCTCATACATTGCTGATGAATATAAGAGGATTCAGCCACTTTGGAAATATTTTAACAAACTCTTAAAATACTACATACACACCTATCTTGTGATCCAGCCATTCCATTTCTTGGAATTTCATTGAGAAAAAAAGTTATATGTTCATACAAAAACTTATACACAAATGCTAATGAAAGCTTTATTTATAAAAATCAAAAACTGGGAACAAACTAAGCATCCATAGTGGGCAAAAAAATAAACAAACTGGTATATCCACAAAAGAGAATACTATTCAGCAATAAGAAGGAATGAATTATTGAAACACAATGATATAGCAGAAACTCAAAATCATTATGCTGAATAAAAGAAGACAGACCAAAAAAATACATACTGTCTAATTTCACTTACATAAAAATCTGTATGATGCAAATGGTCAGAAAGTAAATCAATAGTCTTTTTTTGGAGAGGGCAACAGTGAGGAGCAGGAGGGTGAAATTGCAATAGGCATGAGGAAACTTTTGGGGGTAACATACTTATTCATTATCTTGACTATGGCAGTAATTGCATGGGTGTATATATGTCAAAACATATCAAGTTGCACACTTAAACATATGCAGTTTTTTGCTGGTCAAATTATCTCAGTAAAACTGTTTCTATATATGTAAACGATTCACCTATACAATGGATATCTTTACATATAGCATTATACCTCAATTAAAAAGTGTATGTATGTTATTAAAAAAACTAGCAACAACAAATGTTGGCGAGGTTGTGGAGAAAGGAACTCTCCTGCACTGTTGGTGGGAGTGTAAACTGGTCCAACCACTATGGAGAGCTGTGTGGAGATTTCTGGACCTACTAAACATAGAGCTTCCATATGATCCAGCAATTCCACTCCTAGGTATTTACCCAAAGGACACAGAAACAGTAATTCCAAAGAGCATCTGCACCCCTGTGTTTATAGCAGCACTGTTTACAATAGCTAAGCTTTGGAAACAACCCAAATGCCCAAAAATAGATGACTGGATCAAGAAGATGTGGTACATATACACCATGGAATATTATTCAGCATTCAAAAAAGATAAACACATACAATTTGCAGCAACGTGGATGGTGCTGGAAGGGATCATGCTCAGCGAAATAAGCCAGAAAGAAAAAGAAAAATACTGGATGGTTTCACTCATAGCAGAACTCTAGAAAACTTAAATATGGGACCAGGAAAAAGAATAACTATAAGAAAGAAAATATCAAAATCAACAAACAACTATGAACCAGAGACACTCTATGGGGGGCGGGGGGCGGGGAAAGGAGGGCTTGGGGTCAAAATAAGGGTGCTGTAATTGTATGGGGAATATAAAAATAAAATTTAAATTAAAAATTCTTAAAAAAAAGTATATGTATGTATGTATACACATCCATATTAAGTAATTAACTGAGTGTTTACCATGTGCTGGGCACTGTTCTGAAGATTGGAAATTCAACAGTGTCAAAGTCTCTATCCTCAAGAAATGTCCCTTCTAGCAGAAAAACATTAGCCCCCACCAAAAGCTAATAACTATACGCAATGTAGAAATAGACCACCAGATAGTTTCCTTTGTTGCTTTCCTCCTACAATGAAGAGCAACTAAAATGAAAATGGCAAAATTCAGTATAGCAATAAGATATATTTCCATAATATCAGAAATAAATTGTTATTTTAATTGTTAAGTTTCTCAAGTAAAAACTATTAGTCAAAGGTTTAGTAGTCTCTCCCTCAAAAAAAAAAAAAAAAATCTCTTCCTCTTACCTTGCTTCTAAACACCACCTGGGCTAAAGAAGAAATCAGAATTGAAATCATATCAAAATTGATAAAAATAGAAATATCCCCTATGATATAGTCAGAAAAGCCTCAAATGCATATGTTATAATGGGTGCAAGAGAATATAAATGATCTAATCCATTTACCCAAGAAGGTAGAAAAGGAATAACAAAACAAATTCAAGGAAATTTGAAGGAGCAGATCAATTAAAAAACAACAAAGCAGGGGCCTCCCTAGAGGTGCAGGCAGTTGAGCCCAGCCCTATGAAGCTGTCCGCAGCTTCTGTAGTGTCGGTTCGATCTCTGCCGGCTGCAGAGCAACCCACATGGCTTGGCAGACCTCTTCTGCCTCCCCTGCTGCTCCCCTCAGCATCGTATTTCAGTCAGACTGCCTGTTCTGTTCTCCACTCTGTTTCTGGTGAATCCTTTCACCCTTCTGCACATCTGGCCTGTACCCTTGTTTTTGTATAAATAAATAAATCTTAAAAAAAAAGCAGAAAATAATAAAGTAAGAAGAAAAGTAGAATTGATCAACAACACTAAAAGCTGATTCTTTTAAAAGAGCAATAAACCAAACCTATGAGAAATATAAAAAAAAAAAAAACAAGAACTGAAAGAGAGAGAGCAAGAGAACTTGTTAAAAAGATGTTGAATTCAGAGAGACCTTGACTTGAAACGCAGTTCATCTTAAGCTCTATAAGCTTAAGTTTCTCATTCATAAAATAAGAACAATGATACAGTGAGGCTGTCTCTTGAGGTTGTACTGAGGTTTAAAGGTTTGGCACAGTGCCTTACACATAATACGCATGTAGCGACTATTATCATTATCTTTATGATTAATTGTACCTGTTGCATTGTAGTTACTCAATAGATGTTAGTTCCTTTTCTCCTTAACAGGATTTCTTGTTGCCACAGATCCACACAGCAAGTCATTAGCCATGTACATCTCTTATCATTAATTAATATTATAATGTTAAGTCAGCTGAAGTTAAAGGAGATGCATGGAAACAATGGTTTGGGGGCCAATACTGAAAACATCAATGATGTGCCAAAAAATAGTTTTGAATTACACATTCCAGGTGTGAACAGCAGATGGTCCCACAACCTGGCAGTGCCGACTTTCTGGCATTATCACAAAAACACAATCTCCAGTCCAGATATGGAGTCCAGGATCCATAGGCTTGTATCCTCCAGTGCAAATCAGAGGCAAAAGCTTTTGAAGAGAATTCCTGACACCAGGATAATCACCTTTAGTTCCAAGACATGAAAGTAAAACCTGGAACCAGTGGCCTTTCTGAGGATTGTTTACTTGGGGCAGGGACTTCTCTGAGCTTCTAGGGATTTGTTGGGAGACAGATCTGAGCAATGGGCTAGTTTGAGCGGCCCCGCTGGGAAAGGAAAAGGCAAGAAGACTTGAGGCTACCGGAACCGGGAAGACTGGTTAAACAAGGGCCTGGACAGTCCAATAAATTAAGTAGGTGGAAGTTCTGGGTCACAGATGGAGATCATGAGAGAGAGGGCTGCTGTCATAAATAAAAGTTTGTGGCACGAATTCTAGGACATTGAAGGCCAGAGCTGAATCATAGATGAGCTACTGTCAAATGCTAGTCATGGAGTTCAAAAGACAACCCTGTCAAGTCCTGTGGGTAGAGACTGGAATAAAAGTGGGTCTAGGGCCTCCCCGGTGGCACAGCTGTTGAGCGCTGGGTTGTGAAGCTGCCCGCGGCCTCTGCGGCGCCGGTTCGATCCCCGGCTGCTCCCGGCCACCGGAGGAGGGTCCCACATGGCGCACAGACCTCTCCTGCCGCCCGCTGCTCCCCTCAGCAGTGTACTTCGGTCCTTCTGCCTGCTCTGCTCCCTGCTCTGGCTCTCTGGTGAATTCTCTCACCCTCCCGCGCTTCTGACTGTACCTAGTGCATGTATAAACAAAAACAAAACAAACAAACAAATAAATAAATAAAACATGCCTCTATAAAAAAAAAAAAGTGGGTCTAGGTGAAATGTGAGTTTAAGAGAGCTTGAAGGGAGTCTCAGGCAAGCCGTATTTCACCATACCTTTCTGCTGTCTTGTGTGTTCTCTTTTGCAGTCTTGTTGTAAGCCATTGACTGATAATTGATTCCCTAATTGCCTAAAGTCTTTAGTCTTTATGTCTCTTTCTATATGCTGTTCAAGTATCCTCTGGGAGTAGGATCAATAGCCATTGGGGTAGTGATATTGGGACAAGGGGTCAGTATAGGCTAGGAAGTTCCAGGGAACAAAGCCAGGACTTTTCTTCAGACTGCTCTCCTAATTTTAATTTTGGGAACCCTGAAGCTGACCTTACCTTGGCCCAATTACATGGGTCATTATTTCAATGTACATAAAGAGTTAGAAATTTCATTTTGTTCCTCATTTCTCTATGATGTATATTAGATCATCTCTTTGGACTATACTGTTGAGCTCTGGAAACATTATAACAGACCTTGCAAAAGGAGACAATGGATTGGTTGCCAAGTTTTCTCTAGTGACTTTGGTTTAAGGCATCAAACCCTAACACACAAGATAGGAATCTCAGAAGGGGAGCAGAGTAAATAGACACCAGCACTGAATAATAGAGCCTCCATAAAGTCTCTTCGCGGTGGGGCTTTTCAGCTTTCTCCCTGATCTCTGCCTTGTATTTTCACCTGCTGGCAGGCGTTGCTGACCCAAAGCAGACCAGAGATTCTGCCTCTTAAACAACTTGGAGAGGAGATAGGCCCAGCCTTCCTAGACTTCTCCAGGCCCACATTGGCTCAGGCTGTACCAGATTCAGCACAGTTTGTTCCATAAAAGACAATTTGGGTAAAAAGCCAATTATCTAGGAAAGCTGCAGATGACCTCACCCACTGGAGAATAAGAAAGCCCTCGGCTTTACCCAACCTTTTTCCCCCTTCCCTTCTGGTAACCGCTTATTGATTTGTTTTTGTTTTTCTTAGATCATCTGTTTACAATGGCATGGTGAAGGATAGATTTGGGCTTTTAGCAATGACCTTAATGTAGTACATACTCATGTTGAAATGTATATAATTATAAACTGAAACACATAAGTATGAATACCTGAAACTTACATAATTTTAAAAAGTCGTTTTGCACCTTAAATACATACAATTTCTGTCAATTATTCCTTAATAATATTGGAAAAAAAAATAAACACACTCAGGAGGTGAGGGTCTGAAGAACATTACTCCACTGAAGACTCTGGGGTAGATCTGGGAGAAGATGGAGAGGTCCTGATATGACCCTGGGATTGATGATCTACTGCATTTGCACTGGGGTCAGGGTCATTTGCCACCCACATGGGGAAATGAGTCTTACTGGCAATCATCAGGTGAATGGGTGGATCTATAGGACCAAAAACAGATCTGCAGTTGACCTGTCTCAGAGTATCATCTCTTCCATACTGGCTGCCAGGAATAAGCTCCTTCTAAGGAATGACCTAAGGGTGGATGGAAAAAACCTGTTGTCAGTTTCCCTTACCCAGCTAAGTTAAATTCTGCTCAAGATGCCATTGATATTCAGAAAGAACAAGAGAGAAATGAACACAGAGACTATATAATGTAAGTATTTGTTTAATCCTTTCTTTCATGTGTTCTCTCCATCTTAAAACACTGCTCAAATGTAAGTTTGCTCTATTTTTCGTTTGCACTTTTCAATTGTGTCCTTACCTGTCCCCTTTTGCCACCCTCTAAACCACATCTGATTACTGTTTAAAATCCTCAATGCTGTCATGGAACTGCCCCTCTGGATGCATCTCCAGTCCTATCTCTGTGAAGTATCTTCATGGCATTTCCCACTTTAGATTACAAGATCCAGGAGAGCAAGCTGATCTTCTTCACTGAATCTGACACAGCCACAAGAGTAATACAGGATACATAGCTCGTGGGCTGATTGTGTTTCCTCTGCCTGCTGTCACGGCTGGCTCGGCCGTGGGTCCCTGTGCGGCAGAACCAGTCATGTAGAGTGTACTTAACTAAAAGAAGAAGGCCTGCAGTTTCATTAGGGAAGTGTAGATTTTTTGTAAATATCGTTTTGGTTTTGAGAACAGGTGTACTTAGGAGAATTAAATGTGCCACAGATATTAAAATTTCTTAAATATAGGTTAAAGGGAGACTACTTATTTTTGTGCTGATTTTGTTTACTCGGTTACTGAAAATTTCTCTCAAAAAAGCCCTCATGTTTTTCTGAAAGGTTTTTCTCCAACAGGATGGTTATGTCCCACTGGACTAGACAGTATTGTTAATTATAGACATAAATACACAATGAAAAACATCTCATATCAGGAAATACTTAAATGTTTCTGAAAAGTGTTTGTCAGGAAATGTTATTCCAGAATCAAAACATTTCCTGCCTGAAGAATATGCCATGGAGACAAATCACGTGATGCCAGTTATGGTGTCTTATAAAAAATAATTTTTATGATGTGATATTTATTTGAAAAAGAGTTCATTATAATAAGATAAATGGGAATTTTCCACAATCATACTTTTGAAAAGGTTATTGTTCACATTAAAATTTAAACCTTAAACCTTATAGAAAAATATCTACAAGGAATAAAGTAGAAATTCGCTAATATCTTACCACTCAGAGATTAAACACTCTTAATAGTTAAGTGAATATAATTGCAGGCAGGTCTCAGAATAAATACATTTACTTGTGTTTGATTTTATGTACATAGTTTAAATGATATGTACTATATTGGCAACATATCACAGATATCTTTCCTTGTTAATAAGTCTAGATTTGTGGCATAGCGTTCGCAATAGTGCCTATGTATCATATGTGTCCATCAGGATGCTCTGTGCATCATAGCTTGATGAAACCAAACATCAAGTCCTCATGTGACTAAAAAAATCCAGAAGAGAACAGAACAAGCTAAGTGGTGCTACAGGTCTTCTTAGCAGCCTCCAAGAGGAATTCCCCATTTGTGTCTACTGCTGCACTAGTCACAGCCCACCCCAGACTCCACCAAATGAGAATGGATTGATATAATAGGCACAGGTGAGCCAGGATTTCTCCTCTCTGATGGGTTGCATTACTACCTAAACAAAGTCAAGGTTTTGTGAACAAATAAAAGGGGATAAGACACATGAAGCAAGATTAAATTCATGAATTCATGATGATACCTACAAACAAACTCCATTACAAGCTCACAATGATACCTACAAACAAACACTGTTGGGAAATGCCAGTGAAACAGCTCATTTTGAAAATGGACAAATTAAGGAGAAAGAACCAAATGCTTATCCTGTTCTTCCTGTATCACTGGGAAACCAAATCACTGAGGAAAGAAGTTTCTCCTTATAAAATTTTTCCTGCTAAAAAATTAAGAAAAATTGACAGCTAGGATATCAAAATTTATAATATCTAATGAATTAGATACCAATCTGTTTTCAATAGAGTATGGATATTGAGCATTAACAGCTATTAACATTTCAGAAAGAAACAATCCAACATTGGATATCTTCTGATGCAAGGACCCACCATTTAAGAAATCATCTTCCCCTACCTACACATAGAAAAATAAAACCTGAATCAAATCAAGAATCAAAACTAATTTATGGAAAATATGGAGTGTACCATCAGGAAAATCCACCCACATTCTGGAAAATCTATAGGACAAATAACCTGATCTCTTCAACAAGTAAGCTGCAAGTAAGCAAAGGTTGTTGAAGAGGGAATCTATGATGAGGTGCTTCAAAATAATATGCTAATGGAGTATTGCTAAGACAAGGTTAGCTGTGCATTGTAGTTGATGAAGCTAATGATAGGCTTATTAAATCATTATATTTTTGTGTATGTTTGAAATTTTCCCTAATAAAAATTTTTAAAAAGAGAGAAGTTTTAAGTAGACAACTTACAGTACTGGCCATATTTTAGTTTATCTAAGTGGTCCCCATTGGATAAGAAGGTTGTTTTCCATTTTTCCCAATTGTAAAAAACCTGTATAGATAAAAATGCTCTTTCAGCATATACCTTTTTAATGGTAAATTACTAAAGGTGGGGTTATTGAATTAAAGGACAAATTTAATAGGTCAAATTGCTTTCCAATGGGTTCCACCAAAATATAACTGCAAATGGGTTTTAGAATTATTAAAATTAAGTCATTAAGTTTTTTATTAGAATAAAATTATACTTATAAGTTAGTTTTAGGAAATTGACATCCTTATATTATTGAGTCTTCTTAACTAAAAAACAGTTACTTCTCCATTTTGTTTCCCTTTGTCTAGCAGCTTTGTAGTTTTCTTTATTTTAATCTTTGTATATTGACTTTATAACTGACCAAGTCACTAAACTAATATTTCTAAATGTTTTTCAGTTTATTTTTTTTTAATTTTTAAGATATGTTTAGGTCATGCCCAAGGTGGGAGAAACTAAGGTGATATTACTAAGGTAACAGGGAGATAAAAAAAAAAAAAACCCCAAATCCTGTTGTTGATGTGCTTTAAAGTTCCCAAGAAAAGTACCTGAACAACAACGTTAATAAAAGTCAAGGCACATGATCATTCTTACCTGATGATTTGCCCTGGGCTCTAGTGCTGAACGTGAGCAAATTAGGTTACACCATTCTGCTATGTATACCTACGTGGCGCAGAACTGAAGGAGGCATGCAAACTGCCCTTGCTTATTTCTATCCTACAGCCCCATCCTCAGTCTTAAAATGCAGGGAAAGACAAATCCAGAGAAGACCTCTTGGCCTGGAGAGGCCCAGGCAAGAATAAAAGAGCATTTGCCCCAATTCTTGGGGCATTTAGGCTTGTCTTGCCTTTTAGGCACAGGGATGAAAAGCCTCAAATGGAATTAATAATTTATATAAAAGTCACTTTTTTTCCTTCAAGCCTTATATAAAAGTCACAAGAGTCACTCTCTGTGCTTCCCACTAGTCAGTGTGTGTGTGTATATATATATATATATATATATATATATATATATATATATATATATATACACAGTAGTATATATGTGTGTGTGTGTGTGTGTGTGTGTATACTTTCACACACTAATAGCTCTGTTCTTTGAAATAGACCCCATAAAATGCCTTTGAACTTGACCAATCCAAAATTGGAATAGAGAAAGAGATAGGGGAAGTACTGGGTTTGCCCCTTAGCCAACAAAGCTAATTACATCATCTGTAAATAATGGTAACTTTTCTGCAACCCTTTCAATCTTCATATTCCTTATTTTATTTTCTTATTTAATGGTATTCATTGGTACTTTCAGAATAACATTAGAAAATCAAGTAATTAAAGATAATAGTACCATTGTTTTACCTCCACATTTAACAGATTTATTGCTGGAAATTCACTGTTAAACTTGAGCTAGCCATTTACTAAAGATTTCATTAATCAGAGATGATGATTGACTATCGAATCTTATGAAACATGTTCTTAGTATCAGTCAAAACATCCCCATTCCTTTTACACAATATGAAGAAATAGGTCAATCAATATTATCTCAAAATTAATTAATTTTTTTTCTTATATTCACCCTTCCTCTCTCTTTCAGACTCCTCCACTGTTGCATAGATTTCAAGGACACCTGATGTCTAGCCTGGGCTGATGTAATAGAACCTTAACAAGGTCCCCTTGGCTCTAGGCTCACCATCCTCTCTCTACATAACAAAGGGCTTGCTCAATACAAAGGACATGATGTTGTTCAATTGCTTAAAAGCCTTTGCTGTTATTTGTTAGATCTTGCTGTTACAATGCCAAGGCCTTTTATTATTTGGCCCACTTACCTTTTCAATTCATTTGGGAAAACGTTACATAGTCAAGTGAAATCAGTTCCAGATTAGAATTAGAGATGGATTTGATTCTTAGTCTGACTACAGGTTATTTTACCCCCAGGCAAGTTACTTAAGTCTATACCACCATTGTCATCTCTAAAAAAGGATCAAAATTCTTTAAGTTGCAGGTTATTGTAAGAATTAATTGAGATGATGCACTATTAAAGAGCTCAGACCAAAAAAGCACTCACGAAAATTATTGCTACTTTAATTCTCCACAGTTGCCTATCCCCTCGATATATCCTTTTTTTTCCATCCTTGCTGGAGCAATTTGCAGTTCTTTGACACATTAAGCTTGTTCTTATTCTACTTAGAATGCTCCCCTTCCCTAACTCCCCACCCCTACATTTGCTCTCTTAGCTAACTCATACACGTCCTTAACATAGATGTTCTCTCTTTTGGGAATGCCTCTTTGATTTCCACGTGGTAGTTGTTCTCTTAGTGTTGTCACAGTAACAAGTACATGTGTCTTATTATCATTTTCATGTATTCTAACACCATGCTGAGATAAACAATGCTATATAGCATGGTGAAGAGCAAGTGTGTAAGAGAGAGGTGGGCTGTGCTGCTTTCTTGCCTTCCTTATCACAGCAACCTGGGCATTTAATCTCCTGAGAGAATTGCCTATACTCTCTCAGGAATGGAAAAGGCAAAAGAGGAGTAAGCTACATAGTATTTGCAGAATTACACTGCAACAATCCTCCCAGTCCCCACGAGATATGAAAGGTTAATATTCCTACAAGGTAGCCCTTAGATACTGAGTCAGAAAGTTGTTCAGTTGTTCTTTTTTTAATATTTTATTTTATTTTATATAATTCTTACATCATTTTTCATTTTTGCACAGTGTATGCATTTCCATTTTGGTTATATTCCCCATACAATTCCCACCCTCCTTATTTTGGCCCTGATCCCTCCCCTTCCCCCCCACCCACCCCCCAGCTACCCACCCCCCAGCCACCCCCCAGTATCTCTGATTTATAGTTGCTGTTGATTTTGATTTTTCTTTATTATAATTAGCCTTTTTCCTGGTCCCTTATTTAGAATTTCTAACTTCCTGTGATGAGTGAGACCATCCGATATTTTTCTTTATCTTTCTGGCTTATTTCTCTGAGCATGATCCCTTCCAGTGCCATCCATGTTGCTGAAAATTGCATGAGTTTATCTTTTTTGATTGCTGAGTAATATTCCTTTGTGTATATGTACCACATCTTCTTGATTCAGTCATCTATTTTTGGGCATTTGGGTTGTTAACATAGCTTAATGCTTAGTGTAAATAGAGCTTCTATAAACATTGGGGTGCCGGTACCCTTTGGAATTAATGTTTCTGTGTCCTTTGGGTAAATACCTAGGAGTGGAATTGCTGGATCATATGGAAGGTCTGTCTTTAGTAGGTTGAGGAATCTCCACACAGCTCTCCATAGTGGTTGGACCATTTTGTACTCCCACCAACAGTGCAGGAGAGTTCCTTTTTCTCCACATCCTCGCCTGTATTTGTTGTTGCTAGTTTTTTTTTAATATGTGCCATTCTCACTGGTGTAAGATGGTATCTCATGGTAGTTTTGATTTGCATTTCCCTGATTACAAGTGATGTTGAACATTTTTTCATATGCCTGTTGGCCATTTGCATTTCCTCTTTGCAGAAGTTTATTTTAGCTCTTCTGCCCATTTTTGAGTGGATTATTTACTTTTTTTTTGCTGAGTCTCATCAGCTCTTTGTAGATTTTTGTGATCAGCCCTTTATCATTAGTGTTGTCTGCAAAAATTTTCTCCCAGTCGGTGGGGTTTCTCTTTATTTCGGTTGTTGTCTCTTTTGCTGTACAGAAGCTCTTTAATTTGATGTAGTCCCGGCTGTTTATCTTTGCCTTCACTATCACTGCTTTGGGTAATGTGTCTGTAAAGATGTCTTTGAGTTTCATGTCATATAGTGTTTCACCTATATTTCCTTCTATATATTTTATAGTTTCAGGTCTTATGTCTAGTTCTTTAATCCATTTTGAGTTGGTTTTTGTGCATGGTGTGAGGTAATAGTGAAGCTTCATTCTTTTGCATGTAATGACTCAGTTTTTCCAGCACCATTTATTGAACAAACTTTCTTTACTCCATTGCATATTCTTTGCTCCTTTGTCAAAGATTAGTTGACTGTAATCAATCAGTTTAGTAAAGTGGCAAGATACTAAATCAACACACAAAAGTCAGTTGCCTTCCTATACACAAACAATAAATCTAAAGAAGAAGAAATCAAGAAAACCGTCCCTTTTATTATTGAAACAAAAAAGGTCAAATACTTGGGAGTAAACCTAACATAAGAGGTAAAGGACCTATACAAAGAAAACTATAAAACACTGTTAAAAGAAATAGAAGAAGGCACAAAGAAATGGAAAGACATCCCCTGCTCATGGATTGGAAGAATTAACATTATAAAAATGGCCATCCTACCAAAAGCAATTTACAGATTTAATGCTGTTTCAATAAAACTTTCAATAATATTCTTCAAAGAAATAGAACAAATATTGATGAAATTCATATGGAGACACCAAAAACCCCGAATAGCCAAAGCTCTCTGAAAAAAAGAGAAGGGAATGGAGGCATCACACACCCAGATTTCAAACTATACTACAAAGCCATAATAATCAAAACGGCATGGTATTGGAACAAAAACAGACACATGGACCAATGGAACCAAACAGAAAATCCAGAAATAAACCCGCAGACTTATAGTCAACTAATCTTTGACAAAGCTGTTCTTTTTTTTTTTGGTAACTTAGCTGTATTTCTAAACTATGTTCCCCAGAGATATAGTTGATAATAGCAATGACATTATGAAGAATAATATATGAGATGAAATTATCAACCAAAAATTGAAAAAATGAAAAAAAAATGCCTATCTGATATAGAGACTATCACTTCTCTCTGATCAAGGAATAGGTTGTTTTCAGTGGTCTTCTCCCCTTTCCTTACTTCTTCCCAATTCCCCCATCCAATTCTTTCTCCTAGAACTGTTCCTTTCAATCAGACCTCTTGCACCAAACCAGTCTTTTCAACCTTCAGCTTCTGCCCAGCTTTCCCAGAATATAGTGAACTGATTAAACACACATCTTTTGCAATATAGTATTATCTTAAGTGTAGAAGAGAAGACTTAGAAACATAAGAAAATCACCAAATACATAAAGCCTTGAGGTATTTAAGTTCTAGAAAACAATTCTGTTTTCCGAGGTTATTACCTAATCAATTCCATACTAGGCACTGAAGTTCAGCCTTTTTTCATTCAATCTCTAACAAGGTGACCAACAAAAACATTTACTTTTGCTTAATTTTGCTGCTAAAGACTCAACAAGCAGGAGAGAGAAGAAACCATTTTCCTCCTTTCTGGAAGGAGGAATTTGACTTCTTTTTAATTCTCAAAAGAACTCTTTAGTAATTGGCCTTTGGTACTTGGCTATCTGGAACAAAAAACCAGGATGAATTCTCTTTACTTTGGAGGTTTTAAAAGGCAAGATTGTCCCATTATGACTGGATCCCCATTACAAACAGAAAAAAGAAAAGAACAAGGGCTCCAGTTTTCATCAGAGAAGAGTCATGAATCTATTAGGACCATAGATGTGGCAAAATGTTGGGGGAAATGGTCTCAGGAGTGGCCGGGGAGCTGAAAACTAAATATTGTATCTGAAGAACAAACGAAGTCATCAAAGAAATGAGAAGATAGAGAAGTACAAGGATGGAACTCTGAACTTGCTAATGGCTGAAATTGTGGGCGATGGGAAGTAATCCACCAATGGAGCCACCAGTGAGGTGGAAAAACCAAGAGAGAGGGCCTCTCTGAAGGTCAAGCAAAGAAAGTGAATGCTTCAAGATGGGTAAACAAAGTTCCAAGTAAAATAACTGAGAATTAACCATAGATAAGGCAAAATACTGGTGACCTTGCCAAGAGGTATTTTAGTGGAGGTATGGGGGTAGGGAGGGGGAGAAAGCTTAATTAGAATGGATACAAGTATGAATAGGTGAGGGAATGAGAATACAGTTTCTCAAGTTGCTTAGGGGGAGACTTAGCAAAATAGGCTAGTAGGTAGAAGTGGATATGTTGTCAGAAAGTTTTTTAAAAGGTGGGAATATGGTGGATAGTGTTAACATGCATACGGGAATGATCCAACATAGAGATAAAAATTAATAATGTAGGATTCAGAGGTGACAATGGCTAGAGCAACAACTTTGAAAATGTAAGAGAAGACAGATAGTACAAATAGGACAGTGCATAGTCCAGAGATAGGTGCAATGGACCAAATGTTTGTATCTCTCCAAAATTTCATGTGATGAAACACTAACCTCATAAAGGATAGTAGTAGGATCTGAGTCCTTTAGGGTATGACTGGGGTCTGAAATGGAGTCCTCTTGAATTGGGGTTAGTGCCCTTATAAAATGAATCCCAAAAATGTCACGTGCTTTCTTTTCCCAGTGTGAGGGCCGAGATGATGACAGTATGTAATCTGGAAGAAGGCAGTCATCCGAATCCAATCAGGTTGGCACCCTACTCTCAGACTTCCAGAAATGTTAGAAACAAATTTCCATTGCTTATAAGCCACCCAGTTTACAGTTTGTTGTTAAAGCAGCCTGAACTAAGACAATATGTAAATTTGATAGATATGGTGATGAGAATCTTAACCTCTAAAATGCCGACCTAGACCTATGACCTACCTTGTTCAAAAGTACAACTTTTTAGTTTAATGAATTTAACAATAAGGTTAAGGCAGTAGTATAGATAATCCAGAAATTTTTAAAGAAGACTTATTTATACATGATCTAGTTATCTTTCTTTCCTGCTTTTAATTCTGACCTCTCCAGTAAAAAATGTTGGGTCCCTAATACAATGAAAATATTTAATAAAATACTTTTTATACATATATATTTTAAAGAAACAGTTTTAGCTTGTGAGAAAATAATCACAATAAACAATAATAATAAAATATTTTTATTGTTAAATAATTGTCAGATTTCAGCAGAAACATAGTGTAAGGAAACTATGAATGTCAACTGTCCATAATCTGGAAAAGATGAAATGGGTAAGGCAGACATATCTGGCCTTGGGAGCTGATGGAAATAACAATCTTTTGGAATCTGAGTTGTCTTAGCTATAACTGAGGATAATTCCTGTCTTATAGGATTGTCATGTGAACTTCAAATAAGACAACGTAGTTAAGCCTCCAGAAATACACTAGGCAACGCATTTCTAAAAGTGACTGAAGAATATTTATTTACTGCATAGCATGGCAAAGGTAAAATTTTAAGTATTATATACATTTCCTACAGTGTCTTCCCAAATTCCAACGTTTAGATTTTAACTTGAAGTTTCCCATTTTATATTCTAGGGCTATACCTGTTAATTTTTTCTTGTAATCACAACTTAATATTAAGTTCCACATATGTCAGTGGTAGAAACTGGAGAAAAGTCTATGCCATAAAATAACATTTTTTTCCTCATTTAGGAATAATTTCAGGTCATTTAAAAAGTATCTATTTTATTTTAAAAATACCTAAATCTCAAAACAAATACTAATATGTAAAGAAGTATCATTCTTGCAGGGAATTATTATATAGGTTGATTGTAAATTATGCATTACATTCTATATGAAGTAGTTTTCTGTAATTTTGCTAAATGGTCTTCTAAAATGCCTTAAATACAGAGTCTGACTAAAGGGTAAAGTGACATTTGTCTAATGTTTAATTACTCAATTCTATTTGATAATGAATTTTAGCATTAGTGGTAATGAGAGGGAAAGCCCCTCATAAAAGTAATCAATATTTTTATGCAGTTTCACTGTTATGTGACTTTACTGCAAGAGAAAGTTGATCAAGGTATAAACAAAGGTGATTTAAAACTTTTTTTTTAAAGATTTATTTATTTATTTATTACAAGCACTGGGTACAGTCAGAAGCGTGGGAGGTGAGAGAATTCACCAGAGCCAGAGCAGGGAGCAGAGCAGGCAGAAGGACTGGAGTTAACTGCTGAGGGGAGCAGCAGGCAGCAGGAGAGGTCTGCGCGCCATGTGGGACCCTCGCTGGCGCTGCAGAGGCTGCTGGGCAACTTAGCAACCCAGCCCTCAACCGCTGCGCCACCGGGGAGGCCCGATTTAAAACTTTTTGAATTAGATATCAACTAATCTTAAGAGGTCAGTGAGTTCAAGCAGTCAGTACTAGAACTGGCTCAAACAATCCAAAGAGTAGAGAGAGTAGAAGGTTTATGTTTATGTTCCCATAAAGCGTATTTGAGAAACTAAAAATGTGATTTTTTTTAATTTCAAAACATTTATGAAGCATTTTGTGATACAAATATTAAAGACATGATCTATACCTTCAACAATTTAGTGATATATCACAAATAATTGCTGTGTAAGGAAGGTATGTTCAATGGTAACACTACCTCATTTGACTACTGTCCTAGTCTGACCATCCACTCCCATAAATCCTACTGAAGGAATTCCTTCTGATTTTCCTTTTAAAAACAAAACTCCAAGCTGCCCTTCGTTATGGTTATGTCATGGTTTATATTAGAAGGCCTAAGAGTAACTAATTGTTTAAGGGGCAAAATTTGTCTTAGGCAACGACATGCTTGTTGAGAATTTTGTCCTGCTCATACTCCATAAAATCAAATAAATCTAAGTCTCCTTCTGGGGCTTAATAGATTGTGCTCTGATAATAAACAGAAATGTCTGCCAACTATAGCAGCCGCAATACAGGCAGTTAGACACTTGAATGATGCTTTTCCGATGAAACGATAAAAGCCAGACCAAACAAAGGACTGACATGCTGACTCTGGGTTGAAATCTGTTATTCTATCTGGCTGTGCTAGTCTTAGCAAATAATTTAAACGATGAACCTGCGTCCTCACTGGAAAATCAGTATAAAAGCAACCAGCTGTATCTCATAGAAAGAGCTAATAGTATTGTGGAGTATTTTACATAAACCCATTCCGGTCTAAGTGTAGTAAAGTGAAATAAATTACTGTGTATTATAAAGTGATGGTTCATGTTACTAAAGTTTATACGGTCAACATAAGTACAGAGCAATACAAAAAATTCTGCAAATAAAGCGAGAGGGCGGTTATTCTATTTAGAAGACCTTGGTCCCGAGGTAACTCAGGTCAGCCCCTCAGCACACATCACTATTCCAGCGCTGTTTTGCGGGGTACAGGCCTTCAGCCCCACGCAGCGAGGTGACAGCAGAGGGAAACCGTTAACTGATGTGGGCCCCCAGATCAAGGGGCCACCACTAGAAAAGTTGGGAGAGGCTGCCCACGGTGCGGCACGCGGATCAGGCACCTCCAAATTCCCCAGACGTGGAGGATCAGAGCCTGGAGCAGTGACAATGCCCAGAAGGGAAGCCCGCGAAGGAGCGAAGACGGACCCAGAGGGAGAAGCGGTGTCCAGTCCCAGGGCTCGCTCAGAGCGGGGGAGTCGGCGCGAAGGGGCGGCGGCGGCGAGGGGCAGTGGAGGGAGAGGAGGGGCGAGGCGCCGCGGACGGCCCCCTCCCCGGGTTCTCCCGCCCCTGCCTTCCCCGCCGGGCTCCAGCGCGCTTCCCGCCGAGGCCGGGCCGCTGCGGGGGGAGGCGCCAGCTCGTCGCGGCGCCGGGCCTCCGACCGAGCAGTCCCGGCGACGCGGGAGGCGGAGCGGACGTGGCTCGGGCTGCGCTGCAGTAAGGGGACGGGGAATGGCGTCGGAAGTCCAGAGGGGGCGGCGGGCTCGGAGCGGGCCCCTTCGGCTACCCCAGCTCAGACCACCTTCCCCGACCCGGGGTGCCGAGCTCTGGGACGGGGAGGCGACAGCGGGGAGGCCCCGGGGGTGCGGGGCCAGCCCTTCCCAATCGCTGCGCGGGCGTCTTGGCGCGTGCGCACGTCCGCCGGCCGGGCCGCAGCCGGGTTCTGGGGCTACACCCCCTCCCAGACCCGGGGCCGAGGCGTCGTCGCGCGTGCGCGAACCTGGCAGCGGGTGGGCGTGCGAGGCTCGGCGACGGGCGCCGCTCGGCCGCGGGCCTGGGAGGCGTTGCGCATGCGCGAGTCCGCTAGCGGGGGCGCAGCGTCCCCCGAGGGTCGCGTTTGGCGTCGCCCTGGGCGGGTGGCCGCCTCGAAGCCTCCCCGGTCCTGGGCTTCCTCCGACCAATGTGGTTGGGGGGGCGGGGGTGCATCCCGGGTCCTAGGGGAGACACCTCCCTCGGAGTGTCGTCTTTCCTCTCCACTCTCCGTCCCGCGTAGGCTGCTGACGTTTACATTTCAGTGGTCTCGACCCTGGGAAAATCCAGTCACCCAGCTACTGGGCCCCCAACCGGATCGCTTATTCTTTATTATGCTTTTAGCAGTTGGACTTGAGGTTGAGGAATCGCCCAGAAAGTTGACTCGGTTAGGCAAAGCTGTTTGGGAGCTGCGGTGGAGAGATGGGGATAACTCGCCATCAGTCTCTATTTTAAGCTGGAAGAAATTGCTCTCTGTTCAGCCCTGGAGACAGAGATTTTCAGACGTTGAAAACTTTGCAAGTCCTCCACCTTGACCGAGAAAGGACTTCCTGCCTCAGTTGGAAGGCGAGTTCAGAGTGAACTTTTTGCTTTTGTTTACATAAAATGTTGGAACAGTTCAAGTTTAGGACTGTAACGAAGTGCATGTGATAGAGCTGCCTGGTGCCTCACTTGGCCACTTATTCTTGGTCAGAGCTGAATAAAAGTGGTAAAAGGTCACAGAGGCTTGGAATCGCTTCCTTTACCCAGACTGGAAAGTGATAGTCACTGTTCATTGTTTGCTGATGCTCCTGGCTTTGCCCTGGGCCTTATACCTAGGTTCCTGCTGGACCTTATACCTTCCTAGGCAGTGGTACATAGTTAAATCAGTTTCTTGACTCTGGAGCTATTTGGAACAGTTCTTAAAGATGTCATTACGGTGTGCCTTGTAATCTTGTATGATGTGCTGACATTTGGAATAAAAGAAGCACTTAGTATCAGAATCTGAGTACCCTAGGTAAAATGTAATTTATTTCCCAGAACACTGAACTATATATATATATATATATATATATATATATATATATATATGCTATTGAATAGTAGGTAAAGACATTTGGAACAATACATTCTTGCACACCCCCCTCCCAGCAGCAGGCTTTATTGCTGTTGGCAGGCTTGCTAATTTCCACGCTATACATTTGCTATTTTATCCATATCCAAGGCTCACTCTCCCCTGCCACCCCAAATCTGGTAAACTTCTTACAAGTCTCAAACCAGTCGCCATCACTTCAGAGAGGTGACTCCTTCATCTAAAATAGTCGATGTGCTGGTTTCCAGCCTTTTACCCACTCTATTTGGCTTTGTAGCGCTTGTCACTCTCTGTTGTTTATGTACGATCTGTCTTTCCCATAACTGCAGCTCAGTATACATACTTGTTAGTAATATAAATGAAATTGGAATCTGACTCCAGAAATATTTTGTGCTGAATTCACACAGACATTTGTTGAGTGAGTACTTTGTATCCGGTTTGTCTTAGGATATGTCTGTGAACAAAACAAAGATTCCTTCTCTCTGGAATTTACAAAGCAAAGAATGATTAACAATTAACAATTATTGTTAAAAACTTTACATACTATGAAAAAGGAGAATGGGATTGTGATTGTAGGTGTGAGCCGCAAGTTTAAACAGCATGGTTATGGAAGGTCTGAAGAGTATATTGAAGGTGTTTATGATGAAGAGTTGGTTTTTAAAATTAAATATCTTTCTGCAAGAAAATGTGTTCTCTAGTATATCTTTCTAAGCTCCTATGCCATAGTTTGACCATTGAGACAAATCTATCCTTTATGGCACACAGATTTAAAATATTTTTCTAAATAGAGTTAAAATTACTTAGAATTTTGCATTTTTAACTCTGCACATCAGTTGAGACTGGGCTCTTTAATGGAAGAGACTAGCCAAGCAATTATTATGGATATATTGAGAGAAATCTGCTTATTTTTTTCACTTTTTACTGTACTTTGCAATTCCTTTTTAATGTCCCTTTCACTGTGGACGACTATTGAAATTCTTTTCTAAGATTGGGGTTATCTTTATTTGAAACCATAGAAGATTTACATGGGTACATGTCTTAATACCATTCAGGTATTAAGATTTCAGGTACGAAGTTGTTGTCTTAGAAAATTTTTGAATGAACCAGACAAGCGTAACCAAATTTTAGTTCATAATCAAAAGGAGACTTAGAAAAAAAGGTAGATTAAGAGGAACACTTTTAGAAAGTTAAGTGTGCTTTCCCCTCCGCTTCTTTACTTAAATAGATTACATTCCATGTTTAAATATCAAAAACTATTAATCTAAAACTTTAAATATAGGGTATCTGTGAGATTTGCTTATGTCTTTAGGAGCTGTCATATTTAATTTCAATTTTATCACTAGACTAAAGTGAAATTAAGATAATCCTAAATAACTCTGCTTTATTGGAGTTGAATTACTGTAAATCATAATTGACCAGGAAAGAGAATTGAGACTAGGAATGAAATTATCAGTGTTGCAGTGGAACATCAGGACTCCCATTCAATGGTAATAGATGGACAATGAGGATACTACTTCAAGGGAGCAGATAAACTTGTTTCCCTGAAAAGGGATATCCACAGTATCTTTCAGTGGAAGGTTAACATGATCCTTCTCACTTTAATTATAGATAAGGACTGTGCATCTAGATCACATGGCGAAATCTGGAAATTTTAGTCATGATAGTTTTATTCTACATTAATCTGTGTCTTCTACATGTATTCAATCTTACTAATCTAACCTGGGCTAAGATCTATTCTTTATATTTTCCTATGGAAGATATTTTTGAGCTAATAAGTACCAATGGATGACAGTATGTGAGTAAACAATAAATCGAGATATTATAAAATATTCTGTATTATGCTGGGAATAAATGATATAAAACAAAATGAATCCCAAATGGAAATGCATCAAGTCCAAGAAGGTCTACCATGTTGAAGGAGTATTTACTTAAATTTCAAATGCATTCACAAATTTCTCAAGTAGCAATTTATTTTAGGTAGTATAACAATCTCAACATATTTGTGTAGTTTTTGTTGATGTTTCTTTTCATATTTGAAAGTAACCCATTTGCTATGTGTGGCTGAAAAGAACAACATTGATGAGCTCAGTAATCTTCTTAAATACAATTTTGCTTTGGATTGAAGATTTTCAATCTAAATAAATAAAATAGTGAATGTTTCTGTGTTTTGCAAGTCAATTTCCTGCTTACCATAAACAATGACAACACCATTTTCTTTGAGATTGTGCTTTGGTTTCAGCTGCAGTTTAGGTTTTTTAGTTATGTTCATACTGTTAATAATTGTCTCAGGCTATTTAGCAGCTGTGTAGGTATCTTACTGTTGTCATTGATTTATGAGGTAGTATTCAAGTAGAGCTAAATTATAGCTGACATCACTTTTTTTGCAGGTGACAACTGGGATCATGTTTCATTAGTTTATATCATTTTTATTAAAAGTTATAGATGACACTTAAAAAGGTGTTATAGATATTATGTAATGACTCAGCTAAGTGTGTAGTCATAAACCATTGTTACCCAATGGCATTTACTTGGTATGGAATTCATTAGCACACTGTTGCTGTGTTTGCGGTGCCGGTGACCTAAAAGACATTGGTTTTCTTTAATGTCCTGGGTCTTTGATCTTAAAAGCATCAACTGTGTTGCCCCAATAGGGGAATTTGTTAAAAGCATTGAAAACTTTTTTATGTATTATGTTCCTTAAGCATAACTTTAGAATTGACCTCATAGTATTAAATTGAATGTAAAATATAGAACACTTGACTTTCTCTGTAGAAATTCCTAAGGTGTTTTTGTTTTTAAAAACTTTTTCTTATAGGTCACTTCTAGAGAGTAGTTACCACCATTTAGAAGGGCTTGTTTAACTGTAAAATAACACTTTCCATGAAAAATGCTTTGCTCTTACAGATACAGTGTGTCTGGTTTATTAACTCTTCAGGTCCTTGAGTACTATTGGGGAAATGTTGGCACAAGCAACTAAGAACTGGATGGCCTTTTGTTCCACATTATTATTGTTATTTTTGAATGTATTTGCTTTCAGGTCAGTTTGTGCCTCTAGCTCAGGCACATACTACTACAGGCATGAAATAAATATTTGTTGAATATATTAGGTAAATGAATACAGGTCCTGTAATCAGTTTAACTATTTAAGTCAGTAATGTTTCCAGGTAATATAAAACATGTCATATTAGCAGAGAGAATGATTTGTAGTATTACTATTGTATATTACCAACAATAATATGTGGAGATTATCAATCATAAACTTTGTTCAGGGAAAGAAATTATTTTACCTGTTTTATGAGATTAGGAGTGAGTTTATCATGTTCAGCTAGCAAAAGATTGTTTGCTTGTCCACTAGTCTTCCAATTTGTAGTTGAGAATGTAGAATGTGGAGAAATTCTTAAAATAGAAAATATGAGTAATGAGTTACTGCACCAAAGAGGAAGAAATTGGAAATAAATTGTGGAACTATGCAAATTTTGGAAAAAAGCCTAAGTAGAAACGTGCACAAAAGATTACCTTAGTTGACATATATTTGGTTTTAAAAATTGCCTCTTGCAAAAACTTGAAACATTTGCCTTTAAGTGTCCAACTTGGACCCTTTAAAGGCAGAGAGCAGTAGGCCTCCCTGGTAGCCTAGGGATTAAATCTCAGCGCTATCACCTCTATGGCCTGAGTTAAATCCTGGGCAGGGAGCTAACCCACATATGGCACAACAGACCTCCTTTCTCACTACTGCTCCCCGTAGCAATGTATTTCAGTAAATCCGCCTATTCTGCTCCCCACTCTGTCTCTGGTGAATCCTCTCATTCCCTGCACCTTTGGCCTACACCCAAATCTTATTCACAAAAATAAATAAATAAAAGCAGAGAGCAGTGGCAGGAATTTCTGTTTGGATAATGCACTTTGTCTCTCATTTTCTTTTTTATCGCAAGGCAAATATCAGCACAATGAGGTTCTATAATAGCATAAGCTTTTTAAAATTACATTTAAATAAAATGAGGAAATGCATAAGAAACTATTTTACATTTTTTTTTAAAGATTTATTTATTTATGCATACGAGAGCCATGGTATAGGCCAGAGAAAAGCAGGGGTGGGGTCGGGTAGGTGAGAGGATTCACCGAGACAGAGTGGGGAACAGAACAGGCCGACTGACTGATATACACTGCTGAGGGGAGCAGTGGGCGAGACAGGAGAGGTCTGCTGCACAATGTGGGTTGCTCCCTGGCCAGCTGGGGGTCGAACTCATGCTGCAGAGGCTGCGGATTGCTTCATAGTGCAGTGCTTAACCCCTGGTACCACCAGGGAGGCCCTATTTTACTTTTTAATCTGAATGATAAGAACTCTAAACAGGAGCCAAGGTCATATATCCCCAAACACATGTAAGGGATAAACCAATTAACATATAGTAAGTACTGACTGGGATGACCTTATGTCATGTCACTGTGAAGATCTTCCCAATACAAGTGTCATCCTTTGTTCTTGGATCTCTGAGAAACATTACCCTCCTGTGCAGAAAATAAGGAAATATGTAAGCAGATTTGGACAATAAGTAGAAAATACATTATTACCTTTCTAATATACTAAAGGTTAACTTTTTTCTATTTTGGAATTTTTCTTCCATGGCACTTAAGATAATATACTGTGTCTATTAGTTATTATAGTCTTATGTATGGTATTAATAAAATTTTATTTTACCAAACGTGAAGTTGTGGTTAATCAGTTGTCATTATCAAACCCTTTTTGAATTCTCATATCCATGGTAAAGGCAATATTAGAATAACATTTTGATTCTAAAATGTTTTCCTTTACAGTGGGTAAACTTACTCTTCCATAGTCAGATGATTCTTTCAATTTAAGCTTAAAATCTTGAAAACTATCTTGTCAGATTGACCAGTCAAATCATACTAATTCATTGATAGATTTACATGGCAAATTTTATCTTTACCATTATCTCCATCAAAACTTTCTTATGAAAAAATTTCCATCAAAGTCCAGCCACGTTTGTATTAGTATCTATAAAATATTAAAGTAGTATTGTTTTTATCAAACTTGATCAGTTGCATACTGTATATTCTGTGTCTTAGTGATTTTTTTTGGTGAATATTGATTTGAAGGGAAATCTAGATAATTTATTTTAATTGCTGTATGGTATGTACATGACACAATTTTTAAATTCTGTTGATCAATTCTGCCTGCTATTTCTAGTGTATGCTCTAGAGATCATCTAGGTCAGTATTTTCCAATCTGCAGGCATAACTTAATTAGTGATCTTGAAATTATTTTAGTGAGCCGAGACCATCAGTTTCTTTGAACAATGAAATTTGAAAAAGGGTAGGGTAGAATAGACTAGAATAAAATAGAAATAGCATTTAATGTAGGAAGGGAAAGAATTATTTTGTGAAGCTACTGTTCCAGGTGTGTGTGTTTGTGTGTGTGTGTGTGTGTGTGTGTGTGTGTGTTGTGTGTATAAAATCAGAAAAGCTTGAAAGACACTGCTCTGGCCTACATAATGTCAAATTGCTCTCTAAAGTCATTGGACCAATTTACATTTGTTCTAGTGGTATGAGTGTACCTTTAGATTGGCATCCTTGCCTCACTAGGTAATGTCCCCCTTCAATTTTGCAGATCTGGTGAATGAGATTTAGCTCATTGTGATTATATTTCCATGATAAATTCCATTGTGAACATAAGAATCTTTTAATATGCTTAGTAATATAGTCTTCTGTGAATGGTGTTTCCTTTGTCCATTTCTAAATTGAATCCTTTGTCTTTCTCTTGTGATTTTTAAATATTCTTCATATATTCTGGATTTTACAACCTTTTGCCAGCTATCAATTATATATTTTGAAAATAAATATCTTCTTACAGTCTGTGGCATGGTTTACCTTTTTTTTTTCACTTTGTCTCTTTAAGCTTTAATGTAATAAAATTTATCAGTTTTCTCTTTGTGGTTTACTTTGGATCCTATTTAAGGAATCTTTCATGCCCTGAGGTCATAAAGATGTTTTCTGTACTTTTTGGATAAGTTTGATAGTCTTTTTTCACATTCCAGGTGATTTCCCTTGAGTTTTCTTTGTTAAAATATCACAGATTAAACTGTCTTTATTATGTATTTTTTCATGTATTTCAGTGTCTAAACTGAAGCCTGATCCCAAAATGTGTAAAGTATAATATCTAAAACTTATATAATGTTATATAATGTTATAATGTTTATTAATTGAGCACCTCTACTAAAGACTTAGTGGAACCTATGTAACATTTAAATTATTTTTCTCAGGGCCTCCCTGGTGGCACAGCGGGTTGAGCACAGTGCTGTGAAGCTGTCTGCAGCCTCTGCAGTGCATGTTCAATTCCTGGCCCACCAGGGAGATACCCACATGGTGCAGCAGACCTCTCCTGTCTCTTCTGCTGCTCCCCTCAGCAGTGTTTTTGGTCCATCTGCCTGTTCTGCTCCCCTCTCTGTCTGGTGAATTCTCTCACCCTCCCACACCTCTGGTCTGTACCCCAGTTCTTGTATAAATAATAAAATAAATCTTTTAAAAAAATAAATAAAGGGCCTCCCTGGTGGCGCAAGGGGTTAAGATGCAACTTATGAAGCTATTCGCAGCTACTGCAGCACGAGTTCGATCCCTGGCCAGGTAGCAACCCACATGGCGAGCAGATATTTCCTGACTCACCCGCTGCTCCCCTCAGCAGGGTATTTCAGTCAATCTGCCTGTTCTGTTACCCGCTCTGTCTCTGGTGAATCTTTTCACCTCCCACACCTCTGGCCTAGTACCCCAGTTCTTGTATGCATAAATAAATAAATCTTTAGAAAACAAATAAATTATTTTTCTCAGATAATTGTTAAAGTTGCAAGATGGTATATTCTTTTCCTCCTGTTTTTCCCTAATAGAATTTATTTATGTGTTTACATTTCAGTCATATTAACCTTACACTGGAAGAAACTTCATAAGGATAGAAAGAACAGAATTGAAGATGATTGAATATTGGGCTCCAGGAATTTAAAACAATCAGGTACAACTATTTTTAGAGGGAACATTCCTGATTACTCAATATAAAATAAAACTCTTTGGAATGTACACAGGAAAATTTAAAAACCTCTGTAGTACTGGGAAGGATCTAAGAACAAGAACTTTGGAATCAGTGTTGGGTTCAAATATACTGACTCTGACCCTGATTGACTGGAGACTGTTGATCACGTTATTAAAACATGTCCCTAAAATAGAGGGTAGTAATTATATCTGTTTCATTTGGATGCTGTTTTAAAGATTAAATGAGATAATGCAAAAACACTTAGTTCATAGGACAGAGTAAGTATTTTTTATTGTTGCTGCTATTTAGATTCAGGTTTATCATATCACAAATGGAGTATTATGTACGTATATTGTGGATTTTTAAAAAGTTTATATTGATATCCTAAATATTGACATTAATAATAGCCTGGTGAAGTAATAAAATAGCTATAATCCCTACATCTATTTCACAAACTATATTCTTCAAGTAGCACAAATTGGGGAAGATTGCTTTCTCTATTATTTATGTATCTCATTGAAAGTATGTTAAAAAAATCATTTTCTACAATGCCAGAGAATTTGACCATTTTATTTACAGTGCTGTGTAATAGTATTAATCTGGGATAATTTTTAAGTCTTGAAGGACATTCTGACCAACAAAAGTGAAATTAATTAATCTTATATATAGTATTAATTGAATCTTTCTATTATTTCTTTGAGTATCATAGTTTCCTTATGCCATATGTACAATTATGTCTTAACCTGAATAGTCAAATAAACAGAATGACCTGTTTTCCATCATTCTAATTTAAAGAATTACTATACTTGAAATTGGTCAGAAACCACTAAACCACTGAAAAGAGCTATTTTTTCCTCTTTAAGAACCCATGATTGTATCATATTAGCAAGATTTTCCTTCTATTAGGAACAAAGCTGGTCTAAATTAGAATGAGGGACAGTCCTACATCTCTCTCTTCTTTCTCTTGTTTATTTCCTTTTTTTTGCATTTCAATTTCTGTCTTCTATTCTTTTCCTTTCTCTTCTCTTCTAGTTCTTCTCTTTATTTTTTATTCCAGTAAACTTGGGGCAGACATGAAAAAGGTATTTCTAGTTAGGGTGAAGCAAAAAAAAAGAGAAGGGTTCTAAATATAGGCAGTCTCCACTATACAAAGGGTGCTTTCAATGAATATATTGTTCTACTCTGAGCTATGTGCTGTGGTAGTTAGAATGAGTCATAGTCTCCTCTCTGAGAGTTTGCAAATTAGTAGAGAAAATAGATCATAGAGGAATATGAGGCACATGAGGCAGAAAATGAAAAGTGCCATGATTGAAATAAAAAAAAAATGCTGTGGAAATATAGAGGGGGAGGGACCCTAGCCCCAACCTATCATGCTGTGCCCGGTGGGTTGCTCCTTGGCCAGCCGGGGATTGAACTCACATTGCAGAGGCTGCAGAGGCTGCAGAGGCTGTAGAGGCTGCAGGCGACTTCTCAGGCTGCGTCTTAACCCTTGCGCCACCAGGGAGGCCCTATTCTGAATATATTATTATTCCTTATATTCTGAGAAAAGGTATTTTTTTTTGCCAGTGTCCTCAAGAGCATATAATAATTGATAAGGATTATTGTTAAGAATTGGCCTTATTTTAATTATTGTTTTTATTGGTCTGTTATAAGAATGTACTTGTAGAGAGTCAGATAAAATATTCTGAAGTTAGCACTTAAAATACCGATTGTATTTAAGTAAGTTATACCCAGCCTAATAAATCAGAAAAAATCAGCATAATAAAAATGCAGTTTTGTTAAAATGTTTTTGGTGGGGAGAGAATATTTATTTATATTTCATTATGGTTATGAGATAGCTAATTGTGCAACAACAAAGCCATAGTCCAGCCATGTTGCATATCTTCTGATAGGGCTTCTTCTGCTGTTTCTTTGACTTTGTGGAAAGTAGTTGTGGGAGGTGGTTAAGAACATTCAGTGTTGTTGCTACACACTTGATGAATGATAACAAAACCACATTCATTCATTCTCATTGTTTCATCTTTTTCATTAGTTCTTCCTTCCCCTGCCCCACCATCCTCAGTTTAGCAAATCATTCTGTACTTTTCCTTCAGTGGAATTGACAATAAATCTGCTTTTCAAAGTGATTTGGAACTTTCCAATCCCAGAGTAAAATTGACCACGGTCTAAACATTATTTTCCCTTGTCTATAGGAAGTCAACTCTGAATTGAAAATTTTGTATTTGTTTCTTTATAGATTTAAAGAATCTACATTTATCCTGGGATTACATTTTCAGTCAGCAAGACAGTTCCTATAAAGAGCGCATGTGGTAGTTGCAGAGCAGTTGAAACACTTTTTGGCTTTTATAGCTCTTAGCTCCTCTGCCCATCACTTAATCTCCTGTTTTTCCCATTACCATATTTGAGCTTACCTTTTTTTTCCCTGTTAATTAGAAGTAAAATAAGTTAAACCTACCTAGTTTCATTTGACATTTGGGATCCTGATTTCACCACATACTTTTTCCTCAGGGACTGCGAGGACTGAGTCCATATGGAAGAAGAACTACCCCGTTTCTATGGAGAAAGTGGCAAGGTTAGACAAACTTATGCCCTTAGAGCATGTATTTTCTGTTGCATGAAATACACCTCATCAAATACCTGTTGGTCATCTGATAAGATCAGAAAGATAATATGTATGTTTGAGACAGTGACATTTGAGCTGGACGAGGAGTACCGTCTACCCCCTTCTTTCATGGATAATATTGTCCTATAAGAGGGTCTGAATTGAAGGATGTTTATTTATTCCATTCCTAGAGATTTAAAGTAACTATAAAAATACTTAATCTTAGATGCCATGCTCTTATTGGTGATGAATTTTATAAATTCATCGAAGGTATTTTTTATTTCTTTTTCATTACATTTGAACATTACAGTTCACCGGCCTATGTTCAATCAGTGTCCAACTGATGTTAAAAGTTTCACACCTTTCAGCATACATTGTGATTTCCATCATGTGTGATTTTATTAAATTTACAAAAATATCTGTTCTGTACTGTCAACAGCTTAATATTATCTGCCATTATTAACTTTCATTTTTTGGTTTTCCACTCTTTTTTTTTTTTTTTTTTTTTTTTTTTTTTTTTTAATAGAGGCATGCTTTATTTATTTGTTTGCTGGTTTCTTTTGTTTTGTTTTGTTTATACATGCACTGGGTACAGTCAGAAGCGCGGGAGGGCGAGAGAATTCACCAGAGCCAGAGCGGGGAGCAGAGCAGGCAGAAGGACCGAAGTACACTGCTGAGGGGAGCAGCGGGCGGCAGGAGAGGTCTGCGCGCCATGTGGGACCCTCCTCTGGTGGCCGGGGAGCAGCCGGGGATTGGTTTTCCACTCTTTTTAAATAAAATATCCTCAAAATTCAATAAAATAGTAAATAATTATATACAGTCAGCATAGTTTACAGAGATAGCAAAGTTTCTGAAACTGGACTGTAGTATTACCATGTGCTGACTTCAAGTGTTTGTGAGTCCTTGTTGGTAAGCCCCACAGCAGCTTCCAAAAGTAATATATAGAATTTGAGGGTCATACAGAATATTGATAGAAAAATTCCTAGTTTACCCTGGGAATAGATTTTATAAAAGAATGGACATAGAACTAGCAATGAAATTGTTTTATTACATAGAAAGTGTTAAGCTGCCAGCAAATCCTCAAAATAGGGGTATTGGTACGGTTAAAAAGAGGTTTTTTTGCTAGGTATGCCTAACATGTATTATAAATTCTATTTCTATATGATGTATTTAAAATCAAATGTGACAACTTAGTAGTTTTAGGTAGTTAGGTGAAGTATCACTCAATTCATAATGGTAGAGAAGCTGAGTTATAAAGATAGCATGGACTCAAAAGATTAATAAGATGCATTTGGGGCACTAATATTATAGAGACATATTTCCTTAATTGTGTTTTCTTTGAGCTTATATTAAAATTTCACTGTTTTGCATTTCCTAAATGAAAGACTGGGGGAAGTGGACTGGATGTGAGCAAAGTAGTTAAGTAGCTGAACTGGGTATTACCACATTTGGTGGTGTTATGTACAGGAAGAAGGGTGACCTTCTAGTACTGTGAATTCTAGGAACACTATTTTTGGGGATGTATATTGCCAAGTTCTCATTCTGGCGCAGCACTTTTTCTTCAGATAGATTTTTCTATAGCCCACTTTTGACCTTTGCTTAGCCAAGTCCCTAATTTAACAGCTGGCCATAGAGGCAGTTGGGTGTCTTCTGCAGAGACATCTGCTATCTCGTGGAGTGGCTGTGGTGTAATTGAGGTCCAGACAGGATATTGGGTGTGAATCCTTATGCTGTATACACTCATTATTATATATGTATATATGCAAGGTTTAACATGTTTACTTTATATTTGTACAAATGTATATGTATATAAAATGTGTATAACTACATATGCTCATGAGTATGCTGGACAGAATTTTTTTTTTGTAATCAAATATGCTGTAATTTGATGCTGTTATTAAATATGAACTTCAAAAAAGTATAAGCATATGCATTTTAGAAATTAAACCATTAGTTTGTTAGAATGGTTGCCCCATGACTTAGAAAAATGAAATTTTGATGAATAACCTCCAGCATGGAGCCTTCTGACACATTTAAAAAGCAACTGTATTTATACCTCTTTTGTACTTAACATTATCTTGTAATTATTTGGGTCTTTTTTTAAATTGAATTTTGCGCTCCTTATGGGAAGTGACTGTTTCATTTCTATAGCTTTAGTATCTGACACTCAATGACTGTTCAGTGATACTGTCAGATTCAACATTCTCTAGACTAGTAGTATCTTTGAACAAATGTATGACTGCAAGTGACATCACACACACACACTGCATTCCCTGTGGTTATGGTGCAGGTGGTCCAGGAAGAATGTTTAGAATTAATGATTTATAAACAAGTGTTTAGGAGCTGGTTAGAGATGCAGTCTGAACTAGGCATCTAAGAAACCACTTGATTTTGTAGCAGGGTAGGAGTAAATCCAAAAATCTGCTTGAATGGAAAAAAAATGAGATAGCAACTATTCATGGAAGTATTGCTGCTTTTTTCATTGTATGTTGCCATCTGCCTTGTTTGTGGAAGACTGCCCACAGTGGGCACTGCTGCCTTGTTTATTGGAAACTCTTTTTTTTTTTTTTTTTTTATAGAGGCATGCTTTATTTATTTGTTTGCTGGTTTGTTTGTTTGTTTTGTTTATACAAGCACTGGGTACAGTCAGAAGCGCGGATGGGCGAGAGAATTCACCAGAGCCAGAGCGGGGAATTCACCAGAGCCAGAGCGGGGAGCAGAGCAGGCAGAAGGACCGAAGTACACTGCTGGGGGGAGCAGCGGGCGGCAGGAGAGGTCTGCGCGCCATGTGGGACCCTCCTCTGGTGGCCGGGGAGCAGCCGGGGATCGAACCGGGCCGCAGAGGCCGCGCGCAGCTTCGCAACCCAGCGCTCAACCGCTGCGCCACCGGGGAGGCCCCCTATTGGAAACTCTTAAGAGAATAATGTAGCCAAAGCTGTGCAAATGCAAGCATAAACTAGGTCTTCCAGTAGTATAACTTTGTATGGGAACATTTTGTTCAGCCACAAATGGTGTATGGGAAGAAATCTGGTCTTACCTACTAGTGATCTTGGAGGATTACTTTGTGTGCCTCAGTTTTTTCCTTAAATGTAAAATGAGTATAGCAATATCTGTGTCCTACAATTGTGAGGCTTAGAAATAATAATACTTTTGACTAGCTCATTTGCATATTTACATTAAATATTTGATGCCAAACCCAAATATTGTTCTTTTTGAAATGTATAGGATTAAATAGAAAAATAAATTAAAATGAAGACCTCAAAGAAAACAAGACTGCTTTCTGATATAAGGAGGTGGGTGATTTAAAATAGAGGCTTAGACTAATGCTAACACACTGAGGATTTGTCCTGTTACATAATGGCCTGGAGCACTGCCCAAAAGACAACAGGACAGGGTCTTACAGTTCCAGTTGTGTGGTGAGGTAATGTGGATGGATTGGGCATGGGGGGAGCTTGCCCTGGTTCAGGCTTTGCCACTAACTGAGGAGGATGCTGTTAACAGAGGCTACTTGCTGTGCTAATGAAGTACCACAAACAGGGAAGATTAAAACAACAGAAATTTATTCTCTTGGAGTTTTGAGGCCTAGAGGTCTGAAATCAGGGTGTTAACAGGGCTCTGGTCTCTGAATGCTCAAGGGAAGCATCCTTCCTTGTCTCCTTCCAGCTCCTAGTAGCCCCCAGCAACTCCTGGTGTGCCTTGTAGCTGCATCACTGGGCATCATCTAATCTGTTAAGGGCCTGAATAGAATGAGAGTTGGAAGAAGTAGACATTGGTTGATTGACCAGGGGCACTATTCTCATCTTCTGCCCTTAGACTGGGATTTATATCATCGCCTCCTATGGTTTTCAGGCTTTGGGAATTGTTTTGAATTGTGCCACCAGCTTTTCTGGGTCTCCTGCTTTAGATGGCAGATTGTGGGACTTTTTCCCCCCCAATTTATAAGAAATAAATAGTCCCTGTAAATAATAATTGTGTGAGCCAGTTCCTCATAATGAATGAATGAATGAATGAATGAATGAATGAATGAATAAATAAATATTCTCATATAATAAATATATGTAAATACATATACAATTCCTAAGGTAGAAAGGATAAATATCCTTTAAGGTCTGTAGAAAATGAGTAGCTGGTTTATTTAACCCTTTACCAGAACCCATTCCTGGTAAGGTTGAATTAGTAACTGATGGGAATGACAGGTCTTAGAAAATCCTTTGTGCCTTTAAGTCAAGCAAAACTATGGTGATTATTGAGGGAAATGGCCAGACATGCAATTTGCTAAGCATTTTGCCTTATGTATTCTGTAATCTTCAAAATTCTTCAAAGTTGAAAAGTACAATAAGTAAAAATATTTCCAGTTTATCAAATACATAAAATCTGTCTTTAAAACAGCTTATACTTTCTACATTGAATGCTTAATTTTGAAATTCTAGCCTCGCAACTGTGAGAAAATTAGTTTTTGTTGTTGAACCTGTTAGCTTATGGCACTTTGTTATGGTAGTACTAGCAGACAAGTACACATACTTTGTTGGCATTTCTTCCTGCCAATCCCCAAACCCGGGGGAGAGGAGCAGTGAGGGAACCCGCCAACTGAAGGTCAGAACTGACCCATGAATTGCAACTTGTGGTATGTTTCTTTGGTGTCACCTTCAGTAGTGTTCTTTTCAGTGACTTCTTTTATTAAGACTTAGGCAGCAGATGAACTAAGCATTTCTCATTTTTCCCTGCCTTTACAATCAGCCATTTTTAGAGCTACATTTAAAATATGGCCAGCACTCAGAAGTATCCGCTAGATATTCAGCTCCCCAAAGTTCAGCTGTGGATGATTCCTATGTCTTTGAGGAAAATGAATATGTGAGATCTTATTCCATCCAGAGCCTTTTGCTCTTGATTGCTGTGGGAGCAGTACTAAAGCAGCTGAGCTCGTGGGAGGTCCCTTAAAAATAGATACAGCTTGTTCCTCAGACCTGTGTTAACTCTTCTACATAAGTAAAAGGGGCTAAGAAAATCTACTTTTAATAATAAACTCTGTGTATATATATGTGCGTATAAGTACACATAATTGTTTCTGTATGTGTGTGTATATACACACAAATATATGTACTTTGTGTGTGCATATATATATATATATTTTTTTTTTTTTTTCCCCTTTTTCAGCCGGTGCAGGCTACTCTGTCATCTTTGAAGATGTTAGATGTGGGAAAGTGGCCAATTTTCTCCCTTTGTTCTGGGGAAGAACTGCAGTTAATTCGTCAGGCCTGTGTCTTTGGCAGTGCTGGCAATGAAGTTTTATATACTACAACAAACGATGAGGTAATTTTGAAGAAAAAATTCAATTCACTTATGTTTTCTGTAATGGATTTGCCATACTAAAGATATTGGGGGAACTCAGAAGATGAGGTTAAAAAAAAAGCAGGAATGGGTAGATTCCTATTTATTACTAAAGAAGCAGTTTTGCTTTAAGAGGACTTTGCCTATTTGAATGTAATTACAGGTTTGTCAGAAATAAAATTGCTTGAACTAAAAGTATTTTCTCCCACAGATTTTTGTGCTTGGCACAAACTCCTGTGGGTGTTTGGGATTAGGTGACGTACAGAGCACCATTGAACCACGGAGACTGGATTGCTTAAGTGGCAAAAAGATATCTTGCCTCAGCTATGGGAGTGGTCCACATGTTGTCCTTGCAACAACAGGTAACTTAGTAACATAAGGTAGAATTTTCACCTCTGCTTTATTTGTTGGGAAACAAGACTAGAATTACCCCTTAAATTAAGAACAACATTTTGGGTGGGCAAGAGTTTCTGGCTCTGCCCTATGAATTTGACAGTGCTTTAAACAATATGAAATGTGTCCATATCTTCATATTAGAGTAAGATAATGTAGCAGATGGAATCTACCAGTGATCAGCACTTTAGATGTATGAATGGAAATGATTTGAACACAGTAAGACACTTTTGTTTATACTTTATTGTAAGTGTAATTATTTTGCACTCACTCTGGTCTTCTTGAACTTGAGATTCCTGATGTGTGAACTGGAATCCAAAGAGATTCCATGATTCCCTCTCTTAGCATGCTGTGATGCTAAATAGTGACTGGTGGCAGTAGCTGGTATGTGTATGAAGAATCAGATGTTCTCATGACTATTTGATGAATTCACATTAGTAATGGCATAATTAATATATACCTCAGAGTTTTTCTTAAGCTGAATATTCAGTTTCATTAGTATAATTTAAATGAAAATGAATTTTATAAGTGTTCTTCTGTATATTTTGTATATTTATTTCACATTAAAAAAAAACACGTTTTAGGTCATTTTTGGTTGCCCATAGTGGGATTAAATTAGTCAGATAGCATTTTCACTGAAAAAACTAAAAATTCTACATAAAATATTTAACATCTTCTCATAAAAGCCTCAAAGCACAGATAAGGCAGAATGGAATTAACAGACCATATTTAAGAAAAGTGTGAACTAAAAGGTTAGAGGGGAACTTGAGGCTAATTTTATCTTAAAGACTTCTTCCTGCCCACTTAAAATGAGCTGTGGGACTGAGACAACAAAGAGCAAGTGTGATTCAGTTCTGCTGTTGCTAAGAGATAAACTGAAGAATTTCTGGTGTTGAGAAAAGCAAAGAGATAAAATGAAAAGAAACAAAACCTCTTCTCTGAGAGATTTTAATCATGGATTTAATATTTTAATTCACATCAGATCAGGTGGTCAAAGAAATATAAAGCCTTGAATTTATTAAAGAAGTGCCTTTAAGTGCCTTAACGTCATGATAGAGATCAATATAAATCCTTCTGAGAGGATGGCACCAACATTCTAGGCCAATTTTTCAATGGAGTTAGCAACACATAGCTAAAGATAACAAGATACACAAGGAAACAAGGCCCATGAATGAGAACCAGCAAGAAAGACCAAAAAAACTGAGTGCTCAATATCAGATATTAGAGCGCTCTACTTACTGGGTTTGAAGAAATGGAAAAATGAGCTTGCCCATACCTGCAGAGATCATAGCAGATTTGGGAAAGAACCAGATAAATAATCATTATCAAAATGAAAAACTCACTGGCAATTTTTGCAGCAGTTTGGGTATGGCCAAAGAGAAAATTAGTAAACTGGAAGATAAATCAGAAGAAATTATCTGGACAATAGTAGCATCAAGACGATACAATTGAGTGTTTGCTTCGGCAGCACATATATTAAAATTGGAATGATACAGAGAAGGTTAGCATGGCTCCTGTGCAAGGATGACATGCAAATTTGTGAAGCATTCCATATTTTTAGGCAACTATAAACCAGAGACACACTACAGGAGGTGAGAAAGGAGTAGGATCAAAACAAGGGCAGTGGGAATTTTATGGGGATGATAACCAAGATGAAAATGTGTACATTGCACAAAAATGAAAAATGATGTAAAAAATATATAAAATAAACAAACAAACAAATAAATAAATGCCCTGAGGCATTGCCATTAAAAAAAAAGATGATACCGTTGAAAATACAGATGAATTAAATATATGCTATATAGTTCTATTAATTTAAAGTTCAAAAACAAGGTAAACTAAATTCTGTTAGTGAAGACGTATATGTGGGGTCTTTTTGGGGTGATCATGAGGTTAAATTTTTTGACATGAGTGGTAGTACATGGGTGTGTGCTTTATTTGTAAAACTGCACATACATATTTTATAAACTTTTCTGAATGTGTATTACACTGCACAGTAAATAATACAATAACAAGGACTTCAAAAATTAACTTGATGATCATTTTATAGATAAGGAAATTAAACCCAGAGAAGTTAACTTACCTTACAATTTAGTTAGTGTTTTATTGTTATTCCTGGAGGTCTTTTCTCTGCTGTTTATTAAAAACCTGTCTTCCAGCTATTATAATTATGTCCATCAAAATGCCATCCTGTTGCTTTGACATAAAATGTAGTTTATACTTTCCAGATGTATTCTTTTAGAGAATGAGTTTGATGTACTAGTTTATTGGTTTTGCACCTGAATTTTTAGCTTTTATCTGGGAAGTGTAGAGTATGCATTGTCATATAAGGTAGCTGTCTTGAAAGGTGCTTATGTTTCTCTTTATTTCCAGAAGGACAAGTCTTCACCTGGGGCCATAATGCTTACAGCCAGCTGGGCAATGGGACAACTAACCATGGCTTAGTGCCCGTTCATATCTCTACTAATTTGTCAAACAAACGAGTCATTGAAGTTGCCTGTGGGTCTTACCATTCTCTGGTGCTGACATCTGATGGAGAGGTGAGAATAGTCAGCGTAAACATTCGATGTGATTTTCTTCAATAAGATTATAGAGATGCCTATAACAGTCCTGAAAATATGATCATTTGATTAAAATAATCACCTGCTAAAATTCAGTATTACCCTTGTTCATAATCCCTGGACAAGGTGTTTGTATTATGAGATTTAGTTTTGCCTTTTTGTGGTAAGAATGTCTGTAATCTCAAAATTTTAAAGAGTGTGCTTTGCCTTTTAGACTGCTATACAGAAGGGAGTTTTTTGCAAAAAGAAAACTCCCAACAAGGTAGAAAATATGATTGAGGCAAAGTACATAGTTTTATACGTGTTATATGCTGTTGCATAGTTGTTACTATTTGTGTAGGTAACACCAATACCTACTTGTATAAAGTAATACCGTTTATAAGTATGAATTTTCAAAAACTTCTCTGCTCATGTTGTGAGAATTTATGGATCTCTAGCACTCCTGAGAGCAAAGGTGAGGCACCCTAAGTACACTTTAGTGTCCAACTGAGATGCTTTATAAATTAGTATATTTCATTTATTGATTTCTTCTTGCAAATAGGTATTTGCCTGGGGTTATAATAACTCAGGACAAGTAGGATCTGGATCGACAGCTAATCAGCCAATTCCTCGAAGAGTCACTGGTTGCTTACAGAATAAAGTAGTTGTGAACATAGCTTGTGGGCAGATGTGCTCGATGGCGGTGGTGGATTCTGGGGAGGTAAGAAAATTATTTCATATATGATGTTTAAAAAAAACTGTTTGCCTTATCAGTGTCATACCAACATGGCATATCTCTCACAACAGAGGACTTGAAGGCTTTTCATCTTTCATGGGCATTGAAGTCTCATTTTTTCTCAGGTCTTTGTCTGGGGTTACAATGGAAATGGGCAACTCGGACTTGGCAGTAGTGGCAACCAGCCAACCCCCTGTCGAATAGCAGCTTTGCAAGGCATTCGTGTCCAACGGGTATGTCCACTCTTTTTTTTTTTTTAAAGATTTATTTATTTATACAAGCACTGGGTACAGCCAGAAGCACGGGAGGGTGAGAGAATTCACCAGAGTCAGAGTGGGGAGCAGAACAGGCACATGACAAAACACACTACTGAGGGGAGCAGCAGGCGGCAGGAGAGGTCTGCGTGTCATATGGGACCCTCACCCAGTGGTCGGGGATCAAACCGTGCTGCAGAGGCTGCGGGCAGCCTCGCAACCCAGCGCTCAACCACTGCGCCACCGGGGAGGCCCTGGTATGTCCACTCTTGATTTGTGAGTTCCTGTTTTTGAGTCTTGAGTGACAAAGATACCAAGGTATTAAAAACAGTTTTCTTAGCAGGATGAAACTTTACCTCTGGGGTATCGTCTAAAGTAAAGGTTAAAACTCTATTTCTCTGAATTAAGTTGTAGATGTTTATCAGAAAATATGTATTTTCTTGGGCACTCTCATGCATAGCTGTCAGGATGTAAATTGTTAGTCTTTCCCAAGGATACTTTACGGTAGTGTATATTCAAGAAACTTAAAGATATTCATTCATATACTTGAATCTTCAATTTTACTTCTGGGCAATTATCCTAAGGAGCTAAAGAGAATTTGTAGAATTAGTGGAGAAAGAAATTGAAAGCTTAAATAATAGCACTATTAGCATAATTTACATAAGCAAACAATAAGCTAATTTTTAAATAAATTACACTAAATCTTTATGATGGAAATTGTTTACAAAGGATTTTTAATGATGTGAGTATGCCACATGTAATGTTAAAAAGAAAGATACAGAGCTGCTTATAAAATGTTTTAATAGCTATCAGTGCATATCTCTATATCTGTATATAAATAGAATGAAAACCCTGGTTTTGAGTTACTTCCACATTTTAACCAATTTTTCACATTGAACATGTTTTACTTTTATAATAAAAGTGAAAGTAATTATTAAAAAATAAAGACATGTATTTTCTATTCACTTGAAGCCCTATCTCGGTGAGCCTAATAAATGCCACCTTAGAAGCTGACTAAACTGATTCATGCTGCAGAAGAACTGATGTTGATCTCACTGCAATTTTTACCACACATTGGGGCCTAAACTAGTTCTAGCTCTGGGCTAACTTAGTGCTTTCATCCCGGTGCAGGCCACCTCTTCCTTTTTTTTTCCACTTTTGATACTTAACCTCTCTAGTTAAAAGCATACTTCCTTCTATTTGCAAACCTAAATGCATTTGGTGTTTCTCTTTCCAGGTTGCCTGTGGCTATGCACACACATTAGTATTAACAGATGAAGGCCAAGTGTATGCGTGGGGTGCAAATTCTTATGGCCAGCTGGGCACTGGCAATAAAAGTAACCAGTCCTATCCTACTCCTGTTGTTGTGGAAAAGGACAGGTAATATGTGCTTTAAAATAACTTTGGTGATTAAACAAACGGGCATGATATAGAATTGTGGGAAATTTATTGTTAATAGTAGAATTTTCTTTAGCAAGAACATCCATTACTTTTTAAAATTGATTTTTGAATTGTTGGAGAGATTGACTGTGTGTTAACTACTTGACTTTCACTTACTCGTATTTCATCTATACCTCCAACAACTACACAAAATACAATGACTAAACCTCCAACAACTATTCTACATTATTTTTCCCCTTGTAGATTACCTTTTCATTCTGTCTTTCTTTTATAGTAGTATTTCTTACTGACGTGACATTTGTTTATAACACTGTATATGATTCAGAGGTATAGTTCATCTTCAGATATAAGGTGCCACACGACCCCCATTGCCAAAGCCACCCTAATCCTCTGCTGTAGTCCATTGGGCCCCCTAGATATTTACCCCTCCTTCTTAAGAGAACGTTTATAACATTTGAGATCTAGCATTTGTGGTTTAGGAAAATGAAAGTACCTGGGATGGGTGATAAAGTTGTTCTCTCAGCAACTGCATTTGAGGTTAAAAAGGGCTGAATTGTTTCCATACTTCAACTCCTAAGCTACTTCTATGGGGGAGAGAAAAATGGCTAGACAGTGAATACTTACTGTACTTGTTTGAAAGATTGTGCTAAGTTATTAACATATCCAGAATTGTCTTCAAATCATCTTAATATTTTGAGGGCCATTTGGATTTCTCAGTCATGGCCATGTCACTGCCTTTTCACTTTTCATTTCTTGACACAGTAATGTGGGGTGAAAGCACTTTGTTATCTCTTCAACCAGAGTTGTAATTATTGTGGAAATAATACTGCTATTTTAATTTTTATCTTACATATTAATTTGTGTTATATATGATTGAAAAAATAAATATATTGGTAGATTATCTTGTATTTGTATGAAATTCTTTTATATTTTTCTATTAGAATACTTAACAGTGAAAGTAAGGACCAGATTTTCACATTCAACCCCCTAGATTTTTATTTGAGTATTGTTGATCTGGTCACTTTTACTTAATATATGTAAATAGGTCTATAAATCCCTGTTTTTGTCTTCCAAAGATCTTAGATAATCCAGGACCCCATAAGAATTGGGGAGGACGGACAGTGGAGGTCATGAAGCACGCACCATGCACTTGGAGCATCAGTCCTGTTGTTGCATTTCTTTCAAAGTTAGTTCAAAGCCACTTAGTAAAAAGCAAAAGGACAGTCTTGAGCTTTGGGTAGTCACAAAAAAGAAATGTTAAAGGATCAACTAAAGGTTACATGGAAATAAAAACATGTTTGACACTTTACAGTTTTTAATGTGCTTCCACACATAACATAAAAATTAACTCCTCTGTCCCTGGGCTCACAGAATCTCTGCCCCTGGCTCACTCAGTAGTGTCCTCTGATGCACTGCTTGCCCCTCGGAGCCCCAGAAGGAGGTCCAGGTCTGACACTGGTCACACAGGGATGGGCGGTTGTAGGGCAGCTTGGTAAGAGAGAGTAAGAGGCAGGGACCCAGGACCGGGACTTTATGGGAGTGCCAAGTAAGTTCCCTCCCTGGTATTAGAGTTATTTACTGCTTTTTCATCTTTTAAAAATCACTTTTAATTCAAAAACATTTTGTGAACATTTACAGAATGTTTAATCACACATGTAAATAAAAGGAAATAGGTAGACACTTGTACATTTGGTGTTGTGAACATTATTTTGGCCACAAATACCATGGAGGAAAGGACTCAATGCAATATTTCTGTTTTTCTCAGTTTTACACTCTTGAATTTCCCGTGGTAATTTCTGAGCTTGCAGGCCCTTGATCACATGAACAGTACAAGGGAGGAATTTGTAAGTCTGCTAGGGCTTGTTCTGCGGCTACCCACCCTTTTCAGTGACTGAAGCTTTGCAGATGTGTTATGACTTATTTTTCAGGAACTTTTGACTCTTCTGGGGCCAAAAGGGAAGCTTGACTAATTAGAGCTTGACTTTTGACAGGGAAGCTTGACTAATTAGAAACAACAGGATTGAATTTGGGGTGGGGTGGATCTTCAGGTTTTAGTTACCTCTTCAAGAAGTGGATTAAAAACCTTTCTACATTGGTTATTAGTTCAAATAACAACTCAAGAAAAAGCTTTGACATTTTTCCCAGAGAGGTTCATTACTGGTGAAGATTGCTAATATTTGTTAGCACCTCATGCTGACATTAATTTTAATAATTAAAATGATTCTTTTCTCTGTAACTCATTCATTTATAATCTTTCTGAAGTTTCAGGACTTTGATTTAACCTCATTTGTGTCTTTGTATTTAAGGTTCCGTAAAAGCTATTTTAAGTTAAATTGACTTGAAACTAACCTTGCCTTGAATTTTCTTGACTTTATGGACTTCTTGAGCAATTGGTACTATGCTGGTCTCTTATAAAACCAGGATTGTAAATCACTATTCTGCATCTTTTTATCATTATTTTGTCTCCCTCCTCCTTCTTCACAAAGTACATTTTCTCTCTCTCTCCCCGTTGTTTTCTGTGTTACATTCTTTCTCATTCTCTGCCTTTTCAATTGCTAACATCTATGAAACCGTGGCTCATGCTATTGAGATGATACAAAACATTTATTTGGGTATTGCTATTATTTCATGGCTACAAAATAAAGTTGGAATATTCCAGACACCTTGACAGTATAACTCAGTTTATAGTCATCGTCTGTTGCATGTAAGACTGTAAAATCTCCAAAATTGCTTTCTGGTATGACTCAGACTAAAGAACAAATGACCTTAGGCAAAGGCGGGTGCCTGGGGCCCAAGTCAAGACTGAAAGCCTCCCTCTAAACTCTGCACTCTTGTTCCTGTAGCAGCTGCTGCCCGCCTGTGCCCTGCCCCTGACTTCCCGAGTGCTGCCGGGTGTCCTGGGAAAATGGCACAAAGCTTCGGGAGGGCTACAGTCTCAGCCTCTAGAGCTGTGCCAGCCATTCTCTGGGAACACTGTGTCCCTGACCCCTGTAATGGTGAAGGCTGCCACCTTTTCATGAAATATTTAATAATAAATATTTCAGGAGTGAATGTAAGAATTAAAGTATTTTGATTTTCTGATGATGGGTCATTTAGCATAGAAGAACACCGTTGTGTTCTAATCAGTTACATTTTTCATAGAAAGTTATCAGGGAAAAGGTGGCTGTCTATTATTTTAAGTGAACGACAGCACTTATTTGAAAAATCTCCAAGTCCAGGCCTAGCAGGTCCTCGTGGAAGTGCTTAGATATGCTAAGAACAGGAACAGTTAATTGATATTCATCTAAACGCTTGGGTTTTTCTAACCTCCCCTTTCTCCAGAGAGCCCTGGATTGCTTTGTACCTAAAAGGGTTAAAATGTAGGTGGCCTTTTTCTTTGATTAACTGCTGAGATATCAGTATATTGCGCCCAGACGAGCACTGTGCCTCCCTCCCTTTGCACTTGTGGATGTTTTCTTCAACTTGTGCTTCTAGGGCCATCTTCGACACTTCTCCTTCCTCTGCATTGATATCCGAGGCCACCCTGACTCTTCTGTGGCAGCATATTTAGACTTCTCTTCTGCACACCTGTCAGCCTTCCCCAGCTCACATTCCAGAATGTTCTTTCTCTCTGTCTTAGTCTACCTTACACCCTTTTGTGAGATGAATCTATTCCAGAATGCCATTTTTATCACATCATGGCCCTGTTTACAAATTGTTTCTCATTTTCTCACATCAAATCACATCTAAACTCTTCAGCCTGGGATTTAAGACTGACACCACTGTTCCCAGCAAGCCTCATTGCTCTCTGCTCTCCAGGTTGCACGTCTGTTTGTTTCAGTGAGGTCTTCATACTATACTCTCTCCAGACTTGCTGTTTTCACCCTGTGCCTACATGCACTTCTCTTTGCTTATATGCCCTTATTGTATTTTGTTGACAAGTCCAAAGTCAGCATAGCCAGCTAAATTCCCTTTTTTCTGTAAATATTCCCTGAGGAATCCCCCAGTATATCCCTTACTGATCTGTAGTTGGTGCCACACTGTCATATAGCTTGGGAGTTAGTTGCCTTTTTACGATATACAACTTCTCTCTTCAGCTGGATCATGAGTTCCTCGGGGAAGACCCCATATTTTCTGTGGCTGTTGTTAAAAACACTTAGTCCTGGGAAGAAACTTGTAGGGTAAAGAAAAGGTCAGGCTTTTCTGCCCTCCCGCCAGCAGGATAGATGATGGATCCTTGCGGTCCTGAATGCATGCCTGATGGCGGGCACCTGGAGTAGGGTGTGGGCATAGGTAGATGGGATTCACCTGGGCTAAGACTGTGCTTTTAAGGGCGGTGTCATGGGGACGCCAGCAGAAGCCAAGAAAGAAGCAGGAGAAGCCAAAAGAGAAGCTGAGAGAGAAGCTAGAGAAGCAGAAGCCAAGAGAAGGCCAGAGAGCCCAGATAGAGTGAAGACTTGCTGGGGGCTGGGAGGCCTGCCAGCCTCCCGGCCCCCCAGCACCCTTGCCTGCTGTGTACCGGGTAAATCCCAATAAAAGACCTGCAAAAGCCACTAAGGACTCTGATTCCTCCTTTACTTGGTCTGCATGGGATCAGAAAACCTGCACTGTGTCCATTCCTGACCCTACAATTGGCGTAAGTCGGCAAGATGATCCATGCAGATGGGTATGGAGCCCTCTGAAGACCTGGAGGGACTAAGGAGTAACAGACTGTGTTTGACTGTGACGACGCTGGAGATGCCATGGCGGCACAGATGGTGGACACTGTCCGGGAGCTACAGAATAAGACCACGCCCGGAGGAAGAGGAGGAGACGCCCGAGAGGACCAGCCAATGACCCCTGAGGCACCAAGAATCGTCGGAAGAGAGAACCACGATTCGGAGCTCACCAGTGCTGATACAGGGAGAGGCCAACGGACTTCGACTGATGGACATGGACTGATGAACTTGGACTGACAATCCCGCCAGAAGGCAGAGGACCTTGCTAAGATGTTTTTTTTTTGGGAATCTGGGGGTGGCCAGAGGGCCTTGATGGCCAAAAGCAGCCTGTGCATGCCCAGCAGCCAGGCGGAGGAGAAAAGCCAACTGAGAAGGCAAAAGATGGTGCTGATGCTAAGTTTGGGAAGCCCTGAGCAGCTGTTAAGCAGCCTGAGCATGCTGAAGCCCTGTGAGTCTCGTAAAATCACCTGTGGGTGATGCCCTGACCGTTGTCGAGTGAGGGTGAGGAGCTGAGGAACCCGTCCTTGGGGGACAGGTGGGGAACGTGGCTTGGCGTGGAGCCCAAGTCAAATGTAGAGTTTGGATCCCCAACCCATGTGCTTGTGCAGTGGGTTGGCCTGAGTGCAGGGGTCTGCGAGTCGCATGGGTGGCCATGAAGGCCGAGTGTTGGAGCGACTGCAGACAGAAACCCTGAGGGTTGGCGATTACCCCCAACAGTAGAATAGGATCGCTGATCCCAGAGTGAGTGCATCCTGGGGTGGATGCGGTGTGTGGCTTGTAGCCGAGACTACAGCCAGAGAAGGCCAGGAAGCCTGACAGCTCCTGGTGTGTTACAGTAGATGCTGTGAGTGGTTCCCCTCCCTTGTATGAGCAGTGCCTTTGGCAGCAGATGTGGTGGCTCATCTGCTGGTTCCAATAATTGTCTTTTGTACTAGGTTGGGGCCCTGCCTGGACTTATTTGTGTTCTGTTGTATTTTGTTATATTGTGATGTATTTGCTTTTGTGGGCCATGGCTGCATTGTTTGTTTGATAAGAAAATTGTATATATATATATATATGTAGATTGTATGGCAGAAAACCTTGAGGGGGTGGACTGTAGGGTAAAGAAAAGGTGAGGCTTTTCTGCCCTACCGCCATCAGGATAGATGATGGATCCTTGAGGTCCTGAATGCATGCCTGATGGCGGGCACCTGGAGTAGGGTGTGGGCAGATGTAGATAGGATTAACCTGGGCTAAGACTGTGCTTTTTAAGGGCGGCATCACGGGGACGCCAGCAGAAGCCGAGAAAGAAGCAGGAGAAGCCAAAAGAGAAGAGAGAAGAGAAGCTAGAGAAGCAGAAGCCAAGAGAAGGCCGGAGAGCCCAGATAGAGTGAAGACTTGCTGGGGGCTGGGAGGCCTGCCAGCCTCCCGGCCCCCCAGCACCCTTGCCTGCTGTGTACCGGGTAAATCCCAATAAAAGACCTGCAAAAGCCACTAAGGACTCTGATTCCTCCTTTACCCGGCCTGCATGGGATCAGAAAACCTGCACTGTGTCCTTCCTGACCCTACAAAATTGTTGTTGAATGTGCTCTGTACTAGGTAACTTACTTCATTGCTCTTCACTGCAACTTGTGAGCTCACTGCTGCCTTATTTGCATTCTGTTCCCCTGCCCTTTTTTTTTAAGATGATAAAATGAATTATAAGAATTTAAGTAACTTGGCCATTATAGGCTACTCTGACTCTCAGCTCATGCCTGCTTACTACACCAAACCCCCTAAAATTAATTGCACCACTACCCTTACATTTAAGTATAACATAGGAGGGTTCCTATGGTAACATAGGATGGTAACATCAGATATACTTTTTCTTTGAATCAGTGTGTTTATTTCCTTTCCCCCTTTATTTATTGAAAAGAATACTGTTACTGAGAGCGATAGTATTGACCAATCAACTCAACTATGCAAATAGGGATGGTTTTACTAGTTTGAATTGATCATTGGGGGAATGATCAATTCCCTCCTCAAAGAGAAGTTGTGTTGGTGAAAATGCTGAGTCATGGAGTTAGTAATATTAGGAAACTGCTAATTATTCTACCAGTTTTACACTGGACATTGGGCTTGGTGCTTAACATTTTATCATTTAATCCTCACTGGCCTTAAATGTGATGAACAAGACTCATAGAGGCTAAGGGACTTTGCTATAGTCACACAGTATAGTGGTATGTAGGGTAAGGAAAAATGTCAGGCTTTTCTGCCCTCCCGCCATCAGGATAGATGACAGAACCCTGCAGTCCTGAATGCATGCCAGATGGCGGGCACCTGGAGTAGGGTGTGGGCCTCTGTAGATGGGATTCACCTGGGCTAAGACTGGGCTTTTAAAGATGGCATCACGGGGACGCCAGAAGAAGCAGAGAAGCTGAGAAAGGAGCAGAGAAGCAGAGCGCCGGAGAGCCCAGATAGAGTGAGGATTTGCTGGGGGCTGGGAGGACTGCCAGCCCCACGGTCCCCCAGCACCCCTGCCTGCCATATGCCTGGTAAATCTAAATAAAAGACCTGCAAAAGCCACTGAGGACTCTGACTCCTCCTTTACCCGGTCTGCTGGATCAGAAAACCTGCTCCGTGGCCATTCCTGCCCCTTACATGGTAGAACCAGGATACAAACTAGATCTGTTGAACTTCCAAAGCCCTGCCTTTGGATGTCCCCCGTGGGACATCAGAGCTGCTTTTCTGCTACTCTTGAGTTGTTTTCAAGAGCTGTGAGCTGTAGTCTACTAATAGTGAAATGACATGGGCCACACATAAAAACAGTGCTTCTCAGCTGTCTGAGGAAGCTACCACAGAGATCTTCAGTTTGCATGATGGCCATTTTCTTCCCTAACAGGAAAATCTAATCAAGTGGGCAGTGGAGGATTATCTCCACCCTTCAATTGCTAGCCCTGGCCTGTGGAGTCTTACCCAACCCTCAGTTTATTCTTGTTGAATCTCTCCTAATTAGTCAATAAAATCACCTACAAATTGTATTTATTAAGACATTGTATTTGGCACTTATGGAGAAGGAAATAAACCAGTGGTTCAGCCTACCAGAAATTTATAATGTAGCTGAATTGGTAAGACATATACACCTGAAAAGATAACAGGACCAGACCTGATGGTATGGACAGAAGTGCTCTAAGAGCTCAGATGAGCAGAAGATTTCTTACCCTGGGGCTCTTGGAACTGGACCTTAAAAGATGGGAGGGATTTCTAAGGAAGAGAGAATATCCCTGAATAAGGACTTTAATTGTGAACATAGACAGGGAAGGCTGTGAGTACATCTCTTTGTTGGAACTTGTGTGTATGGGCAAGTGATTTGAAAGAATGTTGGGCTAGACATAGGTGGAAGCCAAATGATGAAAGGCTTTAACATCCTGTGCCCAAATTTTATCTTGTGGGAAGTTATTAAATATTTGAAAGTACTGATAAGGATAGTGTTTCAAAGGGATTACTGACCTGTCAGCATGTTGTGATTTGGGTCAGAAGAGAAAGTCTAAGTCAGGGAGACCTCAGAGGTTGTTACATTGATCCTGAGATGGAATGTCCTTGACTCTGGTGTGGCAGATGGGAGAAATTACAAAAAATACTTTATTTGTCAACTGGATATTCTGAAGTACGTGAAGAAGAAGTCAAAGGTGACTGGTGTTCTGAGCCTAAATCACTGAGGATGCTGGTCCATTCCCTGGTGTGTCAGAATCAAGAGGCAACCTCACTTAGGATGTAATAATTTAGTGTCTTTCTAAAATCTGTATGGTTATTTATTCTTGGGAAAAGTAGTATTTCCAAGTCCACAAAAACAGTATTTTCCACTGGAAGATATTCTAAGAACTACCTCCCTAGCAATCAAGAACTTACTTCACTTGGCTGTAACAGAGAGTGGTACCAGAAATCTTATGCTCACAATGGTAGAGTGAGTCGAAAGTACTGAATTTACTTTTTGAAGTGTGAGTTGGGGTGATCCACTTAACCCTAAAGTTGGTGAAATTTTGATGAAAATACTTATTGACCGTGGGTCTTCATTATCCATTTCAGTGGGGAGTGTTTTAAGGAAAGGAATTAAATCCTCATTTTAAAAGGGGTTCTCTGTGGGGTTGTTGGACTTCCAAACAAGCTAGAAGTGTAACATAAATGATAAGTACCAATGAAGTATACCTTAAGTGTAAATAACTGTTTGGCCTGAAATTTTAGGATTTAGGTATAAGTCTTCTGTTTTTCAAATCAAGTAAATCTAAAGGGAAGGAAAGTGAACTCATTATCTTTACCACACTCACTTGCTATTTGCTTGTGAATTTAGGATTATAGAGATCGCAGCCTGCCACTCTGCCCACACCTCTGCTGCCAAGACCCAGGGTGGGCACGTGTACATGTGGGGCCAGTGCCGGGGCCAGTCGGTGATCCTGCCGCACCTCACCCACTTCTCCTGCACCGATGACGTGTTTGCCTGCTTTGCCACCCCCGCCGTCTCGTGGCGCCTCCTGTCTGTGGGTAAGCTCATTATTGACCACTGGGGTAATGACCTGAACACTAGGAAGTCAAGTCTGGCACTTCTCTTTTGATAGTAAGACTTTGTTCAGCACAGTTTCAGTTTCAGAAACCAACACTCCATTTGACTGCTTTTTAATTTGACTGAGAAACTGCCTTTTTATCTTTAGCTAGTATATTTACTCAAGCATTCAAAAATTTCATTTGGTGTGACTTCCCCTCCGCCCCCCGCCGTATTTACAATCAGATGTGTGTGAGGTTCTTATCTGTAATGATTGCAGGTGCAAATTTGTATTTATGGGGGAATAAGGCATTGTTCAGTAGGTCATTTATTTTGGAAAATTTTCATGAGTATCAACAGAGCAACACTATATTTTTGCCTGCACTTTCATTATGTCTGTACTTAACTCTAGAAAACATTGTTGTTACTCTCTTAGAACCTGACGATCATCTCACTGTGGCTGAGTCACTGAAGAGGGAATTTGACAACCCTAACACCGCAGACCTGAAATTTCTGGTGGACGGAAAGTATATTTATGCACATAAAGTCCTTCTCAAAATTAGGTAAGGAACCATTTATTTTGAGAAGTGAAATAAATGCATTTATTATTTTCTAAGGGCCGGAGGAACTATGATGGGCACTTCAGTAAAGATGAAAAAAAGTGCAACTTTTTTTGCCTTCACAGTCATACATTACAACCAGAGGAACACATATACCAAACAAGAAATAATAGAGACCCCATGTAAGAACTGGGGGTATTGTTCAGGGTATAAATACTCTAAGCATTTAAATGAGTAGGTTTTGGGATCCAATTTTGCAGTGTGAGGAGGAGGTTCCTCATACATACAGTAAGCAATTTTTGGACTCCAACTTAGTGCCCCGTAATTTAACCCAGTTGAGACACTGCGTACCTGGAGGAAGCATCAGATTCCACAGGTTAAATTGGAGGTTTGCGTAACTTCTTCCCCCTTGGCATTTGATTAATTTGCTAGAATGGCTTACAAACTCAGAGATAACATTTACTTACAAGATAACTGTTCTTTTATAAAAGGATATAATTCAGGAACAGCCAGATAGAAGAAGTGCAAAGGGCAAAGTATGTGGAAAAGGGGGCATGGACCTCCCTAGACACTTTGTAAATGGGCTGTCCATGTCGGTGTTAGAGAAGAGCATGCTAACATTTGGCAAGCATGTGAAGCTGACGTAAGATTAGAAAAATCAGTTTTAGTGATGTAAAACATTGAGCATTGAACTGCATCCCCTTCAAGTGTCCATTTGAAACTGTGAAGCTACTTCCCCAAATTGAGATACAGAACAATTCTATCAGCCCTGGAAAGTCCCCTTACATCCCAGTCCCGGGACAACGACTGACCTTTCTGTCACTAAAGGTTAGTCTGCATTTTCTAAGAATGTGTATAAGTGGAATTAGACACTATGCATTCTCTGTGCCTGGCTGCTTTTAGTAAATGATTTTGAAATTCAATAGGTTCTTGTGTAATGAATATTTAAATCTTTCCGCAAGGAATCCCAACATTCAACATGGCATTTTAGTCTCAAGTTCTTATCTTAGTAAGGTCAGGCTGTGCCACATTAGCAGGGGCAGGTGTGTGTCTAAGTTTGCTGGGATATAAGAAACTACTGCAAACTGGGGCCTTCAATGAATTTATTTTCAAAATGTTAGAGGCTTAAGATGAAGGTTTTGGCAGGGCTGAGCTCTTTCTCAGGGCTGTGAAGGAGAACACACCCTTCCTCCTTGCTTGTGGTTTGCTGGCTGTCCCTGGTATTCCTTGCTTAGGACAGCGTAACGCTGGTCTTCATGTGGAGTTCACTCTGCGTGCATGTCTGTGTCCAAATTTCCCTTTTATAAGGACACCACTTGCATGGAATAGGGCCCACCTTAATGAACTCATTTTACCTGATTACCTCCTACAGATCCTGTCTCCAAATACTATTACATTCTAAAGTTAGGGCTCCAACAAAGAATTTGGAGAGGACACAATTCAACCCAGAGTACGGAATGGGGAAACAAAATTACTCCCAGTTTATGAGAACAAACCCACCTGTTTTCTATAAATGCTGCTTAGTACACTTGGGTGTGGGACTCATGCCCGAAAGTTGGACATGGCCACAGAGGCAGCTCCCAGGCCTCCGTGGTAGCAGGTGTGCATATGCAGCCTTGCCAGATAAATGTAAATAGTAAAATGAGGGGCACCAAGGTAAGTATACAATGGCATGCAGCTTGGGGGAAAGTCATGCATTGCTAGTGTTTTTCTTTCTCCTTGATAGTTTTCTGAGGGCCGCTCTTCTGAGGGCCGCCTGCTTTTGCCTGGAAGCTGGGACCTGACTTGCCTCTTTCTTCCTTCAGGTGTGAGCATTTTCGTTCCTCTTTGGAAGACAGTGAAGATGATATTGTAGAAATGAGTGAATTTTCATATCCTGTTTACCGAGCCTTCCTGGAATACCTGTACACAGACAGCATCAGCCTGCCTCCTGAGGAGGCAGTAGGTAATTGCCACCAGACTTTATCAAGAGATTGGCAAAATGCTGATCACTGGCAAGGTGGTTTCTGTAGAACCTAAACTAAAGCCATTCCCTTTCTGTGTGTTGAACCCATTCTCTTTTCCTTGTTACTACTTCATGCAAAGATCGGATAGATACAATAAGAGATTGATAAAATACCAAGCCACCACCTGGGTGGAGGGGGTCACTCTTCCTTAATGACTGGATGGAAGCTGTGCATGACTTTCTAGCTAGACACCTGCTGCTCTGCAGTTGTTTGCATTATAAAACAGATAAAATACACATAATAATAAACCTTGCTGATCTCTGTAACCGCAAATTTCCCTCCCAGATAGTTTTGCACAAACCACGGTTGTTTAGTGCACCCTGTCCTGAAAGGTAGTTATGAGCATTCTCTGCTCCCCAGGCTTACTGACAGCAACAAGCAGCAGAGGTCGTCAAATGGGTGCAGAGTGAAAAACATACTGAATTTTAGTTTCTAGCTGTCAGCAGTGTTGTTGGCCAATGGTACAGAAAAATTAAGGAACTGCTTCTGTATGGAATAATAGGAAGACTTCAACCTCCGAACTTTCCAATTAAACATTTGTTTTACGTGTATAAATCCAGTGACAGTTTTTCCCAGATCTGCATTTAATTTTCCTCAGGTAAACTCAAGACTGATTAATGAAATTTTATAGTTTCCCATCCCTTTACAAGCATGTTGGTGCTCATGCCCATTGTGTGCCACTGCTCGTCCCATCCTGAGGTAGACAGACCCCACCCTGCCTCTGTGGGGCTTGTGTGAAGACTGGGACGCCGGCCCTAAAGAAGTACACAGGGTCACTCGGGGGTTGGGGGCCCAGAGACACCTCTGTCAGGAAGTGCTGTGGAGTGCAGACCCTGGGGAAGTGTGAGTGAGCAAGGGGTCCAGATACCCAGGGGAAGATCATTCTGAACATGGGAAACAGGAAGTGCAAAAGTCTGAAGCAGGAAGAGAGTTAGCATGCTGAGAAAGAGGAAGAAGGCAGGCTGGTTGCATAGAGTGAGCCAGACAGATAGTGGTAGGAATTGAGGTCAGACAGTTAGATCTGGGCAAGACCTTGCATAATTCTGGAGATCATGGTGAAAAGCTTGAGTTTTAGTCTTGGTGTGATAGAAAACCTTGGAAGGTTTTTTTTTTGTTTTGTTTTGTTTTTAGCAAAAAGCTTGTATTATATAGAATTTGCTTTAACTCTTAGTAGTAAAGTGAAAAAAAAGTAAGGTGTATGTGTTTGTGTGTTTGTGTGTGTGTGCATGCATGTGCACTAGAGGTGGCTAGCAGCTTCTATCACAAGAGTGATGTGATTTGTTTTTAAAAGATCACTAATTATAATGGTTCAAATGTGAACTGATGGTACTCTGGATTAGGGTGGAGCAGTGGAAATGTTGAAAAGAGATCAGACTCTGTATGTATTTGTATATATTTTAAAGATGGAGCTGATGGGATTTGCCAATGGGTGAGATGTCAAGTGTGAGAGGGAGAAGTATGACTGCTCTGAGGTATTTGCCTTGAGTAGTTGGTTAATGGAAGTATCATTCACAAAGGTGAGGAAGATAGAGAGCAACACATTTGCTCTTGAGTTTAAAAAACCAAAGTATCTCTTTTAACAAACTTATCCCTTTCAGAGGCCACTCTCCTGCCAGGCTGTAATTATGCAGGTGCCTCTTTTTTTTCCTTTTCTTAATAAATATGTCATTTTAAAATGTGAAAAAAAAAAACAAAAAATAAAAAAACAGAAAAAGCCAAGGGAGTTTCAGCTTCTTAGACACCTGTTTGGCAGGGTTTTTTTAAATGCCTGTAACATTTGCATGGTCCTCGGGAAAACTCCAAAGGGGACCCAACAAAAATTTAAAGTTACGTATCAGCTAAAATACTTCCTATTTAAACTTTATGCCTTGAATATATAACCTAAGAACTGAAAGGCCGGGACTCCTTGGAGTTTTGTGCTATAACACAGTGGCTCTGGAAGGACAGGTCCCTCGCCTCACACCTGGGGGCTGCCATCTTTCTTTACCCACCACCAGCTACATTTCACATGTAGGGGTATGTGAGCACCCCAACCTGCATGTCCAAGCCTTGCCCACCCCCTATCAGGCCACCCATTGGGCCTGGGGGTCTGCATATTGGTGATATGGTGTGGAGGGGAATAAACACACACACACGCACACACACATGCACACACACACACAGCCTCAGCCTCAGGGCTAATCAAGCAAGGAATCCCAGGGCCTTGGGTACCCAAGATGTGGTCTTGAAGTGGCTGCATGTAATACAAGTAACACAGTGCTTTTGGATGGGTAGCACCCTCAACCACATCAAATTCTTGTGAAGTAAGATGAAACTTAAAAATGCCTTGGATTTGACACTGGCATTACTAGTGTCAGGTGTGATATCATGGAGTGGAGTGGAGGGGATGGGATTTTGATGAATGGCTTGAGGTGAAGAGTCGGGGGTGGGAAAATGAAGGCAGCAAATAGAGATGAGGAGAAAGTGGGGTAGGATCAGTGGAGGCAGACATGTACCCATGAGAGGCGTTTCTTTTCTTTTTCAAGAAGATAGGTACTATTACAGCATATGTGAATGCCGTTGGAAATGACCCAGGAGATGCTGATAATGCAGGGGGAGGAGCATTTCTTGGAAAAACGCTAAAGCCATTTTCATTGTGCTCATGTTTTCTACAGCTGCTTGTTTGTGTATCACACATCAGTTCAGCTACATTCTCAGGTTGAGCCACACACTCAGAATAAACTCAACACATCTTTATTTACAGGCCTTCACTAAGCATTATATTCAAAATAATGTCAGCATCATCTTGGAAGGGTTGAGTCTAAATCAGTATGCTTGAAATCACTCCCCCTAAGAAGCATCTCTTTTCATCAGGATTACTAGATTTGGCTACATTTTATAGAGAAAATCGCTTGAAAAAGCTCTGCCAACAAACTATCAAGCAAGGAATCTGTGAGGAGAACGCCATTGCTCTGCTCTCAGCTGCTGTGAAGTATGATGCTCAGGTAAGAAGCATTCTTTCAGCCAGCTGCCCTGGGTTGAAAAGTTCAGTTTCTGCTTAATACTTTAGATTAAGAAAGCTCTAGGTAGGGCCTCCCCTGGTGGTGCAGGCAGTTGAGCGCAGTGCGGTGAAGCTGTCCGCAGCCTCTACAGCACTGATTCAATCCTGGCTGGGGTCCCACATGACGTAGCAGACCTCTCCTGCCTCGCCCGCTGCTCCCCTCAGCAGTGTATTTCGTCAGTCTGCCTGTTCTGTTCCCCGCTCTGTTTCTGGTGAATCCTCTCACCCTCCCACACATCTGGCCTGTACCCCGGTTCTTGTATAAATAAATAAATAAATAAATAAATCTTTTAAAAAAAAAGCTCTAGGTAAAGATTTAATGTAAAGAAAGTAAAGTACCAGGAAAAAAGATGAGTGGATTCTTTTTATATTAGGGTGACCATCAAAGGCAGAAACCATAAAGGATTGATTGAACTGATTTAAGAAAGATGAAATGTTTATACACTATAAAAATGTTTATACACTACAAAATATCTTAAGAAAATTAGAAATGAAAAGTATTCACCAAGAGAAGTATTTGTAAGATATAGTAAAACAAGATTACCATAGTTAATATATAGTTTTTAAAAAACAAAATATGAACAGTTTGAAAAAAATGAACCAAAGAACAGAAGAATTGAGCAAATGAAAAATATAAATGAAAACAATGTATAATTTTTCACTTATCAAACTGGAAAGTGTATTTTTAGAAATAATAAATGCTCTGAGTAGATGGTGTTCTTGTAAAGTTCTGAAGAAAGTGCACATGGGTGTTTCCTGGGCACCACTGAAATGATATGTATTTAAAAGCTTTAAAGGTATAAACTTATAGGACTTTATCTTAAGGAAGTAATCCTGGATTCAGACAAAGGTTTAGCTTCAAAGATGTTTACTGCAGCATTGTTTGTATATTGAAAAATTGGCAAAAGCCAGCATCAACAGTAGTAGATGTTTAAACTATAGAATGTTAATATGATGAAATTATACATCTAGTCAATTTATATCATTAATAAAAAGTATGGCCTTATTTTTAAAGTATATCAATATTAAATAAAATAATTTAAGTATAACTGTATTTTAAAAGATTGAAATTCACTATATACATAGAAAAAAAAAGATTGAGAAAATAGTTAATGATTATCTCTGAATGGTGTAATTGTGGATGATTTTAGCTCTTTATCTTTGCTTGTTTTTTCCTGAACTTTCCACAGTGACAATGTATTGTTTTGATAATAAAGAAAGGAAACAAAACTTGTCTTACAGCTAAATCTTTAGGAAACAGGCCATACTTCTTGGAGTCAGTTTCCTTTTGGTATTAGGATATCCTCTCCTTTGGTCCAAAAAACAGGGAAATTTTAGTGGTGGGTAGAATAAAGGTTATGCTAATATAAATAATAAAATGCTTATTAAAGAAAATCTGGAAAGCACAGAAGATATGAGGAAGGAAATGATTCATCAACCAGAGAATATTAACATTTCATACAACTTCTTCTGATTTTTTTCCTGTTACATTATGTATAAGACTCCAAATACTAGGTTCTTTTCACTTAACTTTAAAAAAATTCCTACCCACTCTGAAATATTGACATTTAAAAGCATAGTGAATGTTGTCTTTCATTAAGATAATAATATATTGGACACATACCAACATGTGAAGTGCTTCATGACCAAATGAAATCTCTGCTTTTCCTGGAGTTGGTTGAAGTCATGATGATAATATTGGACTCCAATGGGTTACCTCAGATGATTAGGTAGAGACACAGTATTTCCATCTGAACGAGGCCTAATGTCCAAGACTTTTTCACATTTCCTATTTATTTGAATTACTTGTATGTTTACCTTCCTTCTAGAATGTAAGCTTCTTGAGGAATAGCAGGGACTTTTTTCAGTTCACAATCATCTTCCTAGTGCTTAAGATAGTGCCCAACATATAGTAGGTGCTCATTAAAGACTTAATGAATGGTGAACTTTGCCTACAGGGATAGCATATTTTACTACAGATTGTCCAACTAATTACTGTACCCTAAATTAGTGTAATGGACTACAATTAAAAGAGACACATTATAAAAGATTTTATATAAAAAGGACAGTATATTCGATTTGTATTTTTATTTGCTGACTCTAATAAGCAAGAAATGGGCTTCTTCAGCAAATTGTTATCCTTCATGCTAGATGACCACTTAATACCTTATTAACATGAGTCAGGGGTTATCTGAAGCATAGTTCATACCTTGTTTAATCCGCATAGGAACTTTACAAGATGTAGGTGTTATTATTAGTTCCAACTTACAAATGAGGAAACTGAAGCCCAGAGACATTAAGCTAGTAAATTGCAGTGCTGGAATACCATATATTTAAATATCAATTCTCTGTTGCCCCTCATACTTTAAAATGAGCAGTTTATTAGTTGATTCCACAGACACTCACCTAGTGCTTGTTTATTGTATGCCTGCTACTGTTCTAGGCATGCAGAGTATAGCAGGTGAATAAAATTAACCAAAATCTCTGCCTTCCTGGAAATTTTTAGTGAGGGAGATAGGCAAAAATAAATGAATATAATATATAGTATGTTGCATGATGATGAGTAATATAGAAAGAAGATAGGAAAGGGAGATGCAGAGTGCCCTGATGAGATTAAAGGTGGAATTATAAATAGTAATCAGGGAGAGGTGTCACCGAGAAAGTGACTTGAGCACAGACTTTGAAGGAGGTGTGGAAGGAGCTCTGAAGTCACATGCTGGGAGGACACTGCAGATAACAGAAAGAGCAAAGTGAAGGCCCTGGTAATAGGACAGCCAGTGGGGTGTGAGTGGACTAGAGCAAAGGAAGAGGAAAAGCAGTAGGGGAAATGAAATGTACGTGAGGACAGGTGTGTGTGGAAGGAGGCAGTGCCTGTAGAATCTAACAGGCAAGATTAAGGGATGTGAGTTCTAATATGAGAGAGTCATTGAAGGGTCTGGAGAGGAGCAGACATGATCTGAATGACATCTGGAAATAATGTAGCTGTGGTGTGAGGGTGACGGGGGCAGTTAGTTAGGAAACAGTATCACCCATTAAATAATGATGGTGGAGCTGTCCAAGCTGTTAGCTGAGGGGATGGCAAAAGTGGATTTTGGTAAGGCAGGCAAAGCCAACAGGACTTACTGATGGATTGAATATGGGGTGAAGGAAAAAAGCAAAAAGCAGCTGATTGTTGGATGTGTGCATATACTGGTATAGATATCAGTATTGCTTATTTTTTTTTTTTAGAAGTGGTGTATAGGCCAGAGTCACTGGGGGTGAGATTATCTGCTAGAGAGAGCAGGGAGCAGAACAGGCAGATGTACAGAAACACACCGCTAAGGGGAGCAGCGGGCGAGACAGGAGAGGTCTGCTGCGCCATGTGGGTTGCTCCTGGCCGGCCAGGGATCGAACTCGTGCTGCACAGGCTGCTGACAGCCTCACAGCGCTGTGCTCAACCCCTTGCAGAACCAGGGAGGCCCCTTTTTTTTTTTCCCCACCTTCGGTATTTGCTATAATTTGTGTCTGAGGAAAAAGTCCTATATACAATGTGCATATATAATTGCTTGCAGAACATTTTGGGCTTTGTCTATTTTATAAATTAGTCTCAGTGACAGAGAGAAAACTTTGCCCACCACCTGTAGCACTTTGTCCTGGGCCAAAGTGGCCATGCAGCCCAGGGTCTGAGGCATATTGGTGGGAGTCTGCATGTTGACCTCACTTTCGCTCTAATTTCTCTGGTGCCAAAAAAACATACAGCCACCTTCATTTTCATTTCAAGATTACAGATCTAATCAACAGAATTACTATAGGATTATTCTTGGCATTACAGTAAGCCAGAAAATAGCAATCTGCGGAGTTTCACTTAGCAGTGAGAAAGTCTTAACTTCTTCAGAGCATTTCAAAGCATTTTCCAAGTTAAGATTATTGAGGTATGTGTGGTCTGATGAAACCCAACTTTTGTCTTTTTGTAAAGGATAAAGAGTGTATTGGCTTGCTAATGACTTTAGTTTTGTAGTGTGACCATTTTTTAATGGCTTAATCTTTTCTCACAAACTCTTTATAAGGGCAGAAATAGTAAAGCCCTTACAGGAATATAAAGGAGGGATGTCGTACTTTTAACAAATAATGAAAGTAGAATGAATACAAATATTGTCACTAGAAAAAGGTACAGAATTGATGCACATAGCACATAGGCACCTATCTCTGGGAAGTCAGATTCTTTGTATTCACTGTTGTGGAGGAACTTGAATGTTTTACTCTGTTGTTTTCGTTTTTCCTAAGCACAGGTTATATTAGCTATGCAAGTTTTTAACTGTTCTTTAGATATTGACATAATAGCACTTCTTCTTAGCTATCAAATATTTCTTCCCTTTCCTGTGTATTTTAGGAATGTTCATGTTATGTTGCATTGCATTGGTAAATTAAAATTTGCTGAAACACTTTTATTGTTGTTCCTAGGATTTAGAAGAATTCTGCTTCAGGTTTTGCATAAACCATTTGACTGTAGTAACACAAACTTCAGGTTTTGCAGAAATGGACCATGATCTCCTGAAGAACTTTATCAGCAAAGCAAGCAGAGTTGGAGCCTTTAAAAATTGATCCTTAGCTGTGGGAAACAATTTTAGCATTTTCATTTTCACTGCAAAAGCCAGAGAATAATTCCTATTTAATAGTATTTATGATGAACTGCATTTTGCTGAAAACTTATGTTCTGTCAAAAGGATTGTGGTCAGTATTCCCATTTGTTGAAATTCAAAGTTTACATAGAAGGCATTAAAATGTTCTGATAGATGTGATTAAGCTCAGGGGAAAGAAAATGAAAATGTCTTATTATATTTATTATTTCTTCTTTTGAGTCACTTAAGTTGGACATTTTTGGTAAATGGTCTAAGTGTATGTTTTGCTGGCCAAATGTTCCCTTATTCAACAGGCTGATACTTTGACAAGAAATGCTGTCACTACCATGTTTTCTGCATCAAGCACAGTGCCTCGCATACAGTAGGCACTCAGTTAATTTTTTATAAAACTTAGGTATGCCCTGACAATAGATTCATTTGCAGGATAGTGGATGAAGGAGTAACTTGCACAAATACAAATTTAAAAGTTTGTAGCTATTGAGCTTCATATCCTTCAGGTAGATGTGCTGAGAAACAGTGGCTAATTTATAACATTAATTAGGATTCACAAAGGCCTTGGCAATTGTCAGGGGCTCAAGGGCTAATTTTAATTTTCTTTTTATTTTGAGATATTAATTCTTACATGGAATCATTAAATATGAAGTGTTGTCTTTGAATGAATGTTTCTGGGCTCATCTGCCTTACAAAATTGCATATCCTTTCACATTTGTGTTAAAAGAGATTTGCCCCCGTAAGCAAAATTGATTGTGTTTTTCTTGTAGTTGACTTTTACGTCACTATAAAGCAAGTCCCTTAATGTGGCATGGTATAGTCATAAAGTAATAGCTGAAAAGCAATTGATACTTATGTTTTGTGGTCAGCATTAAGAAGAATGAGATGAATTTATACTTTTTAGATTAAAACAACTTATACAAATGCAGAAGAATAGCTGGAAGGTAGGATATAGATTCTTCTCATATGTATTTCACAATATGATACTATGTAAAGAAAATGCTTTTGGAATTAGAAACCTTGTTCAATGCTGAACTATTTGATAATAAAAGCTTATTTGCAGATAATAGAACAAATGTGTTGTAATTCCTCAGAAAACAGCAAAATTATATTAACCACGTTTTTTGGATATATAAAATCCACTTGATATAAACTTCTATTTTAAAGCAGTTACTCAGGTAATAGTATCATAGCAAAGTCCACCCTAAAACAAATGATTTTAAAACAACTTAATTACAATTCATATTGTTGCCTGTGACTGCGCTTTATTGGAGAGGTCACTTTTAAAACCTTACTTTCCTTTTGTTTATCTGTATCTGCAGACATTATCTAGTAGAGGGAGCATAATCTCAGGTGCCTCTAGTTCTAAACCAGAAACCTATTTTTGAAAAAAAATATAGTCTTAATTAGTTGTTATTTTAAAAGTTAGGAATATGCCATTTGTTTTTATTTTTTGGTAGATTTTCAGTTTTATCCAGCAAAGGAACATTCAGACCTGGGTATGACCTTTAGCTCCCCCGGTTCTGGTAGGGTAGACAACCACAGTTTTTGTTTCTGATCTCTCCTCCTCACCTTCTGATGCTAGTCCTAACTGACCAGAGCCTTTACATCTTTACAATGTCTTCCAAAGCCTTATTAAGAAAGGTTGGATGCATTTTTTTTTCAAGATATATTTATTTATGCATACAAGGACTGGGGTACAGGTCAGAAGCGCAGGAGGGTGAGAGAATTCACCAGAGCCAGAGCAGGAAGCAGAACAGGCAGAGGGACAGAAGACACTGCTGAGGGGGGAGCATCAGGCGAGGCAGGAGAGGTCTGCTGCACCATGTGGGGTTCTCCCTGGCCGGCGGGGAATCGAACAGGCACTGCAGAGGCTGCGCACAGCTTCACAGTGCGGTGCTCAACCACTGAGCCACCAGGGAGGCCCTGGTTGGATGCATTTTTATCTAGATTTTCTGAGCACTGTTATATGCAGTTTTGTACCTGTATATCTCAGTGACTCTGGGTATAATATAATTATCAAACTTTTACAAAACACATATTCAAGGATTCTAAATCAGTATACTCAAAAAGCTTCACAAGTAATTTTGATGTTTAGCCAAGAATATGAGTATCATTGCTTTAGCCCTTAAAACTGGGGAAGAACTAATTTTAGACCAGGTTGAAGCTCACCAATGAGACCCATGGAGACATGTCTCTGAAAATACTTGCTTTATTTCTGGCCTTTGAGGATAGGCTTGCCATGAACACTCCTGTGTAGAGGATAAAAACACTATTTCTTGTATTTCTAACAGATGGATATAGAGCCTTAAAACCCTGCTCTACAATTAGGGATATAGGAAAGAAAAGGTATAACCTTTTTTTTATAATGATACTCCTTCAGGAACTAATGGATACTTTTCTTCTACATAAGCTCATCTTAGATTTTTTTTTATCCTTAAGTTTTGTTTCTTCTCTACTTGCTTGAGGAAATTCATGTTTTAGTGCTTCCAATATAATTATACTCTTACACAGAGAAAGGTTAAAATTTTACAGGAATAAAATACTGTCCTTCTCTTTAATAGAGGTTTGTGAAGATACCATTAAGTGCTTTATAAAAAGCAAAGTTTAATGTTCCTCAGCTAACACCTGAAGAAATTGTCACAGTCATTCTGGATCATAACATGGTGAGGTTCATCTAGATGCAAGATTCTTTATCAAAAACAACGAAAATGAAGCAACTATAAATTACATAGTGTTCTAAGAATTGCAAAGAGAAAAGAAAAATTATGATACTACTATCTTTAACTCAGTCTTTGCCAAAATATGAAGACATAAACTACTGATTTTGTGTCATTAAATACAGTTAAAAACATTTTCTGTGTAGGAAGTAATGCATGTTGATCTATGGAATAAATTTAAACTTTACTGTTAAATTTTTATCATCACAATTTACAAGTGTAGTCCCCAAATAATGGACATAAAAACATATTTTTAAAAATAGATCACCACCTCAAGTTCTTATTAAATAAGCATGTTTTAATCCTACTCAGACTTTAGTGTTACCATAATACATTACTCTGTAAGAAGCTATACCTATAGAAATGTAGTATATCTAGAGATAAGGTTTCATTCATGTTATCCTGTGAAATATCTATTTAGTTCAGTGAAAAATTATAACAAATGAATCGTTTCCAATGCTGGGTACACTATTTAACACAAAAATATGCTTCTTTAGGCACGTTTCCATGGATGATCCAGATGGTAATAGAATTAGCATGTAGAATCCCTTTCCCCCCATTTTTAGCAGAAAAATATAATACAAAGTAAATAAATTTGAACTTCTCCCCTTTTTAAGAAAGAATTATTGGAATACCAAATTAATCTTCAGAAGTGATCAATTTTCTACCACCTAGACAAAAAGTGTAGGGCCTAAAGGCTGCTTGATTTTTGTCTTGACCTAAGAGACTGCATTTCATCTAAGAGTCCCATCTAACATAAATACAGGATATTGAGTTATATTTGCTGTTTTTCCAGCTATAACTTTTTTTTTTTTTTTTTTTGAGGGTAGGGGGTATAGGAAATAGGCAGGTCAAGGCAATAGGTGACAAATGCTGTCACACTTTTGAGAGTGACACAAAGTAAGGATTTTGGCTGGCATGGTCATGGAAAATCTTTGAGCTGAGTTATGAAAGAGGAAGAAACCAGCTATAGAAAATTTGGGGGGCAGAGCACTACATGCAGAAGGAATAGCAAATATAAAAACCTAGGGTGTGGTGTTGTAGTTAATGAGAAATGGTCAATGAAGCCAAAGCACTGAGAGCAAGGAAAAGTAGCAAGAGGAGAGAAGGGAGAAGAAGGAATGGCTTCACAGGTCAAAAAAGGGTGAATAGTTCAAGTCCAGTAGCAATGTAAATCAATTTACATTTTAAAAAGAAAATCTGCTTGTGGTGATGGTGTATGGGTGCCTTGGGGAAGGAAATTCTATGGGGACTCAACCTGAGGGGGTCGGGGGAAGCAAACATTGTCTAAAAACTTTTTAAAAAATGATAAATGTTAAAACAAAAAAAATAAAAAATAAAAAAAGAAGATGCAGTATATATACACAATGGAATATTACTCAGCAATCAAGAAAAGATAAACTCATGCAGCAACATGGATGGAGCTGGAAGGGATCATGCTCAGTGAAGTAAGCCAGAAAGAAAAAGAAAAATACCAGATGGTCTCATTCATAGCAGGAATTTAGAAAACCTAAATAAGAGACCAGGAAAAAGAATAACTATAAGAAAGAAAAAATCAAAATCAACAAGCAACTATAAACCAGAGACACACTATAGGGGTTGGGGGAGAGGAGGGATTGGGGTCAAAATCAGAGGGTTGCAATTGTATGGGGAATATAACCAAGATGAAAATGCATACATTGTGCAAAAATGAAAAATGATGTAAGAAATAAATAAAATACATATAAAAAAATCTGCTTTTCTCTCTGAAGAGCTGAATGGTAAAGAGAAAAAAGAGGGAATAGGGATCAGTTAGTACTCAGGGAATAAGGATCGGTGATACACAAATTAAGAGGTAACTTTTACAGGCTTTTGGCTTGAGCAAATATTTAATAAAATGGGTAAAGACGGATAAAAACAAGGTATTTTTGTCTGATTTAGGTTTATATTATGAGAAGTCTTAGGGTGAGGGAAAACTACAAATCAAGAGTTCTATTGGTCATGAGGGGTTTGACCAGTATGAAGAGGTCAAGGCTATACATTTTATTTAAATCATAAATAAATATGGGTATCTTCTGTATATAAAGCCTGTTAAGGGCTAAGAATGGATATAGATGAAAGTTAAAAATGTAGAAGAGAACATTAGTGCACTTAATAAAAAGACCACATTAGACTATTATTAGGACTTAACTAATTTATTTAAAATAGACAAACTATTGTAGAAAGTGGTAACACAGCAATTTTAAATGTACAATTTTAACCAATACAAAAAGCAATAAAGCAATCTGAAGCCTTATTTAAGAATCTCAATACACGATCTCTGAAGTTTCTAAAATTCTGGCACTAAGCCTAACATGAAATTACTAACCAAAAACCCAGACACACGAGAAGCCCTTGACCTCAAATCTAACTGATTTGTATGGAATTCATGCAAAAATTAATGACAAACTGGAGTAAAGCTTTCTAGTGTCTTTGTTATCAAGATAACTGTCAAAAGTTTGAAACTTAATTGACCACAAAATAAAATTATTTTCTAGCAATAAGACCAGATTTCTTTTTAAAAAGAACTCTGAGTTTAGACAAAGTGATTTTCCTAAAAATCTAGTTGATGCTACTTTAAATACCTATTTTAAATTATATCATCTCTAAATAAGTTAATCACACAAGATAGTTTAAATAAACCTTTAGGTTCCAGGAGGGAAAGCGCCTCTTTTTCTAATGTATCTATTTTAATTTGAAGCTTCGCAAACCATTAGATAGTAATATGAATGTCTACCCCAAATACCTTTGATTACCTGCGATTTTGGACTAGAAATAATGTGGCTTTGAATGTGCCAGTGTTAGACCATACTGACTTCAAAGAAGAAAAAAATAAGGTAAGACAACTGCCAGTTCAAAAGATACATGGAAGACATGTACCATTCCAGAGAAAATGCACTCCTTCTCAAATTTAGGAGGGCAGAATAATTGCTGAGATGCAATAAGACAAATCTGTGAGGAAAAAATTAAGGCTTTGATAGTTAACAGTCTATTTATGGAATAAGATTATTTTGTATCTTGATTCTTCAGGACCCAGAAACATTAGAAAGTGCACTTGGGATATACTATATTAGGGTCCTGTGAGCAAAGTCTAACTGGAACACTTTATTTTCCAAGTATTAAATGGGTACTTTATCAATTCAGTGATCTGAATGGTATAAAAACCAAGAGTACTATTAATTACCCTCATTTTAAAGCATGAGTTGGATGAAGAAAAGAATCAATAAATTCTTACAAGTCCTGAGGTATGAGCTCTGTATCAGTAGTATGAAGGATCATAATGTTTTATCTTGCTTTCTGCTTCTATTTCAAAGCTAAAATTTATAAAACAAGCCACACAGTACATCAGATTCCATTAGTAAACTAAAATCTACTATGTAAAAAGTAGTATTTTTTCCTAGTTTCTAATAACATCTGTTCGAACAGAAGAGTTTAGAATCATATGGGCAAATGTGGGGCAATCAGCCAAATTGCATTTGGAAGACAAAACACACTTTCTAAGGTTCATGTTAAATTAAAAAAAATAAATATAAATTAATAAAAACAACAGCAAACATCACATATATGCTACAACAGAAGATGAAGTACTCAGGCTTGGCTGTTAGGCTTCCCACTTTCAGGGTATCCTCACCACTCTGAAAGCGAGAAAGCCAGCAAGTATACTTTGGAAATGGAAACATCTGCTACAAACTTTTTCAATAGCAGGATTTACACAAGATTTTTAATCTCGTATAATAACAATGTTGTAGTTATTAACTACAACATTGTTAGTGGCTTAGGAATCACCTGCATAAACATTCATAGTGCATCTGCACACTTTATATCCATAAAAAGAACTAAACATATTATTATATATGGCCGTAAACAACCTGGGAGAGCTCTACAGTTAGATCTGTGACAGAAAATCAAGCCAGGGGTGGACACATTGCCCTCCAAGATCATGAGATCCTCACTTTTCTTCCTTGTTTGAGGTATCCATACTATCGTTCACCTTCTGCTTTTGCATTCGTGTTCGAGTAGATGCTGGAAAAATGAAGAATTGTTAATAATTAGCACTGATGCTGCCAAGTAAGCTGGCAGGAGACTGCTATATTATTTTATACTCATGTCAAACTAATGGAGCACAGCAGTGCAAAGGCAGTGGTCTCCAAATTTTTTATCACACATCTTCATCAGTAATTTTTTCCTGATCATGGCCCACCATAAAATACATATGCACATAAACATACACATATAAGTTATAAAAAATATCTAAAAATACATTAAATGTAGATAGGATAAAGATAAATAGAAATTACATTATTTTCTTTGTGTACCCCAAGAAGTAGTCTTACATATTCCCAGATATGCTCAGTTTTGAAGATCACTGTTCTAGAGATGATGAGACTGAGGGTAGCACATCAGCAGAGTAGAATTGTGCTCTGTAGTATCCAGAATGCTCTATTCAAGCAAGTGGTATTGGAATTTCTTTGTGTTGGGACATGCTTTGCAGGTACTACAAAGATGATATCTTGCAGCTCATTTGGATATGTACATTTTTAAAATGCATTATTAATTACAACACAGACAAAAGGCCTCTTTTAGATTATTTAAAAAATATTTACTTGATTTTTGAGATGGGCAGGAGTTCTCCACAAAAAAGCCCAAAGAATATCCACACTAGGAGTAAACAGTAACTAAGTCTCCTCTGCTTGCCCTTCCACTCTGAACAATCCAGCACTGTGTGAAGATCTGTGAATGCAAGTCTTGGAGGAAAACTGAAGAGTGGCCCCAGGAAACGCCTTAGTTTTTGGGTTAAAACTCCTGATTCTCCCCAATTTTTCAGCTGCACAAAGACCTTGAACTTCAACCTGGCAGACTGAATTCTCTGTCATAGCTAAGTGTGCTAGTGGAAAATGTTCTGATTACAGTAACTGATCTGTCCTCTAAGAGAGTACACGTTATTTTTCTTTACAACCTTCTGCTCCTTAATTTTAAAAAGGGTGTTTGTCGGCTCCAAAATATTTTCACATGCTTTCAAGGCCTGATTTTGGTTATTAGTTTCGTGTACTGGGGGGAGGGGGGAAATCACAATTTTTAAAAGTTAAAATAGGAGTATATTAATTAACAAAATCCAAAAAGAGTTCACTTATCACAAAAAATTTGAACTTTTAGTGTATTTAGTTCTAATTGTATTCTTCAAAATAATAAACAAGGGAAAATGGTCTTAAAAATCAAAACCATTTTATTAAAAGCTTTATATTTCAAGGTTAGGACCTTAAGGGTTGAGAGACATACTGAAAGTCCCTTTTAAAAGCTAACATTTCAGGGCCTCCCCAGTGGCGAAGCGGTTGAGCGCTGGGTTGCAAAGCTGCCCGCAGCCCGCAGCCTCTGCAGCACCAGTTCGATCCCCGGCTGCTTCCTGGCCACCAGAGGAGGGTCCCACATGGCGCGCAGACCTCTCCTGCCGCCCGCTGCTCCCCTCAGCAGTGTACTTCCCTCCTTCTGCCTGCTCTGCTCCCTGCTCTGGCTCTGGTGAATTCTCTCACCCTCCCGCGCTTCTGACTGTGCCCAGTGCTTGTATAAATAAACAAATAAATAAATCTTTGGAAAAAAAAATAAAAAGTAACATTTCAACTGGTACTGTTTTTACTGATGTGTCCTATAGGTATGAGAGTTTTAATACTTTTAAACTCCTAAATATTTTTCTTTCCAAATCCCAGCTCTTTTTTGCACCAGATTATCAGGAAATGTTATGACGACTACTTCTCCAAGACAACCCAGTAGCACCTAGGAAACATTTATCTTTTTCCTAATGTGCTTTCTGTTTAAACCTGAGTTAATCATTACAGTGTCAGGGTTACCTATAGAATTCCATTTAATTTAGCATTCCAAATTTACGTCACTTTTTATAGCCTGAAATATGATGTTTTTTATTCTTTATCAAAATTCTGATTTACAGTAAAGAAAAACTTTTGTTTGAATAAAACCTGAAAATTAGAACAGTTCATTAATAGCAGAATAAAAGCTATTCTTTAAATAAGGGTGATATATATAAATGCTAAGTTTACAAAATCTTTTTCTATCTCTGGCACTCTTAAAGAGTTCCTCATTATAGTTCTGCTATCCTAATAGTTTCTAATTATAGTCATTCAAGCTGAAGATGTGGTTTCAGTTCTTAATCTTCCTGCACGAAAGATTTTAGAAAGGGTGAATTTGACCTTCACAATCCACAAATGTATGTAGGTAAATAATACATTCCCTATTGAATTATATTTTAAATGCATAAGCAAATCTACTTAAAAGAACTATATATATTTATTGTTTCATAATGTGAAAATAGTTGGTTGTAAATACTTGTTTCATTTACATAAGGTAAAATGATTACTTACTCATTTCTGCCAGTTTCTGTTGAAATTCCCCTGGGAGATGCTTACTGCAGATTAAAAACAACATAAAATATTTCATATGTATAAATGGGAAACTCAAATTTCCAGTAACTATAGTACTTCCATTGACTTATGTTATTCTTTTAGTAAGTAGCATTTAATTTCAAAGGCTTGTAAGTAGCTTTTAATTTCAAAGGCTTATAAATAAAACATCTAAAATGTCGCAAATTTATACACCTATATATTCTTCAAAGGCTCTTATTAAACATAGTAGTTACCATTTTCCAAGAATAAGCATTTTAAAATCTAAAGTTAAAACTTAAAATTTTATCAACAGTTTTATTTAAAAATCAGATTTTTCAACATCTGATATTTTCATTGAATTTCAGGAAAGTATAATAGATTTATATGGTGCTCTTAAGTTTGGGATGTATTCACACTTACTGTATTGAGTAATCGTCATCACAATTTCCAAATAACAATGACATGAAAGGGACTGGTGGAAGTCAGGAACAGAGCTGGCCCTCCAGATGACTGCTCAACTACTGAAATAATTCTGAAACTGTTCCTACCTTCCATCTGCTTCATCTGATCCTTCAATATCAAAGCGTAGTTTTTTCAGTGGTTTAGGAGGGTTGCTGCCTTCAGCACTTCTTTTGAGCACTCTGTCACTGTTACACACCATTTGATTTATCTTCTGGAACTTCTCAGAAGTCTACAAATTATAGAATTCTTTTTAAAAACTCATTAAACAGCGCATTTTATAATTAGCAATCCTTAACTGTAGTCTGAGATGTGTCCAAAAATGAGGTAGAGGTATTATCTTCATTTCTAATTTTCTGTTTTACAGGATCAAATAAAGAGAAAAATCTCAAAATCAGAGTAACTGAACCTAACTCTGCCCCAATTAAATACCCATTTTTTAAAAATCTACCTGTCTCTTCCCATGAGGCAGTATTCTTCTCCACCAACTATTCTGAAAGTTGGTTACTCATTTTCAGAACATCCACATAGAACTATAGCTACTTCTAGGAAGCATGTAAAACTCTTTGGAACCTTATGTTTGACAAATTTCTCCCCTGCCCTCTAGGGCATAACATAACCAGAGAAAAATGTCTTAAGAATTTAGTAAAGGGCCTCCCCGGTGGTGCAACGGTTGAGTGCTGGGTTGCGAAGCTGCCTGCAGCCTCTGTAGTGCTGGTTCGATCCCCGGCCACCGGCGATGGTCCCACATGGTGTGCAGACCTCTCCTGCCGCCCGCTGCTCCCCTCAGCAGTGTACTTTGTCAGTCTGCCTGTTCTGCTCTCTGCTCTGGCTCTAGTGAATTCTCTCACCCTCCTGCGCTTCTGACTGTACCCAGTGCTTGTATAAATAAATAAATAAATCTTTAAAAAAAAGAATTTAGTAAAATGTGCTATCAGTGAATAAAAATTTTGGACTCACTTTATAGGTATTATGTTGACAGATCATATATTTTAAACTATCATTGATAAAGTGTTGAGATGTTAATTCATAAAGTTTAAATTAAAAAAATCAAATCTCCAAAACTTAAGATTTTGAGCTTATCCTATGTATCTGTGGATGATTTTATACACACACACACACACACACACATATATATATATATATTATTATATATAAATATATATATTAATATATATATATATATATATATATATATATATATATACTGAGTGAGGAAGAATCCAATTGTTAGGGGGAAAGGATGTCCATGCAGGCTTTGTGGATGCCGTCCATACTCCATCAAGACAATGGGAACTACAAATCCCATGATCCCTAAAGGGAAGTTGCGAGGACCTAAGGGTGGAATTTAAGCAGTCATTTTCTCTGTTTGTAAATAAAACCAGCCATGTTAGTGGGGTCTTGGCTCTTGGCCAGTCAGGTTTGGTCATGGCGGGTCATTTGGGATTCTAGGTCAGCAGAACGGGGAGGACACATTTAAGAATTTATCTCCCGGTTTTCTCCCTGAGTTGTACATTTCCTCATTCCCCTTCCCTTATAAATAAACCTTTTGTTAATCTTTTGTGTGTGCCTGCAGTGTAAGTCCCTTTTAAGAGCGCAGGTGAGGACCCACAGTCAGGCAACCCATTTTAGAGCGGGGTTGCCCTGTAACACTATCACAGCAAGGTGAAGAAAGCTTTAGTAAAAAATTCCAAAGGGAAAAACACTTATTAAGGATGTGTAAAATTCTTTCCTATCTATCTACTTTACAACCAGACTTAGGTTATTATCTCAGAGATGAGTATTAACATGTTTATTCTAACTGAAAAATGAAGTCAGATTTTCTGACAAATTAAATCTGATTTGACTGATTGATTAAACAGTAAGGATTACCTTTGCTACTTATGCTTTATTTCACCAAATTAACTAATGCCCCAAATTAAATATGAAAACAGGTTTCTGTGGAACATGTATTTAGCACACATATAATAAAAACTAAATTTCCTATGTCAATTGTAAGATTTTTAGTTATCAGCTTTAAAATATAACATTTTTTTCAATCCTTATAGCAGTGGCAAGCAAAAAGACTGAAAACCACTTACTTTTTACATCAGTCAAGATTCAACCTGATCCCACATCTCCTTTATGAAGCCTAATAGCTGTAGCTAGTCTTGTGTTAAATGTCACAGCATTTATTTACTATTGGTAACATATATTTTAATACATGGTCTTTTAGTACATAAACTTTTTCTTTCTGTTTATTTCAGTTTGGGGCATTGTGGAAGACAGATTCCAGAATGGCTCTCACTAATCCTATACCTCCTATTATTTATATTGCATAATCCCCCTCCCCTAGAGAACAGTTGGTCCTAGTGTTCTCTTGCTTCTGCAAAAATAATACAGCAAGGGCCTCCCTGGTGACACAACGGTTGAGCGCTGGGCTGCGAAGCTGCCCGCAGCCTCTGCAATGCCGGTTCGATCCCCGGCCACCAGCGAGAGCCCCACATGGTACACAGACCTCTCCTGTGGTGCCCGCTGCTCCCCTCAGCAGTGCATTTTGTTACTCTGCCTGCTCTGTTCCCCGCTCTGGCTCTGGTGAATTCTCTCACCCTCCCGCACTTCTGACTGTACCCAGTGCTTGTATAAATAAATAAATAAATCTTAAAAAAAAAAAAATACAGCAAAAGTGATGGAAAGCCACTTCTGATATTAGGTACAAAAAGACTATGACTTTTGTCTTGCTTATTTTCTCCCTCCCTCTCTCAGTGTCTTCGCTCTCGTGGAAGCAAACTGCCAAGTTATGAGTAGCAAATAGCCCTATGGAGAGGCTACAGGGCAAGGAACTGATGGCCTGAGCCAAAAGTCATGGAGGACTGGCCAACATCCTACACATGCGTTTGCAAGCGATCCCCCTCCAGTTAAGATAACTGCAGCCCTGGCTGACACACTGATTACAGCCTTGTGAGGACAGACCCTGCACATAGCTAGCTGTGTCTGAACTACTGACCCACAGGAACTGACATAAAAAGCAACGAATAACTAATGCCTTCTTCCAACTCTCTAGAGGGTTGGCAGTGGAGGAATATATTAACAGTAATGCACACTGAATATAGGATGGCTGAATTAGTGATGTTCATGGAAGTTCAGGTAAAATAGTGTGTTCTCAGGTAGAATAACTATTTCAAAGACAACCTTTTCTTTGGATCTTTTGAACTCTTTGGAACAAAGACCATCACATAGCAGAGTCTTGTACCCAATTCCTAATCAATTTACCAGAGAAATAATATCCTAAAAGCCTTAAAGAAGGACAAACAAAATATTTGTATGTACAGAAGGAGAAGACCAGTAGGTAGGAACTGGCTGGTGACATTGCAGTATGTTGATTACATTCTGAAGTACGGAAAAACTTCCTTATCTGTGGTTTCACTTTCCATGGTTTTAGTTTCCCATAGTCAACAGTGGTACAAAATTATTATGTATAATTAAAAGATTATGAGAGAGCGGGAGAGACCATATTTCTTTTATTTCAGTATATAGTCATAACTGTTCTATTTTATTAGTTATTGTTGTCAGTCTCTTACTGTGTATACTTTATAAAGTAAATTTATCATAAATATGTATATATAGGAAAAATGCAGTCCATACAGATAGGGATCAGTATTACTCCTGGTTTCGGGCATTCCCTGAGGGTCATGGAACACATTGCTCATGGATAAGGGGGGGACTAGCTAATATTAAATCATACTCATAATTACTGAATTTCAAAGCTGTTTTCTACATATTCTTGTGACAGGAATGCTTAGATGACAACTTTGAAATTCACTAATTATAAATATGTTTTGAAATTTAATTTAATTTGAAAATAAATCTGATCTATACTTCTAATTCTATGCAACATGTCTCAATGAGATGTTTGAATACTAGCATTTATAAATTCAAATTATAGAAATCTGCTATTTCTTTTAAAGTTATAGTATATATCATATACTTCACAGAAAGAAAATACTCACCCCAAATGATTCACCAATGGATACTAAGATTCTGTTAAGATAAAATATAAATTAGTAATATAAATCATATACAACTGTGCAGAGATGAATATACACACATCCTTCTGAAATATCAGAAATAACAAATCAAAGATTTCCTCTACTCTTAGAACCACTGAAAAATTATACTCATTACAGAATTATTCTAATAGTGCTAGTCTAGTCATACACTGTGCTGGTCTTGTACATATATGGTCTTTTTAACTGGCCTTTTCAACTACCTGTCTGCAAGAATATATTCTACCATTGACCACATTTAAAGAGAGTAAAGGAAAATTTTAAGTTATACCTACTTAATTCTTCATAAATCAATGGTAAGTTATCAAAACTTCTTTCATATTTCTCATTAAAAATTCAAGTTACATTTAGCAAAAAACTTACTAAGTAATGATCAGAGTTCTAATTAGGATCTATATTGATAGACAGTAAAGGCTATTTATCATATACCCTAGAATTAGAAATCTCTATAAGTTAGTTGTCCTTATTTGAACCATGCAACTTATGTTTCTTATAAGAAAGCCGAAGAATAGCATCAGCCTAACATAACAAAATTTTGATCATATCCACATGGAACTATTAAATATATAGATTTTATTTTCCTCCAATTACTTGACAAGTAGCCACAGTTCTATATAAAACATTTGACTAACCAGAATATACTGATTACACTCTCTTAATACCTGATCAAAGACTTGTAAGCATTTTTAACGACTTTTTTGCTAAAGAACATCAACTAAGATTAGCAAATAGCCATCATTATCAGCACAAGATGGATTATCATCATTAAAAATTACCTAAGTATACATTTTCATATGGTAGTATGGGACTATGTAAATTAAATAGCTACTGTAGCAGATTACAATATTAAATTGTAGGTATCAGTATACAGATACTCAACTACGTGAACAGCATATAAACAAAGAATGGTACAAGGTCACATGGGAGCACTTATATAATTTGCCAATTACTTTCTACTTTATATTTTCCTGTAGAGTTTAAAATTTTTATCATGAGTATGCATTACTTACATAATTAAACACACCTCACAAATATTTTCTAAGCAGTTAATGTGTCCCTTTCTCTCTGTTTGTTTTCTTGTTCATTAAGTACAACTATATGGGCTGACAATTTCTAAAATGAGAGTACATTAACTATAGTAGTTAATCTGCCTCCCACTTTATACAAATAAAGTCAGTTTCAAATAGCACATGATAACATATAATAAGTCAGTTGAAGTACTTCAAAGTCTGACAGCATTGTGGTTGGATGTGGAAGATAATAAAATGATTTTTAGTTGCACAAAACCTTTCATCTGAGAATTTAGAACAGCTACACATATCATCTCTCTTATTTGCCCCTTTCTGAAGTAGAGATAGAGACCTGCCCAAGGTAATATAAGGAGGCCACAGGAAGAATTAGGAAGTGGCTTCTGAAGATTTAATTTAGAGTCATCTACATTTATATAATAAAGCAAGGTCCACAGAAAGAGTTTAGAGATAACCAATAAGTATAAAATAAAAATTCTTAACCAAATTTAATTTACTTTGTTTAGCAGATTCCATATTTACAAAAATATGGAAGTGATTAGAAGCCTATTATTAAACTGGTTCTCAGACTGTTTACCAGAGGAATAGATATCAGCATCAGGAAAGTTGATGGCTAAATTTGCAAAGCCACTGAAATAAACAGATTATCTTTCTTTCTCCTCAGAAACTAGTATCTTGTTATTTAATATTAAAAACCAAATCAGAGACTCAATAGTTTAGCTTATTTTAAAAGAAGAAAGTTTTATATTTGTATGCTTATCACCTCTTATTTTAATCACCTCTTATTAATAATCACCTCTTATTTTATTACTTTCTTAAAGAGGAAACACAGACCTTGATCTTGGAGTCATTTTTGTTGGTGTTGGCAGACCTTCTGAAATTTTATATGAATTCTTCAAGGGTGATATATAGATGTTTCCCCCAGGAATTCGTAAAGGTGAACTAGAAAACTTGTAAGGGCTTCGAGGAATATGAGGTATTGGTGACAAGGTAGGGGGCTAAAGCAAAAACAGAAACACAGATTATTTATTTTAATGTTTTTGTGAAATTCACTGTTTTATAATTAGTCAAAGGATACTTTAAACATACCCTGGTGGAAGCATACTGTAAAATATTTGTTTTCAGTCTCTGCATGAAGACCGAGTTATAGAATACTATAATGGAATCATATGCCTCTTCTCTGATCAAAACACGTTTGAATGTCTGACGAAGAAGAATGAAAACACTTGTTAAATGAACATGGAATTGACTTTAGATTTTCTTTTTTATTAGTTCAAACACTTTTTAATAGAAGAAACATATATTATATAGGGAGAAACAATCTGAAAAGCCTTCTGAGATATGGATTATAAATGCTCTACCAGAAGTGAAACATAAGATATATTCATATAAATTTCATAAGCTTATTACAAATACCCTGCTTATTGCAGAGACACAGTAATCCTTAATTGCTTTATAATACTTGGATATTAAAGTGCCTTAGTTTTCTAACCCTATTTTAGTTACAAATAACTAAGCACTCATAAAATAGTAAAGATTTGATAGGCAAATTTATATAATAATGGTAGAACATATAACTTAATTAGCAACTGAAGTTATCTGTATTATAGATATAAACATTCAACTTATAAACATATCCAAAAAATATTATCATGGAAGTTTACTTACCTCCTGAACAGCATGAGGAAGATCCTTGTATGCTGTTACAATAATTTTGAATTTAAGATCTATATTCTTCACTTTACATATGCCATACATGGAACACATCATAATCTAATAAAGAAATGTGATGTACAAACAGAATTTTATTAAATGGTTTTGTTTTTAAAAAACAGTTATCTTTCTTCTCACTTCAAAAAATAAAAATTTATAACAAGAGTATCTTTCCCCATTCTGTGTTCTATTTATAGAACACAATGCAATTAGCCAGCTCTCAATTATTCAGGAATGAATACATGGTTTGTAAATTATCCTATTTTTGATTCCTGTTCTCTAAATGTTGAAAAGCTGAAACTGAAATCAGTTTACTTGTAACTAGCACTTAAAAAAAAAGCCAGGTTCAAACTGTCAGATAATTTAATAATGAATATACTTGGTGGTGGTGGTAAATAGAATATAATGATGGGAAGGGAACAGGACAAGAGAAAGTCTTTTGTTTACTGAGTAGTGATTACACATGTGAGTTCCACTGATGAATTTGCATCAAGATGTATCCTTATTACATAAGAATTATTCTATAAGCATATTTTATTTTAATAAAAGGATATATTTTAATGTAGAAAATAAAATTTGAAATGAATCCCTCTGAGGTAAAAACATCAAACTTTCTTACTTTATATATGAAATTTATTGCCTAATTTAAATACTCTTGTTTCTTGTTTAAATATCTAGTAACTAATAATATCTACTCATGACAGTTTATAATCAAGTAAAATCTATATTTAAAGAACTCTGCAAAATCTATTAGGCTAGCTTTTGGCTAATGAAGTCATGGAATTTTCAGAGCTCTTGTTTTCTAGGTAACCCTAGAGAGATCATCTAGTCTAGGCTCATCATTAGAGATGAGAAGAGCAAAAATATATTTAACTGGTTTTCCAAGGTCACTGGATATAGTGAGACACACATTTGGATCCCTATGACTCCTAGTCAAATGTTTTTTGCTATTTGGCTTGTAGGGAGGGGGGGATTTAAATTTTGAGAGGGGGGATTTGAAATAATTTTTATCAGTGTAACACACATTGTTATCAATATACAGTTTTAAATATAAAATGATTTTCTAACCCTAAAACAAAATGAATACCCACTTAACATCCCTTGCTTGCATCCTATCGTTCCTATTATACTATTCCTTTCATTTAGAATGCCATAAAGTCCTCTCTACCAATTCATATTTTTCTCCAACTTTAATGCAGTAAATACCTACTTAAAAAAAAAAAAAACCACCACCCAACATACTAAAAGTATGTCAAAAAATATATATATCTAAGGTGAAATGGAAATATTTATAAAAAGACACAAACTACTAAAACTGACTCAGGAAGAAATAGAAAATCTGAGTTTAAATTAGTATTCCCAAACTATCCACAAACATAAGCTCAGACTCAGACTGCTTCACCACTTAATTCTATGAAACATTTAAAGAATAATCAATACCAATTTCTAAAATTTGGAGGCCAATATTTCTCTGAAATCAAAGCCAGACAGTCAAGAAAAAATTACTAATAGCTCTTAAAATTTTTTTTTTTTTAAGATTAATTTTTATTTATTTATTTATTTACTTATACAAGCACTGGGTACAGTCAGAAGCGCGGGAGGGTGAGAGAATTCACCAGAGCCAGAGCGGGGAGCAGAGCAGGCAGAAGGACCGAAGTACACTGCTGAGGGGAGCAGCGGGCGGCAGGAGAGGTCTGCGCGCCATGTGGGACCCTCCTCCGGTGGCCGGGGAGCAGCCGGGGATCGAACCGGCGCCGCAGAGGCCGCAGGCAGCTTCGCAACCCAGCACTCAACCGCTGTGCCAGCGGGGAGGCCCTAATAGCTCTTAAAATTTTAGATGTTAAAAATCTTCAATAGGGCCTCCCCGGTGGCGCAGCGGTTGAGCGCTGGGTTGTGAAGCTGCCAGCAAGCCTCTGCAGCACCGGTTCGATCCCCGGCTGCTCCCCGGCCACCAGAGGAGGGCCCCACATGGTGCAGCAGACCTCTCCTGCTGCCCGCTGCTCCCCTCAGCAGTGTACTTCGGTCCTTCTGCCTGCTCTGCTCCACGCTCTGGCTCTGGTGAATCCTCTCAACCTCCTGTGCTTCTGACTGTACCCACTGCTTGTATAAATAAATAAATAAATAAATAAATAAATAAATAAATAAATATTTAGGGGAAAAAAAAGAATTAAAAAAAAATCTTCAATAAAACCAAGCTGAATCCAGTAGTACATCAAAAGGATTAACAACTGGCCAAATGGATTCATTCCAGAAATGCAAGTTGGTTTAACAACTAATACCAGTTACTGTAAAGTGACTTTCAATACAATAAATGGGAGAAAAAGCCATTGTTCACCTCCATAGATACAGAAAAGGCATTTGATAAAATTCAATATTCTTTTATTGGACAGTTTCACTTATAGCAGGAATATAGGGGAACCAAGTAAGACATCACTGTAAAAAAATAATAAAAGTACAAAACACAACAAAGCAAAAACAGACAATTATAAATCAGAGACATACTGCAGGGGAGGAGGAGGGAGAGGGATCAGAAGGAGGGAGGAGGAGCACAGGGGACTGAGGTGATGGTGCATGGTGCATTGCTGAAGGAAATTCTATGGGGACTACACCTGAGGGGGTGGGGGGAAGCAAATATTTTTTAAAAATGAACAATGATGTAAAAAATTAAAAAAATAATTAAAAAACCCTCAATAAACTAGGAACAGAGGGAAACCTTCTCAAACGGATAATGGGACATACAAAACCCCACAATGGGCCTCCCTGGTGGTGCAAGGGGTTAAGCACCGCACTATGAAGCAATCTGCAGCCTCTGTAGCACAAGTTTGATCCCAGGCCAGCCAGAGAGAAACCCACATGGCGAAGCAGACCTCTCCTGTCTCACCTGCTGCTCCCCTCGCAGTGTATTTCAGTCTTCCTGTTCTGTTCCGTATTCTGTCTCTGGTGAATCCTCTCACCCCCCCACATCTCTGGCCTGTGCCCCAGCTCTTGTATGCATAAATAAATAAATCTTTAAAAAAAAAACCCAAACCCCCCACACTAACAACATATTTAATAGTGAAAGAATGAACTCTTTCCTCTAAGAGCAGGAATAAGACAGGGATCCCCTTTTACTACTTCCAATCAATATTATATTGGAGGTTTTAGCTAAGGCAATTTGGCAAGTAAATGGAAAAAAGTGCCATTTAAATTGAAAAAGCAGAAATAAAACTATATTCAAAAATTACATGATAACATAATCTTATATAGTGAAAACCTTAAGGAAACCCCCCCCCCCACAAATACACTATTAGAATAAGTGACTTCAATAGGATTGCAGGATATAAGATCAATATGTAAAAATCAATTGTATCACTTACACTTGTAATGAACAGTTTCAGAAAGAAATTATGAAACAATTCTATTTAAAATAGTGTTAAAATAATAAAATACCAAGGATTAAATTTAACAAAACTAATACAAGATTTTTACTTTGAAAACTATAAAACTTTGTTAAAAAAATTAAAGAAGATCTAAATAAATGGAAAGATGGAAAGACAGCATGTTAACAAATTGGAAGACAATATTGTTAAGATGACAGTACTTCTCACATTAATCTATGATTCAATGCAATCCACGTAAAAAACCTTCTGGTTTCTCTGTGGAAATTTTAAGTCAATCCTAAAAGTTTACATGAAAACACAAGTTTCAGAAGAGTCATACCAATATTGAAAAAAGAGAGTAAAAATGAAGTATGAGTGCTTCCCTACTTCAAAATTTACTACTATAGCCAAGACAGTATGATACTGGCATAAGAATAAATATAAAGATCACTGGAATAGAATTAAGAAACCAGAAATAAACATTAAAACATTTATAGTTAATTGACTTTTGACAACTGTGAGCAGTGAAGGAAAAGACAAAGACTCTTCAAGAAATGATATTGGAACCACTTTTATTCACATACAAAAATAAATAAAGTTGGACCTCTACCTCACACCATATACAAAAAGTATCCCAAAAACCAGTATGAAAATCTAAATGTAAGAACAGAGGTATAAAACCCTTGGATAGTAACAGATAAATCTTCTCAATCTCTGATATAACACCAAAAGCACTAGTAACAACAAAAACAAAATAGCTGAGGTGAACATCATCAAAATTCAAAACTTTGGTGCTTCCAAGTATACCACAAAGACAGTGAAAAGACAGTTCTCAGAGAATGGGAGAAAATATTTCTAAATTATGTATCTGTACATTGACTGGCATGTAGAATATATTAAAAACCCTTCAAACTCAATAATAAAAAGATAACATCATTGAAAAATAGGCAAAGGATTTAAATAGAAATTTCTCCAAAAAAGATATACAAATGGCTAGTAAGCACATGAAGAAATGTGCTATCAACTTTACCAGCCAACAGGAAAATACCATAAAGAGATACCACTTCATATCCAGTAGGATGGTAATAATAAAGAAGATAAATAACAAGTTGACGAGGATGTGATACATTGGATCCTCAAACACTGCTGACAGGAATATAAAATGGTATAGCCATGTTGAAAAACAAGCTGGCTATTCCTCAAAAAGTTAAATATTGGGTTACCACATGACCCAGAAATTTTACCAAGTAATTACACAAGAAAAATGAAAAGAATTCCATACAAAAATTTGTATATAACATTCATGTAAACATTAAAAAGTGGAAACAACAAATATATATCAATTGATAAATATGTGATCTAGCTACACAATGAAATATTATTTGGCAATAAAAAGGAATGAAGTAATGATACAAGCCATAACACAGATGAACAATGGAAGCATTATGCTAAGTCACAGAAGCCAAACACAAACAACATATTATATAATTCCATTTATATGAATTGTCCAGAACAGGCAAATTCTATAGTGACAGAAAGTAAACTAATATTGTCTGGGACTGCATGAAGTAGGTAAATGGAGTGGTAAATGCTAAAGGTTATGGGATATCTTTTTGACATGATGAAAATGTTTTAACACAGATTGTGATGACTGTACACCTCTGTGAATATAAAAAACACTGAACTGTATACTTTAAATGATTAAATAACTCATTCATTTGTTCATTCATTCATTCAATCAATAGGCACCTTTTTAGATCAACCAGTCCTTGTTTTTTTTCCACATTAAAATGAAATCTATATAGTTTACCACAACATAGAAAAGACCTATGATAAAAAGTTTGTAGTGATTTTTGCAAGAAAGATCCTTCTTACCTAAACAAGTAAAGTTCTTGAAATACTCTCAAGCTCTAATCTAATTTGCAAAAGTTACAACAAAAACATAAAATGTAGCCAAAAAGTGAATATATATTAAGTCTACTAAATTGATCTAGCTTTTTTTTTTAAGCTGATCTTAAGAAATCTGCACATAGTTTTAACAAATAAGCAGGGAGAAAAGAAGTTACATTTATTCTTACCTGATCCAGATGCCTATCTCTCATGAGTTCATACTCATTTTGCAGTGTGTGCTGAAAAAGGGTCCATATGATATGTTCTAGTTCTGGGTGGTCAGACAGAAGACGTGCACACAGAGTATTTAGTCGAAGATATGCTAGTCGGTACACTGAAAAGATAAGGGGATTAGTCATGTTTTCATTTTCTTCCCCAAAACATAAAACTGCTATTACCATAGGTCTGCTAAAAAGAATTTTAACAATAATCTTAACTCTACCACTATTTTCCTTATGAGTAATCATTTCTAATCTCAGCACAATGCTAGGTACACATAGATGGCAAAATAAGACTTGATGAATTAACAATTACACATGAAACTAAAAAAGAGGTAGAAGGAAGAGGAGAAAGATCTTAAGATACTGTGAAATTAGACAAACCTAATAGAGTTTTTCAGTTCGGTTGGTAATCACTCATCACAGATGTTGGAAATTCTCATTATCAATATTCAAGAGGGATGCATTTTTTTCATTATTTTAGGTTGTATTATCTTTTTTTATTGAGGGAATGTTGGTTTGTAACACTAGATATGACTTAGAAGTATAGTTTTACACCTCTTCTGATGTATGTTATCATAGCAAGTTTACCACCAAAGCACCAATCTTCCACCATAGTCTATGGAGTCCCCACCCCACTTTGCTTCTTACACTCAACCTCTCACTCTGGTGTCTCAATTATAGGGTAATTATCTTTGAAAAGAATGGGATTTCCAGGATCTGTTAATTTTTCCAATCCTAAAAATAAAAAAGAGCCTTTTTCTATACAACATACCAATGGAGCATACTCTGTTAGAAAATGGTAGACTTGTAGATTATCAAAGTGGTAACATGACTGTGATGTGAAAATTATTTACAGTCTATAAAAAATATTACTAGAATATAGGTTTGGAGACAGAACCCACAAAATTCAATTGAATTATCTTCCATCTTAAAGATCTTTGGTTTAAATGTATCTTGAAAGACTTGCATGGATAATTAGAATTTTTAAAGCAAATAATTTATCCCAGTGGTGTTCAAGTTTAAGCAAGCATCAGACTTGCCTGGAGGGCTTGTTAAAACAAGGATTTTTTTTTTTCCGTATTCTAGAGTTCTGATTGAATAGTTCTAAACTGGAGACCAAAGAAAAATTCTCCTTTCTGTAATTTTTCAGGTAAGGTAGATCCTGTTGGTTTGGGGACCACATTTTGGAAGAATTTCTCCAACTACAGGTCTATTTTATATGTCTGTTTCATATTTCTATTTCAATAAAATCAGAAGAATATTTATAACAGAGGAATACAACCATTCATTCCTTCAAAGAGCTCCAAGTAGGTGTGCACTTACATGTATATAGTCACGCATAGACAAAAAAACTGACTTCCCAGCCTACAAATACACAACTAGAGCGTTAGACAACGTGGTTGCAGGAAATATGTTCGCACTAGGCCAAAGTACACTGCACATTCTCAACTTTACATATACATCTAAACAACAAAAGTCGTGTCAGGAGCAAGTATTTCCAAACATTACTTTAAAAGTATAACAACAGTAGTGGTAATAACAATAACATCTAACAATTTCTGAGTGCTTACTATGTGCTAGGCACTGTTAGGGACATTTTATGTAGTATTCTTTTAATTATCTCAAAAACTCAATTAGGTAGCTTACTATTAATATCATTTCCATGTTATGGCTATGCCTCAGAAAACTGAAGCATAGAGATGGTAAATGATTTGTCTAAGGAGAAAGGCATGATTTGAACCCTGTTAGCTTGGGTTCAGAGTCCACACATATTTACTAACCTTTCTTGTAGAAGAGTGAAAGAGAGGTAGATTTCAATGGCTTCTGAGACTGGAAGGCTGAGGCTGCTTGTGTCTCTGCATTTGCAGTAGAATTTACACGTGTAGTTGACCCTTTTTTCTTTGGGGATCTTAAAGGAGAAAGATACCTACATATATTCAAAGGAAAAGTCTTTATTTAAAATTTACTAAGAAAATCTCTCTCTTTCTCACATACATGCAAATACACCATCTCTCCTTCCCCCATCCCTGGCTTGTTTATAAGAATAGGCTATTGATACCAAAACAGTATTTTCAGATTTCTCTGATCTCCTCTTAAATATATAGTACAGAATTCTATGAATACTTCAGATAACATTAGGAAGGCAGATTTGTACCTGTATATTAATGTGCCAGGCATATATCAAGACAGATATTAGTAGAAATTATCTCTCAATTTTTGACAGTTCTACTGCTCTGTGAAACTCTCTATTTCACTTGACTATCCATGTCTACTTTCTAATTTTGTTTTAGTAGATGAGAAATAATTCTGATCAGGAAGTAGGATTTGTACCTTATCATGGATATGTCTATTACATGTAGTATATTAATTATCACACTAGATAAAGGGAATAACCATCATGATTTTGTAAGTACCATGGTCTATCCTACTATCAACTTTGGATTTTCCTTAAATTCACTGACAATAATGTAGACTGACTGAAACTGAGTAAAAGTTAGTCTCCTCGCATAATAGCTACAAATATTCAATTACTTAATGAACATCACTGTTTTTTCCCACACCTTCCACCCCCCCTTTAAATATCACTGTTTGAATGTGAGACTAAATAATGTAAAAATGGAACTCTTAATTTCTTCTCTTATTTTTCTCATCTCAGTAAACAGTTATCTTAAGTCAAAAGAATCCAGTTTCTTCAGTGAAAAATCTAGGAGTTATTTTTAATTTGTCCACTTTTCTAATTCTGTAAGCCCAAGGCAAAACTAAATCTTATTAATAAGTCTATCTTCAAAACGCATCCCAGATATTTCCATTTCTTTCTGTCTCTACTGATATATTAGACCAAATCACTTACATTTTTCACTGAGATTACTGAAACAATCTCCAAACTAATTTCCTGTTTTCTTCCTTACCCTATTTCATTTCTTCCTCCAATACTACCTGTACTTCAGATAACAGCCAGAAAACGGCTCTTTTAAAAATATGTTATAGAAAGTTGAACCCCTGTTTAAAACTTTAATGCTTTCCCATGCATGCTCTTTCTAAATCCAAAATTTTTAACTATGTCTAACAAAATCAATAAAGTCCAGACCTCGTTTGCTTGTCCAACCTCATCTTGTGCCTCTCCACTCCTCTTGCCTCATCGCTATCTACTTGTCTTTGCATTCTCAATCAAATGTCACTTCAAAAGTGAAAGTTTCCCTAAACAGTCTATCAATATCTCAGTTTCTTTACTCCATATCACTCTATTTCCTTAACAGGACTTGCAGTCTAAAATCACCTTATGCAAAGGTTTACTTGCTCACTGCCTACCTCCTGCCACCACAGCATAGGCTTCATGAGGGGAAGGACCTAGTCCATCTTACTTGCCTCTGCATTCCCAGTGCTTACAATATTTCCTGGCATTTCATAAATAACCGCATACTGAATTAAAGAAAAAAAATGAGGCTTGACTTATTCACATTAATGTGTTACCTAGCAACAAATATATGCTTGAAGGCAGAATCTCCACATTAGAAATATTTTGGGTATGGTTATTATGGAAATGACATTTCTGGAAAATAGTCCCTCTACTGAATTACAGAACACTGTAATGCCAATTTCTACACAGGACTAAATAGAAACATAACATTAGGCACATTTTTATGAAACCTGTGTAGTAATAGCTAGAATGTTTTAGAACATGGGTTTTGGAAATGTCAGATGGTTAAGATCTGATATCTGTTGACTTCTGGCAAGTTAGCTTGTTTCTCCAATTCTTATTTTATAGATAACTGAGGCAGGATAGCAGAATTTACTTTCTTACAGGGCTGGTATGGAGATCAAATTAAAAAAATTAATCTGAAGTACTCAGGCAATTTTCCAGCACATAGGAAGCCCTCAATAAATTTCAGCTATTGCTTTCTTTTTCCATCATCATTATGGCCTAATTAATCTAAGTTTTAGACTCTTTTACCATACTATTTCTTATGCCTAGTCTATGCTTCACGCCAACTGCACTCTCTGAAAAGTGTTTTCTACATTCCTAGCTTTTAATGCTTTGGGATTCAAGCAATTTCTGGCTCTTGGAACACTTGTTTCCTCCCTCCTCCTAAATTTCCATGTTGCAATCCTATTTCACCTTTAAAGGCTATCTAAATTGCCATCTCTGCCACAAAAATGATACTCATTACAACAACTCTGAGTGATTTCAGTAGTACTTCAGTGATTTTTGTACCACATTCCAGGACTTTTATTTGGGTCATGTATCTTACATTCCAATTTCTTGGAGGCAGGAAAATGTCTTATTCAAAATTCTATTCCCTACAGTTTCTACAAGGTATCTTGCATTATATGTAAAGCTTGAATTTATGTGCAAGCTGAATGGAAAACATATAACAAGCTTACATATCTGCTGCAGTGTGATTATTTTGGAAAGGAAGATTCAGAGTACAAGCAGAATCAAGGTGATCAGCTGGTCCTTCTCGATCCTTTGCTTGTTTTATAAGATCAAATAAAGGTGAATCCTATATGAAATAAAATGACATTAAAAAAGAATGATTTTTTTCCATGTACATTTTAAAATCATGTAAATGTGACATGGTGAGAACTATGTATTTAGTTACAATTGACAGTAGTAATTAAAAGTCATAACGAGATCCTTTACTCCATTTGAAGATAATGTTTGTTAATTCTTGTACTATACACACACAAAAAAAAAAGGACTACGAAAATGTGTAACTTTAAATGTCTATATTAGAAAGGAAATTAAAAGTTGGGGGCAAAGACAGAAAAGACCCACAGGAGGTAGTAAGAAGGAAATAATAAAGATATGAAAAAAACTTACTGAAACTCCAAAGATAAAATATATAGCTTAGTCAACAAAGCTAACTGCTGATATGACTAACAACATTAAACAGACCTCTAGGCAAACTGAGAAAAAGAAAAGGAACAGATAAATAGTACTGGAAATGAAAAGTAAGGACATCATCACAAACATTAGAAATAAAAGTTTATAGGACATCAGGTTATTACATTTTTATTGAGTTTTGCTAATTTATATTTTTGTGATAATTTGATCTATGGTTTCCAATTTGTTGACATAAAATTATGCAGAATAGTCCCTACCAACAGAAGGACTGGCTGGAAGTCTATTCAAGAACAACTTTTTCCTCCTTTTCCCTACACATTACTGATGGAAAAAACTGAAGGTTTATTATTCAGAAAAAGTAAAATAGCATTTGCTGCACTAGAGGGTTCTAGACAGAGTCAAGAGAGGAGCTATCACACTAAAAACATAGAGAATTAAGGAAAAGTTGATCTAACAAGAAGATCCCAGCCTGTTTCCCATTCCAGATCCCAGAACATCTGTCATCATGTTTATGTCTCCAGGAACAGCATAAATGGAAGAATCTGAAGTTAACTATATTTTTCAGATCACATTATGGAGTTGTTTGTCTTATTATAATAATGGAATTATGGTCAAGTAAAAAAGATGCTTTTATTCTTTAGGAGATGTGTGATAAAATATTTAGGGAAAAGTGTCATAAAGTGAGATGGAGAACAGATATAGAAGATTTACACTTTTTACAAAAAAATCAATATTCACTGCTAAATTTTTTAGAAAGTGAACACTTTTTTACAAGGTGTACATTTTTTTTAAATAACTTTAAAAAGAAATGGTAGACAAAAGACAGTATCTTTAAATAGGAAGTTACTCACACCTAAGCAATATATTTCTAAACACAGTATTTTCCTACTAATCCTACTTTCAACTTAACTCATTTCAACAACAACAAAAAAATAAAACCTAGAAAAAAAAGGTCAATAGCATGAAGAGCATAGATTCTGGAATTAGAGAGATATAAACTCAAATTCTAGCTCTAAAGTTTATCAGTAGTGAGAAGTTTTGTTCTCTGATCTTCAGTTTCATTACTTAAAAAATAGGAGGAACAGCACTCATTTTGCAATATTAAATTATATAAATTATAATGCCTACATTATAGACACTTGGACATTAAAGCCTTTTCTCTCCTTTAAGTGATTTGGCTCAATAATTTTACTTTAGTCTATTCAATGCATATATCTGTTAAAGATGTACCCTCATCTCTGAACTTTCAGTAGAAAACAATTTTCTATCTAAATTTATCCTTCCCATTGATGTCAAGTAAATACTTGATAAATTTTGAATAAAAAGAGAAGTGATAATCATGTTTGTCATTATTACATGTATCACTGTTAAAGTTCATGGTTTTAAACCATTTTTGAGTTCTAACAGACCAATAGGGGATAGGGTACTATCGGTAACAGTGGCTCACCATTGAAATAATTATCAAAGTGAAGGTAGTATTAGGCCTGGGTTGTTTCTTGTGGGAGGCAGAGAAGGGGGCACATGCAATTTGGAAAAAGAAAACATTATAACCTCCATAATGTAATTATTATTATTTTTTTTTGTTAAGCCATTCATTCAATACACAGCGGCACTCTGAAGTGCAACCTAAGTAATGGCTTTCATCTGAGTAAAGTATGCTAACAACGCCAGCTAATACTTTCATATTATACTCAATGTTTTATGTTTTCTAACCACTAGTAAACTTCTACTAAGATTTATTTAGTGGAAGTACGATGGGTGTAAATCTACATATATTCAGCAGGAATGGCCTAATCCCTCTTTTTCCCCTTCAAACAAAGACATTTTAGAAGACCCTGGGACTAAAAAAAAGGTGTAAGAAAGCCTGTACTTTTAATAGGGCCTAGGTATGCTACTAGTCAGTCATTTTAGTTACTCTTCAGATATGTGTTAAAACCTGGTTGTGCTTCAGGTTAGCACTATAGGGTTATACTAAAGTGAATTCTATGTCCAAAGATAAAGGAGGTATTTTTCACAAATAGTCTTCATGTTTCACTCAAGTATAGTGGGACCCCTTTATACAGTTTCACTCTACAGGGTTTCACTTACCCCACCAGCCACAGTTGGAAAATATTATATACAATAAGATATTTTGAGAGAGAAAGAGAAACACACACACACAGACAGAGAAAGAAACTACATTCACATAACTTTTTATTACAGCATATTGTTGTAACTGTTCTATTTTATTAATGGTTGTTATTAATTTATACTGTGCCCAATTTTAATTTAAATTTAATCATAGATATGAATGTATAGGAAAACATAAAATGCAGAGTTGGAGAGTACTGCTGAGTATTTTAGGCAATCTGGAATAGAATTGAAAATTATTTTTATCTTTGAAATATTATGCACTAAACATCAAACATTTGTTGAATACTTACTATGTACCAGGCACTGGGTACAGTGGTAAGCAAACACGTATGGTTGTTACCCACATGGTGCTTACAGTCTGATGGGAAGAGGCAGACAATAAACAAGCAATGAAATAATTATGTAATGACAAATTCAGAAAAATTCTATGAAACAACAGAATTTTCACATGAAGAATAAAGGAGGAGAACCAAGTAGATGGAGTGATTCAAGGAAGACTTATCTTAAAAGGTAACATGTATGCTGAGACTGAAGAAGTGAAAAGGAGGCTTCCTTTGAGAGGGGGCAGAGGTCTCCCAAAAGATGAAAGAGCATGCACTGAGAAATTGGCATTCTTTTAGGAAATGAAAAGAGGACTAAAAATGAAATAGTGACGCAATGGTGGAGAGGTTGCTGGAAAAAAAGATAAGTAGCTACCTGATTATGCAGAATCCTAAAAGACCATGATAAAAAGTTTGAATATTCTAAGAAAATGGGGACATCTATTATAGTAGAAACTTATTTTAGGATAGAGATTTTTCTTGTCATAAATCATTAGAGATAGCTAGTTCGTTCAACTGAGCCTTACTTGCTACTGTATTACTAGCATAGAATTGAGGTTCTAAAAATGTTTGCTGAATAACTGAATATTTACTGTGTACTTTCAGGATTATTTTCCCAGGTGATGGAGAGCACCATAATCCATATTGTCTTAACTCTGTTACAAATGACACAACTTTCTATCAATTTCCAATTCCCTCATTCCAATATGTATGAAGAATATGATAGGTTTAGCAGCAGATCTAGTTATACTAACTTTGGAGTTTTATGTATACAACTCAGAATAAACTCAGTTTGAAATTTAAAGTGAAAAATCCACCATTTACTTAGGTCTTTAACTTCATAGTAAAGCAGAACTATAAAATATGGATTTCTGCACTATTTTCATTTCAGCAGTAGTAGGTCATCAATAAAAATATTGTTCAGCCTATTTTCTTTTCAGGAGAAAGCTGTCTATAAGCAGTATAAGACAGGGTTAAGGTTAGGATAAAGAAAGAGAAATGCTTCGGATGTAAAATTTAAGGATTCATTCATACTTGCGTAACCCTGGTATGAAATTTATCCTTTGGGGCACTGAACACTAAACTCATCATGTTAGTTCATTTAAGAAATACGTGGCAACATAAAATTATGTCTGTATTACTTTTGATGGTTTGTTTACATAAGAATTAAAGTATTTTCAATTTACAAAGTTTTTTCAATTGTATTATTTCATGTAATCCTCAAAAATAAATCTATCAATTGTGTTATCATTATTTATGCTATGGATTAGAAAACTTAGCTATTTCAGTTAAATATGACTGAACACTATATACACCAAAATATTCTCTGTGGGATAACAAAACACTGTATCATTTTCAAGAAAATAAAACAAACTTAGAAAGTCAACATTATTGAAGAATTTCATTGTTCATTGTTGCTTTTACTTCTAGTGGATCTAAGCTGAGTTCTCAGAATTTCATAATCCTTAAAAGTTTCCAATTCTGAAACTGAAGAGATCTGAATGAGTAGGAATAAATGTATTGGCTGGTTCTACATTCCTTAGCAGTCAGCTTTTGTTGATATTCATACAATACTATTTGTATGCTCTGGTTTGGAGCACTGACCACTCTTGCCTTGGAATTAAGGCCAGAAGCATATGGGTATAGTAGTGACTTGCCCTGTAAAAGTAACCTAAGTTCCCCTTCCACAACTGAGTTTCAGCACCTCTGTATAGACATGAAAGTTAATTTTTGTACTTAATTTCAATGAAAAAAATCTATGAACTATAAAATTATAAAATTATTAAGCTATTAATTAAAATATATGTATGCATTCAAACAAGTATGTCCATGTGGTATATCTTTAATTATATTTCCAAAACTCTAATGAATAATTTCTAGCCTAGATTGTCAATGTTCTAGGTTACAGGTCATCCTCTAGGACTGCCACTTTTTAAATTCTAAACTCTAAACGTTCCAACTGGGGCCTTCCTTCTTACAAATAAAGATGAAAGTTAAAATCATAAGTTTATAATTACTTTCTCTAATAACTGTTGAACTTGCTTTATAAGTTCCTTTAATTTTTCTATTTTTAAAAGTCTCGTTAGTTAAAACAAGTCATAAAATTAATATTGAAGCCAGCTTTGATCATAAATTCTTTGATGCAGTAGAAGAAAGGCAAGGCAAATCACCTTAATCTAAGTCTTTTTAGATATGAAGGCAAAACACTAAATTTTTACCAATAAAACTGGGTCATGTTTCCATCAAGTTATATACATGAACAACAAACATTTGAAAAAGTTAAAAATAAATTCACATTAGTTATTTGTCCATAAATAAGAAAAATTGACAGGACTCAAGCTAAGCAAAATTATATATTTAGAAGAAAGATGTCTTCGTCAACTCTAGCTTCCCTCCTCTTTGCTTAATGGAAGATAGTTCAAGTTTTCTACCAAATTCTAACTACTACTGTCTCAGTGAGGACATCAAGAGAAATAGTAAATATTTTCTAGAATATCTGACTTTAGCTTTCAGTTATATTTTCTCTCATAACTTGTAATTTAGTTGGAGGACAGCATATTTCAGAGTCTCCAAGGAAGCATATTAAACACACCTGCCAAGTTTCTCCTCAGCCCCCAAGATTCTGATATGTCTAGGAAGGGAAAACATCTCCATTTTAGAAAAGTTCCTCATTACAAACTAATACAATTACTTCCATTTTAAGCTTTTTTTGTTTCCAATTTAAGCTTCCTTCCACACCATCACTGTCACTTTTGCACTTTTCCCTTAGTATATCTCTTCTCTGACATTCCCTTAACAACTAATTGTAGTTTAAAAATTCTGATATGTATTTCTGAACCTGATTCAATATTCTTTTTTCAATAGCAATATTGATGAACAATTCATTTCTTGCCTTTATGGGTTTCAAGAGGCATCTTTTCAACCAGTGCCCAAATTCTGTTTTCTAGAATACTAATAGCCCAGGCAAATTTGAGGTTATATGTTAAAAAAAAAACAAAAACAAAAAAAAACAAAAACAAATACAGTCCCTATTGTGAAATTCAAAAATTTCCCTAAATCATAATCACTGGCAAAAGACTTCTGGTTCTCATTTCCTCAGCATTAGGACTCAAATTACAATAAGGCAAGAAGACAGAACACTAGAAACATTTCATTAACTTCAGTTTATGAGAAATAATGTTTAACTTTACATCAAACCCACAGTAAAATTTTGGTGTTGACCACTGAGAGGATATTGCATAATAATGAGGAATTAATAGCTGTGATCTAGCTTTCTCTCATAACGAATCATTTTTTTTAAGATTTATTTATTCATGCATATAAGAGCTGGGGTACAGGCCAGAGGTGTTGGGGGTGGTGAGAGGATTCACCAGAAACAGAGTGGGGAGCAGAACAGGCAGACTGACCGAAGTACACTGCTGAGGGGAGCAGCGGGTGAGTCAGGAGCGATCTGCTGCGCCATGTGGATAGTGCCCTGGCTAGAGGGGGCCAGGGATTGAACTTGTGCTGCAGTGGCTGTGGACAGTTTCATAGGCTGCATATTAACCCCCTGCCCCACCAGGGAGCCCTCATAACAAATCCTGATAACTATGATTGATTACTCAGTCATTACTATATACTTAATTCTTTTTATTTCCTTTATACCAAAATTTTGCTTTATAATTCACACAATTTAATCACAGTGCTAGTTAAAACTTATCGAACATCTACTGTATACGAGAGTCTACACTAAATATTTTATATTTTTCACTTAATCCTCATAAAAGTCTACAAAATACATACTCTTATTATCTCCATTTTACAGATAAAGAAATTGAAGTATAGAAGTTAAGAAATTTGCTCTATGTGATATGGGTGATATACAGTGAAGCAGGGATTTAAATCCAAGTTTTTAATTTCAAAGAAGATGTATTGCTATACACGACACTATGATGTAAGTCATGTTCACTTGCTCATTTTCTCCTTAACTCCTTTTACTCATCGTCATATTTTTAGTTATATCTCCAAGTTTTATCTCCCTAATAATTCCATTTGTCATTCATTAGTTCACCCATTCAACAAATACTCATACTCTGATAAAACCAGAGACAAGGCTAAGCAAAAATATCACTAATGATAGAGCCTGATATATAGGGTTGTTGTAAGAATAAAACAATATATAAAAAATGTGGTATAGTGCATAGCACATAATAGACATTCAATAATTCTTCCTTTGAAGAATTTATAGATAACATTTATTAAATAAATGCAAGACATAGCACCAAGTACCTTATGTATATTATTTTATTCTCACAACAAACTCTAGGAGGAAGGTATCATTAGTACCATTTTATAAGTTAGGAAAGGCAGGCTAAATGCAAATTGCCCAGTCAGAGATAGTAAGTGGAAGATCTAGGATTTGGTTACAAGCTTGTTTTTAACCTCTATGCTTCAGTCCTAACCTAATGTAGGGAACAGATAAGAAAAATAAAAATAGCATTACAGAGTGATACATTTCATAAAAAAATGATACACAGGGTAACCAGAGAACTCAAGAGAAAGACATTATTCCAGATTTGGGGCAATGGGGAAAGCTTCCTGAAATAGGTATACCTGAGTTAAGTCCTAAAGAAAGAAGTTATTATAAGCAGAAAGTAAAATAAATTGAGATCTCAAAAGCAGAGAATAAAAAATATTGTCCTAGAGAAACTTCATGTAGCTCACTTATAACCCCCATTGCATTATTCTAACAAATAAGTATAAAGTGCTCAGAACAGCACTGGGAACATAAGCCCTCAAGAGAGCAATGATTAGTTTCATAAAGCTAAAACATAGACTGAACAGCAAGGAAATGTAAAAGATAAACTCACTGAAGAAATTTAAGCAAGTGACTAACAGGGTCCAAATGAGCCTTAGAGAGTTTTTAAAATTCTACTGCTCAGAACATAATGGACAGCCAATAAATATTTCTAGACCACTATACAACATGTATAATGGATTAAATTAGGGCCTCCCTGGTGGTGCAGCGGGTTGAGCGCAGCAATGTGAAGCTGTCTGTGGCCTCTACAATGCCGGTTCGACTCCTGGCCAACCAGGGAGATACCCACATGGCACAGCAGACCTCTCCAGTCTTGCCCGCTGCTCCCCTCAGAGTGTTTTTGGTTTGTCTGCCTGTTCTGCTCCCCACTCTGTCTCGGGTGAATCCTGTCACCCTCCTGTGCCTCTGGCCTGTACCCCAGCTCTTGTATAAAAATAAATAAATAAATTTAATATGGCAAAGCACAAATATGAAAACTGATATGACTCATTTTTTATTTGGCAATAAATGCCAACACTGGTAGCTTACCTCCAAGATCACCCAATAACTGTCACAGGGTATAGATCCCGCCCCCCCATATTATACCAGTGTTAGTCTGTGTGCTCAGTGGCATATGATAGAATGATGGCAAGTTACTTCTGAGATCAGCTTATAGATAACCCGCAGTTTCCATCTTAGGCACTCTGTCTTGCTTTATGGGGAAAGGAGATGCCATGCAGTGAGAAACACCACGGAGAGGTCCAAACAAGTGAAGCCTCTGATCCATAGCCAGTGCAGAAGCAAGGGCTGCCAACAATTAGCTGAGAGAACTTCAGAGCCAATACTCCAATTTCAGCAAAGCCTGAACCTGACTATAGCCTTGGTAAACAACTTGACAATCTATCCTGAGAGAACTGGAGTCAAAACTATACAGCAATGCCATTCCCAGATTCTTGACCTTAAGAAATTATGTGAAATAACAAATGTATTAGTTGGTTAAGTTTTGAGGCAATTTTTTTTACACATCAATAGATAACTAATATAGCAACTGATTTTTAAAAAACTGAAAAAAAATGATTTAATGGAATATTTAACTTTTGAAAATGACATATCTATATCTGTAGCATTATTTCCATTCAGGACTCAGAACAATTTTCTTTCTGACTTAGGTAAGCTGTCTCATATCATTAGTTAGCTCCTTAAATTAACTGACATCATAATCACTTAATCCTGTGAAGGAAACTAGATTCTCTTTGTCAGCAAGATTAGTATAAATCCCATTAAATAGATAATATGGAGAGGAAAAGTAGAGCTTATAGGAAAACCAGAGTGACTCCATCTTATGTCAATTCCATAGAAAGTCCGTGACTAATAGCTACCTTATTGTAGAACAGAGTGAAATTCTGTTTCCTTAATTGGCATCAACCTGCAGCCATAAACCACACACAAACCTATTAATCTTAAAAGCACAAAGATGCCTAGTAGTGGAATTGCTGATCATATGGAAGCTCCATCTTTAGCAGATTGAGGAATCTCCACACAGCTCTCCATAGTGGTTGGACCAGTTTGCACTCCCACCAGCAGTGCAGGAGAGTTCCTTTTTCTCCACATCCTCACCAACATTTGTTGTTGCTAGTTTTTTTAATATGTGCCATTCTCACTGGTGTAAGATGGTATCTCATTGTAGTTTTGATTTGCATTTCCCTGATAACAAGTGATGTTGAACATTTTTTCATATGCCTGTTGGCCATTTGCATTTCCTCTCTGGAGAAGTTTCTTTTTAGCTCTTCTGCCCATTTTTTCACTGTGTTGTTTACTTTGTTTTTGTTGAGTCCCATCAGTTCTCTTTAGATTTTGTGATCAGTCCTTTTTCATTAGTGTTGTATGCAAAAATTTTCTCCCAATCTGTGGGGTATCTCTTTGCTTTGGTTACTGTCTCTTTCACTGTACAGAAGCTCTTTAATTTGATGTAGTCCCAGCTGTTAATCTTTGTCTTCACTATCACTGCTTTGCGTGATGTGTCTTCAAAGATGTTACTAAGGTGTATGTCATGCAGTGTTTCACCTATATTTCCTTCTATATATTTTATGTTTTCAGGTCTTATGTCTAGTTCTTTAATCCATTTTGAGTTGGTTTTTGTGCATGGTGTGTGGTAGTAAACAAGCTTCATTCAAAGGATACAGAAACATTAATTCAAAAGGGCACCTGAACCCCTGGTATAGCAGCACTATTTACAATAGCTAAGCTATGGAAACAACCCAAATGCTCAAAAATAGATGACTGCATCAAGATGATGTGGTACATACACACAGTGGAATATTACTCAGCAATCAAAAAGATAAACTCATGCCATTTGCAGCAACATGGATGGAGCTGGAAGGGATCATGCTCAATGAAATAAGCCAGAAAGAAAAAGAAAAATATCAGATGGTCTCACTCATAGCAGGAATTTAGAAAACCTAAATAAGGGACCAGCAAAAAGACTAATTATAATAAAGTAAAAATCAAAATCAACAAGCAACTATAAACCAAAGACATACGGGGGTGGGAGGGCGAGTGGGGGAGGCGAAGGGAGTAGGATCAAAACAAGGGTGGTAGGAATTGTATGGGGACTATAACCAAGGTGAAAATGCATACATTGTACAGAAATGAAAAATGATGTAAAAAATATATAAAATAAAAAAATAAAAAAAATTTCTCACTATATAATTAACAGTTAAAAAAAAAGCACAAAGATGTATATAACACATCCTCTGGACCTTTGACGTGAGTGGTTTTTATACAAACTCTACTCTTGGGTTAAATGTTAAGCTTCATCAGGTTGCAGGAAGATCCCTGTCAGAGTGGAGTTGTGGATCCAGCCTCAATCTGAATAAAGTTCTGTTCACCAGTTCTATCCTGGAAGACCCCTCAGGGTAAGTTGCCCTTAATAAACTTTAAACATGATTAATTGAAGTGCCTGCTTCGTTCTTCAGGCTCAAATTACCTTCTCAATTTGGGGGAACTTATTTGTTACACAGCTGCACTAAGTTTTACTTATATTTCATAGGCTCTTTCAATAATTAATACACAATCCTAAGGAAAGAATAAAATTCTCGGGATCTCCCTGGTGGCGCAGTGGTTGAGCGCTGGGTTGCGAAGCTGCCCACAGCTTCTGCAGTGCCGGTTCGATCCCTGGCCCCTGGGCAAGGGTCCCACATGGCATGCAGACCTCTCCTGCTGCCTGCTGCTCCCCTCAGCAGTGTATTTCATCAGTCTGCCTGTTCTGTTCCTGCTCTGGCTCTGGTGAATTCTCTCACCCTCCTGCGCTTCTGACTGTACCCAGTGCTTGTATAAATAAATAAATAAATCTTTTAAAAAAAAAGAATAAAATTCTCTAGAGAATAAAGGACTTAAAGACTACAAAATTGAGGTGTTTCTAAAATAGATTTTTATGATTCAAGTAAGTATAAGGTCTCCAGTGCTAGTAGAAAAATTAACATTAGGAGACGTGAAAGACTGAACTGCTATTGTTTTCTGGGCATTTTGAGGAATATTATTGGATTCCATTACAGTAAATATTTTTGTACTATTCTAAGCCAAATCATTATAAGAACATTTTGCCTATCAAAGGAGACAAGAATAGAAAATACAAAATTTTGGGTAGACCCTGACTTTTCTGACAATTCTTTTCCATTTGACTTCACTACTTCTTTAATATATACATTCCTCAGTATCTTCTTGCCAATGACATATGTCGGTTGAGCCACCATCATGGTTTTAATTATTTCTAAAGCCACATTTCTGACTAAAACTACTCTTTCAAGTTCTAGACCCATTATTTCCAACTAGATACTTCAAACTCTCTACAGAGATATGTAACAGACATTTCAAATATTAACATGTTTGCTCAAACATTAACATGATCTCTTTACCTTCATGACAAATCAGCTACAACACTTTCAATAACATCTTTAGTTACATGAATATCCATCTACTTAGCATTGTACACAGAATTATTCTCATTTCTATCCAGGCATTCAATATTTTGACTTATGCTTTTATTTTTAACATAGTTATGTCTTCATATTTAAAACTAGTTTCTGGTGTACAGCATAGAGTTGCTTTTTTATTACTCTGCTTAGATCCTTCACATTTAATGCAATTACTGATATGGCTAATTTATATCCTACATCTATTTGTCCAGTCTATATTTTGTTCTCTTTTCATCAAAGGTGCAAAAAGCAAATTAGTGGAAAAAGGATATAAGCTTTACAAAAAATGGTGTTGAACAATATCCATAGGCCACAAAAAAAAAGAAACTTTATCTAAATCACAAACCTTTTATAAAAATAGACCAAAGTGGAACACAGATGTGAATATAAAATGTGAAACTATAAAACTTTAAAAAAACAGTACAAGAGAAAATGTTTGGGATTATAATTCTTATATTTGACACAAGTACGATCCACGAAAGAAAAAATTGATAAATTGGGACTTTATCAAAATTAAAAACTTTTGCCATAAGAAAGTCCATGTGACAAAAGACTACAGACGAGGAGAAACTGTGCAAAACCACATATCCAACAAAGGACTAATATCTATAATAGATAAAAACTCTCAAAACAGTGGTAACAAACAATCCAAATAGAAAATGAACAATTTTATTATATAAGAATTATGCTAATATAGTATTTAACTGTGTTTCTGACTACTAAATTTAAGTGGTTCAGTTTAAATAAATCTAACTTATGTAGCATTTTTATTTAAGGTTCATTTAATGGCAGTAATTCTCTGAACAAAAATTTTTCCAAGACTTATCAACAACAGTTATACTATTTTGAGGAAGTACCTTAAGAAGCATTTTCTAAATTACAAAGCAAGGCAGTATAATTTCAAATCTCCTCCAGACAGTATGTTATCTTACATAAGAATCTTATTGTTTCTGTCCAAAGACTACTTTTAAGTTTAGAGTAAGCAGTAGATGTAAAATGATTGTAAATATTTCAAAATATCAAAGTACACTTTCTTATTTTTTTGAAAGTATCTAAATGTACTTTCATAAACAGAAAAAGCACACATGCATTTTTTAAAAAATTTGAAGTTTAAAACAAGAATCACTTATTTCTAACAGGTTACATTTTAACTATTATAATAGAAAGTACTGAGGCTTTTGTAGTTTACATCTATATTCCTGTCAGAAATTAACCTATTTCTCATATTGTAGTATGGTTGGTAGCTAAATCACTTTGAGAAATTTAGAGTAAGACAATCTAAATGATCTAGCATTTATCTAAACGATCTTAAAGATCTTATCTAAGAAGACTTAAAAAGAAAAAGCAGTATTCACTTCCAGACTTTAAAGATATTATTCCTAAGTTCAACTATGTAAGTGTAATAGAAATTACTTCAATTATAAGACTAGGACACCATGTTATTATGAAGAAAGACAAGTGGAATATAAGCACCTTTAAAATCCTACCTAGGTGCTCATTTAAACATATACAAGATTAATAACTAACAGAAATCAATGAAGTCAACTGATAGAACCTGTCAGATGTCACTGGTGTCAGGAAAACTGAACTCAGGAGAAAACTGAAATCAGACCCTTGAGGTAATAAGATGTTAGCCAAAGCATCAAAGAGACAAATCTGATAACTACATAGGAAGACAGTTAACTGTCATGCAAAACAAAAATCAGATGCAGACACGTACAATTTTATCAAGTTGAAACTCTATTATAAGTTTTCAATTGCCATGAAAATTTGGGGGACATGATCCTGGTGAGTGAAGTTATAGAAGATGAAGCAAGAAATACAGATTTGAGGAGGGCCTTTTCAAAAACTGTTGATCAATAAAAGGTTAATTCACTGGGATAACCGCATGATTTGATCCTTTACTTCTTTCAAGTTTCTGCTTTCAATAAACCTCTTATCACCAAGTCTTTCCTAGATCTCCCTATATATAACTCTTCCTTTTTCCACTTGAAGGTATTTTTCTTCAGAGAATTTATTACCATGTGACCAATAATTTAACTGCTTATTTATCAATTGCATGTCTCCCTAAAATAAAATATCAACTTAGGAATTTTTTTTAACTACTACTGTTATTTCTAGCACCTAGAAGAGCACTTGGCAAACAGTTGGCAATGTAAATGTTTGCTACTGTATAAACAAATAAATACCAGCATACTAAGAGATAAAGATAATATAAGCAGGAAAAAAATTAAATGTGCTTATCCTATTTTCCTATCTATATAACCAGGACAACAATCTAGCAATCTTCTTTTTGGTCAGGCTGAAACCATCTACATTTGTTTAACTAAAAACCACAACAAAAGATTGGGCTTTAAAAGGGGGCCTTTTGTAGAGTCAATCCTTCCGGTCTTTTGTTTCTAACCTTTCTGAGGCAGCACTGGTAACATCTGGTATTGATAGGAAACCCTCAAATTTTTCAAGACTGAAATCAGATTGTTATAATTATCACATTAGCAAATCAATAAAAGAAGTAGCCTTGGAATTTTGTTCTGGGAATGAGTTACTGATTAATTTTTCCATGTACCTTAATCAGTACCTGTTAAAGAGTCAGTCCCTTTGTATGATTTCTAATTGGGTTAAGAGAAAAACATCTACATAAATGCTTGTCAAATGTATTTCTGCTTATAAGAGTATTTGCAATAGTGTTCATAGAACTAGATCTTTAAAACTAGATCATAGATAGAACTGTTATCTTTTAAAAAAAAAACTAAGCTAATGTACAGTCATTTTTGTCTTGAAGGTGAAAACTTTTAAAAAATACTAATCTGGGTATCTAAAATTACTGAAAACCACTTTTACATTAAAAGGAAAAATGACATTTTTGTGCAGATCCTTTCCCCTTTTTTTGAATGGGTTGTTAATTTTTATTAAATTTATTCTAATATATTTTTGAAAAGAAATTTGCCATTTACCTAGTGCAACAAAACTAACATTTTCTACCTACTTTGTTCTTTCAACAAAACTAGTCAGTATCTTTTTCATGAAAAACTATACATTTTATGTAATACTTTGAAGACCTATAGTACACTACAATGATTTTGAAGTGCATTCAAATTTTTCCCATAAATCTTATGAGTTCTTTTTTTTAGTGGAGTAATTTTTTTTTTAAAAAGATTTATTTATTTATACAAGCGCTGGGTACAGTCAGAAGCGCAGGAGGGTGAGAGAATTCACCAGAACCAGAGCAGGGAACAGAACAGGCAGAGTAAGGAAATACACTGCTGAGGGGAGCAGTGGGCGCAGCAGGAGAGGTCTGTTGAGCCATGTGGGACCCTCGCCTGGCAGCCAGAGATCTAACCAGCACTGCAGAGGCTGCTGGCAGCTTCGCAGCCCAGCGCTCAACCGCTGCGCCACCAGGGGAGGCCCTTGGTGGAGTAATTTTTACTGGAATTCATTTTGGTATAAATAGTAAGTTGAAGTCCACTTTTTTCCCTGAAAATATTGCCCTGATGACCTACTAGCAATTATTGAATTACCTGTATTTTCTCCACTGATTCTGATGTGCTAACATTATCATATATTATGACCACCACGGGGTCTATTTTTACACTCAATTTCACTTTTAACTGAAGATTAGCAAATTAAATGAGATACCACTTTGACTTATTAATTTAGAAAAGATTTAAAAGTCTGATGATTATCTGGTTTTGGAAAGGATGTAAGGAAACAGGCACTACTGGTAGGAAGACAAATGGGAGAGAAAGATAATTTTTCTTAGAAATTGCTTAAAAGTCATATAGAGAATAAAAATACAAGAAATAAAATTTCTCTGGAATCTATTAAGAATATTACTGGAATGGTATTAAATTTATAGATTTGTCCCAAGAAAACTGCATGTCACATGCCATATTTTCAAGTGTTCTTTTATGGCCCTCATTAAAGTTTTGAGTCTTTTGATCCAGATTCTGCACTTTAACTACTATATTTATTCTTAAGGTATTTTACACTATTTGCTGTTATTCTAAATTGAATCCTATTTCTCGCCACTATATTTCCCAGCTGATTAATGGTGATACAGATAATGTCTTATTTGATAAGATTGGTATCAATAAATCAAAAAGCTAAACAGGAAATCATTTAAAAATGATACATATATTCTTCAAAACATTTTGTTTGAATTTTAAAAATACAAAATATATGTTCAATGAAAATATATAAGGGCAAGATCTGGGTGTTTTTTTCTCCATTTTTATTTTATTATCCCAAATAATACTTCACACAGTTTTTTAAAAATGTACTGAATGAATTAAATTTATACAAAACATTGAGGATGTAGAACCTTAATTAGAACCTTACTAAAAAGATGTTATTTAAATTGAAAAAAAATGAGTACATTAGTTCTGTAACAGGGTGGTCCCATAGATATGGTGGAATAAAAATTAAAAGGGGGGATTGTAACAGGGTGGTCCCCAGGAAAGGGGGAGGTTCCAGGTTCCCTACCCCACCCAAATGGGAGGGTGGAGCTGAGCAGGGAGAGAAGAAGTTGCAGAGGATACTGAGAAGGAAGGAAGCAGGTTGGAGAGCCAGGAGGAGACTTGGAGGAGGCACATGAAATGGAGAGACATGTGAAGAAACTGTGCTTGCCTTTTAGTCGTGGACTGGGTGACACAGATGTGGGAGAGACCCGTGGGAAGGTGACAATGGAAGCTTTTATCTTGATTTTGATTTTGCTCTTTTCCTTCGTGGCTTGTCTGGTTGTTTCTGACCCTTTTCTGTGGGTCCCCACTGGAAGATACTTTAGACTTGTGGCAGGCTTTGGGGCCTTGCTCTGGGCTGATTCCATTTGGATGGACTTTTACCCACGAGGGGACGGGTAACTTTGGTTGCTTCATTTAAAAAGTAGATTCTTTGCCTTCCTGTATTGTTTCCTAGTTTTATTAAAGTTCCTTCCCATTAAAGTCTCATATGTTTTGTGTTGATGAGGCGGATGGCAGCACCCATTTAGAATAGGCAGTTTTGTGGGGTCTGGGGTGCCCCTTCTCCCTGCCCTGTAACAGATTCATCTACTTATTAGATATGAGAAAAACAGAATAGGAAATCAAAGCAATGAAGTAAAATTAAAACTTGAGTGTGTAAGTTTGCTCCTCATTTGAAAATTTGCGATACCAAAGGACACAAATTTAAGAAAGCAGAAAATAAAATGAACAGTGGTAATTTGGGAGAATTTTAAAAAGAAAAACTAAGTTTGTTCTAAGTTTTAGTTCACAAATTCCTATTAATCATATAAATATATTGAAAATATCATTCTATTTTAAAACATTAAGAATATTTACTAGCTGCTTAGACAATCATCTAACAGAAGGTCACCAAGACAATCACCTAACAGAAGGTTAACAGAAAGTTCACCAAGTTTTTCTTGGGAACAAAACTAGAAAGAGAGAACACAGTAATAATAAAAAACCCAGCATTATTACTAAGTCAGGGTATGTTTGTTTTAGCAAATCACTCATTTCCATCATCTGCTTGACTTAAAATTTTACTACAGAAGATGTCTTATTGATATAAATACTTTCTCACTAGGAAGGGATACTTACTAAGTTTAAGTACTTTCTCTGATATTTAAGTTCATTTTTTTCTTGTCCTTTGGCCTTTAGGGATTCTAAGCATATCCCCTATGGCTCTAGAGAGCCGGGGTAACTTAGGAAGTAAAAAGAGCAGATCATGCTCTGAAGTCATGGAAATCATATTCATCTGAATTAATTTATTTCACTTTTAGGAACTTAAGAGTCTTTCAAGGCAATTGACATCTCATTCCTCTAAAAAAGCTTAGAATTTAATCAGGTAAAGGGAGAAAAAAGTAAGTCCATTTATTTTAAAATGTTGCATGATAACATTAACTATCATTAATTAAATTTTAAAATAACTATTATTAATTAAAAGTGCAGATTTGCACATGGTAAACACATTTAGTCTTTTCAGAGGTTCATTCTTAGATTTTGTCAATTAACAACTATCCATTTAAGCTGGTCTTACTCTACATCTTATCTTGACCTTTTGCTATTTAATTCATAGCAGCTTATTATAGTATTTTTTTAAAGATTTATTTATTTATACAAGAACTGGGGTACCGGCCAGATGTGCAGGAGGGTGAGAAGATTCACCAGAGAGAGAGTGGGGAACAGAACGGGTAGACTGACTGAAGTACACTGCTGAGGGGAGCAGCAGGCAAGACAGGAGAGGTCTGCTGCGCCATATGGGTAGCCCCCTGGCTTGCCAGGATCAAATCCACACTGCAGAGGCTGCAGATACCCTCACAGCACTGTGTTCAACCGCCTGCGCCACCAGGGAGGCTCCTGTAGTATTTTTTAAATGTGAGAAATAAGACTTTTTTATTTACCTTGCCATTAAAAACATTTTTTTAATATTCAATATTCATGGCCCATGAAATATTGGCATTGTGCTCCCTGTATTTATTTTTGTTTCATTTGTAAACTGTGACTTTGTGTCAAATGCAAGTCCATTGGTAAGAAGTCATCAGTGAAATTGTTGAGGAGCATGTAGCTGAAATGTTTGAAAACACCATGTAATCAGAATATGGACTACATGAATGAGGATAAGGTGTCATTCAAGAGAAATGTCATGCAGTAATAAGCATGAAGTAAACACAGAACCACCATTCACATTTCTCTACCCTACAAATTGTTTTGAGTCTGTGCATAGCTGTTCAGTCCTTGGCAAAACTGATTTATGGTAAGGTAGCAAAAAAAAAAGGTTTTTTGCTTGTTCTATTTGGCCAAAACGTTCTCTTTTTCTCAACTTGGCCCCTTGGTTTTGAACCCAAACATATACCCTAGTTTAAGCTATGTCCTCTGGACAAGATATTCTCTGAGTATATATCTGAGTAAAAATTTTTCTGAAAGGCCATCTCCAATTACAAGCTGGTAACTGTGGTTCTGTTTCTACCTCTGAATGCTGTATATATTGTTATCACATTCCACCTGAGTTCATCCAGTTTTTCCTTCTTTGGCTTCACTTTCTCACAGGAGACACTCGGAGATTGTTAAAGAGTTGTTTATAGCTCTACTGAGTTTGGTGAGAAGAATATATCCTTCTATTTTAGAGACACCAAAGTTTACTTTGTTGTGCTAAAGGATAGGACATGCTTATGTGATGCTCTGCCTAAGGCAGGGTCTTAAAGACCTGCATGCATTTACCTCCTTCCCCACACTTTGTTGTGAAAGGACTCACTGTCCCTCATATTCATCATGTAGTCCAACATACCTTCCTGTGCCCATGGAAAGATCACTGTTTTCACTTGGTGGGCTCTTGAGGGGAAACTGTACTCTGAAACTTTGTAATCCTAGAAGGATATCTCAGAGTCCTGGAATATAGGCTGTATAGAGCGTCAGGCAAGGTGGGCATTGCTAAACAGATAGCTCCATTTCAGATAAATGCCAGGTGGGAGGAGGCTTCAACTCAAGACCCAGAAACATTGTTGTAGGGACAGTAGATAACAGAAAGGTAATAGAAATGTTTTAAGAACTTGAAGGGCAGTATTACTCTAAAGGGCATTTATTTCATCTGTAAAATGTTTATGAAAAAATCCACCTTAATCTGAAGTTTAAAAAGTTGGATATACTGGCAGTTATTAACTGGGACAGCAGTTACGGTAGACAGGACCCTTCTGCTTCTAACTATGAGGATATCAGTTTCTTGGTGTCCTTATCACTTTTAAGCCATGGGCTTTCATTTCTCTCAGAAGGTTATATGTGGATAGAGTTTCAAGTTGTTTTTCTTGTATACCATATCAATAATGTGTCTGTGATTTTCACTATGTGTAGAGTAAAGACATAAAGATATTTGGAAAAATAACTGGAGAGTAGAAAACAGAAAACTATTTCTTATGGCACTGATTGAACATCCTTTACAAAAATATGTACAATATATAACTCAAAGACATATTTTCAGCAACTTCTCTCAGTAATTCCAAAGCACTGAACTTGTTTTCCCTAAAACCAACCTTTTTAAAACATTAGTTTACAACAATGGATTTCAGGTAGTTTCTCATCTCAGGAACTGCATTTAGCTCCACATCCACCACCAATATCCATTCACTATGCATCATCAAGCTATAGGTACTGTCTACCTATCTATTCCATCCCGCCTTCTTCCCCTCTGGTAAACACCACTCTATTGTCACTCAAAGGGTTTGTTATTGTTTGTTCAATTTCTTTTTTTATACTTTATAGCCCCAAGTGAGTGAAATCATACAGTATTTGCTTTTTCCTTCTGACTTATTTCACTTATCATAATATCTTCAATGTCCAATCATATCCCAAATGTCAAGATTTCACTTTTTTAAATTATTTTTCAATTGAGGTAATGCAAATAACTGTTAGAAATAATAAATGAATACAATAATGTTGCAGGCTACAAGATCAATGCACAAAAATCTGTTGCATAGTTATATACAAACAGTTAACTTACAGGAAGAGAAATGATGAAAACATTCCATTTACAATTGCAGTAAAAAGAATTTACTTAGCAATAAATTTAACCAAGGAAGTGAGGGAGGAATACAGTGAAAACTTTTTGACACTACACAAAGAAGTTGAAGAAGACAAAGAATGGTAAGACATTCTATGTTTGTGGATCAGAAGAATCAATAGACAAAATGATCAATTTACCCAAAGCAATATAGGGATTCACAGCATTCATTAATAAGATCTCATTGGCATTAATTACAGAGATAGAACAAAAAGCCCTAAAATTTGAATGGAACCACAAAAGACTCTGAATAGTCAAAATAATCTTAAGATAAAAAGAAAAAAAAAATTGGAGGTATCATGATCTCTGGCTTCAGAGCATATTACAAAGCTACACTAATAAAAACATTATAGTATTTGGACAGAAACAGGCACAAAGATCAATGGGATAGAATTAAAAGCCCAGAAAAAATTCACACATATATGGACAGCCAGTTTATGACAAAGGAGCCGAGAACATGCAATGGAGAAAGGAAAGCTTCTTTAATAAATGGTGCTGGGAAAACTTGACAGCCATATTGAACAGAATGAAACTGGTTCACTCTCTTACACACCATTTTAAAATCAACTTAAATGGACCGATGACTTGAATGTAATACCTGAAACCTTATGTTACATAAAAGAAAACATAGGTGATAAGCTCTTTGTCATGTGCCTTAGTAATGTCTTTATGGATTTGTCTCCAACAGCAAGAAAAACAAAAGACAATATGAACAAATGGACTACATGACACTAATAATAATAAACCACTGCTGAAACAGACAGAATGTCTATTATCAAAAAGTCAAGAAATGAATGTTGGTGAAAAAGGAACCCTTTTGTACTTTTGGTAGGAATGTAAAGAAAACAACACGGAGGTTTCTTAAAAAATTAAAAATGAAATTACCATATGTTCCAGTAATATCATACCACTTCTGGATATTTACTAAAAGACATGAAAATACTAATTTGAAAGGATGTGCATCACAATTTTCAATGCAGCACTAGTCACAATAGTCAAGATACTAAACATCCCAACAAGCCCAATAATAGATGAATGGCTTAAGAAGATGTGCTATATATACACAATAGAATACTGCTCAGCCAAGGGAGAAAAAAAAAAAAAGGATGAAATATTCTATTGGAAGAATTAACCCCTTTAAAATGACCATTTTATGAACATAAATGCAAAAATCCTCAACAAAATTTCAGCAAATTGAATTCAACAGTACATTAAAAGAGTCATACATGACCACATGGAATTGATTCCAGGGATTAAAGGGTCTAAAAACTGAGCACTATAATTCATCACATCAACAGGAGGAAAGAAAAGAATTATATGATCATATCACTAGATGCACAAAAAGCTTTTAACAAAAGTCAACATCCATTTATGATAAAAAAAAAACCTCAAAAAATGGTCACAGAATATACCTCAACATAGAAAGGCCATTTATTGGAACCCCACAACTAATGCCTACTAAATGGCAAGAAACTGAAAACTTTTTCTTAGTATCAGGTACAAGGTAAGGATGGTCACTTTCACTACTTTTAAACATTATTATTGGAAGTTCTATTGAGTTGTCAGAAAAGTCATGATGCATTTTTCTGTTTTTCAAAAGTCAATTATTTAAATAAAGAACAAATATTAATCAATGATATACTGCTCATTTTGTTCAATAATCTTTTACCATCTTTCAGTGAACTTCATAATTCTTTCTTCATAGAAGGACCGTCTTTATCGGCCAAAGACTGAATAAGGTGCCTCATCTGAGTTTTGAAGAGAGTGAAACAAGTCAAAGTCTGACAGCACAACATCAGGCGAGTATGGTGGATTCTTTTTCTTGCTTAACTGCTTCGGCCAGAACTTCCAACAATAACGGTGACGAGAAGGGGCACCCTTGATTTTATTCCCAATCTTGGAGGAAAAGTCTTGAATTTTTTCCCCATTGAATATGATGTTAGCTATGGTTTGTCATAAATATATGTTCCTTCTATACTCATTTTACTGAGAATAAAAACAGACTTTTTGTCCTTATATTTCATAACATCGTATTAAAATTTATAACTAGCAAATATAAATTTGGGGATAAACATGTTTAACTTTTAATATGTTTACATTCTTATTATTAATAACAAAATTCAGGTGTATCAAAGAGTAGTTTTTTAGTAACAAGCATCTATCTTTCCAGGAGCAACATGAGAGAGCAATCCTTCCCTATTTCTACCTCTCAACTATCAGTAAAAGAAATAACAAATACTTATTGAAATAAACTACTTAAATTTCTGATGACAAAATGTTACCAGAAAATGTTAAATTTACTATTCACAGAAACCCTTGTTTTATTTGAAAGCAGAAATATTTTCTTCCTCTAGATAAAACTTTGTACAGTACTCTGTACAAATGTAAATAACTTTTTTCATTTTTAAATGTAACATGGTTGTAATATTATTTTAATCTACAGAAGAATAGATACTTCCGGGCCTCCCCAGTGGTGCAGCAGGTCGAGTGCAGCACTGTGAAGCTGTCTGCAGCCTCTGCAGCGTGGGTTTGATTCCCAGTCGGCCAGGGAGATACCCACATGGCGTGGCAGACCTCTCCTGTCTTGCCCACTGCTCCCCTCAGCAATGTATTTCAGTCAGCCTGCCTGTTCTGCTCCCCGCTCTGTCTCTTGTGAATTCTCTCACCCTCCCGCACCTCTGGCCTGTATCCTAATTCTTGTATAAATAAATAAATCTTAAAAAAAAAAAAAAAGAATAGACACTTCCAAGGGATTAAGTTAAATTCCCATCATAATTTTAAAATTTAGTTTTATTTTAAAAAGTCTATCTTTAATATTGATAACATATATAAAAACAAAGTTTTTCTTTGCTAAACAGGCACCAAAGCCATTAACTAAGATTTCTGGTTTCCATTATTAAGAAAAAAATGTTGGAAGCTATCTGTTAGAGTGGGAAAACCTGAGTAGAGTCAAGAAACTAGGATTCTAGTTCCAGCTCCATGAATTTTTTGAGTTGTATTCTTTTATTTGACAAATATTTACAAGGGATTGAAGCAGGTACTTAACAGTGAGGGCTCGGCTTTCTATTTCTAGCTTCATCACTTTCCATCATTTAATTACTTTTCAATACGAGGCAAGTCACTACTTCTCTGAATTTCAGTTTCTTGATCTGTAAAATGGAAACATAATATATGCTCTTCCTTTAATTCAAAATTAGTGTGAAGATTAACTTAGAAATATAAGGTCTGACCAAGGTTACAAAAATCAGATTCAGTTTTCTCCTTTCAAAGATATATAACAGAGAAGTTAAATTATCTGCTCAAGATTACGTTAACTTTTAAAAATTTATTTATTTATGCATATAAGAACAAGGGTGTAGGCCACAGGTGCATGGGGCGGGGGAGATGTGTGTGAGAGGATTCACCAGAGACAGAATGGGGAGCAGAACAGGCAGACTGACTGAAATACATTGCTGAGGGGAGCAGTGGGCAAGACAAGAGAATGTGGGTAGTTCCCTGGATGGCCAGGGATGAACTCCTGCTGCAGACGCTGCAGATAGCTTCACAGTGCTATGCTTAACCCTTTATGCCACCAGGGAGGCCCAGGTTATGTTAATTTTTAATGGCATATTGAGGTAATAATCCAGATCACTAAACACCTAATGGAATTTGTTTTTTGCTATGCCTTATTTCTTAAAAATTAGATGAAATGTTTTTAAAAACTACTACTTGCCAAGCCTTCCTCAAATGAAAATTAAAACCAAGTCTAGTCCTTATGTCTCAAAACATACACTTGTATGTAATGAATTAACTTCTCCCCTAGGGATTTAGAGTTTATTTACTTAAGTAGCATCCTTAACAGAATTAAGAAAATAGTCACCCAAACAGTTTCTGAGTTTTGGTTTAAAAAAGTAATGTTAGCATACCAAGACAGCATTTTAAGGCATGGCTCTACCCTTTTCAAAACTTGAAATCTGAAACTTTTATTCAACTTTAATGGTGGCCTGGAGCAAGGAAAATTCTTTAATAAATGGTGCTAGGAAAACCTGAGAGTTACATGGAAAAGAATGAAACCAGTCCACCATCTCACACTACAAAAATTAATTCAAAATGGATTAAAGACTTGCATGAAACTATAAAATACATGGAAGAAAACAAGCAATATGCTCTTTGACATCGACCTTCAAGGTGTCTTTTGGGATTTAACTCCAAAGGAAACAAAAAAAAAAAAATTAAAGAAATGGGAGTATAGCAAACTAAAAAGCTTCTGTATAACAAAATAAACTATGTGCAAAATGAAAAAACATACACCACCATGTTCACTGAAGCATTATATACAACAGCCAAGATCAGGATACAACCTATTAACAAATGACTAGATAAATAAATTGTGTTATATATACACGATGGAAGGAATCCTACTCATCTATTAAAAAAAGATGAAATCCTGCCATTTGTAACAATCTGAACAGATGTAGAAGGTCTAGCACTTAGTGAAATGTTAGAGAAAGACAAACATCATATCATTTCATTCATATGTGGTATACAGAGAAATGAAACAAACAAGTAAAATTAATAAAAAGAAACTTTCAAAATTTAACATCAAATTACTGGTTATTAGAAAGGAAGAGGGAACAGGGTGGAGGACTAATTGATTAAAAGAGGTCAACTGTATAGTGCAGGATAGAACTGGAAAGTAGTGGTGAATTTAATGTAGTGTAGACATGCTGATTTATAATGATGTACACCTGTAACATAAAAATTAAAAATAAAAAAAGGGCCATCCTAAGATATCTCCCCTGGAGGCCCTTTAACTGACTTGGTTGACTCTCATCTACACTCTGTACAAATTTCAATTATTATTCTCTACTGCAGTTATTTCTTTGGCTTTTAATCTTAATTAAATTTTATGTCTCCAAAGAAGCACAACTTAAGTAGTATGAAAGGAATACAGAAAAGGAATGAGGAAACTGGGAGATGGCCACACCAAAATATTACATTATTAAAATCTTTTAAGTAAAGATTTTAGGTAAAGACAAGAAAAGGGAAGGAGGGATAACTCACATGCTGGGAGTGATAAATATGCCTACTCAAGGTCTTATACAAGAACAACCCTGCTTCACTTAATTTCCTTTAACCCTTTTGCTTGAACTTGCATCATTCCCATCCACTTTCACTTTGCTATAAATCAACATTCATCACCCTTCCCTTTAAAATCTTTCTTCTTCTACTCTCACTTAACCCTACAAACTGGTTCAACTCTTGGAACTGGGTAGATGACTTATGCTCCAATAAAGAGTAACAACAAATATTAAATGTTGGCAATTATGAAATAAAGGTATATCAATTTCAATGATATCAATATACCTATATTTTTTGAAATTTAATAAATCTTCCTGTTATCCTAAAAGATCTTTTCATATAAGATATGTATATCAAGATAAACTACAAATACTTATTTTTCAAGCTGAAAGTTTTGTTTGGGGGAAAAATATAATAGGTTTCAGAAAAATCTAAAATGAAAAACAGCTTTTCTTATACATGTAAATTTTAAATAAAAAAGAATCCTGAAGAGTTACCTCAATGACAAACATTTGCAGCACTCAAAATGACTAAAATAAATTTAGAACATTTTTCTGACATTTAAAATTTTTACTATTTCACACTTTCTTTTGCAGTATAACAAACTTACTTCAGTTTGTTTTACATACTTTTGTATACATTTACATACTTTCGTATACATTGTTGCATATCTCATATTTTCAACCTTATTTTTGTATAATTCCAATTATAGCCATCAAATTTTCTTTTTTTTCTTTTTTTTTCCCATCAAATCTTTTAAATGAGGAACACTATAAAGTTTTAATCAGTTCCTCTTTGATCACCTTTATAGTAAAAGAATATGGCATCTTATTTGGGTTTTGGAAAGTTCTTTTAAAAAATGCTGTGAAATAAAAGAAACACCTTTCAATGTTTAATTTTTATAGTATAGCCAAATATTAACAAAATTCTTATGAAGACTTGGCTCTAGCAAAGAATATTTCTTGTACAATCTGCTTTCAAAATTAGAAATCCTTAAATATGAAGAATGACAAGGAACTCCTTGTTTTGTCATACATAAGAATAAAAAAAAAATTCTAGCAGCTTAAATATTCAAAGTACTCAAAGAATCAGAATCAGATATAGAGCAAGAAAGGACTTTTGAGCAGTCCAACACCCTCATTTTATATCCATGAGTCAGGATCTTAGAAAGGGCAGGTGATTTGCCCATCAACATGTTCACAGCTCCCAGATAAAAAATTTATAGATTTACATTTTATTGCCTACCTACATGATTCTTTACCTTCATGTATAATGAATTTGTGCTAGCAACTAAAAGTCTAGATTACTTCAGTTTATCAAATACAATAGCATCTATTAAATATATTCAATCTCCTGGATTCATTTAATTTCTCTTATATGTAGTAACTCTGTCCTTTTCAAATCTTCCTAACAAATTTTTAAGGTATCTGATTTCACTTTGGTTCTTTAATTTTTAGAAGTTAAATATCTTGAAACATCCAGCATTTAGTGCTCATTTTCCCTGAAACAGACAGTTGTTTTGCTACTGTTCTTTCTCAGTAGAAACAACTTTCAACAAAATTCAAGTTTACTGATCTGATTGGCTCATAAGCAAATATGTGAGTATCTACTAAGAGGCAATCATTGGGAAAGAACCAGAAATATAAGCATACACTAAGATGGTGATAATAACAAAGTTTAGTTCAACAAATAGTGACCTATCCATTTGTAAACACCATTAATTCAAACAAGAAAAAACTATAAATCAACAGTTAAGTGAATACAAATCAAGTGAATAAATATATCAATATACGGAAAAATACTCCAAATTAGAATTAATTTGGGGGGGAAATGTCATTGAAAGTGAAAGTAGAAGTTGGTGAGGTCAGGATATAAAACTGCTTCTATTTCATTATTTAATGATGATTAAAGTGGAGATTATCCATTTAGAAGTAGATTACTAAGAAACTATAACAAAAATTTTCTCTATTACTACTCAGTTTTCCCTTACTCATTTTTCATTCTACTCACTTGTCTTCTAATATGAACACAAAGACAGTACCTTTTTTCTATACAAATCTAATACAAAGAAATTCAGTCCTGTGAAATTTTACGCTAATTATAGTACTTGTTTTTTTGTATCAGTTGATTATAAATTTCCTAGTCTAAGCAATAAAAATAGATTATATTTCAGGAGAGATTCATTGAGAAACAAAGGTTTCTGAACACTAATGAGTAACTCAAGTTAAAAAGGTGTAAAATCAGTATAAAACATGTTATTACTTTAAATTAGATAAGTAATTTATGAAAGATAAATAATTACTCTTAAAATCCCCAAATTTACTTAGCTGATAATGAAGAGTTTTAGTCCAAATTAAACCAAATTAGAAAATAATAACAATAAAACACAACTGGATCTAGCCTTTTCTGAAAACAGTAATTTAAAGTAAGAAAAATGTGTGTCCAGATGTTGTATCTTCAATCCTTGAGAAAATAATATCTACATTCAATTATCCCCTCCAACACATACTTTCTTCTTTCAATTTGGGCTTTTAAAAATGAGTATTATATATACATAAAAAATATAAATGAAGACAAAAATCAACTACATTCTATTATAAAGTTAATGTCATGGTAGGAGGTAGTATGAGATGGGCTGGGGGAATAAAAATAAAATTATAACTTAAAATTCAGTCAAGTTTTATAACTGCTATTCTCAAAACTTATTTCAATCAACCTAGGTATAAAAATTTCATTTAAAAAGCCTATTTTTGTTCTGTGTATATGTTAGATGATTGATACCATACCAAGCAAAAAATATTCTTGAATCCTTTCTTTGATGAAGGTGGTAATTTAAAATCAGAAGTGCTCCAAAATATTAATTCAATTTTATAGGAAACAGGGAAAAATGTTAGAAAATTGTTTTGTGCCACCCACAGTCATACTGATTAAATTAAACCTTGAGTTACAATTATGAGTTTTAGCACTCTGGTCTTTTGCCTAATCAAAAGATTAAAATTCACTCTTCAGTCATCAAATGGCTTTTGAAAATGCTACTGTTAGGGGGAAAAGGATGTCTAACACTACCATTTAGATATAACTATCAATTTCATTTTATAAATACACTCAAATTTTTTTCTTAGAAAAAGTCATATCCCCTCCAAATTGTTTTTTAGAACTTGTACCAAAAAATTAATAAAATAAATCCATTCCTTTGTGTTCTCTTGGTTCCTTATCCAGTAGTTTTGGTCACCTAAACCTATATAAATAATTTTCATTTTACCAAAATTTATATTCTGATGCAAAACAGAACCAGAACAAACTGAGATAAATTTCTTTTAGATGTCATTTGCTACCATTGATTATTCAGTAATTATTTATTTTTATAATCTTTTATTTCCTGTGAGTCCATTTTTTAATGAAGTCTCTTTAATAAACACTGGAAGTACAGGGGCCTACTTTCTTGGCACCTTTCATCCCTAAAATCCCCACTATTAATCCTAAATCCTAATAAAAGCAACTTGAATAAGGTTTAAAAAAATAAAGTGCTATCCCAACACATAGGCAATCAAATAGAAACAGGCTTATTACTCATTTTTTCCCCTCTCTTAATTATTATTATCAAAAAGAAGAAGAAAAAAAAGAAGGGAGAAGAGGAAAGGAAAAGGGACGGAAGAGAAGGCGGAGGGGGGGTGGGGAGGGGAGAAGATAAAAGAAAGAAAACTCTCGGTGAGGTGGCCAAAATCCCAGAAAGCATTTCCACATAAAAAGAGTTAATGGGCAGAGGGCATTGCTAAAGTCAGTGACTATTTGCAAACCTCCTAGGTATATTCGCCAAAGACACATTATCAGATTAAAGCAACTGCAAACAAACCAGGCTGAAACCTTTCTTTGTCCAAGCCCAACCTCTTCTTCCTGTGATGTCATACTACAAATCCAGCAAGCCTTTCTGAGAAACCCATCTCACTATACAGCTAGCTACGGAGGAAAAAAGCCTTGATTCAGCAAGAGCTAACATGCTTAGGAATTTATTTCTGAACCTTTAAGACTCCTACTTACCACCTTCTGGGATCCACCACAAGAATACCAAAAAGGAAAGCTGCATTTAAAAGAGGTAAGAAGAAATGCAAACAAATTGGGAATGTTTAAATCTCTGAAACTCTGCGATGAAAAGCAAAAGAAGATTGCTAAACTTTAATTTAAATATTCTGGAATATAAAGAAAATTTAATTTTGGAGTATTAATTTTGACTACTGAAATACTAGTATACCTGACAAATAGTTTTATAATCATTTCAGAACTAAGCTTTTCTTTAAATTTAAAATTCAATGGATTGGCTTCATTAACTACATTTTTAAGAGACCGCTCTTCAGTTAACTAAGTCCTGGATACATGGATTTTGTGGAGACAAGAAAATGATAGTATTTTCCTTTTGAAGGACCAAGTGGAAACTTCAGCAACAAATTTCATGTTTCTTTTGGAGATTCTGGAGAATAAGGAGCTATTTTACAAAAGCACGCAAAGAGCCAAAGAATCTGCAATTACATTGGAAGTTATAGTTTTCACAATCTGAGAATACCAAAGGAGACTGCAGCTGACCAAAGGACTTCAACACAGTAAACTGGCTGTCTTTATAATGGTAAGCAATAACAGCTCCCACTGCTTTGATGACTCCTTTAAGTACACTTTGTATGGGTGCACATTTAGCATGGTGTTTGTGCTTGGATTAATATCCAACTGTGTTGCTATATATATTTTCACATGTACCCTCAAAGTGAGAAACGAAACTACAACGTACATGATTAATTTGGCAATGTCAGACTTGCTTTTCGTTTTTACTTTGCCCTTCAGGATTTTTTACTTTGCAACACGACACTGGCCATTTGGAGATGAACTTTGTAAAATTTCAGTAATGCTGTTTTATACTAACATGTATGGAAGCATTCTGTTCTTAACCTGTATTAGTGTGGACAGATTTCTGGCAATCGTCTACCCATTTAAGTCAAAGACTCTAAGAACCAAACGCAATGCAAAAATTGTTTGCATTGCAGTGTGGTTTACTGTGGTCGGAGGAAGTGCACCAGCAGTTTTTTTCCAATCTACCCACCCTCAGGATGCTAACAAAACCTTAAATACCTGCTTTGAAAATTTCCCTGAACACACTTGGAAAACTTATCTCTCACGGATTGTAATTTTCATAGAAATAGTGGGATTTTTTATTCCTTTAATTTTAAACGTAACTTGTTCTACTATGGTGCTAAGAACTTTAAGTAAGCCTGTTACATTGAGTAGAAGCAAAATAAACAAAACTAAAATTTTAAGAATGATTTTTGTACATTTGGTCATATTCTGTTTCTGTTTCGTGCCTTACAATATCAACCTTATTTTATATTCTCTTATGAGAACACAGACATTTGTTAACTGCTCAGCGGCCAAAGCAGTACGGACCATGTATCCAATCACTCTCTGCATCGCTGTTTTAAACTGTTGCTTTGACCCAATAGTTTACTATTTCACCTCTGAAACGATTCAGAATTCAATAAAAATGAAAAACTGGTCTACTAGGAGAAGTGACTCCAGATTTTCTGAAGTTCAAGGCACAGAGAGCTTTATTCAACACAGCTTACAGACCTTAAAAAATAAGATATTTGACAACGAATCTACAATATAAGCTGACTAAACAAAACCATTGGGACAGAACCTCCAAGTTCCTTCAACTGTGAAATTGTTTTTTCTTGGACAACTATTTCTACACCTTTGAAAGAAAATAAACAAGTGGACATTTTAAAATTTTAGTGTAAAAAAATTGTATTCAATGTATTAAGCATTAAAATGTATTCTATTCTTGTATGCATTTCGTCCTATTTTTACGAGCCATTTTGATTTGTACCTTTCTCTTATTAAAAACCCTTTAAAAAGTTGTTCAAATCTAAAAATGACTATGATTTAAATCATGTGGTGACCATCTGGACTGTCTGAATTTTTCAATAATTTTATACTAAATGATTTACAAATATTAAAAGTTTCCTTTAAATATTTAATATTTTGACTCAACATCTGATATATTTCAATTTGAATGGAAATTACTAACCATCTCATTAAACTATAATAACAAGTGAGAAAGAATAATTTGAAAAGAATCAATGTGTTTTTCAAACTCTTTAAAGTTAAATGTAGTAGACTACAGAATAGTAACATATTAACAATGAGGAACCTGAGAAGTTATACTTATAGATAATATTAAGGATTTTGTCTTTGTAGGTAGTTCATAAAAAGCAGATGTTATTTAATTATACAATACAGTATATTTTAATCTATTTATTTGATAGAACAGCAATTTCAAAAATGCCACAAAAATTGAGCGGGAGGACATTAACAAAGTTGTTTTGATAAGTAAACTTTCAAAAATTAAAATATTACTAGAGTTACTTTTTAAAGGTATATTTATGTCACAATAAATTTTAAGTATTTTAGGTCAGAGAACACCACAGAGAGATTGCAAGCACAATAGTAGGTACTTATGAAATGAAATACACACCCTCCCCCACACACTTTCTATTCCTTCTTTTGACCATTTAAAGTCAAATATTTAAATAGCTGGAAATATTATTTCATGTAGGCAAGATACTATTGTTTGTAAAAATAATGTATATGGAAGGAACATAGTTCCTTACATCAAAAAAGCAGCAAAACAGCAGTATCAAATAAATTTGCGACTACATTTTCATTTCACTAAACATAAAAATGGTATCCCTCCTGAGTTATAATTAAGGTATGATATACCAACTACAATAAAACTTGTCATTTTCTAAGATGTCTTTATTTTCAAATTCAAGCAGTTCTCCAAATTTAACTAAAAAACGTTTTTTTATTTGAAAAATAAATTCAGCATTCAACCTATCTGATTTTTATTTACATCCTACACTTTCAAGTGTCGAATATAATTTTGGAAAATACTTCTGAGATTTAAATTTGATTCTTGCTTTCACCCGGTCTGGGATTCAATGACTTCAGATAAATCATAGTCATTTACTAGGTAAGTAAACTCAATTTCAATAAAATCACAGTAGAAGATTTTTTTCAGGGAGTCATGGTTTTCTTTAAATAAATTTAAAGCAAAATTAGTTCTTAAAAAACCAGAAGTGAAAGAATTAAGTGTAGTCCTTTATGTCCCTAAAAAAGTAAACATGCTTTTAACTTACTCGAAGTACTTTTATTTCAAGCCACTCTAATATATTTAGCACTCTAAACACATACTTCTGAACTGAAAAGTAACTAATAGCTTCATGATGTGGAAGTAGGGGGCAGGGTATCAGTAGCAGATTTCTCAGATTTTTTCCTTGGCTTAAAGATCTGTCAGCAATATCTCAATGCATGGCTAAGACTTAAAATACAAGCAAAATAATCATCAGTTGTTATTTCTATGCTCATTGAAGTTGTTGCCTCTCAACAGATAAATGATTCAAAAGGTTTGTAACATTCTTCACAAAGTAACTCAACGATTACTAGTTTTCCCCTCTAAAAATTCAAATCCTGGGTAAATCTAACCTAAAAGGGCAGAAAGGTTAATAAAGTTACTTTCATTTATTAGTGGTACACTTTATGATAAATTATATATTTCTAGACTTTTCTCTTTTCTACTTTACCCAGAAAGCCTATAATAAAGCTGAGGATTTTTATTTTTATTATCTTTAAGTGACAGTACCACATCTTTCCTCCCAAATACTGTACCCACTGTTTTTAACATCTTTATAAAATAGTGGATAATTTACTCTTACTTAAAAGGAAGAAAAGATGAGAAAATTTTGAGGTATGGATAGCTTTCCAGTATCTAATGGATGGGCTCTGAACTTAGAAATGATCTTTTCTGAGGAAATACCAAACAAGTGTAGTTTAACAAAAGTATGTATGAAAATACATGCATTGTACATAACACACCTATAGGAAGTCTTTAAAGAAACTGAAAACACATTTATCAAGAAGTACTGACTTTACATTTCTATATTCAAAATGCTTAAAAAATATATTTATGTATTAATACAGATATTGGTATTTAATTACAAATATTGGCATCAGTTATTCAGTCGGGGATATAACAATAAAAAAACAAAACAAAAGCAAACTTCATTTCCTCAGCTGAGAAACACTTAATTCATGAATGGTATCTAGTTAAAGAATCTGTAGCAATTGTTTTTTGGTCCTGTAATTTTTGGATACCTGAACTGGTACCTGCTGTTTTAATATATGAAGTTACTATTGCATAACAGAATTCCCAACACCGAACAACCCAAACATTTTTAGTTCCTGTATGTCAAACCAGTCCAGAATTCAAAGTGAGGGAAGATGTGACCCTTAGGTGCTCTTAGGTGTGAATGAATTTTGATATAGAAAATTCTATACACAGTGCTTACCACACTAAGGTAATCCTTCATTAAACTGTTTTTTTTTTTTTTTAAGCTCTTTTGATCAGGGCTGGGCATCAAATTATCCATTTATAATGTGACATTTTAGAAATAAATCCCAAACTTAAAGTACTAATGGACACATTAGCACTGACCAGTTTTTTAAATGACTGACAATTTTTAATTAGCAAAATTTTATAGATATCAACATAAACATACCCCTAAAATCACTAATTCTCAAATTTGTATATTATCTCTTTACCTTTTTTTAACCTAATGTATACTATCCATTTCCTGATAATCAATTTTAAAAATGTACAAAGAATATCAACAAAACAGGGGAACAAAAAAAGATAGTAAGGGTGTAAAGCTAATTCCTGGCAAACTTCTCAACCAAGCTTTTTTACCTTCTCCCTCTCTGAAAAAGATTTATTCCTATAACTCCATAAATAGGGGATAGAATTACCTTTTCATCACACAGGGGCAAAACAAAATCCAAGATTCTGGACTCCAGAAGTAGAACTATTTCATGAATTTAACCACCAGTTTTCAAACTCAAAACTGTTTTACTCATATAGTTAAACCAATCACTTAATTTTTGAAAACCCTTAAAGTTTAAGTAAATATTAAGGTGAGAAGTAAATATGCATTACATATTTACAGCCAAGTTATAGCTAATAGTCAAAGGGTGAATGTGTTGAATTCTATTACCTGCCTATCAAAATGCCTTCTGGTAAATTCACACTTTAAAACTGAAAAGAACCTGGAGGTCATCTGATACAATTTCCTCACCTCAGATTGAGGACAGGACTCAATAATTAAAAGGCTAAGTAGGGCCTCCCCGGTGGCACAGAGGTTGAGGGCTGGGTTGTGAAGCTGCTTGCAGCCTCTGCAGTGCCAGTTTGATCCCCGGCCACCTGGTGAGGGTCCCACATGGCGTGCAGATCTCTCCTGCCACCCGCTGCTTCCCTCAGCAGTGTACTTCATCAGTCTGCCTGCTCTGTTCTCCGCTCTGACTCCGGTGAATTCTCTCGCCCTCCCGCACTTCTGACTGTACCCAGTGCTTGTATAAATAAATAAATAAATCTTTTTTTAAAAAAAAAAAAAAGGCTAACTCATACAAGGTCAGACACCATTAAGGTAGAACCAAGATAGAAACCAGTTGTTTTTGTTTTTGTTTTGTCTTTTTGTTTTTTAACTTATCTGTATCTTTAATACTGGCAAGAAGAATAGCACGTACAAAGGTCCTGTGGGGGAGAACCTGGCATACTCAAAGAGTTAGAACAAAGTCAAAGAGGCTAGAGATGGAGGGCTAAGATCTTACATGTACTCATAGGCCATAGTAAAGTCATGTTAAAATCTGAGGAGACGTGGAATGTTCTGAAGGTGTTCCAGTAGAAACAAACAATTGGGTATAAAAAAAAAAAATCCCTCTTATTATTAGATATGCATTTGTCTTCATCAAAAGGAGAAAAATAAGCAAAATAAGATCTATATTTATTCAAATTAAATTTTAAAGAGCTGTTCTTATACCTTAGTTTGATTTTGTCCTTTATTAAAATGTCCCTTATTGGATTATGCTAAGTGAAATAAGTCAGACGGAGAAAGATAAACTCCACATAGTACCACTAACATGTGTAATATAAAGACCCAAACAAAGGGTTAAAGACAAACATTAAAACCAACCTTTGAAAGCTGACCATCGACATAAAGCATGGAAGGATAGGGGAGGACTAAGAATAGGATGGAGTGGGAGTTGGGGAGAAGCACACTGGACTATCGCAGAGGACTATGAGTGTTCTGGTGGTAGGACAGTACAGTGACCATACCTGAGGGGAGAGATCCCCTGGTGGTGGGACAGCTACAGTGACCATACCTGAGGGGAGAGATCCTATATTGTTAAAAAATTAATGAGGATATAAAATAATGGTACTTCATTAAAAAAATAACAACAAAGTAAAAAAAATAAAATGTCCCTTACTAAAATGCCCCTTATCTTTCTTAACATAATGGTGATGACATATGGGAAGAATATATTAATGTTGTTATTTGGCAAAATTAAGTGAATAGTGCTTGGGAAGAAATACATGGCTGGTGGGAATACAAAATGGAACAATCCTCATGGATGGGAATTTGGCAGTATCTAAAGCACACAACACACATAAGCACAATTTGACCCAGCATGGTCACTTCTAGATATTTATCCTGAAGATGCACTTTCAGTCATGTAAATATGAACACACAAGGTGCAGCATTATTTGCAATTGTAAAAAACTGGATATTAGGGCCTCCATGGTGGCACAAGTGTTAAGACGCAACCTAGGAAGCAATCCTCAGCCACTGCAGCGTGAGTTTGATTTCCGTCCAGTCAGGGAACAGCCCACATGGCGCAGCAGACCTCTCCTGACTCGCCCGCTGCTCCCCTTAGCAGTGTACTTCGGTCAGTCTGGCTGTTGTTCTCCACCCTGTCTCTGGTGAATCCTCTCACACCCCACACCTCTAGCCTGTACCCCAGCTCTTGTATGCATAAATAAACCTTTAAAAAAAATAACTGGAAATTAACTAGATACCTACCCATAGAAGACTGGTGGGGAAAACTGTAATATATTTTATACACTATTACTGTGTAAGCTTTAATAATGAAAAAGATCTCTATGAACTGATAGGGAGTGATTTCCAGAAAGTATTGTTAAATGAAAAAAGCAAAGTATAAAAGAGCACATATAGTATAAATCCACAACTTTTGTTGTCAGAAAAAGGCAAAATAAATCATGTCTAATCTGCTTACTTTTACAAAAAGAAATAGGAAAGATATACCAAAAAATAAGGAAAAGGGGTGGGGAATGGCATATAAGGGATAATGAAGGTTGTGACACTTCTGAGTGTCAGACTTTGGGAAGCATATTAATGTACATCAGGAACCAGAAAATCTTTTCTTCAGGGGTCAGATGATAAATGATTTAGGCTTGCAGGCTATAAATCCTATTGCAACTTCTTAATCTGCAATACATTGTAAAAGCAGTAATAGACAATACATAAATGATTATGAGTATGGCTGTGTTTATAAATTTATAAAAACAAGTGGTTTTTAAAGTAAAAACATTTTAATAAAATTTTGTTAAAATATTTATAAAAACAAGTTGGTTCCTTTTCTATGGAATCAAAAATCTGAAGCTCACAAGAATGAGAAAGGGGAATAAAACAACCCAGAGCTATATCTGTATTAGTGTCTGACACATAAAAGGCCCAATAGCTACAAATAAATGAAGCAAAGTTCTTTTAAAAGGTGGACATGAATTCTAGTGAGGGTTTCATATAGACTAGTATTAACGCAAGTCATTTAACCTCTCTATATGACCTCTTTAACTAAGGATTTGGGGTTAGATAATATGGAAGGTCCATATCATGTTTCATATCCTATGTTTCCCATTCTACAACTATGATGTTCATCCATTCCTCATTCCTCCTCTTTTGTAGCCACTATCATCATTACCATGTTATTGAGACTACTTCAAATACTCCCTTGCTCAGACTATTTTTACTTTCTTCCCTTCAATCCATCCAGAAAGATCAACCAGATTCACCTGTTAAATCATCATTTTACTGTAGTCAATGTACAGTTTTAAAAGTTGTTAGACTCTTCATCCAAACAAGAGTCCTTCCCCTCCAGGTTGGTCTACTACTTGTCCTATGTTCAAAACTCTCACTACTTGGCTCTAGATATTTTGGCACATGGCACACTACTCACCCCTTCCCTAACCCTCACCCAACAAAGCTCAGTCTGCCCCTCTCTGACAAAATCCTTTTCATCCTACAAGGCCCACTTAACCCCTAAATAAAATCTTCTTTGATAATGATTATCTATATCACTTACTAGTTATATTTTTACATGAGCTATGTCTTCTTTTCCTAACCAGACACCTAAAACTGAAAAGATTATTTTTGCACTTCTTTGTAGTGTCTATAGGGCCTAAGAAATGACTGAAATGGAGTAAAGATAGGAAGGAAAGGCTTACAGTTAAGAACAAATTAGCTACTATTTGCCTGCCAGACTGGACTAATTTTCAACTGTATCTATTATATAGTACCACTCTGAGTATCTATCAATGAGGACCTAACAAATGCCCTATACTTACACACAAAAATGTAAAGAAATGATACAGATTGCCTTTTGTTTCATCAAACCCATGACTTATTTAATTCTTCTTAAGTCTATGGAAAAAGGTAAACTTTTCTTTATAATATACTGATACAAGAATTCAACTCTAATAGTTATCACTGTAACTCCTATTACTTGGTTATCACCTTTAAAATGTATCTGTTGAAAACCCCCATTTAGATGAGGCTATGCAAGTGCTTAAAGAAACCACTTTGTTCTTAAAGACATTTTTTTAGTGTGAAAAAACTTTAATAGGATTTGTGTACATGGAAAGAGAAGAAAGTATAATAGTTTCCCAATGAAATATACAAAGTTATCCACCCTCTTGTGGGTAAAAGCCTAGCCAACCTTAGGTTGGTCCAAAGTTAAAGATATTCTTTATAGAACCATCTGACTTCTCTATTGAAACAACTACTTATTTCCACCCCCCCAGCCTTTTTTTTTTTTTTTTTTTTTTTTTTATTGAGGCAACATTGGTTTACAATGCCATGTGATTCAGAGGTACAAAATCTCACTTCTTCATATGTATGTCACCATACCATACTCATCAGCAGGTACCATAGTTCACCATAGTGTAACAACTATTTTTCAGGTCTGCTACAACCTAGGATTTTTCTGTTTTCTTTCTGCACTACTGAGACAGTTTTACTCTTTCCCATGATTTCTCCTTCCTTGGATTTCTTTGTTTTCCAAAAGCATATTCTGTAATAATTTTATTTCAAAAAGAATAGTCAAGAAATAGTTTCTGAGGTATTGTATATCTGAAATTTTTTCATACCCTCATGTTTTACAATGTCAGACATAAAAATTTAGATAACCAAATATCCAGTATTCCTAATGAGAACTACAATATTGATCTGGACCTTATTCTCCCTAAATAACATACTTTTTTTTTCCTCTGCAAGTTTTAATAATTTTCTGATTACTTTCAGAATCCTAGCTATCCACCAACATGTATCCACATTCATTCATCCTGCTTGATACTACAGACCCTTTCTATCTGAAGCCTCCTGGATTTCATTAGCTTTGGAAATTTTTCTTATTACTTTTAATGATTGTTTTCTGTCCTTTATTTTCTCTAGTCTTTCTTTTGGTGATAAATATTGAACTAAGCTACCCCAAAATTTCAAAATAAGTGAAATATTATCCAATAGCACAGTATATGTTTTATTTTCTTCTCATGCAGAATTACCTTTGCTATTTTTTTCTTCTTCTCAAGCCTATTATAGAAATCTGAATTTTTTTTTTCAATTTCCATTCTGTTTCTTTTGTAGGCACAACAAGGAAATCATAGGTTTGTGTCATGGTTACACAAAGGTTGCAGTGGGGCCAGGCATGTCTTCATATAGTTTGAACACTACATAAAATACAGGGCTTCAGCATAAACTCTGCCTATCAAGTCTATACAGGCTATTCCAGAGGAGCAATTTTTTTCTTTAATCCCAGTAGTACAGAGGGAAGTACAGTTTCCTGATTCTGACAGGCTGCAGTCTGAGGAGGAGACTGGTCCAATGGTTCTCAAAATGTAGTAGTCAGAACAGCAGCAACAGCATCATGGAAACATGTTAGAAATACAAACTCTTGGATCTTATCCCAGAAACTTTGGACTTGGGCCCAGCAATCTGTAATCTCTCTTTTAATAAGTCCACCAGGTGATTCCAATGCATGCTTAAGATTGAGTCTCACTGGCAGGTAGCACTTGAGAAAATTCTTGATTATTCTGAGCTTGGGGGCTGTCTCCCACTTCCACTAGAGTGCTTTTCAGAGTGTTTTCAGCAAAGTAGTTTTCTCTACTTTGTATCAATACTGTCTTCATTTACTTTTTATCCACAAAACTGAGTCAATTCCTCAATTCCCTCCATAGATTTTCCACTTTATAGCCTCAGTACTAATGGATTTCACCCCTATGCTTAGCTTTTTTTCCTGTCATTTTTGTAGGGCTTGGGGGAGGGAAAGGAGATGGCCAGCTTATTGTTTGGAATCAGAAATACTGTCATTTTTAAAAGCATTTGCACCGTGTAAGTTACATTTGTGAAAGTTACACTACACTTAAACCCTTTTACTGCTACTAAAAAATACCACACAAAGGGTTTTTTTTTTCATGAAAACAAAGCAAATCCTATGAACAACATAGCTATCAATTTCGTTTTCTTTAAAAAAAATGGTAATTTTCCAATTATATAACCAGTTATTACTTGTCAGCTCATATTTTAACAGAGTATAAAAACTTTTTGATCATTTTGTTGCAATTTCTTATTTTAAAATAAAGAACTTATTTAATAACATAGATGTAAAATATTCAGGCTATTCGGGGAAAGGGGTTTTATGTATACTATTTAATCAAAAGCAGTTTATTTAAATAAAAATGATTATTACCTAAAACACAGTACTAAAATTTACACCTTTTGGGTTATATTTCATATATAGAATCTTTGTTGATGGCCAAAATAGCTAGTTTCAAAACTGTTGGGTAGAAATTGCTATATTTTGTGCGATGGTCTCATAAGGCTTCTTTAGACTAAAATACATGTAATTCAAGTTAATATTAGCTACTTAAGAGAAAGAAAAAATATGGACATGAATTAAAAAATAGAAAAGGACATGTATAAATAGTATGCCTACAAGAGATTATAGCGTTGTTCCTGGAGAAATAATTACAAATGGCAAGGATATGCTTGTACATTATCATGGCATTTTTACCCGTCTCCATCCATTCAGGTCATTTTTCTTCATTTGAAACTGAATGGTGGAAAAGTGTATCATCAGGAGGCCCTGCTCATAAGTGAGTTAGATTCTGATGTAAAAATACACAGAATTAAATGTCCAATATTGCAAAGTGTCCTATTACAAAGATAATGCAAAAGTTTATATTTTTGAGAATGCTTATATTTAAGTATTAAATTAGGAAATCCTCTGTTCATTTCTATTATTAGTAGTAAAGGAAAAATCATTTTACTTCACCTTTCTCATTTTAATGTTTAAAAGAAAAAATCAAAATGATAAAACTATAAGAAAATTATATTTAAGACAATTCAATTGTCTGTAAGTTTTTCATTTACACATTAAGTAATGCTTAAAATAGTGAAAGGGTTAAGTACAGTGAAAAGATATTAATAAGAATATAAATCTTATTTTTTTATAAATAAAGATAAAAATGAACCAGACAGTAAACTCCAAGAAGGAGTTTAATAAAAGATCATAAGACAGGTCTATGTTAGTCTTTAAAGAATTCTTAAAGAGTATGATAAAAATCTTAAAGAAAAATTGTTATAGTTAATGGAGGCAAGAAACACTTAAATGCAGCAAGAATAAGTTTTTTTTTTTAAAGAGATGAAACAAATATAGCTGTTTCCTCTTCTATATTTCCTTATCATGTTCTAAATCTAAGACTTACAGGAAAACACCAAAAATACTTTTGACATTTGGCTTTTTCTGACAAAGGTAGAAAATATTAAGGACCAATAAGTACATTAATAAAACTACACAAAATACACTAAGCTGTATTTTGAAACAAAGTTGTGACACTTCAGAGTTTTAAAAGCATACCATAAATATTTAGAAAACGTAGATGTTAAGGTAATTGAATTTAGATAATTTAAGAATACTTATCCCATAGTGGTACCAAAATTGTACTAATCTTATTAAGTGGTAATAACCTCTTATGTTGTCAGAAACTCAGAAACATTAAAATGGCTACAAAATAAGATACTTTTATTTTCTGTTTCTTGCACAAATAGATTCTGAAGGCTTCCTCACTATAACAATTAGACTAGAAATAACTACAAATTTAGAGACCAAAAATTCTAAGACTATATTCAAGTAATTTGCTAACAAAACAGAAGACCCTCTTGTACAGACTACTATTGCTTCCATTCCCATGTGTTAAGTACAGAGGATATTTCCAAGTTATTCTTCTCCAACTGCTTCTTGTTTGTACTTGAATGATGAACTAACATTGCCCTCAGGGTAATTACTGATAAGATTTATAACTAAAGCAAATAATGAATTCCAATTGCAGTGTAATAGTGAACACTATTTAACAATCCTAGTATTCAGTGACACTTTTTTCCCCCTTGAATCTCTTCCATTTTGAGAAGGGAAATGGTTGGGTGAGGGGGGTGGGGGGCGTCTCTGGAGATGAGAAAAGTTTTACATAATTAGAGCAAGCCAGGATAAACAGATCCAATATTATTTAACTGTTTTCTCAGTTCTTCGTTCTTAAGAAATCACTGTATCATGAAGGAAACTAAAAATAATTGAGATGTCTCTAAAATTTTACTATTCTCATAGATGTTCATTTGTTCCTCAGCAATTCTAAAAGGTATGCATTATCTTTATTTTATAAAGAAGAAACAAGGATGTAAAACAATGATACTTTTTTAAGTTAAAAAAAAAGAAAGAAAAGCTAATACCATATGCATTCACTTAACTATAGAATCTAAAAAACAAAATCTGTATTCATAAATACAGAAAATAAACTGGTGGCTTCCCAAGGAAGGGGTTTGGGTGGGTGAAATGGGTGAAGGCGGTCAAAAGTACAAAAGTTAAGTCATGAATGCAATGTACAGTGTGGTGGCCATAGTTAATAGTACTGTATTATATAGTTGAAAGTTAAGAGAGTAGATCTTAAGAATTCTCATCACAAGAAAACTGTAACATATGTGTGGTGATGGCTCTTAACTAAGCTTATTGTAGTCACCATTTGTAATGCAAAATATTCAATAGCTTCAGTGTATACCTGCAGCAAATATAATGTGATGTTAGTTATCTCGAAAAAAATTATACTCAAAAAAAAAAAAAGAAAACCAGGCCTCCCCCGTGGTGCAGCGGGTTAAGCGCAGCACTGTGAAGCTGTCACTGTGAGGCAGCCTCCGCAGCACCGGTTCAATTCCCGGCCGGCCAGGGGGAGAATCCCACATGGCGAGGCAGACCTGTCCTGTCTCGTCCGCTGCTCCCCTCAGCAGTGCTTTCAGTCTGTCTGCCTGTTCTGCTCAGGGAGAATCCCACATGGCGAGGCAGACTTTTCCTGTCTCGTCTGCTGCTCTCCTCAGCAATGCTTTCGGTCTGTCTGCCTGTTCTGCTCCCTGCTCTATCTTTGGTGAATCCTCTCACCCTCCCGCAACTCTGGACTGTACCCCAGCTCTTGTATAAATAAAAATAAATCTTTAAATTAAAAAAAAAAGAAAAGAAAACCTGGGATACAGAAATACTGCTCAGAATCACACCAAAACAACTTACAAGATAGTCTACAAAATTTAGTTTTCCTACTCTGTGAAATAGGGGTAACAATGTTTACCTTCTATGAGGATTAAATGAGATCTGGTGACTACAAAGCCCAGGCTCCTTCTGCCACAGCACAGGGACACTCATAAAGAAAGATACAAACAGATAATACATGAATAAAGAAACTAATCACAACAGTGCATATGCCAAACAGCAGACTAATATTACACCTAGAGGCAACTTGGGGGTTAAGATCATAGTCTCTGGGACCAGAGAACCTGAGTTAAAATTTTGGCAATGCCATCAATTTAGTTTTATGGACAAAGTAAACATTCTCAGTTTCTTTATGCCTCAGTTTCTTCATCTGTGAAATGGTGATCATTACAGTTATCTATTTCACAGAATTGTATAAAACGAATGAGTTGATACATTTTAACACCTTTAATAGTACCTGTAATATATGCAAAAATATTATCTATAATGATTATTATACTGAAATGTCACACATAAGTGAGGATCACTTTGCTGTAGGTTTATATGATGACCTGAACGATTCCAAAGAAGTAAGTCAGTGATAAGTTTCTTACAAGCACTGCATCCTAAAGAAGTTTCTATGAGCTACTTAAGGGACATCATTAAGTTGCTGGATTTTTTTTTTTAACATTCCTGAATTTCTTTAGTCACTTATGCCAATTTGTGAACAAGAGGAATATAGAGTATGGACAATGGAACTGGAGAAAGGGAGACATGAATAGACAAGTCATGAATACGTCTTTGCTATGAACTCTAGCAATTTCTCATGTGTGTCAGAGTATTCTAAAGATAAAAGGAAAGAAATGCACAGAGAAAAGAATAGGCTGAAGTTGAATCTTGGAGTTCAAGACGAGAAGGCATCTGAACAAAGGATTAGACATGGAAAGGATTTTATGTTTAATAACATAAACAGATTTGAATGAAGAGCTCAGGCTTGCTTTATTTATTAAGCATTTAATACAGGAGAAGACTAGCATTAATTTATAACAGTTATTTCAGTTTCTTTTTTTGTTAGTTTTTTTACATATGAAGCACTACATAAAAATATTCAGCCTTAACAATTATGAAAATAGTGTTATTTTATTAAACTGTACTTATATTCTTGGAACTTTTTCAGAAATCATCTATTCACATTTCAGTGGATAATTATTCATTTGAATTAAATTACTATCATTAATTGTGTGATTTTCTGCATATTTATACATTTTAATTCTCTCTAGATTACTTCACTAATAAGAAAAAGGTGACTGCCAAAAATTGCTTCTTTGACTTTCCCATCTTTATTTTTATATTTTTCTGTTCTTGTAGAAGACTTTAGGCATACCTGAAATCTTTTATTAAAAACTGAGGAAAAACTCAGTTCTAATATTTCAGTCTATGAAAACAGATCTAGCCTTTCATTTCACTTCATTTTTTAAATTTATATATATTTTACATCATTGTTCATTTTTAAACAATGTTTGCAATTTCACTTCATTCTTATACCTCCCTTCAACCTCCCTAAAGTTTCCTCCAAAGCCCTAATTCATCAAACTGAAATTATTATAGATTCTAAAAACATATTTTATTAAAATTTCATTTCTAAAAGTTGTACTATGAAACATATGCACACTAGTACTGTCTAAAATACAGTTTGCTCTTTTTGTGAAGCCTCCTTTTAATCTTTTCTCCTTAGGAATAAATTAGGTGAACAGTGATAATGAACTGCACAAATGCACGAAGGATCTGACCAATAAAAGGTGCTTTCTCCCTTTTCTATTATTAATTAGCTCCTAGGCAAAACACTTACCTTGTTGCAAAAGATAAACATATATATTTACAATGCTGTATCATAATTATATATATAATTTTTCAATTAGAATAAAATTAATTATTTGTCCTCCTGCCTTTTATATTGAGCCATATGCTTGACTGCATGGTATAGTAACAATGAAAATAGTGTGAACAGCTTCTATGAATGGACATTAAAATCTGAAAAGCACTAAAGGAAAATAACTCATAACCTTTAAGAAAAGAACTTTGTCAATATAGTTGTGCACAAAAGAATAAAGGGCATTTACAACCGTTCATATTGATTTCATTAGCCTTGGAAAGTAAGTTAGAGATAGGAGGAGCTGTGGACTGGCAGAACTTGAAATAACAACTCTTAGGAAGGGGACTGGAAAAGTAGAAAAATTAAGATACAAGATAGGGAGAAAAATATTTCCCAGCAGCAAATGGTGAGTCTAGCCCACGAAAAATACAGTAATGTTCATGATGATATCCCTGCCTCAAAAAATCAAAAGTAAAATTACCTTATATACTCTGTTCAGCAAGACAAGAAAGCATTCAATTTTGAATTGTGAAGTCAAGTCTCCTATAGCTACTAATTAGCTGTGGGAGTTAAAAGAAAGAAACTGGGACAAAGTGTAAAAGGTTAAAGCCTTCACTACATTTCCAGAAAGAATCATATTTTTTAAAATTAAGATAAAAATTTCCACTTGCCGTCAAAACAAAAAACACATGGTTGCTTTAAATAACTCATGAGAATCTTTTAAAATCCAACATTAAACATTTTTCATTATGGTAGCAAGCCTACTGTGTAAATATATATGGCATCATTACTTCATTGTACTTGCCCATATTTGGGGAAAAAAAGAGTTAAATATGGCTTAATCATTACCTTAGAATTCACTCACCTTCCTGAGACATAGTTCTCAGTAACTGGCTTTAAAATAAACAATGTTAATGGTAAATACTAAAACCTTTGGGCAAAGTGTACCAGAGGTTAATGATCCACCATATAAATATACAACAGATATCCTTTTTCGGTTTTTTCAGAGCCACAGACTTTTCTCCCTTTTGTGTTCACTTCCTGTCACGTTTGCTGTTTCAAAGGAACCAAAGAAGCTTAAAAATTTGTTTTTAAGTTTGTCACCAAGTCAGGACTCTAAAAATAGCTGCTATTCATTACAACTGTACTGATATATAAAATAGGCCTTTGTTTAAAATTTAGAAAAAAAATATTTTTAATCTTTTCTTATGTAAAAGTGCTTTGGCCCAACATTGTATAACTGAATAAATAAGTTTGCCAATGTTTCGTAACTACAGAAAAATAGTATGACAGAATCCAACTAAGTAAGGCAGTTCTAAAGATAAGTCACCTAAAGGAAACTTAACGTTCTTGTACTTATTAAAATTTACTACAAGGAAATTGTTACTAATATTTCCTTGCTTTCTATATAGCGAGTACACCCCAAAAGAGTTTCAGAAGATATAATGCATTTAATATAGGCAAACAGAAATGATACCCTAAATATTTGTAAGTATATATGTTTACAAATTATCATTCACTAAATACTCTGCATAAGGGAACAGAAGCCAAATTTGTCTTAAACACCTACAAAATTGAGCAACAAAAGGAAGCAATTTTTTGATAACGAACACAGTTCAGCTTAGAACAATAATCTCTGAAAGAAAACAAATGGTAAACCTTACCATTGCTTCAGTTCACTGCCTGAAGAAATTTTTAAGGCTACATTGCAGGAGGGAGAAACTGAAGTAGAACCCCCTGTGTTCTCCCTGGCTGAAGAACTACGAGTTGAGAATTTAAGGAAGCCAAGGGAGGTAAAATTAGCCAGAAAGAATACCAGAGAGGACAGAATTACAGAAAAAGGAGCATGTTACAAAGAAACAGCTCCAGGAGTCTGAGGAAGGTTGCTCTCAAATTTTCAGATGTATATCAATCAATACATGCATGTGAGAAAACTACCCACAGCTGGGGAAAGAACCACTGGATGAAGTAGAACCATTCCAGGAGCTGACACAAGGCCAGGGAAAGTTCTGATTTCTAACAGCCAGAGTGGAAAATGTTGTAATATATGGTTGTATCATTGAGTCATTTATGTGTCATCAGTAATAGAGAACACTCCTAATGTCTCATTTTTATCAACATTTAATCCTACTTTTACTATCTTAAAAAATAATCTTCCCTCCATCTCACTATCTCAGTTACATATTTTTACTTTCCTTTACAGACAAGATTGGTAAAAACCATGTACAATCAGCCTCCCTTTTTAAAATTTCTCATCCAAATCCCACTGTGTTCTATTCCTGGCCCTACCACTTCTTTGAACAGTCCTTGCTGTCATCACTAGTGATTGGTGTGTTATTGAAACTAATGCACCCTTTTCAGTTCTTACTCTGCTCCTAAGACCTCAGATTGCTTGCACTTACTGTCTCTTTAAAACACCACTTCTGGTTTTCCTTTTATACTCTCTGGCTGCTTCATTTCAATGTCTTTGGAGGCTTCTCTTTTCTATTTATCCCTTAAATGGAACTCCTCAGGAGTCTATCTTTAGCTGCCTTCTCTTATATAACATTTTCATCTTAGGTAATCTTATCCATTACTCAAATTTTACTTACTTATTAAAACATACAGATTAACAGCTTTGGAGTCAGAGACGCATGTTTTCAAGCCACAACTCTATCGTTCAGCTTGTGTGATACAGGGCAAGTTACTAAGCTTCTGTATGAATTAACTTCCACATCTAGAATACTACTACTATGTACTGGTAGTATTAAGAAATTATAATATTATGATTAGTAAGAAAAGTACTAATCACAAAATAAACTGTCAACAAATGGTAGTGATTTTTGTTATATATGTGCTAGCAGTTCTCAGATTCATATTCCTAGTCCACATATCTTTCCTAAGCTACAGATACAGACATCGCTAGTTGAATGATATATAATCACTTTAATTTCAATACAATCAAGCAGAATAAACTTCCCAAGCAAATGCATCCAATCCTAGTTATCATATTTTAATGACTGACATTTACATAGATGTCATCATTAATTTACTGTTCTCTGTTCTTCACTCCCACTTATATAATTGCCATATTTTATAATACAATGCCAGATACTGTTCTACTCTAGGTGCATTAAATCACTTAACATGAAACATGTACGTGTACTAAAATATAAAGTTTATAAATGATTAGTAACTGGTATAGATAGAAATACTGTAAGACTGCAAAGGAGAGGAGAATGAGGCTAGACTAGGATAGTCCAGAAATGCAAAGTGTATTAGTTGACCTGAAAATTTGGTTAAAAAAAAAAGCAAGGGACAGCATTTCAAGTAGAGCCTACACAGTGAAAATGACTCAGGGATCACAGAAACAAAATGGTTATGTGACTGACAGTAAAAAGACAAGTCTGAATGAAGATAATACAAAGCAGGCATTCTCAAGCATTTTGTACTCATACCCTTTTACATTCTTAAAAGGATTGAGGACCAAAAGATTTTGTTCATTGGGATTATATTTATCAGTATTTAGTGTATTAGTAATTAATTATTACTTTAATGATAATGTGATTTTTAAACAATCAAATTAAACTCATCATGTTAACATAAACAACATGTTTATGGAAAAAGAACCAGATTTTCCAAAATAAAAAACTAATGATAACAGTGGCACTGTTTTATAATCTTACAGAGCTCAATATCTGGTTTTTTAAGATTAAGTTCTCATAACTGCTTCTACATTTTCTTTGTTGAAATATGGTATCTGGGTGAAATACAAGAAAATGTGGCCTCATACAATAGGCAGTTGGAAAAAGAAGTATTAAGAAGTATTTTATTATATTACTGTTGATAATGTTAAAACTCAACAAATGGCAGTTTCTTAAAGTGAGCTGCAGTGTGGAATTAGAATCAATGCAAATGAACAGAAATAATTTTTTTCATATTCTAACACCTTAAAATCCACTGGTGTGTAACTCTGAGCATTATTTCTTAGCCATGTATGATTTTTTTCCTTTTCTTTTTCTTTTTTGTTTAGCCATTTATGATTTTATAACATGAGGCATTGGTCATATGTAAACACTGATTCATTAAACTATGTATAACTTACATATGTTGATAAATCTTACACAATATCAAAAATATAAAATTTACGAAATCACCAATTTCATCAGAAAAGTCTTTGAAGTACCGGGAAGCTGTGTTGCTTACAGTGAATACAAAGTTAAAATTCTTTCACTTAAAAACTCAAAATTTATCATTAGCAACATTTATTTTGCACTATTTTCAAGATGCACTTGAAAATAAAATTAATAAAATGTACTCGAGACTTAATAAAATTAATACTCCTTACTGCTTCATCAATGACATAAATGAAACTGACGTGTTTTGTTTTGTATTTGAGAGTTCATGGTAGTAAAAAAAATACAATGACTATTAGTTTGGTGCTATTGTTTTTATATGGGCAAAGGTACTAATAATTTTGTATCATCTGTGTAAATGTAAAGGTAGTATCTTAAGAGTAATATGAAAATAAATTTTGTCTTACAGAGTCTCTAAAATGGTTTCAGAGACCACAAATGAATCATAGAACATACTTTGAATGGCTGACATTAAAAGGAGACAAATTTTCTATTTTTTTAATATTATTTTTACTAAAGTAACATTGGTTTAAAACACTGAATATGATAAGGAAATACAGGATCTCACCTCTTCAGATGTCTTACCACACCACACCCATCTCCAAGACACCCACAGTCCTCTACCATAGTCATTTGTGCCTTCTCCCCTCTTTGGTCTCTATTCTCCCCTCTCCTCTTCTGGTAGCCACAGTTTTGTCAGATTTCTAAGGTTTGTTTTGGTCTGATTTTTTTCTGACCCTTTGTTTCTCTATGCCCAACATGAGCAAAACCACCCAGTACTTGTCATTCTCCTTCTGGATTATTTCGCCTCCAGTTACATTCATGTTGTCACAATAGCAAGAGTTTATATTGTCTTTTTTTTTTAGAGCTGAGCAGTATTCCATTGTGGATATATACCACATCTTCTTAGTCTCTTCATCCATCCTTGACATTTAGGTTTTGTCCATAACATAACTATTGAAAATAGTGATGCAATCAACATAGGAGAGCATAAAAGTCTTTGAATTAGTATTTTTGCATTCTTCGCATAAATACCAAGAAGCACAATTGCTGGATCATAAGTTTTATCTATTTTTAATATTTTGTGAAATCTCCATATCACTTTTAAAACGGGCTATATCAGTCTATATTCCACCAACAGTATATAAAGATTTCCTTTTCTCCATACCTCAGCCAACATTCATTGTTTTGAGTTTTTTTTTTTTTTTTTTAATATGGGCCATTCTCATAGGTGTAAGATAGTATCTCACTGTGGTTTTGATTTGCATTTCCTTGATAAGCAATGATGAACATTTTTTCATGTACCTATTGGCCACTTGTATGTGCTCTTTGGAGAAATGTCTAGTTTTGTCCATTGTTTGATTGGGTTTGTTTTCTTTTTGTTGAAGTGTATTAGTTCGGATCTTAGATATTAGCTCCTAGTTCAGATTTGTGATATATTTTCTCCCTCTCAGTAGTGTGAATTTTGCTGTGCAAAAGCTTTTGTTTAGTTTGATGTAGTCCTGTTTGTTGAGATTTGCTTTTGTTTCCCTTGCAGTAGTAGTCCAGTTTCTAAATACATCACTGAGGCCAGTGTCATGTGTATCTTATGACTTCAGGTCTTACATCTAAATCTCTTATACATTTTAAGTTAATTTTGGTATGTGTTGTGTGACTTGTTTTATTATTCCACATGTGGCTTCCCCAAACCACTTACTGAAGAGGCTTTCCTAGCTCCAGTGTATACTCTTATCTCCTTGATCATATATTAATTTTTGACGTGAGGGTTTATTTCTGGTCTCTTAATTTTATTTCATTCATCTGTGTGTCTGCTTTATTTCAATACTATATTGTTTTAATTACTATAGCTTTATAGTATAGTTTGAAGTTTGGGAGAGTAATACCTCCATTCATACTTTTTTTGGTCAGGATTTATTTTGGCTGTTAGGGGTCTTTGGTGGTTCCATATAAATTTCAGAAATGTTTGTTTCATTTCTTTGAAGAATGCTACTGAAATTTTGATAGGAATTGTACTGAATCTGTATATTGCTTTGGGTAAGATGGCAATTTTAACAATGCTAATTCTTCTAATCTATGAGTAGGATATTTCTTTTCATTTCTTCTATTTCTTTTAACAATGTCTTATAATATTCCTTGTACAAGTATTTCACCTCTTTTGTTAAGTTTACTCCTAGGCATTTTATTCTTTTTAATGTAAATTGGATTGTTTACTTGACTTCTTTCTCTTCTAGTTCATTTTTGCATATAGGAACACAACTGATTTTTGTACAATGATTTTCTTTTTTTTTTTTTTTTTTTTTTTTTTGTTTTTTTTCAAGGTCCATATTTATTTATTTATTTTTTTTTTTTTTCCAAATATTAAATTTTATTTTTATATTCCCCCATACAATTGCAAACGCCCCATTCTGACCCCAATCCTTCCCCTCCCGCCCGCCACCCCCCAAAAGTGTCTCTGTTCATAGTTTTTGTTGATTTTGATTTTCACTTTCTTATATTCATTTTCCTGGTCCCTTATTTAAGTTTTCTAGATTCCTGCTATGAGTGAGACCATCCGGTATTTTCTTTTTCTTTTGGCTTATTTCGCTGAGCATGATCCCTTCCAGTGCCATCCATGTTGCTGCAAATTGCATGTGTTTATCTTTTTTGAATGCTGAGTAATATTCCATGGTATATATGTACCACATCTTCTTGATCCAGTCATCTATTTTTGGGCATTTGGGTTGTTTCCAAAGCTTAGCTATTGTAAACAGTGCTGCTATAAACATAGGAATGCAGGTGCTCTTTGGAATTGATGTTTCTGTGTCCTTTGGGTAAATACCTAGGAGTGGAATTGCTGGATCATATGGAAGCTCTATGTTTAGTAGGTCCAGAAATCTCCACACAGCTCTCCATAGTGGTTGGACCAGTTTGCACTCCCACCAACAGTGCACAAGAGTTCCTTTTTCTCCACATCCTCGCCAACATTTGTTGTTGCTAGTTTTTTTAATATGTGCCATTCTCACTGGTGTGAGATGGTATCTCATGGTAGTTTTGATTTGCATTTCCCTGATGACAAGTGATGTTGAACATTTTTTTCATATGTCTGTTGGCCATTTGCATTTCCTCTTCAGAGAAGTTTCTTTTTAGCTCTTCTGCCCATTTTTTGACTGGATTATTTTCTTTGTTGTTGCTGAGTCTCATCAGCTCTTTGCAGATTTTTGTGATCAGTCCTTTATCATTAGTGTTGGGTGCAAAAATGTTCTCCCAGTTGGTGGGGTTTCTCTTTGTTTTTGTTATTGTCTCTTTTGCTGTGCAGAAGCTCTTTAATTTGATGTAGTCCCAGCTGTTTATCTTTGTCTTCACTATCACTGCTTTGGGTGATGTGTCTGTAAAGATGTCTTTGATGTGCAAATCCCGTAGTGTTTCGCCTATATTTCCTTCTATGTATTTTATGGTTTCAGGTCTTATGTCTAGTTCTTTAATCCATTTTGAGTTGATTTTTGTGTATGGTGTGAGGTAGTGGTCAAGCTTCATTCTTTTGCATGTAGCGACCCAGTTTTCCCAGCACCATTTATTGAACAAACTTTCTTTGCTCCAATGCATAGTCTTTGCTCCTTTGTCAAAGATTAGTTGACCATAAATCTGTGGGTTTATTTCTGGATTTTCTATTCGATTCCATTGGTCTGTATGTCTGTTCTTGTTCCAATACCATGCAGTTTTGATGATTATGGCTTTGTAGTATAGTTTGAAGTCTGGGAGTGTGATGCCTCCATTTCCTTCCTTTTTTTCAGTAGAGCTTTGGCTATTCGGGGTTTTTGGTGATTCCATATGAATTTCATCAATAATTGTTCTATTTCTTTGAAGAATGCCATTGAGATTTTGATTGGAATAGCATTGAATCTGTATATTGCTTTTGTAGGATGGCCATTTTAATAATGTTTATTCTTCAATCCATGAGCAGGGGATGTCTTTCCATTTCTTTGTGTCTTCTTCTATTTCTTTTAACAGTGTTTTATAGTTTTCTTTGTATAGGTCCTTTACCTCTTTTGTTAGATTTATTCCCAAATATTTGATTTTTTTTGTTTCGATAATAAAAGGGGTGGTTTTTTTGATTTCTCTTCTTCAGATTTATTGTTTGTGTATAGGAAGGCTACTGACTTTTGCGTGTTGATTTTGTATCCTGCCACTTTACTGAATTGATTGATGAGTTGAATTAGTTTTTCTGTGGAGATTTTGGGGTTCTCTATGTATATTATCATATCATCTGCAAATAGTGATAGTTTGACTTCTTCTTTTCCTATTTGGATTCCTTGGATGTCTTTCTCTTGTCTTATTGCTCTGGCTAGGACTTCCAGTATTATATTGAAAAGCAGTGGTGAGAGTGGACATCCTTGTCTTGTTCCAGATCTTAATGGAATTGCTTTCAGCTTTCACCATTGAGAATGATACTGGCTGTTGGCTTGTCATAGATGGCCTTTATGATGTTGAGGTATGTTCCTTGTATCCCAAGAATTTCAAGGGCTTTTATCATGAATGGGTGTTGCACTTTGTCGAAAGCTTTCTCAGCATCTATTGATATTATCATATGGTTTTTATATTCTTTTTGTTGATGTGTTGGATAACGTTGATTGATTTTCGGATGTTAAACCATCCTTGTGCCCCTGGAATGAATCCAACTTGGTCGTGGTGAATTATCTTATGGATACATTGTTGGATTCTGATAGCTAAAATTTTATTGAGGATTTTTGCATCAGTGTTCATTAGGGAGATTGGCCTATAGTTTTCTTTTTTGTGTTGTCCTTATTCGGTTTTGGTATTAGTGTAATATTGGCTTCATAGAACGTGTTTGGTATTGTCCTTCCTTCTCATTTTTTGGAAGAGTTTGTGAAGGATAGGCACTAATTCGTCTCTGAATGTTTGGTAGAATTCATTTGTAAATCCATCAGGTCCTGGGCTTTTGTTTTTGGGGAGGTTTTTAATTACCATTTCAATTTCGCTGCTTGTAATTGGTCTGTTTAGGTGTTCTATTTCTTCTTTATCTAGCTTTGGGTGATTGTAGAGTTGTAGGAATTTGTCCATCTCCTCTAGATTGTTGAACTTGTTTCCATATAACTGTTCATAGTAGTTACTGATTATTCTTTTGATTTCTGCTGTGTCCGTTGTGATTTCTCCTCTTTCATTTATGATTCTGTGTATTTGTGCTTTCTCCCTTTTTTCCTTTGTGAGCCTGGCTAGGGGTTTGTCTATTTTATTTATTTTTTCAAAAGAACCAGCTCTTGGTTTCATTGATCTTTTGGATTGTTTTTTTAGTTTCAATTTCATTTATTTCTGCTTTGGTTTTTATTATTTCTTTTCTTCTACTGGTTCTGGGGTTTTTTTGTTGTTCTTTTTCTAGATCTTTGAGCTTCGAGATTAGGTTGTTTCTTTGAGTTCTTTCTTGTTTTTTGATGTGAGCTTCTATTGCTATATATTTTCCTCTTATTACTGCTTTTGCTGCATCCCATACATTTAGGATATTGGTGTCCTCCTTGTCATTCAATTCAAAGAATTTTTTAATTTCTTCTTTGATCTCCTCGTTAGTCCAGTGGTCTTCCAGTAGTGTGGCTTTTAATCTCCATGAGGTAGGATAGTTCCTTGCCTTCTTTTATGATTTATTTCTAGTTTGATGCCTTCGTGGTCAGAAAGATGGTTGGTATGATTTCAATCTTGGTGTATCTGTTGATGTTTGTCTTGTGCCCCAGTATGTGATCGATCCTGGAGAATGATCCATGTGCGCTTGAGAAAAATGTGTACTCCATTTTTTTTGGGTTTAGTGTTCTATAGATGTCTGTTAAGCCCAAATGCTCTAGGTCCTTATTTAGAGCTTTAGTTTCTTTACTTATTTTTTGTCTTGTTGATCTATCCATTGTTGATAGTGGTGTGTTGAAGTCTCCCACTACATATGTGTTTTCTCTGATGTCTGTTTTCAGAGAGGACAACAGTTGTCTGATATATTTTGGTGCTCTTTCGTTTGGTGAGTATATGTTAATGAGTGTTATTTCTTCTTGAAGTATTGTCCCCTTAATCATAATGTAGTGACCATTGGGGTCTCTTTTTATTTTTTTGAGTTTGAAGTCTGTTTTATCTGATATAAGTATAGCTGTTCCTGCTTTCTTTTTTGGCCCATTTGCTTGTAGGATTGTTTTCCATCCTTTGACTTTGAGCCTATTTTTATCTTTTGTAGCTAAATGTGTTTCCTGGAGACAGCAAAAGGTTGGGTTTTGTTTCTTAATCCAGGCTGCAACTCTGTGTCTTTTTATTGAAGAGTTTAGTCCATTTACATTTAGAGTTAATATTGATATGTTAGCATCTGTATTTGCCATTATGTTTGTCTTCCTTTGATTTTATTTATTTATTCTTTAATAACTTTTTTTTTTTTTTTGCTCTTCTTTCGTTGTTATTCGTCCCTCTGAGGTTCTGGCTTTAGGATTCCTTGTAGTATTTTTTGGAGTGGGGGTTTAGTCGCAATGAAATTCCGGAGTTTCTCTTTGTCTGGGAAGGTCCATATTCTTTCTTCATGGAGGAAAGAGAGCTTTGCGGGATAGAGTATTCTTGGTTGGCATCTGTTTTCTTGGAGTCTGTTGACTATGTCCCTCCACTCTCTCCTTGCCCGTAGTGTTTCTTCAGAGAAGTCTGATGTCAGCCTGATTGGTTTTCCTTTGAATGTTATCTGTTTCTTCCCTCTTGTCAGCTTCATTATTTTTTCCTTGTCCTGGATTCTTGGGAGCTTTACTATTATGTGTCTTGCTGTGTTTTTCCTTTCGTCGTGGAAGTTTGGTGTTCTTCTTGCTTCTTGTATATCAATTTTCAGCTCCTTCTTCTCATTTGGGAAGTTCTCTTCAATTATATCCATGAATATTTTCTCTGTTCCTACATCTCTCTCCTCTCCTTCTGGAATTCCTATAACTCTTATATTTCCTTTCCTCATGGAGTCAGATAGTTCCCGAAGTCTTTCTTCATTCTTTTTCCTTCGTACTTCTCTTTCCTTTTCTGTTTGGTTCTTTTTATTTCTGTGTCTTCAAGATTACTTATTCGTTCTTCCATTTCATCTATTCTGCTTTCATTGCTTTTCCCAGAGTTCTTTAGTTCCTCCATTAATTCTTTGATCTCCTGCATTTCTCTTACTTCCCTCTTTAGGGACTCAATTTCCTTCTTCTGATCTATCACTTTTTTAATCATGGCAATTTTAAATTCTCTTTCTGGAAGGCTCAGAAGTTCTTCCAAGTTGCTGTCGTTGCAATCTGGGGAGTGGTTTTCTTTTTGTGGTGTGCTTCTTTCCTGAGGAGTTTTTAGGTTGCGTGTGGTTCTTCTACTCCCTACTGTCTGTTTTCTAATTTGTCGTATGCGTTGGGACACTGTGTTGCTCGGACTGACTGACATCTTGGGTGAACTTCTCCGCTCCCCTCTGGCTCTTCCAGGAGCCATCTCTGTCTTCTGGGGAGCTTTCTGCTGGTTTTAGGCAGTTTTTACTGAAGAAATGTCCCTGTTCTCAAATGGCGAAGTGGGATGCAGTCCCTGCGCCTCCGGTTTCAGGCACACTCTTCTGCGCACCCGGTCTGCCCCGGACGTGGGTGCCTGCTCCCTCTGTGGGCTCAGACTGCTGGTCGGAAGGGGCCTGGCGTGGAATAACTTCCCGGCTGGCCACTGGGTCCTCCAGAAACCTTCTGCCCTTTTCAAGCAGTCTTAAAAAATGTCCTGTTTTATAGGGTGTTAGTGACTTTTTTTTTCCTGGTCGCTAGGTGGCGCCAGAGATCTCTCCTATTGTCCTTGGGGGGCTGTTTTTCGCCTCCCCCCACCCGGCAGCCCGGGCTGTGTGCGCGTCTCCCGGGGTCTTTGTTCTTCTCTAATGGCGCCTGGAGCCGTTCGCTCACCGCCGCGGCGGATCCTGCAGTGTTCGCCTCAGCTCCCGTTCACGGGGTGTGGTGGCTGCAATAGTTCCTTTCCACTCCCGGTCCCGCTTGCTGCGTCGTTTGTTCTTGTGGGTCGTTTTGGTTTGTTGTTTCCTCCTCTCTGCCAGTCGGAGAGTGCCGCCTCTGTGGGCGGGGGAGGGGAGCAGGGTTCTGCGCTTCCCTCCCTTCTGGTCCTCTTTTATGGCCAGTTTCTTCTTCGGGCAGTTCGCTGGCGTCACCCGTTTATCTTCCGTGTCCCAGTTCTCACTGGGACCTGCCGCTTTTCCTCCCTATTAACTTTTTTTAATGGGAGATCTTACTCGCAGCGTCTCCTCGCCGCCATGTTGCTCCGCCCCCTCCTGTACAATGATTTTCTAACCTGCTACTTTACTGTACTGATATATTATTTGTATTTTTTTTCTTTTAGTGGAGTCCTTAGCTATTTCTATGTTAATTATAATGATATCTGCAAATAGTGATAGTCTTACTTCTTTCCCAATTTGATTTCTTTTATAGCTTTCTCATGCTTGACTGCTCTAGGTAGGACTTCCACTGTTATACTTAACAGTAGCGGGAGACCAAGTTTCTTAAACTTTTTTTTTCTTTTTCTTTTTTTTTTTTATAGAGGCATGTTTTATTTATTTATTTGTTTGTTTGTTTTTTTGTTTACACATGCACTGGGTACAGTCAGAAGCGCGGGAGGGTGAGAGAATTCACCAGAGCCAGAGCGGGAAGCAGAGCAGGCAGAAGGACCGTACACTGCTGAGGGGAGCAGCGGGAGGCAGGAGAGGTCTGCATGCCATGAGACCAAGTTTCTTAAAGAGAGTCTTTCAAGCATCAAATAGTTGACCTAAAGTTCTCATTTGGAAAACATGCACTTGATTACCTTGACCTCCTCTGTGTGACAGGCAATTTTAGAATCCTGAACATCATAAATGTTAGGTTGTAAAGATTCTAAGTTCAGTTATTTTTCTCAAGTGAGCATGGTTCTGTTTTCTTTTGACAAAGGCATTTATCTTTGTTGAACATGAACTGTGAACTGTTTATCAGACAGTAGCTCTAGCCTCATTCAGATCGTCTTTCATTAAGCTGCTTTGAGTGTGTTATATCTCAATGATGCAGAGTATGAGCAATATAGTTAGCAATCTTCCCAATGCTATTATACCCTATTATATTATACCCTATTATACTTCCCTGAATATTACATAGCCCCAGGCTAAAAGCATTCTCTCCTGAAGCTCACAGCAACCTTACTCTCCTTAACTATAGTTTGTCTGCTCTTCCTGTCCAGAGATTTCAGACAGTTGCTTTTAGCATTAGGTATAGATTTTATAGCTGTCTTTTTTGCAGGGAGTCACATAGAGGCAGGATCTTCCGCCAATATTACCAGAAGCATTTGTCCCCTAGAGAAGGTTTGTATCTGAGACATTAGCATGAAAAGACTTGCATTATAAAAATGCTGTGGGTGCTGTAAGAAAAGAGTCCTAAGGTATCTAGAGATGTGGGGAGATCAATAGGAAGAGTCCATTAGCCTAGGAAAGAAAGATCACTTGGAGAGATTGGTGCACCTTGGCAATAAAGATTTTATTGAAAAATATCCAATAATTTTTTTTAAAGATTTATTTATTTATTTACACATGCACTAGGTATAGTCAGCAGTGCGGGAGGGTGAGAGAATTCACCAGAGCCAGAGCGGGGAGCAAAACAGGCAGACGGACAAAACACACTGCTGAGGGGAGCAGCTGGTGACAGGAGAGGTCTGGTGCCATGTGGGACCCTCGCCGGCAGCCAGGGATGAAACCGGCACTGCA